>NC_090933.1:1053185554-1053807333 GCF_040938575.1 Ambystoma mexicanum | reverse complement strand
TAGTTGATGTACATTTTGACAGTGTCAACATTTTTGAGAAGGTTGATGAGACCCTACAAGCCATCAATGCCGACACAGAAACAGCCCGTTCACTTGGCACCATACAACAACGCTGCCAATCCTTTTGCTCAGGGAAAGCAAGGTTTCCCAGGGCTTCAACAGACTACAGATCTGTCCAAAAACATCCTGCACCGGCACCACCGACGTTATATGGAATGATCTAAACCCTATAGAGGAAGCCAGCAAAGACTAGCCTCCTCCAGAGGTCAAATCCTGACCAGGCCATCAAACTTACCCCCTGATTCAGCACCCCACTAGAGGTGGCGCTTACCAACTTTGTCGCGCAGCGGAAGATCATCGCCACCGACAAATGGCTGCTGTCATCATCCAGCATGGCTTTACCCTGGAATTCATGGGTTAACATCCATCTATTTGCTCCCGCCCACCGACCCCAGCCCCTCAGCCCCCCATCCCAAAGGCAGAAAAACACCAAACCTTATTCCTTCAAGTACAGTCCCTCCTAAAAAATAAAAAGCCATACTTCTGCTCCTCCTTAGTGTACTCCAGATACTTTCTGGTGAGGAAAAAAATCAGCGGGATGGAGACCAATACTAGATCTCAGGAATTTAAACAAATTCCTCAAGTCTCAAAAGTTATGCATGCTAACACTGTAGTACATTCCAGACCAGCTGGAACAAGCGGATTTGCTCATGTCTCTGGACCTAAAGGATGCTTACTTTCACATCCCCATTCATTGGAGGCACACGAGTTTCCTCCGATTTCAAGTAGAGGGCAAACACTACCAGTTCAAAGCTTTGCCTTTCGGGTAAAATCTGCTCCAAGAGTTTTCACAAAGTGTCTAGTCGGTGTCGGTCAGGTGTCAATGTTTACCCGTTCCTGGATAACTGGTTGGTACGCGCTCTATCTCTAGCAAAGTGACAGACCGAGGATACCGTACAGTGTCTGACATCCCTAGGGTTCTCAGTGAACTTTGCAAAGTCATGCTTGCATCCTGTGTAATACTCTCTATTCTTGGGCTCATGTCTCAACACTCAAGCATGTGTCGCCACGCCTTCAAAGGAGAGGGTGAGGACAATACGGAACAAGGCCCAGCAACTATCAAGGCTGCTGATCGCATCGGTCCGCTCCCTCAAATTCCACCTGGGGATGACATCTTGCTTCCCACTAATCCCTCGCTGCAGCCTCCAGATGAGGCCACCTCTAGTTCCTAGACACCTTTTTGCCAATAGATATCGGGGTCTTGGGAAGACTAGCTTCTCCTCACATCTGCTTTTCTCCAAGCTCTCCAATGGTGGAACCGTCAACACCATCTCTCTCAGGGAGAACCCTTTCGGTTTCTAGCGCATCAAGCCACATTGATCATGGTTCCCTCCAGCCCCCCGAGGGTTCGGGACCCCACCCGGGTGAAATCCACACTAGAGGTCTTTGGCTACCAGAAGAAAATTTCCTACACATCAATGTGCTCCATGGTAGGTCGGCGCTATAGGGCCCAAATGCCCTCTTCTCAAGAGCTTCTTCCAGATCTTCCAGATCTCCCAAACCACCTGGAAGACATTAGTAGTCCCTTTCCCACCCACCACTCCCCACAGTAGCTCCACTGCCCTCCGATTGGCTGGTAAGTTTCCCACAAGTCCCTGTATTAGCTCCTCCCGGGATCGGTCCACAGCAACACTGCTTGTAGTTGGGCTGCTATCAAAAATTGCTCATAATCAGGCAGATTTAATCCCGCGTCTTGACACGGGCGGCGTAAGGTTGCCAGAGAAACCCTCCTCCTTCCTGAGTGCCACAGTAGCTCCCCCACTCGTTCGTCTAACATCTTGAAAAAACCTTCTTGATTGCGTACGGTATATTAAAATTGAAATATATGTGTATTGAAATAGTAAAGGTGTCTCGGGAGAATAACCATTTTGCACAGGGCCTCTCTACGAATCAATGATTACGGCAACCCCTTCCAGAATTGAACCGACTCTCCTATCCTCAAGAGTGTCCTGCCCGTATTGTACACAAATGTTTCCTCAATACTATGAAAGATCTGGATGACCAGATATTTAAAAAAGTCCCCCTCCCATCTAAATGCCCAATCTGGCATGGTCGCTAGGCCTCTACCCCTAGGGCCCCCCAGTGGGAATAACTCTGACTTCTCCATATTGATGCGATAACCTGATAATTTCCAGAAATTGCTCAATATTTCTAGCATGACTGGGAGGTTATCCACCGGGTTGGCTACATATAACAGGTCGTCCACGTATAGGGAAACATGTCATACCCCTCCCGCCCATTTGCCTGCGCCCTCCATCTCCTTCCTGGGGTACCTTGCCATGGACTCCACCGCCATTGCAAATAATATTGGGGGACCGGGCACCCTTGCCTTGTCCCTCTCAGCGTCCACCTCTGCGATACCAAACAAAAAGTTTTCACTCTTGCCATCAGTTTATTGTATAAGAGCTGCAGCCATCTGCATATGGTGTTTCAAAACCTGTAGGCCCCCAGCACTCGGAATAGCCATTCCCATTCCACTGAATTGAAAGCCTTCATGGCATCAAATGAGGCCACTGCCATCTCCTCCCGAGAAGCGCTTTGAAACACATTGTGTATAGGCGCTATATAAATAAACTATCATATCGTAATCTTTGACCTGATCCATCACATGGTGTAGCCAGAGAAGATTCATTGTCGTACTCCGCCCTCCTACAAACCCACACTGGTCCGGGAGTATCAAGCCCGGGGTCACCACGACTAATCTGACAGCTAACACCTTCCCCAAGATTTTTGCGTCGACATTTAACGAGATTGGTCGGTAGGACGAGCATTCCAGGGAGTCATTGCGGTCTTTCAATAGAACTGTTATCGCTTCCTGCATGGATTCTGGTAGAATCCCTACTTCGAAGGCTTCGTCATAGATGTTCTTAAGTCTGGGAACCAATAGCTCCTTGAACCTACACTAGAACTCCACCGGGAGTCCATCCCCTCTTGGAGCATTGCCTTTTCCCATTGCCTTCAGCACTCTACTTACTTCAGCTTCTTCTATTGGCCCATCTAATTCCTCTCTGACCTCTCACGTGAGGACCGACTATTCTGCTATATTGAGAAGTTCCTGCGCGTTTTCGTCCGAATAAGCCCTTTCGCTCGTGTGCAAGGCCTGATAGAAGTCTTGAAAGGTTTCATTAATTCCTGCTTAAGTGGTGATGAGATCCCCGAGTTCTGTCTATTCTGAGTTATAGTATGTCGCGGCTGTTCTCGACGTATCAGCCAGGCCAGCAGAGGTCCTGACTTGTCCCCGTGAATTTGGATGTCTCACTGACACCCCTCCCTCAATCCTTGAAAGTGAATCCTGTACCTCCCAGTGAGTCAGCAGAGTATCGGCCAATTCCGCTGCCCCATCCCCTGCTCCAGGATCTTCTTTTCCAGTAGGGTCCTTTTAATCCCTACCGACTTGGCTATACATATTCCCCTAACTGTAACCTTAAACGCTTCCACAAGGTTCCCCACCTCCTCACCGATCCCTCATTGGCCTCAAAGAAGGCCACCATTTCTTCCCTCAATGAGTCTTGGAATGCCCCATCTTCCAGGGCCACTGTCGAGAGCCTCCAGGAGTATGGGGACGGTCTCTGCCATATTCCCCCCATGTCTGTTACCAAGGGTGAATGATCCGACAAGTTTCTCCCTAGATATTCCGTGTAGCAGAATGCACTAAATGTTCCGCCTCAACAAACCAGTAATCCATCCTGGAGTATGTACCATGCACCCCTGAGAGTATGAGTATCCTCTATCTTGCCCATGAGACCTTCTCCACAATTCCACCAAGTCCCAGTCCCCCATTATCTTCTGCAGTGTAGACGCCGCCTGCTGCTTCATTGAACCCAAGCACCCTGTACTATCCAGGTCTGGGTCTGATAAGCGCTTAAAATCGCCCTCTCCTCCCCATATGAACACTCCTGAACGGTAACCCCCCCCACCACCAATTGTATCACTGCGGGGAAGTATTCCTTGTCATCTACATTGGAGTCATAAGAATTAACCACGTAGATGTCGCTACCTTCCAACACCCCTTGAAGTGCCACTGTCCTGCCTACCTCATCCGTAACTACCTTAACCTCATGCAGGGCTACCTCCGCTGCCACCCAGATCAGTACCCTGCTCGCAAATTTGGAATAAGTCTTCACCCCCTCCCCTTCACCACCTCCTAAGTGAGTCCAGGTCTTTCTGTACCATATGGGTACCTGTATCGACGCAAGTTGTATCCCATGCTGCTTCAGAAAATCCCCTACTAGTTGACATTTCAACTTCATCTCTAGCCCCCGACATTCCAGGTCCCGATTCTCAGATGGTCACACCTTATTTTGGTTGCAGTCATCCCCTCCCTGCCCACTCCCCTCCACCCTCACTGTCACTCCCCCTAATGTCCTTCCTGTCACCCCTCTTCGTGCTGCTAGCTCCGCTTCCATCTTCAACCAACTAGGCAAACGTGCCCAATGTATGTACCCCCTTTCCCCTCCCCTTTCCCATCCCCTTCCCCCTCATCCTGTCTCGCTCTCCCCCCACCCCCAACCTGGCCCCCCTATCTGCCCCCTTCGCTCTACTCCCTCCCTAGGTTGCCCCCAACTATGGCCCAGAACCCCCTCCCCCAACACTTGACCTAGACCTGTCCCCTCTCTCTCCTCCTCACCCCCCTCCCCTCCACTGGACACCCAGTCATCAGTCCAGGGGATCTCCCCTGTCGTCTCCCTTCTACCTGTCTAAAGAGCCATATCGCGCTCTCCCACTCTCAACCCCCAACCAGTAATTCTACTTTGTATTGGTCCCCTCTGACCTTTTTCATTTCTCTCCTCCCCTCACCCTTGTCTCTCCTACACCTTCTCTCTTGGCATGCAACTCCTGGGGCTGTGTTTCCAGCCATGCACACACCTCCTGTGGCAATCTGAAAAACCATTATTTACCCCTTACTATAACCTTCAATTTGGCCAGTAAGAACATCATATACCTAATGCTTAATCCTCTGAGGGGACGCCTCACTCCATCATAAGTTTTACGCTGCCGCTGTACGTCCAGGGTAAAGTCCAGGAAGATCTGCAGCTTTGCATTCCCCACCTTGTAATGGCCCACTCGCCGGGATTCCTGCAGGATGGCATCCCTGTCTAAAATTCAAGATTTTCACTGCTATGACTCTTGGTGGTACTCTTGGGGGGTGAGGCTCTGTACTAGGGCCGCCTTTTCTCTCGGGGACTGCCACCGGTCTGATGTTACACCTTCGTGAGCACCCTTCTGTGTCCTCTGCCCTAGATTCTAGAGTCCTGGTTGCCCCAACCAGTCCTGCCATCTAGTTCTTGAGCAGCTGCAAGCCGTCGTCTAAATTGCTGACTCTTTGCTCCACTTCTGTGACCCTTTTGCACACCTCCATAAGTCCGCCCTCATCAAGGTCTCGTCCACCCCCACTTCTTTAATGCTCCCCTCTAGGGTAGATCTTGTGGCTTGGATTGCCTCCATCTGAGCGTCCAAAGTCACCCCAGCCGGGCCTCCTCCCCTGGCACCCTCCGCTTCTCAGCTGCTTCCTCCTGCTTCTGGTGCTTTTTAGGTGGGTCTGTGTACCTATCCATCTTCTGCTGGCCCTTTACCATTGTCCTGACTGTAGGGCAGATCGGTCTTATCTCGTGCTCCTACTACTCGCAGGTTTTTTCTTCTCTGGGCCTAGCCACCAGAAGGCCAGCACCCTCCCAGCAAGCCCTCCCTCCCTCCCGCTTCTCGGCAAGGCAGTTGCAGTTATCCCTTTGCCTCTCAGCATGAACCCCTCAGGAGGGATCCCAAATGTTCCACCCTTTCGGCTTCCTTAGGCTGTATGTCCTCCTTCCCTTTCCTGGACACTTCTCTGAAGCCCCTGGTGATGCTGGGTGGCTTCTCTGGTTCACCTCTGCCACTCCCCCAGCCTCACTGTTCCATATCGTGCTCGCCCTTCCAGGCTCCCGTGTTATTAGACTCTTGCAGGGTGTAGGGGGAGCAGGGGATTTCCCCTCCAGGTCCATAATGAGCGGCCAGAAAGGGGCTCCTGCACCTGGTCTCTTCCTCCACCCTGTGCCTCTTGCACTCTGTCCCAGCACGTGACAGCCTCCAGCTCTTGCTAGATACCGGGGACTCGCCCTGGTCCCGCCGATCACTGCTCTCTCCCCTCCGACATACACTGCCAGCTCCTCCTCCTCTTTCTGGCGCTTCCCTGCTCTTGGGGAGCCCAGGGTGTGTCCCCCCCCACTATTCCCTTGCCTGCAACAACACTTCCCTCGCCGCCAGATCGGATGGTGCCCTGTGTCCTCTCTGGTGCCACTGCTCCGGTCTCCTGCTGACACATCGACTCTCTGCCCCACTTATGGAATACTTCCCCCCGCTCACAGGGGAGTTCAAGGTGCATGTCCTCCGCTTTTCCCTCACCCGCAGCAAGTCTTCCCTTGCGTCCAGATCTGAAGGCGCCCTGCATCTTTGTCGGGCTCACTGCCCCGGTCTCCTGCTGACACTCCGCCTCTATGCTGCGCCCACAGGATGCGTCGCTTCCCTATCTCGCCCACTGCCCGGTCAAGTGCCTGCGTTCAGTTCCTGCAGTGCTGGGCCCTTCCGGACTGGCTCCTCCACAGCTCTGCAGATCCTGCTCAGGGCTCATTCCAACACTCGTCTGCCCACACAGAGCGCTTGTCATGATGCCTACCCCCGGGCATCCAGACCAAGTCCATCAACCCCGGAAGCAGGCATCATGTTACCTGGAGCAAACCCAGCAACCCCTGTAGGGGGCTATCTGGGTACAGTCCTGGCGCCTATGGCGCCAGGCTCATATGGGACATCAGTCCTGGCGCCATAGGCGCCAGGCTCATATGTTAAAACATACCTGATGCAGACCATGCTGCAAGGGATCCAAGCATCCAAGCCCATGTGAGGCTTGAAGGGACTATTTTATCTTAGGGACTATTTTGTTACTCGGTTGTGGCTGTGGAGGAATACTTACCTGAGACTACTTTGAAGGCTATTTAAACCACGCCCGAAGAGCAGCACATGCTTCGCGTTATTCTGCATCCAGCAGCGTAACGCTCACCGTGTCTGCAGTCGGCATTCAGCATCCTGCCACGCCTGCCTCGAGTCCAGAGCACCTAGAAAGAAGGGAAAGAAGAAGAAAGGTTAGAACAAGAACTTTACTGGATTTCTTACCTGATTTCGTATTCAGCGCATCTTCGAACCAGAAACAGACTTCATTTTAAACGCGTCGCATCGCCAGCAGCAGCGCCGCGCCATACTCACCGATCCTCGCAGCATCTCTACGATACGGTGCTGTCTCCATCACCTGGTTGCCGCATTCCAGCGCCTAAGGGGGACAAGAAAACAACAAGGTGAGCCAAGGGAACAAACGAGGACAATCTCTTGCCACCATATGCTTACCTGATTTTACCGCAGGAGGTATTATCCACCAGCACGCCAAATCTTCCTACGCTGCACCTGCAAGAAAAGAGAAAGCAGCGAGTTAAACCTTGGCATCATTTACCGGACAGTGTTACAAAACAGACTCTTACCTGAACGCTTTCAGCTGCCGCAAGACGATCATCTTTTGGGTCTAAGCTGCAAAAGAAACAAGGAATTGGACAACAGTGATTAATCGGATATTTTGAACTCATTAGAACTATATACTTAAGGCCTTTCGCCCGGAGGTTTGGAGCCAAGATTTGTCCAGAACTCTTCCAGTATCCTCAAGCCAGTGAAGTAACTGGCCATCAACGCGCCCCTGCATTCTTCGCAGGATGGGAGAGCTCATCGTACAAAACTATAAGGTGAGCTTTGTGACGGGGAATGTCAGAAATAAGTGGGGACGCAGTGAGGTGTTAATACTCAAATCCACAGGTGGCTAATTCCCTTGCCCCGTCTTTAGGAGACAACTTCTACGGGTCAAGCAGACGAAGCTAGGTTGGCCAGTCCAGTCAGTCATCTCTGCACTACGCATCACGTTGGTGGAGACCGTGGCTATCCAGTTCCGCTCGACACCCCTGTGGGAGCCAGGTGAGCGTAACAGCGCTATGTTCCTCCGGCGCAGCTTACTGTCTCCGCCGGTCTCTCTCCGTCAGGTTGAACAGGCTCCGAGGTTCCTGCCTCAGCGATCCCTGCTTCTCAGGACTGCCCACACCCCACCTCACTTCCAATCTTGCCTCAATTACAGATTTACCATTCCCCCATCCCCGGCCATGTCGGGGTACCTTTTCTGTGGGTTTAAGGTAGGATGTTTTCCAGGATTTACAGGGGTGGTCCGGGAGCCACAGAGAGCTACATGCTCATGCTCCGGCTGCTGGACGCACCCCCTGCCCATGCCTCTTGCTCTTTTTTGCTCTGTTACTGGATCTAGTGGTTCTTCATGAAAAGTGGATATTTACATTTGCTTTCAGATAACCGGGTGCTTGACCATAAAAAAAATTGAATCAATGTAATTGCCTTAAACTGAATCCATTGAATACGTGCAGACTCTTTCTTTGAGCAGAGATGGGTTCATGCCTGGGTACATTCTTGGCAATCCAAACCTGTCATTTTGAAGCACATGCAGGCGTTTAATCAATTTTTACTTGCTCCGACCATGAGCGCGTTACAATAGTCTATTTAAGGTGTTATGAGTGTGCGTACCAAGGTAGCGCAATTGGTCTCTGAGACATACGGTTTTATCAATCTCAGGAGTCTATGAAAGTATTGGGCTTTATTCGAAACATTGGTAATATGGGCATCAACGTTCAGGGATGATTCAAACGTGATGCCCAAAGTTTTGACTTTGCCAACTGTCTTGATAAGATGTTTTTCAGTGAACAAACCTGTGTATTGGCTGTCCAATTTAGCTCTGGCTTGGGACGAACCAAATGGCATTCAAGCATACCATTGTTGGTCATCCAATTCAGTATCTTGGCGTAGACGTTGTTGGCCTCCGAGCCCTCACGTAATTACTGATCAACTCAAAAACGAGCAGAGTGTCATCAGCATAGTTGGTGAAATGCACTCCCAGACCTTCCAAAAGGTCACAGCGAGGGCGGCAAAAGACATTAAACCGAGAGGGAGACAGTCAAGTGCCTTGTGGCACTCCGCATTTAAGTACGTCATCAACCTAATGGGCATTGCCCCGAACAATCCTTGAGACGCACACGGATAGAAAGGAATCCAGGCAATAGCCTCTGTTGAATTGATACCTGCCCCCGTCAGGCTCTCCAGGAGTTTGTCGTGATCGACAAAGTGGAAGGCTGCTGACAGATTTAACAGCATCAGCAGTCCTACCTTGCCGTCATCCATGTTCAGCAAGACACTTTCGGTGCCAAAACATGCTCTAAAGCCTGATTGCCAAGGGTGTAATGCTCCACAAATCTCCAGGAAAGCCTGAAATTGGGAGGTGGCCACTTTCTCCAGCATGGGGGCTGGCATGGATTCACATGCTCATGAATATTCCCCGTCGTCAGGCTGGGAATCCTCGGTAAAGAAAAAAATCAGTATCAGTTTTGTTTCTGATCTGTCTTTCTTAGTAGTAACCAATCACTGGTCTCTGGGTCATACTGCCCCCAGCCAATGACTGCCCTCTCCCTAAGCCCCGCCCCTGGCAGCCATCCTCAGATTTTTACTGCACGTTCAAGTGTCCTCGTGCTATAGCTCTCGAGCTTTTACTGCGTTTTCGCGCTTTTTCAAAGAGGTTTTCTCATTTTTCGGTTAAATCTAGCATCAAGCTCCACTGTTCTACTTCCGATCAACTGGGATCCATTTCGGAATTTTCTACGCCCCTCAAAGGTGAAGTTTTCGTTGAGTTACGCTTCCTGGAGGATTCCAGAAGATCTGAGGCCTACCATGGACATGGCCCAGGACAAGGGAAGCTCGACGCCCGGATCCAAGCTGTTCAGGAACTGCCCTGGATGCGGGTTACAGAATATTTTCAAGGAGGACGAGCATTCGAGATGTCTCTACTGCAAGAACCTATCGAACGGACCTGTCGTTCCCGCCTCGCCAACTGGCTGGAGAAGGGCCCAGCAGGTGAGAAGAAAAGGTCCGAGCGGTCTTCTAAGTCCTGTAAGGGCGCCTGGCGATGGACGCCCAACAGAAGGCTAAGCACCGCGAGTCCGCGGGCACCGGGAGCGCTGAACGGTCGGGCTCTTCGGCTGCCAGGCAGGGAGCGCCGGCACCATCAACCACGAGCCAACACTCTGGTTCGGGGAAGAGGAAATCCGAGAACCCGGGTAAGCTTCTGGAGAGGCCCTGGTCGATCTCGAAGGATTCGGCCGAGGGGGAGCGAGGCAGTGACCCTCCCCCAAGGTGAAGGCCTCAAGCGCGCCCAAGGCTTTGAAGGCCTTGATTCACCTGGCTAAGGCCTCTATAGAGGGAGTCGCGGCGGCCCTGGCGATGCCTGGGGAGGCTACACCAGTGGAGACGACCTCGGGGCCCAGAGATTCCCTGCCACCGCGGAGGGAGTCATCTTTCCAGCCCATCGACAAGACCCCCGTGAATACCCCGGTGGAAAAAGAGGGGGGGTGGCCATTACAGACACGGATTCAGCCTCTTAGGAGGAGCTGGTGGAAACCGTGAAGAACCTCAACGATAGGTTCGAGAAGGTACGATCCCACGGGAGGGATCCCGAAGATGTGGTTGAAGACAGCGACGGTAGCGCCGATGAGGCCCCAGTGGAGGAGCGGCCATCCCTCCCATCGTCAGGACAACTCGGCGGCCATTTTGATGGCAATCCAAACCTTTTGCACGGAGATAAGGATGAGATTACCACGAACCCCGGCGGACGATCCAGAGCCGGGCCCGTCGGGAAGCCCTCCGAGCAAGCGGAGGAGAGTTCATCACCCCCCGCCCTTCATGCCCTCGCGACCCGCGGAGCCCTCATCCCCCTCGCCGGACCCAAGGGATGACACAGCGATGGATACGGGGACGGATGACGACGGTGGTGACGAGGGGATGGACCTTCCATCACCAATCCCTCGGGCTTCCCCGCCCGACAAAATTGGCTCCTTTCACGCCATGATCGCCAGGGCATCCAAGCTCTTCCAGCTCTGCCCCGAGGAACAGAAGAAGGAAGGTTTCCTCTATCAACGGCAAGAGGCCAAGACAAAGACGGTCCTCGCGGTACGGTTACTCGACGATATCTGGGACGAGGGACTTGCGATCCTGAAGAACCTGTCCACGACGCCTGCCAAGAGGGACAGGTACGAGAAGAAGTACCGGGTCCCCGACGCCGCCCCTTTGTGCCTCAGGGCTCAACCTATGCCGGATTCAGTAGTCTCAGCAGTGGCCAAGAAGGCGGCGGCGGGGGCAACAGCCTCAACCTCTACTTCACCACCTGACGGCGAGGTTAAGAAATTGGATGCCATGGGGCGACGGGTCATCTCGTCGGCGGCAACGACAATTAAGGGGGCCAACGCCTTAGCGATTGTTGCCCGTTACGACAGGGAGCTATGGTACAAGATAGCTCCCCTACTGGACTTCCTACCAGACAAGAGGGCAGAGGCCCTGGAGATTCTGCAGGAAGGTGAGGTGGCGTTGGACCACGCCATAACGGTGGCACCGGACATTGCCGACACCGGGTTTCGCCAGTTAGGCAACAGCGTTTGCCTTCAACGATGAGGCTGGCTCAAGGCAACAGACTTCTCTCAGGGCGTGCAGACCAGGGTTTTGGACATGCCGTTCGACGGCAACAACCTGTTTGGCAAAACGGTGGATGAGTCGCTGCAGGCCATCAAGGCCGACACAGAGACGGCCCGAGCCCTGGGAGTCCTTCAGCAACGACGGCCCTTTTGGAGCGCCGGAGGCAGACAGAGGGCCTCCAAGGGATCAGGTGGTGGCTCCTCTACTTGCCGCCAGACGGCCCGCTCCTCATCCCAGGAGGCTTACAGAGGTCACGGCAAGCAAGGAGGATCTCGGCATCATCGCCAAGGAGGGCAAGGCCGCCTCCAAGCAAGATTGAACTGGCCGTAGCGTCGGGCCAGCGTCGGGCCCCCACCAAAGCACCCCAGCTGGCGAAGTTCGTCAGCCTTTGGGTGTCCATCTCCGCCGACCGTTGGGTGCTGGATGCCCTGGCCCACGGGCACACTCTCGAATTTCAAAAGAAGTGTCCCCGCATTCCTCCCGTGGCCAGGAAGGAAAATCACGTCCCTCAACTGCTGTTGGAGGTAAAGGCGATGCTCAAAGGTGCCATCGAGCTCGTCCCCAAGAGGCTCCGGGGTATACTCAAGGTACTTCCTCGTCAGAAAGAAGACAGGCGGTTGGTGCCCCATCCTGGACCTACGTCGGTTCAACAAATACATCAAGGCACAGAAGTTCAGCATGGTCACCCTCCAGCACGTGCTGGGACAGCTGGATGAGGGCGACTTCCTATCGTCGTCGGATTTGGAGGATGCTTACTTCCACATCCCATCCTAAAAGGACACTGAAAGTTCCTCAGATTCGTAGACCAAGGACCAATTCAGAGCTCTGCCATTCGGATTGAAGTCGGCACCCAGGGTGTTCACCAAGTGCCTAGCACCAGTGGCGGTGCAGCTACGCCTGCAGGGGATCCACGTCTACCCTTACCTGGACGACTGGCTCATCCGCGCAAGGACAAGAGAACTCGCCGTCGAGCACACGGCGAAGACCGTCCGCTTACTCGCGGAGCTGGGATTCTCCAACTACCCCAAATCCCACTTGGTTCCATCGCAGGTGGCACTGTTTCTGGGAGCAAAACTCAATACAGTGGGCGATTGGCATCTCCGTCGGAGGAAAGGATGAAGGCCATCTTAGGCAAGGTGCAGCGCCTGCTAGCCACTGACGTGGCCAAGGTGAGATCCATCAAGTCCCTCCTTGTAATGATGTCCTCATGAATCTACCTAGTGCGCCTGTGCAGACTATGGATGCATCCTCTACAGGAGTTCCTCGACGCCCGCTGGATGCAAGTGGCGGGCAGCTTCGAAGACGAGATCCCGCTCAACAAGTTTTTCCGTCGGGCGAGCACCCGTGTGCACCTCACGGCGGGCACGGACTTTCAGACCCTGGGACATCAGGAGACGGTGATGACGGACGCCTCCCTGGAGGGATGGGGTGCACACACCGGAGATCTCCACGCAAGAGGCCTTTGGCTCCTGGAGGAGAGGTCTCGCCACATCAACGTCTTGGAGCTCCGGGCCGTGTTCTGAGCGCTCAAGTCGTTCCTCCCGTCCCTCAAGGCAAAGGTCGTGAGGATCTTCACCAACAACACCACCACGATGTTCTACATCCAGAAGCAGGTTGGCACCAGATCCCCAGCCCTAGCCAAGGAGGCACAGGATCTGTGGCACAGGGCCGTCGCCCAGGGGATGTTTCTGGTTCCCTTCCATCTGGCCGGAATAAGAAAAATACCATCGCCGACTCACTCAGCAGGGAGCTGCGCTCGTGCCACTAGTGGGAACTACGCCAGGATCAAGTGGATCGGCTCTTCCAGCGATGGGGCAAACCCCAGATCGACCTATTTGAGACGAACTCCAAGTGCCAGTGGTTCGCCAGCAGGTTTCCCCAGCCGAGGAGAATGGGCGATGCTTTCTCGTTCCCCTGGGACGGCCTGTTCCTGTATGCGTTTCCTCCATTGCCGTTGCTGCTCCAACTCATCAACCAACTCAAGAGGTCACGGTGAAGGATGATCCTCGTCACACCAGCGTGGCCGAGACAGATCTGGTTCCCGGACCTTCTGGACCTATCAGCGTCCCCACCAGTCAAGCTGTCGACGGACGCAGATCTTCTCTCCAGAGAGGGAGGCGCCATTCTTCATCAGGACCCGGGGTCGCTGAACTTGCAGGCCTGGCTCCTGCAGCACTAGAGTTTGGAGGGTTCGATATCCCGGCTGACTGCAGAGAGGTTCTTGCAAAGGCCAGGGCGTCCACAACTCAAGTGCTACGGACATAAGTGGAAGAGGTTCTCTGTCTGGTGCCGTGCACAGAAGATAAACCCTCTACGAAATAAGGCACCTCAAGTGCTACCATACCTACTGTCGCTGGTCAAAGCGGGGCTAGCTCACGCTTCCATCAAGATACATCTGGCAGCGATCTCCCGATACACCAGAACTACAGGACGGCCGTCCTTGTGGTCTCATCGACTGGTGAAGAAGTTTATGAAAGGACTGTTCCGATCGTTCCCGCCGGTGAAGGCTCCAACCCTGGTGTGGGAGCTCAACGTGGTGCTGACCAGGCTCATGAGCCCGCCATTCGAGCCTTAGCATTCGGCTCCGTTGAAGTTCCTGTCGTGGAAGACAGCGTTCCTTGTGGCCATCACCTCTGCACGACGCGTGGGAGAGATTCAGGCCCTTTCCTGCAAGCCTCCATACTTGACTTTCCACGATGGTGGTGCTGAGGACGCACCCCTCCTTCATGCCCAAGGTGCCGTCGGACTTCCATCTCAACGAGCCCTTGGTGTTACCAGTAGTTTTCTCGTTGCCTTCGTTGCCGGCCGAGAGGACTTTGCACTCGCTGGATGTAGCTAGAGCGCTGAAGTTCTACGTGGACCGAACAAAGAGTTTTCGGAAGATATCACAGCTGTTTGTGAACTTTGGACCTGTGAACCAAGGGAAGGCTCTCTCGAAGGCTTCCATTTCCAGAAGGCTCTCCGGCTGCATCATGCACTGTCATCGGTTGGCAAACTGACCGTTGCCTGGCCGTCCGAGAGCCCATTCGACCAGAGCGATCGCTGCTACCACGGCGTTCTTGTCTGGTATGCCCCTGCTCGACATCTGCAGGGCTGCTACGTGGAGGTCGACGCACACCTTCACGAGATTCTACTGCGTCGACCGGGATTCCAGGGAGGAGTCCAGAGTCGGCCAGGCAGTGCTGCGCAACCTGTTCGCTTAAGGTGAGCCTGGTGAGGAGGTAAGAGATGCTTAATGTTGAGTTTTATGTAATGCTTAATGTTGAGCCTTGCCACCTCCCGTGATTGTGCATGTGTGTACTGCTATGTATTCTTATATTCATGAGCATGTGAATCCATGCCAGACCCATGCTGGAGAACAGTTACAGGTAAGTAACTTGTTCCTTGTCCAGCACCTTAAGCAGGAAGGGGGCATTTGAGATGGGTCTGAAATTCGAATTCTTTTGATCTGACCCTGTCTTTTTTTTAATATAATAGTGGGGTGACTGAGACCTTCAGCTGATTCGGGACATAGCTTTCTCTTAAACTAGCATTAGAAAGCCACACAAGGAAGGGAGTAAATAAATCCTTGTTGGCGAGAATAATTTTCGATGGGACAGTGTCCCCTGCACAAGAAGTGGGCCTCATTTTTATCAGAATGTTAGTCAAGGTCTCTCTATTGAAGTGTGGAGAAACTAAAAATAGGTTTTATTATAAGAGAAGCTGGTAGGCTCCTTTCTACTGAGCTCATCTGCAATATGGGTTTGTGAAGCAATTATTTTCTGGGCAAAACTTGAATTGCCTCAATCCAGGGTTTGTGGGGGGTGGGGGCGGCCTGTTGCAGCATGGCCCTTGATTTCTCAAGTTCCCGCAGGATCTGAAAAGGTTTCTTGGGTAACTCATATTCTCCCTCATCACAGTACTTACTACGGGAATGCTAGTGTGGCAATAAGTTATGACCCTATGCTGGAAGGGGCTGTTAAAGTTGTAAAAAGGGGGTCTAGGGTCAGGTGATTGGCAGGGATACAGCTTTCTCCCAGGTCCATAGTCACTGGTCCCATGAAGGGTTTCCCTCTCCATGAGACCCACCCGCTGAGTGCCATCCCCAGGGGGATTATCAGGTAGCAGCCTCATTTCTGGAAGAAGTGACAATACCCTGGGATTTGTCACAGAACCCTAGGCTAAATTGTATGCTAAGCGATCAGACTTTTTACCGTACGCTAACAGACTGTTGGGACGTCCCAAAGCAACGAAGGTGGGAAAGAAAGAAGTGTATTTTCTGGTCGTTCTGGAGGGATTGGAACTTGGAAAAATAAGAAATTGTTTCCTTATCCGAGGGTGAGGGGAAACCCTTACAGAAAATAGCTGGTGATTTTCCAATAAGATTTGGTACTAAAATTGCTCAGACGATCTACAAGAACTTAAGACTGAAAACAAGTCAACTACAATTGGGCCAGGCAGAAGTCCAAACCGAGGCTATTGAACAAGCCTCCATTTTCTTTTGAGCTAGGTATTTTTCTAAAGTGGCAGGGCCAGTTAGCTACTTAGGATTCAGACAAACTTTTTATTTTGAACTTTACGAGTGTGAAGATACCGATGGGGGTTGCCTGTACTTCTGCTCTCTATATGGTAGAGGAGAGGCACAGAGGACCCCAGCCAAGATTCTCTATTGGGTAGCAATGGATGAGCAATCAAGGCCTAGCTTCTCAGGAGGTGATGTCTCCGAACCACCACAAAGGAATGTCCACACGCTGTATTACTGAAAACAGTCTTTATATAATTAAAATTCCAAGGTATGTACACTATCAAAATAACGCACTTTGTACTCGGAAATCAACAATGGCAAATATATACAATTCTGAAGTGGTATCACCAATATTATCAAATCTCATTAAAGTGCATCAACTATACGGTTAAAAAGTCACACAGATCAATAACAAGGAAACCAGCAATAGAGCTAGGAGGGAAAGCAAGATGGTTGACACAATTGGCAGAATACTGGCCGTTACCTAGACACAGTTCTGTATGGATCCCCCCACCTGGGCAACCTGTAAAATAAAGATATAGCACAAGCCAAGCCCAGTCCAATAGTCTTATTCTCTCCTATGTTTTTTTACCCCTCCCCCCCTCCAAAGTACCTGGTGGGGTAGAGTTTCTCGAAGAAGCGTCGACGGATCCTTCTGGAGTGACTCCCTTTAAAGCAGGTGCCACGGATCGTCGCGAGGCGTCGAAGAAGGTGAACTTGGTGTCGATGAGAAGTTCAAGGGTGCCGAGACCATGACGTCGATCCAGGCGGTGCTCATCGGCCATGTCCTGCGAGGAGGTGTGCGGGGCACCTCGGCGATTGATTGTTCATGACCGCAAAGAGTTTCTGAAGAACTGTGGCCCAGCAAGGGCGTCGAGTCGTTGAAGTCTTTGTGGTCTCTGGGTAGCGGGAAACCCACCGGTGGATTCTCCTCAGCGCATCAGCGGCCTTGACTTTCTTCGGCAGGACAAAGCGGTCGACGTTGCGAACAAGGGAGTCCTTCGATTCAAATGTTCTTAGGCAAAGGAGCGGGCGGCTCTGGTCGTCGGCGGCACGGTGTCAAGCGGTCAATGCATCTGGGCAACACAACTTCGACGGGCCTCCAGCGGTTACACAAACCTGTGAACCCTGGTCGACGGCAATGGGCTTCGAAAGCGGCGAAGTCCGGGGTGCTTCACTCCGTTCTCCTCAGCGGTCTCGGATCGGCAGCCTTTCGAGGGTCTGACTTCCAGGGAGCTTCGGCGAAGGTTTGCAGTGCTCGATGGTCCCTCGGAGCACGGGAAGAGGGCGCCTTACCAGGTCCTCTCTCGGATCAGTCTTCGACGAATTCAGATCAGGTCGAAGCAAATGAAACAGTAAGTCTTCTTCTTCCAGCTGGGCATCGAGGATCAGCAGTTGCAGTTACTCTTCAAGTGTAGACACAGCTTCTGAACAATTTTCAGCGGTGAGAGGTCCCCAGATATACTATTCTGGCTCTCATCCACACTGCTGGGTCACACTCAGCAGCCAATCGTACAGAAGGACATTCATGCAGTCAGCCAGCCAATCAGGCACACAGTGCATTCAGGCCATCCTCCTCCCTCTCAGACACTCACAACAAGGAAAGTGGATTGGGACAAGTACCCAGCCATTCAACACTACACACTGCATTCAGGCCAGTTTCGGGCAGGGCTGTCTCAGTCTTTGTCTCTCATACCAGAAACCAGACAGCCACAACAAGAAGTGCATATTGGTCAGACACTCCATTCACCCAGGTCCCACCCACAGGGCGTACCTACAACATACAGTCACTAGGAAGGCTCCAGCCAGTCTGGACTGGACTTCACAACACCGCCATATATGGAACTTCCACCCAACAGCCAGTCAGGGGGAAGGGACAGAGTCAGGGCTTCCCAGGACTTTGGCAAAACAAGGTAACAGGCAATAGAAGGCAAGAGGCCACAGGGGCCATCTTGTTTTCTATCAGGAATCAACTGATTCCAATGGCAGGGCCTGGGTATCCCAAAATGAAGGATACTCAGCGCACCTGTCAAATTCAGCATGGAGCTGCCACCGGCCCATACCCTGCTCTGTGGGCCACCCACAGGTGCCCAAAAACATACACTAGGGGCACAGGGTTGTACCCCCACCCATGGGTGCCGTAAGGGTATCCCATGGGTCTGTTCACCAAACCAAAAGAGAGAGAGAGCTGCACCGCCAGGAGTCCCATATGAAATCCTGCGCGGAAAACACGACGGAACACACGATAAAAAAGGCAGTAAAGGACAAGGATACGGAGGCCCTGTCCCTCCAATGCATTTCCAGCATCACAATGAGCACCCTTGGTTTTACTTTTGTTAGATAGGGATTTTCCCTTACAGTGATGGGGTTAGTCAGGCGTTTTAGTTTTGTATTTAAATAAAGCTCCTGAATCATGCATCCAAAATTACTTTAAATTCTACTGCTGAATGATACTTTAGAATGCAATATTAGATATTCCTTGAATCCATGTTGATCACCGAGTGAGCACTTTCCTTAGCTTCACATCATTCTATTTCACTCCAATATGGCCACCAGGTGCTCCAACTTCAAACATACAGAGCCTTTCGTTTGGCAAACTTAGTCTTAAGTGATGGTTATCGCCCTTCTCCCTGCTGTTCTTGGTTTTTCACTCTTGGCCTGGGATTCACTGTTGTCCACGAGGTCAATTCACTGAATGAGCTGCAACACAATTGCCAAGAACTTCAAGGTCTAAAGTTATTGCTCTTAAGGAGCAGGGGCCAACTCTCCCTGCACTGTACCTAGCCTTCACATTGCAGAGAACCTCTCATGCCACCACTCGTAGCACATCTCTCACACCAAAACTTTTTTAATCCGACTCTCCCTGGCACGTAGCCCACCTAAATCTGAGCATGGCGAGCAAAACGCTGATCATCGCCCCACATCTTGCCGGAGGTCATTTGTGTTTGACCTCCAATGTCACTTCCTTCTTTTTAAATATCTGTATTTTCGTCTGGGAAGCTTTTCAGAGTATTCCGCCAGTTTCTAACATCAAATGTTTATTATCTGAGGAATCTGCTGCTTTCCAGAGGGCACATTGTAATGATAGGGAAGCCTGCCTTAACTTCCAACAGTATTAAAGTCCCTTCAGAACAGTACCTTCTAACTCTGCTGCCATTTTGGTTTTTGTTGAATTATCCTAGAGGTAGAAGGCTATGATGACAGTGCTTTGGGAAATGCCCATTGTGGGTAAACGTGCTGGATCAGCAAATGAAAGTACTTTTAACTTCTTTCTGTAGCCACCACTGATTCATTGTGAGGATCTTTGAGTAGAGCATGCAGCTCTAGAAAAATGTACTGTTTCTCCAGGTCTTCCAAGACTTTTCTATGTGTGATATGCACTGCTCGGTTTTGCATCCGAGAGATCCAGAATGAAGAAAATGATTTACAGTTGCAAATGATTCTCAGTTATGTTTTTCAGATTGTAACTGATCCATCCAGCCTCCCTGTTCATTGAGTAATTGGATAGGATTTTAAATGGGTGCAACAACATTGGAACAGGCTTTTCTGCCTCTAAGCAGAATATTCTTGGATTCAGGATTCCTCTACTTGGAATGTTCTGGGACTCATTAGTGTTGAGATGTCGTTATGGAATTGTGAATCATGGGCAGATACCAGAATGCATCTCTGCTACTTGGTGAAATAGCTTTCTAGTGGGAGCTGGTTCTTCCTACAGATTCATAATCTAATGGAATAGACCCACATGCAGAAAAGACACTACAGCCACCCCAGAGTGCTTCCAGAAATTGGCATGGTCTTGAGCTGTTTAATTAAATTATGACTCTCGGAAGAACTCTTAGAAGACAAAGTAGTGTATTAAGAGTGCTACTGAAGGTAAATAACTCATTCTCTTTGCATATATGAGAAGACATAATTTGTGCAAGTCCATGTAGCAATGAATAGTACATTTATGCCGCATTTTGACTTTGAGAACAGTTTTGGTGAGGAGACATAAACCATATGGTAACCTATTAACTTAAAACTTTCCAAAATATGCAATGTATTAATGTTTATTTTTGTGCTAGACAGACGGACATGACTTACTGCTCATGTAAATGCTAATATTATAGATTGTGTTAACAGCACTTAATGTACACCTTTTTGTTTTGTATTCAACAGGGACTTGTGTGGTGAAAAGCAAACCATTGGAGCGTTGCTGACTAAATATGCTAGATCATCAATGCAGAATGGGCTGAAGGTTTATAATTCAAGACGCCAAATTTCTTAAAAGGAAGCATTAACATTCAAGGATATTATATACAACATTATTTATAATGTGTATTGTACACATGTATGCAGTGGGCTGATGTAATTACAATTCATAGTAATTATGATTGCTGTCTGTTGGATGATAACCATTTACAAACGTTTTGTCAAGCTTTTTGGTTATTGTGATCCTAGTATTCAGAGTGTCCATTGTGGGCTTTGATATGCATCGGTATAGTTTATTGATCTTATTTTCCTTTCTTTTAGTTTATTCTGGCTTTATTTTAATGGGTCCACCCAGTCATGTTCGAGTTTTATTCCCAACAATTATAATAGACTGATATGCTTTCCCAACAACAATGTTTTACATGGCGTATTGTAAATGAACAATACTTTGTAATAATTGGAGGATAAATATTTACTAAGTAATTAAAACAATATATTTTATTGTTAAGAAATGGACAATTGATTATTTTTATCATCTGAACAGATAATTGTGCATCCTTTTATTTCCATTCCGAGGCCTTTTTATTTAAAACAGAAGCTTCAAAACCACACGTGGGGAGGAGGGCAGACCAAGCAAGTTCAAGGTCCTCAGGACTGTGCAGTAGTTGAGCCTATACAAACAGTAGATGTTTACGATATGTGAGGTACATTGTGCATGAAAACAGTATAGTGGGGTCTTACCCAAGTCACGACTTTTGTATTGTAAAATCACCTACTCAAAGTTTACAAAAACGAGATGCATGAGTGAGCTTTCTCATTTGAGAACGTGTGCATGATAAACTGCTTGGATTGTAATTTGTGGTGTTTTCATATAACCGTATAGAAAATGTTGAGAACAAATCGACATAAAAGTGCAATAATCCCCATAAGTTCTCACAAGACTCTACTGCATGTGGCGAGACAATGAATTACTCTAAGCGCTGTACTGCCCATAGCCAATCATTCCTCATCAAGCTTGCCTAATTCCTTTTCCTGTGCCTAAGATGAAAGATTCATATGTGCCCAACAACAAAGTTGAAAAAAGATACTTCAAAATGTGTATTTTAAGGACTATGAAAAGCATTGCAGAGCACCAGGAAAATGACAGCAGTGTGCAGTATAAAATACCATAACATCTATTAATATGAATGTGGCTTAGAACTATGAAAACATGCAATGTGTGTACAGCTAGCTGTATAGATCTACCATATAAGCTGTGCTTACCTACTGAAAGGAAACGTTCACCAAAGTTTGTTTCAACATCTGCCCTGCACAACAAGCGATGTACTAAACATTTTTTTTGCGGAGCTTAATTTATATTTCGAAGGATTCGTACCTGTGGGCCACACCTGTTCCCATCCGCCATTTTAACGATCTGCGATCTTGCTCAGGTCAAATGCCCTAGCGGCAGTAAATCATAGCATGCACTCATGACGTATTCTGCCGCAGCTGCAAAATGACACCCCATTCATGACATGAGCAGGCGGCGAAAAACATACTCTCCAGCACCAAAAAACATTGTGCTTTATATTGTCTCAGGAATTAATTAAAACAGTTGAGGTGGTAATATAACTGGCTTGCATTGAAATTACAATTGGGAAATGCATCTTAGATAATGAAATCGTGTACGGTCAGCACAATAAAAAAAACAAATCACATTGATTTCACTTTACTTTAGATTCCAACGTGACACCGCTCCAAAAAGTGAAATCCAATACTAGAATTATTTTTCTTTTGTTTAGCGCATAATGTAATATTTCCGCTTCGCTTTCAGAAGCCATACGTAATTCCGAGCCGTTAACCCAAATCTCCAAATTAAAGAGCAAGGTGAAACCAATCACCTTTCAGTCTTTAGATCTGCAACATTGACTTGATGGTCGTATATTTGCTTCTGATCGAGGTACCCATATCCAAATGTTCATTTAATAATGTTGAATCATTGTGATGCTCTTATTATTTGGGTAAGATAATGAGCTCACATGCGTTGCAGGATCTTGCCAGATAACCGTAACTGTCTGCCCATTAGGAAGGGATATCATCATATGCTGGTTAAAGGTACCATCCGATGGGATATTAGTATGAGCAAGTTTGACATATGTACCTGTTGGATAAATAACAATTTAGTATTCTGTATGCAGATGGCAAATGTTGACCACCTACCTTTAAACTAAACCCATCCAAGACAGAATTCACCTTCATCGGTCGACCTGCTAAAAATAAAATGAGCAACAATGGCTCAATGATATGCACCTAGAAGTATTTGATCCACACCTCTCAGACTCGGCAAAATCCTAGGCTTCACCATTGACAGCAGTGGTCCTTCCAGAAACACATAGCCAAGAAGGCCCAAATAGCCTGGCTCAGAATCTATTCCCTTTAAAAAATCAAACCCTTTATCCCGCTGTGAGACATCCAGACAGTAGTGCAGGCTCTGGTGGTCTTGCACATTGATGGGGGTGGGGGAGAATGCTCTCCTGACAGGGGCTACCAGACTCCCCTAAAGCAGTCCTCCACGCTGCAGCACGTCTTGTTACGGGAGCCTAGAAGTTTGACTGAATCACCACATTGGCTTTCACTCCGAGCAGGATACTTTTCAAGGTTGCATGTAGCATCTACAGAGCAGTCACAAGAGCTCACCAGCATACCTGACGGTTAAGTTCAACATATCTGGTGGCACACGCTCCTCACGCAACCGGCTTGAATCACAACTAGTCCACAAAGAGAAGAGCTGCAAACAGTCCTACTCTTGTCATGTCTCACCCTCTGGAAGCATGATCCCAGTGTCGGCTCGGAATGCCCACTCTTTCTACATTTTCACAAATCTCTCAAAAGATGGCTTTCAGCACCTGACCAAACACCAATTCTAATGGACGCACATAACAACACAAACCTCTCAATACTGCGCTACTGTTAAAAGATTGACAGTCCAAATGCTGGCTACCCACACTTTGTACAGAGCGCTGCTGCTCTCGAGGTAGGTCCACGCTTTATACAATGTTCGGTGAAACAAAAAGTTTGTAAGTCCAAGAACCATCTCATCAGTCTTGCATTGGGTGTCCTTTCTTAAACTCATTCAGGTCACTGGTGAGTGGTCTGTAACCAACCAGAATTTTCTTCCAGTCAAATAGTACTTCAGATGCGTGATCACCCATTTTATAGCCAAGGCCTGAAGTTCGACCTAAGCATTGGATTGCTCTCTTGGAAAAAGTTTCCTGCTGGCGTATAACACATGGTGCTCAATTCCATCATGTTCTTGAGAGAGCACTGTGCCTAAGCCCACCTTTGTTGCACCCGTTTGTAATGGGACTCTTTACTAAAGTCCAAACATCTTAAGGACGGGTTTGAGACACAGTATTTTAGTTGGCCCGCAAAAACTTGCCTGATCTTCTTTATCCCATAGTAGTTTCTGGGGATGGGCGTTTTTCAGGTTATCTGTTAAGTTAGTGATTATGGTGAAAAAAAATTCTGAATAAAATTCATATATTAGCCAGTTAACCAGAGTAAGGCACAAAGGTCTCTTTGGTCTTTGGGTCGGTGTTTGTCAGACGGCCTTCAGTCGCTCTGCTTCAGGTTGTATTATGCCATTCCCAAAGAAAAATCTGAGGTACTTCACTGCGGATTGGGCCAGATCACATTGCTTTTAAACCGACTCTCCTCACGCCCCCGGGTGATGGAATACATGTGTTGAACATGTTCAGGCCAGCTATCATTGTAAATGACTGTCATCTAGATATGCCCCACAAAATGCAGACTATGGGTTTTTAGCACGTTGTGCATTAGTTGCTGAAAAAAGGCTGGAGCCCCATGTAGACCAAAGGGAAAGACCTAAAATTGGAATAGACCTTGTGGTGTTGAAAAGGCTGTTTTCTCCTTATTAGGTGGATTTAACCCCTTAACGGTTTTTCACCCGTGCCAAGGCCTTTTTTGGTGATTTTAGAATGTCGCCATTCAATCCCTTGTAACATTTTTGTTACATGAGATAGCTTGGCCAAATTTGCCCCTTTTCTTCCCACATGAAGGCGTCATAACGCCACCAGGAGTCCTAGTTTGCTGTAGGGGGGGTGAGAAAATAACCAAAAAGGGAGAAAATGTTGGGTTTTGTCAGAAAAAGCCAATAAAATGATGTACAAAGAAGCCTGCAGTTTATTACTTGTAAGAGCTAGGAACAAATGGTTTGCTGTGCTGACTCCGCCATTTTCTAGGCTTTCAAAAACGGGTTGAGTAGAAACCAAAAAAACATACTTTGATATGGTTACCAGCATTGGTCAAAGTGGGCAGGAGCGGTGCTCCTCTACTTTTAATTAAGTTTTACTGTTCCTATACTTTTATTTTAAAAAGAAACTGTTCCGGAATGGTTTTGTTTTAAAATAAGTGTCAGAAGAAGTTGAAACTTGCACTTTCAGTGCATTGCACTGAGCGTGCCCCTAAACAGCAAGTGCATGTGTTTTTGAGTTTGTATTGTACGTGGGAGGGTGCGTGGCGATGGGGTTTGTGGGAAGTGGTGCAGGCCAATAGGGAACATAGTTCCACTACTACTTTTCGTACGCTGGTTACCAGCTGTTTTGAGAGGTAGGCGATTTTGGCCTTTTTTTCCCAACAGGACATGTGTGGACGGAATTGAAGAGCAGGGTAGGAAAGCTGAATGGCAAGACAGAAACGATACATTTCTGAAAAGTAGACAAAATTCCAAGTTTAGGAAGGGGTGATTTGTGCAGGTCAGGCAACTATGTAGGGGAAAATTCCATAGTTTGGGGAAGAATTGTGAAAATGACAGATTAATAAAGGTATTTGGTGGACATGGTTGGCCCGGTAAGGCAATGGTTTCTGTGAATTTTAAGAAAAGCAATGCCCCGTTACATTCCCCAGACTCTTTCAGTTAGGAAATCACAAAATGTGTGTAATGTTTCACAAAACAAGCAATGCCACAAGCCAAAAACGGAGCCATGTTACACAGGCTTTTTATGCTTACGGCCTGAACAGACGTACTTAGCAAGTAAGGAAAACAAATGTGGTGATGAATGGCACGCATACGTTTTTTTGAAAGCGCACGGGCAGACCTTTTGAAGGGTAGGTGACTTGTGCAGGTAACAAAAGTGTAAAGTGCCTAAAGCTGCGACTAAATGTAGGTCACATTTGGGAAACGAAAGGGCTGTGTGCCAATTGCAGCAGCAAATGTTCAAAAACGTTATGAAAACCACGCAAACACAACAGATGTCATACCTTCCCGCTTTCCCACATGTGTCCTGCGAAAAACGGTACCTCATGTGTGGGTGCACCTACCTGGGCTCAAAGGGAAAAGGCTAACCCATTGGTAACCCCCAAATGGTTTGGGGGAGACAACCTACAGATTTGGGCCTAGGGTGTCGGTCACGAAGGAAAACTGGGAACCCCATGCATTTTCTTAAAGACACCCGTGGGAATCCAAAGAGGTATGACTTGCGCGAATCATCCCAGAATTTATTACCCACAATCCACAGCAAAGTCTGAAATCTGGTGACAAAAAACACCATTTTCAGACATTTCCCTCTGCCCACCCACTGAAACACAACAACACATGTCCTACCTTCCCGTGTTCCCACTTGTATCCCAATGAAAACTCTACCTCACATGTGTGGGTGCACCTACCTGGGTGGAAAAGAAAGTGTCGACCGTCCACAAGTACAGTGACAGTCCCAGGGAGCCCTGGCAGGGTCCCTGACCTTTCCCGGAGGGAGAAGCTGCAACACAGGCCAGTCAGAGCTCCAGGATAGTCAGTGGTAATGTCCCTGGCTTTGGTGGGCTGTCTCCCATATGGGGTGACCATTCCCAAGTGCAGCGGCTGTCCCAGAGGGCCCCGGCAGGATCCCCACCCCTTCCCCGAGGGAAATGCTGTAACGCAGTTGAGCCAGAGTTCCAGGATTTGTCGGGGGTAATGTCCCTGGCCTTGGGTGGCTGTGTCCCATGTGGGTAGACTGTCCCCATGTCCACATTCCGGGGAGCACCGGCAGGATCACCATTCCTCCCCAGCGGTGACATCTGTAATGCAGCACAGCCAGAGGTGCAGTCTGGGCTTGCAGACGGTCAACCCAAATGGTTTCCCAGGGAAACAACAATGTTACGCTGGCATGGGACTATTTGTGGGCTGACCCTGCAATTGTGACCGACTAGAAAAAGCTGTAAAGGAAACAAAAAACATTTGTTACCTATGGTCAGCCCAGCAATAACAAATCATGACTACTACTCTCTGATCACAGCCCCCCTTTCAAGCCATCCCTGGTGGTCTACTGACCCTCACCTCCCATTAAATGGATCTCGTCACCCTTAAACGCAAGTGCAGGGTGGCAGAGAGGAAATGGCGTGCCTCATGTTCATCCTCTGATAAACTGGCCTGCCGCCTGCTCCAAAGGCAATACCGTCTCTCCGTTCTCACCAAGAAGAGAGCCCTTATCCAAGCCCGCATCCCTGCGGCATCTAACAACTCGGCCAAACTCTTTAAAATCTGCAAGGAGCTTGCCAACCCTGCTGCTGTCTCTACCTCTCCTGTCCCCTCCCAGGCCCTCTGCACTGGCCTCCCACTTCATCTCTAAAACTCAGGACATCCTGTCCTCACTCTCCTCCTATCACCTCCCTCCCTCTCTTCCCGGCTCTTCCTCTGGCCCTTCTGCAGCCACCCCTCCACCCTCCTTCTCTGCCTTTCCCCTTTTTTCTGCTGACGAGGTTTCCAGACAAGTCCGATCTATGAAACTCTCGTCTAAACAGGTTCGCCCCTGTTCCTCCAAAACTATCGAGGACCACATCAACTCCCTGGCTCCAGCCCTGGCTGACTTTTGCAACCACTCCTTCTCCTCTGGAGTCTTCCCATCCCCCCTTAAGCACTCCCTTGTGCACCCTCTTCTTAAGCAACCCTCTTCTGACCCCTCCTGCCCGGCTAACTATCGCCCAATCTCCATCACTCCCTTCCTGGGCAAGCTCCTGGAGAAACTGGCCATCTCCCAGCTTAACCTCCATGCTGATTCTGTTGATAGTCTTCATGACCATCAATCTCGCTTCAGAGCCGCCAGAAGCACGGAAACTGCTCTCCTGAACATCCATGAGGACCTGCTCTTGAATCTCGACTCCACCACTCTGTGTGTTCTTATCCTGCTCGATCTCTCTTCTGCCTTTGACACTGTCAACCATGCCATCCTGCTCAACCGTCTCCGTGATAACCTTAGTATCACTGGTCAGGCTCTGGCGTGGCTGACTTCTTTCCTCTCCAATCGACCCTCCCAGGTCCAACTGGGGTCCTTCCTCTCTGACATCTTTTTCTCCACCTGTGGTGTCCCCCAGGGATCTAATCTTTCCCCCTGGCTGTTTAACCAGTATCTGGCACTCCTTGCCAACCGCATCGCAGCTCTCTGCCCCAACTTTCAGTGCTATGCGGATGATACCCAGCTCATTTTCAGGCTACCCTCGGTCTCCTCCTCTCCTTCCCTCATCTCTGACTGTCTGTCTGCTATCCAGGAGTGGTGTGCCGCCAATGACCTCTGCCTTAATGCCAGTAAGACTGAAATTCTACTCATCGGCACACCCACCCCCTCCTTTCCTGCAGCTCTCTGGCCGGCCTCTCTTGGCCCTCTTCCTGCTCCTACCTGCAAGGCAAAAAAAACTCGGGGTTATCTTAGACTCCACACTCTCCTTCTCTCCTCATATATCTGACGTCTCTAAGAAGTCACACTACCAGCTGCACCTCCTCAGAGGTATTCTTCCCTTCCTCTCCTTCCCCCAGAAGCTCACTGTCTCCCGAGCCCTGGTTCTCTCAAAGCTGGACTACTGTAACAGCCTCCATCTTAATCTGCCTGCCTCCACTCTCCGCCCTCTGCAACTCATCCAGAACAGAACTGCGAGATTTGTCCTTGGCCTCAAGCCCAGGGACCGTATCTCTTCAGGACTGAAATCTGTACACTGGCTCCCAGTGGCTGCGAGGATAAAGTTCAAAACCCTCTGCATTGTCCACAAGGCCGCCTGGGGCCTGGGGCCTAAATACCTTCAACTCTCTTCCTAAATATCTTCCTTCCCGAGCCCTTCGCTCATCCGTCTCCAACTCCCTCAGGGTCAGCCGCTTCTCAAAGCTACGAGCTGGTGGTAGATCTCTCTCCGCGGCAGGGGCCTCCCTCTGGAACAGCCTTCCTGCCTCCCTGAAACTTGAGGAGAACCATCTCAGTTTCCGGAAGCACCTCAAAACCTTCCTCTTTGCTTCTGCTTTCTCTCTCCCTCTCCCCTGCTAATTCTTCGCTGAAACTGCACTGAATCTGCAACTGGGCCACTCTCACCGACCCCGGTCCTGGGCCCAGCCACTCTCCACTTGCACTGCCTCCCTGGCAACCCCTGCACTGCGGGACTGTCTCTGTATCCGTACAGCCCCCCCCCTTCCCAGCACTTGTCTGCACTTACCACCAGCTGGCCCTCTTTATTAATTTTATTTTATTCTACTTACCTTGCACTGCACTCCCCCCCCCCCCTCCCTTCCCCATGCACTTTCTCCCTTCCCCCTGCACTTGCGCGATCTGAATGACACCTGGCCTATTAGGATCGTTGTCTGTCTTCCACTTGTTCCCCCCCTCCCTGCCTCGTCGCGCCTTGAAACACTTGTGTATAGGCACGTTACAAATGCCATATCATATCATTAAAAACACATGTGCCCCTTCCTAGGGACAGATTGCCATATTGCACTAGCAATGTGCCACCTGGGAGGGCTACATGAGAGCCCCCTCCTCCATTTTGGGTGGGGGGGGGAGAGTGCCACCCCTCTTTCCATTACAAACATCCATGGTGGTTTAGTGTCCCCTCACCACACCCTCAACTAATGTATATTTTTATAATTCTTTGTTTTGCCCCTTCCGTTGGGGCAGATGGGCACATTAGTATGCCCATCTGCCCCCAGGGTGGGCTAAACGTACTGCCCTGTGCATTGGGGGGCCATTCCAATGTTTTCTGGTGGCCCTCTTCCCCCCCCCACCCCAAATGGACTAGCAATCTGCCCCCAGGGAGGGCTACTTGAGATGCCACCCATCCATTTGAGGTGGGGGGGAGGGGGTGGGGCCACCCCCTTTCATCGCAAAAAGAAATCCTGGTGGTCTAGTGGCCCACCACCCAAATCAAATATGTTTGTTCTTTTTTTCTTTTCTGGCCACCCATCTGCCCCCAGGGGGGCCAATACGTGTGGCCCCTTGCTTTGGGGGGGTGGGGAGAGAGCGCCGCTTACATGGTAAGCAGCCTCCTCTCCCCCCACTTCAGAAACCGATCCCTGGTGGTCTAGTGGCATTGCTGGGCAAGGATTGTGCGATCTGCGCCTGATCCGTGCCCAGCAATGCTTCAAAAATAGACTCTTCCCCTTTCCAACGACACCTCCCTCGATATGAACGGCACAATAGTGCCGCAGATCGAGGGAGAAAAGGGAAATGTACCTTCTGTTTTCACTGCAGCAGCCGAAATGAAAATTACTTTGTTTCACGTCAGTATTCATTATGCATGCTGACGTGAAACGGAAGGAAACACAACCCCCGGGCCGTGAGGAGGAACCTCCTCCTCACATAGCCCAGGGGTTGGATTTCAGTTTTGTGCGATCACTGCTTTGCAGAAATCGCACAAAATGACGTGCCAAAAAGGCTGAGCTATCTTGTCCTTGGCACCCCGGAGGTAATGTCAAGGACAAGATAGCTCATTATTGGCACTTAAGGGGACTTGCCAGTAACCCTTGGTTAAGTCTAGTATTGATATCTACTTGCCGAACCCAACTTATCGTCAATACATGGAATCGGATAGTTGACAAATATCGAGATGGAATTAAATTTTCTGAAATATATTCAGAAACGCCAGGACTGATCAGGCTTTGATTTGCAACTAAGACAATGGGGGAAGACCAAGGCCCCTCTTCCGGGCTTCAGGGATCCGGTAGGGTTTTAAATGAATGGGCTTCCCAGCTGGGGTTCGATTGTAGTGGAAGAAGTTAGCAACCGTGCCTGGTTGTTCTGAAAGCACCTCGGAGAACTGAGCGAACAAGTCACTAATGTCGTTCTGTTGGGCAGGTGATTGGTCAGAGGAAACTGTTTCCATTATGCCATGCTCTTCCCGGCTGCCCTCAGGGCGGGTGGGACCTGGAGGGGTCTGGTTCTTTCAGAATCAGATGGAGGCCTGGGACTGGGCTGATGGGTAGAGCATAAACAAACGTAACAAAACAAAGGCTACGGAGGCGGCCGGGCCACGCCGATAACCCAGACCCAAGTGACAAGTGATTTGCAGACATGGAAATCCCTGGCTCGTAGGCATTGCCTCAGTTGGAACTACCAGAAGCAAGCATGGCACATGAGACTTACAGCCGGAGCGGAGCTGCAGGGATGCCTTGTGCAACACACGGCCAGATTGCCGGCCGGTGGGCTAGGATGATCATAGTTTGATTTCTTGGTTTGGGGTAACAGATGCTTAAAGTTGAGGGGAAGCGTAGAGTGGGGGCACGGTAAAGGGAAGGGGTTAACAGCTTCAGACAGGTTATTTTCATTCGATTCTTCCAGTCACGGCGAGAACAGGAAGGGGGAGGGAGGTTAGCCTGTGTCAACAATGTTCTGGGATTGCAGGACTCTGAATGGCAGAAATGGTAAAGAACAGGCCAGCATCACTGAGCTGTATGACACTGAATGTCAATGGATTGCTGGACAAGATAAAACGGGGCCTAGTTACAAAATACCTAGCACGTCAGCAAGCGGATATTGTGATGCTACAAGAAACCCACATGATGGGGACAGCGTGTGAGTTTTTGGGGAGAGGGCAGTATTCAGTAGTAGAGCACGCTGGATTCACAAGAGGCTCCCGAGGGGTGGCAATCCTAGTGAAGAAGTCATTAACTTTAGAGGTGGGGGGCGTGGCCAAAGAGCCATGGGATAGGTAGTGTCTCCTGTTGATCCTGTAATTTACCCTATAGGTCTGGTTATCTTCCCCTTTGGCTACGGAAAGGACTCCTTTTAGGTTCTGTCCTAAGTGTAGGACTAGATACCCTTGGAAGGACGAACAGAGGACCTGCAACTCCTGTCTCCCTTTAGATCACAATGAAAAGCGGTGTGCGGCTTGCAAACGCCTTCGGCCTAAGACCCTTAAGGAGCGCTGTGTAAAGCAGTGGGCCACGTACGGTATCTCGCGGGTGGAAACCCCTTCCCCCCACCGCCACACCCGCCAAAAGTGACTGGGGCACCTCCGATGACCAAACATCCATTGCGGATGTGATAGACTTCGAGACAAACACTTCTAGGTCCGCCATGCCCATCCCCGACCCTTTAAGGCCTGACTCTGGTCTCACTTCAGGGACAACACCCGGCGACAGGGGCGTACAAGCGCATTACAGTACGTCGAAAAAGGTGAAAGCGCCAGCAGGGCCATCGAAAATTTCTGCGGATTCCTTGGATCGTTCAGATCCATAGCCTTCCCCGCATCCGCAGCAGCGTCCTGAAACTGGCCGTTCAAAGACAAACAAGGGTGCTACCCCTAAATCAGGTTTACATGTCAAAGTGCAGAAATCCGACACTACGACGGTCTCGAAGGACGCGGTAGGCCCAAAAATCATGACTAGGCCTCAAGACGAAAAACTGAATGCTAGGCCCTGTAACGCTGCGGAAGGCTGTAAGTCTACCGATAGACCTTCAGTCCCACTAACTCACGCCGATTTGGCGGTAATCTAAGACCCCATTGTGTGAATTACTTTGGCGGTTGGGCTTATTCCTGTTCCGCCGAAAAACATGGGGCAGGCCGCGGACAAATCTTTAGATACGTCATGGTGCCCCGATTCTCCCGATACCTATGAGGACAGCCAAGAGCCTCTTTCCAACACCCTGAGAGACAATATTCGGCGCCAAAGGGCGGTAGACAACGCATTTCCACCCGTAGGCCCTTCTGGGTCCTCTAAATGAACAAGAGAAAAATTTGAAGGGTGTATGGACCGTCGTGAGAGAATTATCAACTTTTCTGACTATCCTTCCCCGAAAAGATCTCGTGGAGAGCCTGCTCTTTAATCTGCTTCACATTTCGAAGAAGATCAGCCTTCTGTTCCAGTCAATCATGAAGACATTGTCCAGATGGATACTTATAGGGACATCTACAGTGAGGATGAAGAACCTTCCTTCCTATAGAATTACGATGAGGATCAGGCGGATGCCACGGACAATTGGGAAGAAACCCACCAAGTGGGGACAGACCCATGGACGCTTCCACATCAAGATCAGGACACTGATGTATTGTGCCTGGATTCCCCTCCGTCCACCCCGGCTCGCCAGGCCTCACCTGTAGATGACCAATTGGCCTTGAATACCATGTTAAAGAAGGCAGCTGAGCATTTTCAAATCTCTACGCAAGAGGCAGGGCCTGAGCAGGACTTTGTAGAGGATGTTCTTAAGGAGAAACCTCCCTTTAGCCAGGCCATTCCTCTCCTTAATTCTATTGAGAAGGTTGGCTCCCTTTAGCCAGGCCATTCCTCTCCTTAATTCTATTGAGAAGGTTGGCTCCCTCCCTAGTGTCACCAGCTCAAACCCGGGCAGTGAATCAGAGTTGAAAAGTTATTTCGGCCAGCTCATTCGGACCCTCAATACCTTAAAGGGCACGCCACGCCTGATTCTCTGGTAGTGACTACCACCTGGAAACGGGCAGGAGTACCCCTTGCTACAGGAAGGCACCTCCAGATTCCAAGAGGTTATATGCCCTAGGTAAATGTTACCTCGGCTGCCGCATATACTACACGGATAGTGAATAACACTACGCTACTGGCGAGTTTTGCTCAATGGAACCTAGTACAAGAGGGTCTCCAAGAGGTCCCAGAGCCCATCAGGTCCAAGCTTCTCACTATTGTGGCCGAAGGAAGGCAAGTAAACCAGAATGTAATAAGGAACACTATGGACATGACTGAAACAGCAGGAAGATCTCTGGCCCAAGGAACCTTACTTACAAGGCACGCTCGGCTTCGTACCTCAGGGTTTAAGCCTGAAACGCAGGCTTCTCTCATCAATAAACCAATAGAAGAAGCTACCCTCTTCGGAAAGGCGGTTGATGAGGCCCTAGAAACAGCCAAAAAAGGGCATGAGACTCTTAAGTCCCTGCAACAAATCACTCAAAGACCTTGTCCCCCCAGAGAGGAGATAATTCTCGGCGGTCCTTTCTAGGACAGTCCCGTGCAAGTCAGAACAACTATGGCACGGGAAACTTGAATGCTGGACAAACATCTGGAAGCCCCGCATACTACCCACCAAGTGGTCCGTGACGTGGCAAAGCCAGAGGTAGAGGCCCCAATCCTAGAGGGGCCACAGCCTCCGGTCAGAAGTGACCATCAGATCCAGGTCCCCTCCCATGTCACCCCGGTCGGGGGGGCGCTTAACATCTTTCCTCACAGCATGGGAGGGGATAACTTCAGACCAGTGGGTCATAAAGACGGTCGCCCACAGGTACTGCGTGGAATTCACCCGATCTCCACAATTCAGACCACCGCACTCATGCTGCCTCTCACCAGACCATCGGGAGATCCTGAATCAAGAGGTGGAACCGCTGCTGGGAAAGGACGCTATAGAAGCTGTCCCTATTCTTCAGGTAAACTAGGGTATTTATTCAGTGTACTTCCTTGTACCCAAAAAGGACCTCACCATGCGCCCTGTTCTAGACCTGCACCCAGCGAACAAGTTCATAAAACCTCAGAAATGTTGCATGGTAACGCTACAGGTGATCCCACTATTGAAACAGGGGGACTACATGGCAACATTGGACATGAAAGATGCAAACTTTCATATTTCAATATTGCCAACGCACAGAAAATATCTAAGGTTCATGCTAGAGGACAGGCATTACCAATTCAAGGTACTCCCCTTCGGCATCACCTCAACGAAGGGTGTTTACGAAGGTCCTGGCAGTAGCTGCAGCACACCTGCGCAGGTTATCTGTCCCGGTTTACCCTTACCTCGACGACCGGATCATAACAGGGGACTTGTACGACACATGTTTTTTTTAACACACAAAAGACCATAGACCTTCTGTTCAGTCTAGGCTTCTCTATCAACGAGAAGAAATCCAGTCTAGTCCTCAGTGAAATAAAACAATTTCTGGGAGCTCTAATCCGGACGATAGACGGCCTCGTCTTCCCCTCCAATGAGAGGGTTCAGAACATACTTTTTCAGATCCCTCAATATGTAGCCAGTCGGGAGGTGACGGTGCGCAAAGCCATGTGTTTGCTAGGAATGATGGCGTTGTGCATATACTTGGTTCCCCACGCGTGACTGCGCATGCGTTCCATGCAAGAGTGGCTCAACAGCCAGTGGTGTCAGGCCAGCGGGCAATGGGAAGATCTGGTAGTTGTCTCGCCAGCCCTCGTCTCTCTGCAGTGGTGGTCAATAGAAAACCTCTTGAAGGGAAAGACCTTCACCACCCCTGCAGTGGAAGCCACTCTCACGACAGACACATCTCTCACAGGGTGGGGGGCTAACCTGCTTCAGCAGACAGCACATGGAGTGTGGTCCCCTCAAGTAGCGTCCAACCATATACATTTACTGGAGCTATTAGTGGTGTTCAAGGCATTTCAAATGCAATTACTAGGGAAGACACTGCTGATTCTAACAGCACTACAGCCATGTATTACCTGAACAAACATGGGGGGCACTCACTCTCCAGGGATATCCAAGCTGTCCCAAAACATTTGGATATGGGCTCTGACACAAGATGTTTCTGTTGTCCCAACATGTTCCAGGGGAACTCAATCTTCTGGCAGACGTGCTCAGCAGAGATTTTCCTCTGCCCAAAGAATATGAATGGCCTCTGCACAAAGACATCGTGTTCAATGTCTTCGCAGAATGGGGCTTCCCAGAGATTGTTTGCAACTCAGGAGAACGCCCAATGCCAAGACTACGCCTCCAGGTACCCCCAGAACCGCTCCAAGGGGAACGGTCTTTGGATAACCTGGTCAGGGAAATTTGTCCACGTTGCCCCCCCCCCCCGACTCCCCTTCTCAACAAGATAGTGCACAAAATGCACCAGGAACCAGTTACCATGATATTGGCGGTCTCCATGTGGGACTGCCAACCCTGGTTCGCTCATCTGATGGAAATGTCCCTCTCCCCACCAGTAAAACTACCCTGCCCATCCAACATGTTGTCTCAGGACAGGGGCGAGACCCTACACCCATGCCCACAAACTCTGAACTTAGCAGCTTGGCTCCTGAGGTCATAGAGTTTGGGCACCTACCGCTCCCTCAGAGGTGCATGGACATACTCGGGGAAGCTAGAAAACCTAACACACGTTCTTGCTATGCCAGCAAATGGAAACGTTTTGTCATCTGGTGTAATTCTAAGGGCGTCAATCTGATCGATTGCTCACCCACACATATAGTGCTGTACCTAACCCATCTGTTAGACACTGAGTTGGTCTTCAATGCCCTAAAGGTTCCTCTGGCTGCTCTTTCAGCCTACACCACATCACAACAAAAGGGGTTGTGGTGGAAGATACCGGTGATCAAGGCCTTTATGGAAGGGGTTAAGAGGATTTATCCTCCCATTTCTCCCCTAGCCCCTGGGTGGGACCTAAATGTGGTTTTGACCAGGCTCATGGGAGCTCCCTTTGAGCCTATGCATAAAGCAAGTCTAAAAGACCTGACTTATAAAACGGCCTTCCTAATGGCTATCACTTCTATTAGAAGGGTTAGGGATCTACAGGCACTTTCAGTTCTTGACCCCTTTGTTACAGTCCACAGGGATAAGGTAGTTCTGCACACTCACCCCAGATTTGTGCCTAAATTCATCTCGAAGTTATGTGAACCAATCGATTGAACTACCTACTTTTTTCCAGAATCCCACTAGCATGGCCAAAAGAAACCTACACACATTAGATGTGCGCAGGGCAGTCATGTTCTACCTGGAAACCACTGAGGAAAACCAATCATTTTTTCGTTTCAGTGGCAGCTGGTAGAGAAGGGGATCCTGTCTCTAAATCAGCTATCTCAAGGTGGATTGTCAAATGCATCACACTATGTTACACTCTTGATAAGAGAGAACTGCCCTTCAAGCCTAGAGCACATTCTACTCTGGGCACGGGGGCATCCATAGCATTCATTGCAAATGTTCCCCTTGAGTCCATTTGCAAAGTGGCAACCTGGAGTTCTGTACACACCTTTACAAAAACACTATTGCCTAGATACCCATTCTACGTCTGATTCTCAGGTGAGACAAGCAGTACTAAGACATCTTCTCCAGCATGGGGTCTGGCATGGATTCACATGCTCATGAATATTCCCCGTCGTCGGGCTGGGAATCCTCGGTAAAGAAAAAATCTGTATCAGTTTCGTTTCTGATCTGTCCTTCTTAGTAGTAACCAATCACTGATCTCTGGGTCATACTGCCCCCAGCCAATGACTGCTCTCTCCCTAAGTCCCTCCCCTGGCAGCCATCCTCAGATTTTTACCGCACGTTCAAGTGTTGGGAGTCCTCGTGCTATAGCTCTCGAGCTTTTACTGCGTTTTCGCGCTTTTTCAAAGAGATTCTCATTTTTCGGTTAAATCGAGCCTCAAGCTCCACCGTTTCTACTTCCGATCAACGGGGACCCGTTTCGGAATTTTCTACGACCCTCAACGGTGAAGTTTTCGTCGAGCTATGCTTCTTGGAGGATTCCAGAGGTTTCTGAGGCCTACCTCGTGGACATGGCCCAGAAGAAAGGAAGCTCGACACCCAGATCCAAGCTGTTCAGGAACTGCCCTGGATGCAAGCTACAGAATCTGTTCAAGGAAGACGAGCATTTGAGATGTCTCTACTGCCTTCATGAGGACAAGATGCACGTGGAGAAGGACTGTGTGTTCTGCGGAATTGACCACGAGGGATCGTCTTTCCCGCCTCGCCAGCTGGCTGGAGAAGGTCCCAGCAGGTAAGAAGAAAAGGTCCGAGCGGCCTTCTAAGTCCTGTGAGGGCGCCCCAGCGACGGGGGCCCAACAAAAGGCAAAGCACCGTGGGCACTGGGAGTGCCGAACGATCGGGCTCCTCGGCTGCCTGGCAGGGTGCATCCTCACCGGCGCCATCAACCACAAGCCAACGCTCTCGGTCGGGAAAGAGGAATTCTGAGAACCCATTTAAGCTTCTGGAGAGGCCCCGGTCGATCTCGAAGGAACCAGCCAAGGGGGAGCGAGGCGGTGACCCTCCCCCTAAGGTGAAGGCTGCAAGCATGCACAAGGTGGTGAAGGCCCTGATTCACCCGGCAAAGGCCTCTATCGAGGAAGTCGCTACGGCCCTGGCGCAGCCTGTGGAGGCTACCCCAGTGGAGGCGACCTCGGGGCCCAGAGTTTCCCTGCCACCGTGGAGGGAATCCTCTTTCCAGCCCATTGAGAAGACACCGTGAAGACCCCGGTGGAAAAAGAGGTGGGGGGTGGTGGATATTACAGACACAGCCTCTGAGGAGAAGCTGGTCGAAGTCTTGAAGGGCCTCGAGAAGAGCGTTAAGGAGGTCCGGTCCCATGGGAGGGATCCCGACGAGGACGACGACGCGAGCAACGGTGGCGCCGACGAGCCCCCAGTGGAGCATCCATCGCGCCCGTCGCATCCTGAGCTGCAGGACAACCATTTTGATGACAATCCAATCCAATCCTTATGTACGGAGATGAGGACAAGATTGCCCCTACCCCCGACGGATGATCTAGAGCCAGGCCCGTCAGGAAGCCCTCCAAACAAGAGGAGGAGAATTCATCTGACCCCGCCTTTTCAGCCCCCACAGCCTTCTCAGCCTTCGTCCCCATCCCTGGCGGCGACACAGGAACGGCCACGACGGGGACGGATGACGACGGTGGCAATGACGGGACGGATCTCCCATCACCACCGCCTCGGGCCTCCCCGCCCGAAGAGATTGGCTCCTTCCACGCCATGATTGCCAGGGCATCCGAGCTTTTCAAGCTCTGCCCCGAAGAGCCGAAGAAGGAAGACTTCCTCTACCAACGGCACGAGGCCAAGAGGAAGACGGTTCTCGCAGTAGCACTGCTGGATGACATCTGGGACGAGGGTCTTGCCCTTCTGAAGAACCCGTCCACGTCACCTGCCAAGAGGGAACGGTACGAGAAGAAGTACCGGGTCCCCAACGCCGCCCCTTTGTGCCTTAGCGCACAGCCGACCCCGGATTCGGTTGTCTCAGCAGCGGCCAAGAAGAAGGCGGGGGGGGGGGCATCAGCTTCAACTTCTACCTCCCCACCGGACGGCGAGGGAAAGAAACTGGATGCCATGGGACGACGAGTCATGACGATTAAGGCGGCCAACGCCCTAGCGATTGTGGCCCGCTATGACAGAGTTGTGGTACACGATAGCCCCCCCTGTTGGTCTTCCTACCGGATGACAAGAGGGCAGAGGCCCTGGCGATCTTACAGGAAGGTGAGGTGGCGTCGGACCACGCCATAACGGTGGCCACGGACATTGCCAACACCGGTTTCTGCCAGTTTGGCAACAGCGTTTGCCTTAGACGGCGGGGGTGGCTCAAAGCGACAGATTTCCGCCAAGATGTGCACGTCAAGGTTTTGGACATGCCCTTCGACGGGAACAACCTGTTTGGAAAAACAGTGGACGAGTCACTACAGGCCATCAAGAACGACACAGAGACAGCCCGGGCCTTGGGAGTTCTACAGCAACGACGGCCGCCCTTTCGGAACTCCGGAGGCAAGCAAGGTGCCTCCAAAGGATTCAGCAGCAGTTCCTCGACGTACCGTCAAGCGGCCCATTCCTTGTCGCAAGAAGCCTACAGGGGACGAGGCAAGTCAGGTGGATCTCGCCATCGTCGCCAAGGCGGCAAGGCTGCTGCCAAGCAAGACTGAACCGGCTGTTGCGTCGGGCCCCCACCGAAGCACCCCGGTGGGAGGCCGTTTGACGAGGTTCATCAGCGTGTGGGAGTCCATCTCCACTGACCGTTGGGTGCTGGATGCCGTGACCCGCTCAAGACGCTCACATTTCTCCAGAAGTGCCCCTGCATTCCTCCCGTGGTCAGGAAGGAGAACCATGTCCCTCAACTGCTGTTGGTGTTAAGGGTGATGCTCAAGAAAGGTGCCATCGAGCTTGTCCCAAAGAGGCTCTGGGGCTCCGGAGAATACTCCAGATACTTCCTCGTCAGAAAGAAGACAGGAGGATGGCGCTACATCCTGGACTTGCGTCGACTAAACAAATACATCAAGGCACAGAAGTTCCTGATGGTCAGCCTCCAGCACGTGCTGGGACAGCTGGAGGAGGGGGGCTTCCTATCGTCGTTGGATTTGGAGGATCCGTACTTTCATATCCCCATTCTAAAAGGACATCGAAAGTTCCTCAGGTTCGTGGTCCAAGGACGGCATTACCAGTTCAAGGCCCTCCCATTCGGATTGAAGTCGCGCCCAGGGTGTTCAACAAGTGCCTAGCACCGGTGGTGACGCGGCTGCACCTACAGGGGATCCACGTCTACCCCTACCTGACTCATCCGGGCATGAACAAGAGATCTCACCGTTGAACACACAGCAAAGACCGTCCAGCTGCTCACGGACCTGGGATTCTCCAACTTCCCCAAATCCCACCTGGTCCCGTCGCAGGTCACACTGTTTCTGGGAGCCAAGCTCGATACAGTTACGCGATTAGCCTCGCCGTTGGAGGAAAGGACAAAGGCCATCCTGGGCAAGGTGCAGCGTCTGCTGGCCACAGACGTGGCCAGGGTGAGGTCCATCAAGTCCTTTCTCGGGATGATGTCCTCATGCATATATCTAGTGCGCCTGTGCAGGCTTCGGATGCGTCCTCTACAGGAGTTCCTCGACGCCTGTTGAATGCAAGCGACGGGCAGCTTCGAAGACAGGATCTCTCTCAACGAGACATTCTGCCAGGCGATCCGGTGGTGGGGGGGACCCACAAGCATCTTGCGTCGGGCACGGACTTTCAGACCGCAGCTCACCAGGTGACGGTGACCAAGGATCCCTCCCTGGCGGGTGGGGAGCGCACACGGGAGATCTTCACGCGAGAGGCCTTGACGCTCCACATCAACCTCCTGGAGCTCCGAGCAGTCTTCTGGGCCCTCAGGTCCTTTCTTCTGTCCCTCAAGGGCAAGGTGGTGAGGATCTTCACCAACAACTCCACCCTGATGTTCTACATCCGGAAGCAGGGAGGAACCAGATCCCCAGCCCTAGCCAAGGAAGCTCAGGATCTGTGGCATTGGGCCGTCACCCAGGGGATGTTTCTGGTGCCCCTTCATCTGGCAGGGATAAAGAACACCATCGCCGACTCACTCAGCAGGGAGCTGCGCTCGTGCCACGAGTGTGAACTGCGTCAGGATCAAGTGGATCGTCTCTTCCAGCGATGGGGCAATCCCCAGATAGACCTGTTCGCGACGGCAATGATCTCCAAGTGCCAGAGGTTTGCCAGCAGGTTTCCCCAACCGAGGAGCATGGGCGATGCTTTCTCGTTCCCCTGGGACGGCCTGTTCCTATATGCGTTCCCTCCGTTGCCGTTGCTGCTCTGACTCATCAACCAGCTCAAGAGGTGCCGGTGCAGGATGATCCTCGTCGCACCGGCATGGCCGAGACAGATCTGGTTCCTGGACCTTCTGGACTTGTCAGCGTCTCCACCAGTCAAACTGTCGATGGATGCGGATCTCCTCTCCAGAGAAAGAGGCGCCATCTTTCAACACCACCCGGAGTCGCTGAACTTGCAGGCGTGGCTCCTGCAGCACTAGAGTTTGGAGGGTACGATATCCCGGCTGACTGCAGAGAGGTTCTTGCAAAGGCCAGGGCGTCCTCAACTCTCAAGTGCTACAGACATAAGTGGAAGAGGTTCTCTGTCTGGTGCCGTGCGCAGAAGATTAACCCTCTACGGATTACGGCCCCTCAAGTGCTACCATACCTACTGTCGCTGGCCAAAGCTGGACTAGCTCACGCTTCTATCAAGATACATCTGGCAGCGATCTCCCGATACACCAGAACTACAGGACGACCGTCCTTGTAGTTTCATCGCCTGGTGAAGGAATTTATGAAGGGACTGTTCCGATCATTCCTGCCGGTGAAGGCTCCAGCCCCGGCGTGGGAGCTCAACGTAGTGCTGACCAGGCTCATGGGGGCACCATTCCAGGCTATGCATTCGGCACCATTGAAGTTCCTGTCGTGGAAAACAGCATTTCTTGTGGCCATCACCTCCGCACGACGAGTGGGAGGGATCCAGGCCCTATCCTGCAAGCCTCCATACTTGACTTTTCACGACACTAGGGTGTTGCCGAGGACGCACCCCTCCTTCATGCCCAAGGTGCCGTCGAACTTCCATCTCAACAAGCCCTGGGTGTTACCAGTTTTCTTCCCGTCGCCTTCGTCGCCGGCCAAGTGGACTTTGCACTCGCTGGATGTAGCTAGAGCGCTGAAGTTCTACGTGGCCCGCATGAAGGGTTTTCGGAAGACGTCACAACTGTTTGTGAACTTTGGACCTGTGAACCAAGGGAAGGCTCTCTCGACGGCGTCCATTTCCAGATGTCTCTCTGGCTGCATTATGCACTATCACCGGTTGGCAAACCGACCGCTGCCCGGCGGCCCGAGAGCCCATTCGACCAGAGCGATCGCTGCTACTATGGCTTTCCTGTCTGGTGTGCCCCTGCTGGACATCTGCAGGGCTGCTACGTGGAGGTCGACGCACGCCTTCACAAGATTCTACTGCATCGATCGGGACTCCAGGGAGGAGTCCAGGGTCGGCCAAGCAGTGCTGCGCAACCTGTTCGTCCTGAAGGTGGGCCTGGTGAGGAGGTAAGAGTTGCTTAATGTTGTTTATGTAATGCTTAATTTTGAGCCTTTGCCACCTCCTGTGGTTGTACATGTGTGTACTGCTATGTATTCCTATATTCATGAGCATGTGAATCCATGCCAGACCCCATGCTGGAGAAGGAACAAGTTACTTAGCTGTAACTGTTGTTCTCCAGCATGGGTCTGGCATGGATTCACATGCGAACCCTCCCCCCTTCGGCTCTTCACTTGGTCATACTGCCACTTTACGTGCTACCAAATCTGAGGATGGCTGCCAGGGGAGGGGCTTAGGGAGAGGGCAATCATTGGCTGGGGGCAGTATGACCCAGAGATCAGTGATTGGTTACTACTAAGAAAGACAGATCAGAAACGAAACTGATACTGATTTTTTTCTTTACCGAGGATTCCCAGCCTGACGACAGGGAATATTCATGAGCATGTGAATCCATGCCAGACCCATGCTGGAGAACAACAGTTACAGGTAAGTAGCTTGTTCCTGCTCACAACCCATCTCCAACTCCGGGTACTGCTCGCTAGTCTATGCACAGCATGTGATTCTAAGCAGATTAACAAGCATCAGAAGACATGCATTACTTGCTGTAAAAGCATTTCTGATGATTGTATCTGCTTAGATTCACATGTGCCCTCCCTTATCGGGGTGGAAGGGACATACTCTTACTACTTGTCTCTTCTTCATGTACTCACTCACTATAGCCTTGGGCTCCCTCATGGCAGAAAAAATGCAATCGGAGGGACCTAGGCGCGTGAGGGATTTTGGGTACCCTACATGTCACAATAGGGATAGTGTTACAGACACGCCTATGCCGACGTCCCCTTTCGGTCCCTGAAAGACGAGATGCAATACTCTGGGGTTACCACTGGATGTCAGACCATATGCACAGCATGTGAATCTAAGCAGATACAATCATCAGAAATGCTTTTATGGTAAGTAATGCATGTCTTCTCGAACAGGGGGACAGTGAATAAGAGCTCTACCCTATGGGAGGTGCTTGTTAGAGGGAAGGCGATGCACCTGGTCCGACAACAACTTGAGGAGAGTAGGGAGTGGACCACACTGTGACAAGCATGGCATGGTTAGATAGTTGGGATGAGGAGGTGAGATGGGTGAGGGAAATCAAGTTGCCGGGAGGGAACATAGCCAGTGAGAATGACGAGATATTGGAGGCATTAGTGAACTAATACCAGGAGCTATATGAGGAAGACTCAACTGGGGCTAGGGCAAAGATCTTGCAATATGTAGATTAGACAGCCCCGGCTGAGTCCAGAGCAGAGAGAACGGCTGGAGCTTAATCCCATCCTGGAGGAGCTGTAAGTGGCCATGTTGCAGCTGCAGACAGGCAAATCACTGGAGCCAAATGGATTCTCTGTGGAGTACCGGAGGCTAGTGAGGCTGGGGGTGGTGGAGGAAACGAAGGAAATGTTTTTGGAAGGTCTAGAAGAGGGCACATTAATGGTGGACCTCTGTCAAGCTATATTAGTGGTGATGCACAATAAAAGTTGTCCCCCTGATCACTGTTCAGCATACCAACCAATATCTTAAAGTGAAGGAAGATCTTCGCAAAAGCTCTGGCCAATAAATTGTTGTTGCTAATGGATGAATTGATGCACCCAGATCAGTTTGGGTTCATACCGGGCAGGGCGACCAGAATGAATATCTGACACCTGTATAACGTGCTGGGCATGATGCCCTCCCTAAGGGGCCCACATGGTGATGGATACTGAAGGAGCATTCGACTCAGTGGGGTGGGAGTACCCATGGAGGTACTCCCACCCCACTGGGTACATTTGGGTTTGTGCCCAGATTCGTTGGATGGGTTAAACTGTTATGACTCAGAGGCGAGGGTACTTGTCAACAGCTGGATCTGTGATGGCTTCCTGCGCCAGCAGAGGACAAGACCGGGCTGCCCACTCTCGCCACAGCTTTTCTTGTTGGCCAATCAGAGCCCGAGATACGGGGGTTTGAGAAGCTTTGGGGGGAGGGGGGACCACATATACGCAGACAACGTCTGTATCTACTTTAATTCTAATACCACTTAAGGACGCAGGCGTGGTGATCACAGAGACATGCCCCCTCGTGATAGAACAGGCTTCCTTTAAGTATTTGGGTATCAAGGTGTTAACAGAAAGCGTACTGTTTTACAAGAATAATCTGGACCCCGTGCTAGACCGGCTGAGATGCAATGCGAAACACTGGCAATGCACCGGCTGTCCCTAGTCAGGAGAGCACATTTGTTCAAGGTGTTGTCTCTGCCGAGGCTTCTATACATTCTTCAAAACACTCCAGTTGGGGTTCCCCCCGGGGTTTTCTGGGCCATTGAAGGGATTATATGAGGAGGGAAGACTGCAAGGATCGCAATGTCAACACTATAGATCAGAATGGGATGGGGTATTGGGGGTCCCGAATGTACAACACTATTACTGTGCCTCAAAGCTACTGCTGATCAAAGAGTGGTTGTTGGGGTCACATATAGAACGTGATCTGGGTACCGTGTCTCCCCTACAGGTGATTTATGGCGGTATGGTGGAGCACGGGCTCTCTAGGTCAGAGTTCAGTGTACTAGATTCCAGTAGAGCCGCCTTGAAGGCCAATGGTTGGGAGGTGTAGTGACTGAGGAGGCATCTCTATGGGGCAATGTAAACTTGCTGGAAGTCTGGAAATTGGGTAAACCACAGAAGTGGCAGGAGAAAGGCATCACACGGCTAGCACATATAATTGAACAACACAAACTCGCATCTTTTGAACAACTGCAGGGTAGCTACGGATTGGTGGAGAGGGACTGATGCACATGCATCCGTTTGCAACATGCAATGTCCTGGGAGGGATGGGACACTTGGTACCGACCATATCGATTGCCTACAGAGGCTAATCTCATGGCAGGGGAGATCAAGGTGAAAGGGGATCATGACATTATATCGATGTTAAACTGCTTCAGCGCCAAGCCTCTGATGAAACTGAGGGCGTCCTCGGAAGGGAATCTGGGACCCATGGAGGAGGAATACTGGGCGGAGGCCTTGGGGTCGCCAAGAGAAGCAAGCATCACAGCAAGGCTTCACTTGATACAGTAGAAGGTGCACGAGTTTACTATAGACGGGCCCGATTGCACCGGAAGGGCCTGGCAGCCGACCCTCCTGTCTGTGAAATGCAAGAGGGATGTGGGATCCTTTTAATTATTTGATATGGGAGTGCCCTGTGGTAAAATCCTTCTGAGGCAAGATGAGAGGTAAAATGGCTGGGGTGGTGGGAGAGACGATTTCCGATTTTCCCCAAGCTGTTCCTGCTAAACGTGTGGGGAGACTTGGGCTCCAGCACTAGGGACAAATCCCTACTCCAGACAGCTTTGACTCTGGGCAAAAAGAGGTTGCCGAAGGAATGGTGGTACCCCGGAATCTCCCAGCTTCCAGCAATGGCTAGAGGAAATGAACTATCGTGCAGAGAAGAGGGTATACAGAGACAGAAGATGCCCTTCAGATGTTTCGGAAAATGTGCGTGAAGTGGTTGGAAACTGGATAGGCTCTCGCGGGTGGGGGGATAGAAGGGAGGGGGTGATGGGAGAACAGGCAATGTCTATTTGGGGAATGCAGGGATGGGGGAAGGAGTTGGGATTGATGGGGGTAGGGGAGGGACATGACACTTTATAATTATAATAGAGTAATATTTTGTTTATTCTTGTATGTTGTTGGAGAAGATAATCTTGAAAAGAATGTTGTTAAAAAAATTAACTACCCCACCCATAACATCCAGCCCACATCTCTAAGCCTGATTTTGAGGTTATTCCAATATAGGTAGGTGCCTTGTGTTACCAATGTAAGGCCGGTGGGAATAAGTTGTCTCTCCCGGGTGGAAATAAAATGTCTTCAATACTTTGTAGGTCAAACTCTATGGACTCTGCTTTGGCTACCATAGGGCCTTTGGCCTTGGCACTCAATTTTGTGAATAGAACAGGGCCTGACATCTGTCAGTTGGTGTACATCCCACTCTGATACCATGTGTGGCAGGTCCGAAGGAGGATGCGAAAACTTTGTTGACATTTATACTCCTTATTTATTAACTAATCAGAAAAAGACCTAGCTTTGCCTCTTGCTATGTGGGTGTTCCTTGCCTATGTAAATAACTAAGGTGCTCGTCAGGTAATATTAAACAAAAGAGCCTGCTGTCCAAAAACTAATTCTAACTGACCCTACCACTATTCTAACAAAATAAGGCCAGGAGAATTTCTCTCTTCTACTGGGTGTCTCTTCTCATAATGTTTTTCTTTTGATCAACCCGCCTGTTGGTAGGCTAATTTTAAATAGTCTCTTGTCACCGTCTGTACAAGTTCCTGTGGGTTTCCCCTTCTCTTTAGGGATTATTTTCCAGGAACCCCTTTTAACTCTCTTATCTTTTGTTTCATGCTTGGCAGTTAACATTACCCCCTCTGCTGGGGTGGCTTGTTTTGTGTTTCTTTTCTCATATGGGATTCCCTTCATAGAATTAACTTTCTTTCAGGGTATTCTCTCTCACTGATTTGTCCCCATCTTCAAGTCTCCACATATAAGGTACGTTTCCCCTCTTCCCAGGGTATTTGTGCCCCAGTCTTAATGACCGATTTTCCAACTTCAATAATGGTTCTCTTGTTTCTCACATTATTACAGTTCCATTTCAACGACTTTATATTCAAAGTCTTGTAAATTTCACTGGGACGAGCTACTCTTGTAGCGTAACAACTCCCCGCCAAGCTCCTGGTTCTCTGTTTAACCCTGTTACCTTGGAATCAGTGGGGGAATCTCTCTGGGGCCTGCACTCGCTCGGGTTCTCTTCGGTTTCTTCACTTTGCCTCGTTTTCTTCGGTGTCCGCTCTCGGCCCCCTTTCTGATTGCCCAGGTAATTCTGTGGGTGACCGGACTGTTTGTTGACTTCTCAGCATAGTGGTGCCTGCGTTGTGGGATGGGTGCACTGCCCACGACAAAGTCTTTTTGGTCCCACCTCCGGGAGTTGTATTCCTGTCTCCTCTGTTTCTCTCTTCTGTGGATGCTGGTCCTCCAGCGTTCCACTCTCTCAGACCCCTTCTCTCAGACCCCTTCTGAGAGTCGCTGCTCTCCTTGGCCCTGCCTCTCTTAGATGTTAGGCTGTCAGGGGTGGGGGGGGGCTCCCCTGCCTGTGTATGTGTCTCTCTGCTTTGCCTCAGCGTGTGCTCACCTTGCAGTCTCCTCGTCTCAGTTAAATGGAGTTCCCCTTTTAAAGCGACGCATCCTCTTTCTTGTTCATAACCGTATATGTTAGTTGTATCTTTAGCTCAGTCTCTGGATTTTATATGGTTCTTCACATCTGGTAGTCCCATGTATGCCACCAAGGAAAATGCCTTGGGGAGTTCTTCACAGGAACGGGAGTTGTTGTCCCCCTAAGGGGGGGGTTCCAGAGAGGTTCCACTTGCCCAGAAACGTAGCGAGGGTGTTGCGAAGCAGTCACCCCTGTCTAGCCTTAAAGCGGTAGGCTTCCCCACCCTAAGGGAGAAGGGACGAATTCCCTCAATTCATCACATAGGGAAGAGCTGGGATGATCTAACCCTGTGGGCCCTTGCAGTGTGGAAGACTCCCCAATCATCTACCTGATTCTCCCCCTTGAAGTTGGTGTATGGTCCAGAATCAGATGTGCTGGACATCATGAGATGAGAGAAAAGAACCTGGGAGTCTATAGACCAGCGACCATCCCATGGATTAGAATACCAGGAAATAAATCGAGAAGTTGAAAATCTGGTCAAGATCACCTCTAAGCAGCCCAGGCCTGTCAAGAGAAAGCCTCCAATAAAAGCATCAAACTTTCAAGTGGGAGACTGTCGTCCTGCTGCTCACCATTCAGAACAAGCTAAATGTCAGATGACACGGACCATATGTCATGAGTGAGGTTGTGTCACACCTCACCTACAAAGACCAGCGGGCTGATCAAAAGAACTCATCCCAACTCTAATATATTAAACAAAGTTTGGTGAGATAATGGCGATCTAGAACTATTTGTACTGTATGAAAAAAACACCCAGGAGACTTCCTTACCAACTCAAGTTCATGGGGTTCCCCTACCACCATGTCAAGGAACTGGCCAAACTGCTAGGAAGATACCCAAATGTGTTTTCAATTAAACCAGGACAAGTACAGGGGTGTGGTGTACAAGATCTAAACCCCTACCGAAAGAGTCATCAAACTAAAACCTTTACCTGAGGCAGGATGTGGGAGTGGTGCAGGCCCCAGTCTATGTCCCTTCTACCTGTACTTGCATCACTGAAATAAGTTCTACCTTTTCTTGCCCCCATATCTCTATTGCACAATGCTGGCCAGTACTGTTTGTCCCATAGGACTATTTGACCCAGAGGCATGGCGGTGGAAGAGAGAATGCGAGCAACTCAACTGGGAGAGAAACTGTGATGAACTGTGAAACTGCAGAAGCAAGCTCAGTGATCTTTGAGATACCAACTGTGACATGTAACTTACCTTCAGCAGGACTGCAGCTGCTTAAGGCCTATTATATATGTTTGTTTACCTTTAATCCCAGGGGTAGAAGAAAGGCATCTGTTGGCCCTAGGCAACCAGCGGAGGGAGAGAACCATTGGAGATTGAAGGGGGAGGATCAACATTGACACAGCGAACAGGAAGGTAAGGGTTGTTCAGGTTAGATAAAGGATGTAAAAGAGGGCCAAAATCCCAAGAGGAGAAAGGACGGTGCAGAGGGGGATTGCTGAAGGTGTGTGTGATGTATATGTATGTATGGGTTGGTGGAAGATGGTGGTTCTTGTGCAAGAATGTGCATGCAAGGTAAGTGAGACCAGCAGAATGAGAGTAACAAGTGAAAGAGTAAATGGGAAGGTGACTGGGAGATTGAAAGCTGGGTTGCTGTTGAGAACAGTTTAGGTGGAGGGTAGTAGTTTGGAGTGGGGGACTAGTGTGGAGATAAGAGTATTGATGGAAATGGGGACTAATAATGTGGGGAGTAGTGAGTAGTGGAGTGGGGAAGGGAGATTAGCAGTAGAGAGAGGATGAGAGTAGGAATAGAGGGAACATCAGAGGGACAGAAGGGAAGGGTGAGAGAGAGGGGGAGACCAAGGACACGGAGGAAGAAAGGAGGAGAGTAGTAGGAGAGGAAGGACGGAACATCAGGGCATGGAATACAAGAGTGTGCCTGAAAGGTAATTCTACTTGTACTATTTTTGTGGGACATAGTTTAGCATTCACCTAGATTGTTCCAAAGATGGAAAGAAAGGGTGTTCAACCAGCCAGTCAGTTGATAGACAGTAGGGGTTACTGATCTCTAGTTAACATCCTGGTGTTGAGGGGCGTCTGCGTTAGGTAGGGAACCCCCGGTGGAGACTGGGTGGAGAGGGACAACCCTTAGTGAGTTCCTTCACAATTTGCGTAATAAATACCCTTTAAGTGTATTTGAGAGTTCTTGTCTTCTTGAGGCCATATGTAACATGATATACATATGTATACATATATAGAGAGAGATTGTGGGAAATGGGAGTCAAAAACAGATAGAGCTGAGGCACAAGCAGCTAACTAAACTAATATCAACTCTAAAACCACAAAGAGGAATGTAAATTCAGCATGGCACATTGTAAGGAAGCCATACTAGGGTGTTAAAATTAATCTACTTCAAAAGCAGGGTGGGTTGAAAAGATGTATAGCTGAGAGCGGTGTGTGATGATTCCAGTGGGTCATCACAGATTCCCTGGTGAGAAACTCCTCCCATGTGGCCAGGGGATGGCAGCTGCTAACTGATCCTGACCCTGGGGTGGTTATATGCGGGAGGATCACATTGGTGGAGACAACTACAAATGCTTTTGCTTGTGCGCTCTACAAATAAATAAATAAAAACCTGCAATATACTGTAACATGTAACCACCTAAATGTAATTGAGTTCTTTCTAGGGCGGCTTCTTTGCAACCTTTAAGTAAGCCTCCTTAAACTCTGATTCAGCGCCTCGATGTCTGTGGGCTGTTTGTGTTCTCTACAAATAAATAAATAAATGAACTACTGGATGAGCCGCAGTATCCCCCCCTTTCCCATGAGAAAGACCCCCTGAAACACAAAACCTTAATGGCCTATTGTCAGCTAACAGTTCCCCCCTGTAAAGGAAGTCGAGAAACCTTTTCTCTACATCATTCTAGTCAGACCCCCACCTTTCACATATAGCTCCTTTTTGTTTCTAATGTGCCTTTGTGTGAAATCAGTGAGAAAAATCATCCAGGAGTTAAAAGCCCAAAGAAAGTTATGGACTTTAACTCTAATAACATTCAGGTACTGACACAAGGAGGACGAGGGAATGTGTGTAGTGCGACAGGAGCTTGAAGCATAAAATGCAGACTAGTTGTTTTTCAAAACCTTCAATGAGCGGGACATTTCAGAGGTGGCAACCGCACTATGGAGACGAGGAGTAGTGCCTACCGTGGCAGCAGGCCAGGCCAGGCCATGTGAGCAGAGCAGGAAGAGATTCTGCCATCCACACGAAGGCTTCTGAAAGCGGGGCACACCAACAAAGCTGGCAAAGCAAAGAAGGCCGCCAGGACAGGGAGTGAGGCTGTGTGTGAGCAAGGAGGGCCATGAAGACTCCAGGAGCAGCGCAGGAGCTCCTGGAAGTCAGACAGAAGTCGTCACCCCGGGCTGCGAGGGGAAATCTGGCGTGTGACCACAGTGCCATGCTGGAGGAGCATCCACACACTCTGAACTGGAAAGCGGGTACGCTGGAAGAGACCAGTGAGAGTGCCCAAACCAGATGGGGACCCTGAGGCGTTCTGACAAGCACGCCAACAAGTGATGTACAAGATTGCTAATGAAGAAAATGCACAAAAGCAAAGTCTGTTTGAATGCAGTCAAAGCAAAGTACAAATTCAACACCCAATCAGAAGGTTTGAAAACCGACAAGGCAAAGTGTGTTTGAATGCAGTCAAGGCAAAGTACAAGGGCAAGATTCAATAATAAGAATGTTTAAATGCAGACAAGCCAAAGTATAAAGGCAAGCCCCAGTCAAGTACAGGTGCATGAGATGCCAATGTGGGGGGATTTGTTTGAGCAAATATTACCACTGATAGATTTACCAAGGACCACATGGTATGTGCTATTGTGGTATACCATAGAAGTGCATAAAGGTCCTGGCGGGTGAATACCTTAGGCAGTTGAAGTTGTGCCAAGGAACTGTGAAACATATAAGAAGTCCTGGCAGGCGAGTATACCAGGCAATTTACATTGTACTGAGATTCCTGGCAGGGGAGTATACCAGGTAATCTGCAAAGTTATAAGAACTTCTACAGAAACACTGTTACAGAGCTTTTTGCTTGAACAAGAACTTTGTGAGTCCATTGAAGACACAAAGGAACTGTTAGCTAAAGAGACATGTTTGCCATCCTGTTTAAGAATCCAGGGGAAAGGATCCACCTCTGGATCCAAAGGTCTTTACCTAGGTGAATACTTTCTTTGGAGTTATTCTTATACTTTTGGTTTTCAACACTTTTTTTTTTCAATTCAGATTTTATTGATCATTTATAAGGCATCCACAATGCAGTAGAGCCAACAATTCTATAACAACGAAAAACAGCCCCAAACAGAAGCCCAATAAAGCAAACATAAAGCTTATACAGCAAAAACCTTAAAAGAAAATTAAAAAAGAAAAGAAAAAAAAGGGGCGGGGGGGGAAAGGACTAAACAAAAATAATGCATAAAACATTCTAATAAACCATACTGTCCCAGAGCATTGAAAATGGGGCATAAAATAGCTGAATAAGCATTCCCATCCATCAAGTTTAAAGTTCATAGAGCAAGAGCATCAGAGTGCTGTAAAGGACATCATGTCGGGAGGTTTGTGGTGGAGCGCAGGATTATCATTTTCAGCAACATATTGAAGGAAGGGCGCCCATTCTGCCTTGTTCCAGTATTCCATCAGGACTCTAGTCGATGGGGGGATATCTGGCACTTTCCAACAAATTACAGGCGATCTCCAAAACCAATTATGCAGAGGACCTTGGATCCTAGACTGCTCAATATTTAACCAATGCTTAGGGTTCTGAGCAGCATTAATGCTTTTGAACGGGGGGCTAATGTCATGGTCATTGGGCCAGGAACGCAAACATTAAAGGGCCACATACACAGGGGGCCCGGTTGTACACAGTCCTGGCACCTTTAGCACCAAGGTCATGAATACCAGTAAGCAGGAACATTTATTTGGGGGCAAGAATGCTTTTATTTTGGACATATCACCTCATTTCGGCTGCAAGGTGCATTTAACATGGGAACTTCCATCACTAAAGCAGCCCCATGTGTACTCTTGGGTGTGGCTGCTGCTATTGGGTCGCCTTGCACGTGCTGACTCTCTAGGAGTGGCAGGGTGTGGCAGGCAAGCCAAGCCTAGTGGGCGTGCCCACCATCGCAGCTATATAAGCTGCTCCGATCCCCGAGGCAGACGCTTCACGTTATTCTGCACTTCCATGCAGCATAACGCTCACCGCCACCTGGGATTAAACTTACCTTTTGGAAATCATGCTTCCAGCTTTTATACTTACCACCTGGGGAACCTGCTTTCACCTGTGCGCGTCTTTGTTGGTCCTGATTTTCTTCTTCAAATCTTCCGGAACGCTGACATCTTCATCCTTGCACCGCAGCTCATCTTCAAATCTTCTGGGACATTGAAAATCTTCAACTTGGCACCGCAGCACGAAGCACTTTGTCAGCGACAGCAGCACCTGCAAGTAAAAACGAAAGGCAAGGTTAGACATTTAAAGACATTCAGTTTAAGGTTACGCTACCACCGAACCTCGCGCTTTGCCTTAAACCATCACTCACCCGTTGTCGGACATTGCGGTTTCAGCCATCTTCCTCCTGGCCATGTTCCGGGCCCCCGCAACTGCTTTTGGGCTGCATTTCCATCTATTGGGAAGAAAACAGATGAGAAATCATTATACGGCAATATTGAGAGCAATAATACCAAGACAGAAAATGAGAAGAGGCAAAGAGAAAACAGAAAGGGAAAGAGACAAGAGGAGAAGCATAGTCGCAGCTGGACTGGACTATTACTTACCAGGTATCCGTGAAGGAACTAGATCCCATCGACAAGCGCCCCTGCCAGAAGTAGCAGGACGTAGAACTTACCATCAATAATTAACAGGTGAGCCCTATGGGCCGGTACATGCCCACAGAAATCGCACCTTGGGTAGAAGGGTTTGAGAGGTACAATAGTCACCGATCAGAGCACTCACGTTTTCTCATATCCATGCAGGAGCAGTGTCACCAATTGCTGCCACTCACAGCTTGTCCGCAGAGGGAAATACCTGATGGGGGTGATCTAACTCCTGGGAGGGCTGCAACCATGCCCCAACATATCTGCAGAGACCAGGTGAGCGTAACAGCTAATTGCGCCATGTAAAGATAACTTTCTATGTCTGGGACTCCCAGGCCCCCATTATAACATGCCGTCAGCACCCTGCGCCAGGGAACTCTCTGGGATTTCTTGGCCCATAACATTTTTAAAATGGATGATAGCAAATCCCCAAGTGCCTGTTTGGTGACCCAAATCGGGAGGGCTTGGAATGCGTACAGTAGTCTAGGTAATAATGTCATTTTGAGGGCCGCAATTCGGCCCAGCCAGGAAATATCTGATAGAGCTCATTGAGCTAAGTCCGCTTTGGAGGAGTAAAAAAGCTCTGGGATATAACATATGTACAGTTGGGAATGTGAAGCGGCGATCTAAACCCCCAGGGACCTGAGAGACGACTGATCACTGAAATTCAAAGGCTTCCTGGAGCACCCTCTTCATGTCGGGTTCTGCAGACACGTTGAGGATAGTGGATTTAGAGTAATCAATTTAGAAACCGGAGACCTGGTGAAACAATTCCAATAAAGGTTATCGGAGGTAGAGTGGTCCGGGTCCTATAAATGTAAAAAAGTAAGTAATCGGCATATAGTGCAACCTTATGCCGACACACAGCAACAGCGATGGCACGCATATAGGGCAACCTTCTGCTGACACCCAGCAACAGCGATGCCGTGAATGTTGTCTACTAGCCGGACCTTATTTGCTTAAGGTTCCATTGATAGTGCAAATAATAGGGGAGACAGTGGGCACCCTTGGTGAGTGCCTCTATACAAAGCAAGTGGTTCAGACAGAGCCCCATTCAATTTTATGAGTGTTTGGGTGGACAAAGTTGGCCAATATCTTTCTAGTAAAGAGTGGCCCGAAGCCAAATCCCCTTACCACCTCCGAAAGGTATGTCCAATCCATGCGATCAAATGCCTTTTCAGCATCAATATATAGTACTGCCAAATCGTGGTTGTGCATCCTCGCATATTCAATAACATCTAAGGCTCTGCAGACATTATCAAAGGTTTGGCGCCCAGTAATAAACCCAGTCTGATCCATCTGAATTATGCTCGGTAGGATGTCTGCCAAACGGGCCACAAGAACCTTACAGTAGATTTGGCAGTCATAATTTAGAAGTGCAATAGAGCGATAGGATGTGCTAAGAGTGGGGTCTTTATCCGGTTTGCCAATAAGCGAGAGCCGGGAGAACCCCATGGAGGGTGAAACTGCACCAGAGTGAACAAAGCTGTTAAATAAAGTATTAAATAAAGTAACTAGTTGGGGAGAAAGAATGTCAATACATTTCTTATAGAAAAGGGCAGAGAGAGTGTATAACCTCATCCAGCGCGATCAGGCTTTCGGGTTTCTGCCGAGCTTTGATAGATATAGAGGGTAAACCCACTTCTCTGATAAAGGCTTTTTGCGCTGCCACAGCCCAGCTATCTGCTGCGAATAGGGACGTATAATATTCCAGGAGGATGTGCATTTTAGAGCCTTCATCCTCTTTGAATTGACCAGCACGATCACAGAGTTTAACAATAGTGTTTTTAACTTTCTCAGACTTCAATTTATATGCAAGGAGACGAGAGGCTTTGTTCAAGTTGCTGAAGTAAACCTGCTTTGTCCAGAGCAATTTATAGGAAATATCCGATGCCCATACTGCTTTATGTTCAGCCCTGGCCACTTGAAGTTGTCTATAAACCTTGCGGGCACCCCCTGTTTTGTACAATGAGTCCAACTCAGCCACGCGCTTCTCCAGCACCTCCATCCGAGAACGCAAAAGTTGTTTCCTAGCAGAAGCCAGGCTAATAGTTTCCCCTCGCAGAGTAGGCTTTAAAGCGTCCCAAACAGTCGCAATGGACGCATCCCCTGTACGAATTTCTTGAAAATACAAAGCAATGCACTCAGAAATGGAGACGCAGAAGGCCACGTCAGCGAGCAAAGAATCGTTCAATTTCCAAGAGGGAATCTTCCTAGCCCCCTCCGTGAGCACTTCAATTTGGAGTACAATCAGAGTGTGGTCCGAGACCACCGCCAATTCAATTGAGGTAGCGGTCACCTTCAGAGTCAAGGAGTGGGAAACCAAAAAGAAATCAATCTCGGAATGACTGCAGTGGAATTGAGAAAAGTGGGTAGAATCTCTTCCCTGGTGGTGCTGCCATCTCCAAACATCCACCACTCGTAAGTCTTGGATAGCACCCCTAAGAGACCTAGACCTGATTGCAATAGACCCCTAGCCCCAGTAGATCTGTCCAGCATCTCATCAAGCACTAGATTAAATCCCCCCCCACTACAAGATCATCTTTCTGAAACTGTGCAATGTGAGGGAATGTCTGGGCATAAAACGTGTCCTGAGACTGATTGGGACCATAAATTGAGAACAAAGTGAAGTCTGCCTCCCCAATCCGGATGTGCAAGCCCAAGTATCTCCCACATGGATCTTTGGTTTATTTAACCAAAGTTTAAGAAGTGAGCAAACAATATAGCCACTCCACCACGTTTAGCCTGGAGGATGAGAAATACTGACGAGGGAACCACCTAGAGCGAAGTCTGTGCCAATCCGCTTGCAAAAGATGAGTCTCCTCTAATAGGACAACATCGACCTTCAATTCCAGCAACTTGGCAAGCACACATTTCCTTTTCCAAGGAGAATTGAGGCTTTGCACATTTATCTATACTATCTTAAGATCACCCATGTGCCTGTGTAATACCTACTCCACCCCATTTTAACCTACTAATGCAACTCTGAGTGTTCCAGGCCCCCCAGATATATAGAGCAGTTCCAAAACAGTGAGCTCCAATCAGACAGAAGGGAAATGGCCCAAAATGTCACCCTCACAATTGCGACGGCCGAAATACCAGACTTTTTTAAACACCCCCTTTACACCACATATGTCACAAGTCTCTCCCCTTCTCACCTGTTTCTGTTGTGTACTTGCGGCCTTCTGGGATTTCTTCTTCTTTATGGTCCGGGATTTGTATAGTCCCGCACGCCGGTCTTCGTGTCAGAATTCCGGGAACCTGGTTCCGCGTTGACCCGTCGTGAAGAATATATTTCTTCCTACCAATGTGATTCTCAGGAGTACGAAAGGACAGTCTAAGAATCCAATTGATCGGAAGATGGTGTAGAGTCGTTGGGATCGTAGAGCTGAGCGGCCCGCAACTTCCCGGTAGATGATGGTTCCAGGTTCCAGCCAACGACTGCAGAATATTATACTGATTACAATCAAATACACCCCTTTCAAGAGAACACGTAACAAAATCTCAACAGACTAACCTGCAGAAAACGGTTTAACCAGAAGTGTTTCATGCAAGAATGTCCTCTATACTGGGGTACTCTGGAGACCAGAAGAAGAGAAAAGACAATCAGTACCAGAGAATGAGTGGAAGAAATAATGGTAAGGAAAGGTAGGTTTCTTACCCTTTTTTCCCTGGAAGTGAACGTCCCTGGCAAAGTCCTTCTTCTTTCCTGTAGGAACAGTGTGATGGTATCTGCCCTCTGTTCGGTGGACCAAACAATCCAAGGTGTAAGAAGTCACTAGTCCAGCAACCACCTATTCCCGCCGGCACGAGGACGCCTAAAAGGTGCTCAGGAAGTCTCTAGTCCAGCACCAAGCCTGTACCCGCCGGCACGAGGACGCCTACAGCACCCTGGGGAAGGACAGGGAAGGGATTGGAGAGGGAAAAGGAAGGAAGGAAAGAACGAAGGTAAGAGGTCTCCCAAGCTTCGAGGTCCAATTTCGACAAAACCAAATCACTAGGCAAGAATAATCCATAAACAATCCGAGGTCAAGATACAAGAACAGGTAAGGATAATCCAAGAGCAATCCAGTAAACGTAATCCGAGATCAAACAAAACCACTAAATCTGAGCAAGAAAAAACCGCTGTCACTATTGGATCAGAAGCAGCGAGAAGTGGGCGCCAGATCATTAAGTACTTGAAGTACCGGCACCAAGATGGTCACGTGACCCAACACGTTTTCTATCACGTGGAAGATGCTGCGTCCACTGACGTAGTCTCCATGGCAACTTCCACGTGAGGCGTCGGGAACGCAGTTCCCGACGCAAATGTGTTCCGTGCGTAGAGCGTGGATACCGCAAGCCCGCCTTCTGTATGGTGGTATAACGGGACAGAAGCTTTTGGTGAGGATGAGACACGTGAACCGCAGGGGTGATACAAGACCTGGAGCGTTTTCTGACAGTATCCTCCCCCAAAGGACCCCCATGCCCCCGAGAGGCCAAAAATTGGGAAACCAACAACGGGGCATGCACATTCTGCTCCGGTTCCCATGTCCGTTCTTCCGGACCGTAACCCTTCCAGTCCACTAAGAAATACCTGGTACCACGAGAAACCCTGGTATCAAGAATGGAATTGACCTCATACTCCTCCACCCCTTGAACCAATATCGGAGACGGAGAAGCCGGTATCCTGGTGCTGTCTACACAAGGCTTAACCATGGACACATGGAAAACCGGATGTATCTTCCAAGAGTGCGGAAGTTCTAATTTGACCACCAATGGACTCAAGACGTCCTTTATAACATAAGGACCTACAAAACGTGGCAACAAGCATCGTCGACCTGGAATGCGTAGGTTCTTAGTGGACAACCATACCCGTGTACCTGGAATGTAGACGGGGGCAGGACGGCGATTCCGATCCGCGTACTTCTTCGCCTGTTCTTGTGCTTGTTTCAGATGTTCCAGCACCCTATCACGGACCAGAGACAAATCTTTGATACAAGATTGAACTGCCGGACAATCCTCAGGTAGATTCCAATCAAGAGGAAGGGTGCGTGGGTGTTGCCCATACAAGGCATAGAATGGCGATGTTCCCGTTGATGAATGGCTGGAATTATTATACGCGAATTCCGCCAAAGGAAGAACTGCTAGCCAGGATTCCTGATGTTGAAGGATGAGACACCTGAGGTACTGCTCCATGGTAGCGTTAACCCGCTCTGTTTGACCATCCGTCTGGGGATGGAACGCTGTGGAACACCGTTCATCTACCCCCAAAGAGAACATTAGATGCCTCCAAAAACGCGACGTGAACTGGGACCCCCTGTCAGAAACCACAATCTCAGGCAACCCAAAAAACCTGAAAACATGTCGCAAGAACAACTCTGCCAGCTTAGCAGCTGATGGCAGGCCTTGGCAAGGCACAAAGAGAGACATTTTAGTAAAGCTGTCAACCACCACCCATATGGTATCAAACCCATCAATCAAAGGCAACTCCACCACAAAGTCCATGGTAATCATCGCCCAAGGTCTGGCTGGCACTGGTAATGGTTGTAATAACCCCATAGGTTTCGCTGAATGGGACTTACACTGGGCACAGATGGCGCAGGTCAAGATATATTGCGAGACGTCTCTTCGCATGGAAGGCCACCAACACCAGCGTTTGAGGAGTTCAAGAGTTTTCTGGGAACCAGGATGCGCTGCGATAGCAGCGTCATGACACAAAGAAATAGCTGTACACCGGGTATCCTGATCAGGCATATAAACTCGACCCTGGACATAAGGAAGACCATGCAGAATATCCATGTTATAGTCTGCCAGTTCTGTGGGCTCTTTATCAACCCAGTTCTGGAGCGTTGACTTCAAAGTGGGTTGTAGAACACAACTACAGACCACTTGTGTAGGTAATAACAAAGACCCATCCTGTGGACGTGAACCATCATTACCCAGGCTTCTGGATAGCGCGTCCGCCTTGGAATTCAAGACACCTGGGCGGTAAGTCAAACTAAAGTTGTACATGGAAAAGAATTCATGCCAACGGGCATGTCTCGCAGTGGTGCACGTCAGGGACTGCAACGCCAACAGGTTTCTGTGGTCAGTAAAAACCTGGACCGGTAATTCCGTCCCAAGGAGATGATGACGCCAGATCATAAATGCGTCTCTTACGGCCAACAATTCCCGTTCAGTAACGGTGTAGTTACGTTCATAGGGCGTTAATTTGCGCGAATGGTAGGCGACTGGATGCAACTCCTTGGTATCAGCGCAGGTTTGGGACAAGACAGCCCCTACCGCGACATCCGAAGCATCAGCTTCGACAACGAATGGACGTTTGACATTTGGGTGTAGCAACACCGGGGCTGTAGTGAACGCGGCTTTTAAAGACTCAAACGCTATTTGGGCGTTATCGTTCCATAAATAAGGTTTCTTGTTACTGGTCAATTCGGTGAGGGGTGCAGCAATCGAAGAGAATTGTCTAATGAACCGCCTGTAAAAGTTCGAAAACCCCAGAAATGATTGTAACTCCTTCCTTGAAGTTGGTACAGGCCAGTTTAAGACAGCTTTCACCTTATTGCTACTCATCTGCACTCCTTTATTGGTGATGTCATATCCAAGGAACTCGACCTCACTCGCATGGAATACACATTTTTCCAGTTTGACAAAAAGACGATGCTCCCGCAAGCGTTGTAAGACTTGTGAAACATGACGTACATGATCTTCCATGGATGGAGAATAGATGAGTATATCATCTAAATAGACAATAACGAATCTGTCGATCATGTCGCGTAGAACGTCGTTGATGAAATTCTGGAATGTGGCCGGGGCATTGCAAAGCCCGAATGGCATCACCAAATACTCGAATAGGCCATATCGTGTCTTAAAGGCTGTTTTCCACTCATCCCCTCGACGTATCCGGACCAAATTGTACGCACCCCTTAGATCTAATTTGGTGAAGAATTCTGAAGACCCTAACTGATCCAGCAAGACAGAAATCAACGGGATTGGGTATTGATTACGGATAGTACCTGCATTGAGTTCCCGATAATCAATACAAGGTCTTAAGTCCCCCTCCTTCTTGGGTACAAAAAAGAGCGGTGAAGCAAATGGAGAGTGAGAAGGCCGAATAAAACCTAACTCGAGGGCTTTATCCAAATATTCTTTAAGGACGACTTCTTCCTTTTGTGTAAGGGAATAGATACGTCCCGAAGGTGTCTTGGCATCCGATTTGAGAACAATGGGGCAATCATAGGGCCGATGAGGCGGCAGGATCTCTGCTTTCCCCTTGTCAAAGACGTCCTTATAACTTGTGTATTCGACAGGTAATACGGTGTTAACAACAGCTCCTATTGTAACCACAGAGTTCAACAACGCCCGACTAGGAGCTTCAGGTACTTCATACATGGACTCTAGGGAACTGCAGGATCGAGGGCGTTGCTGAGCACTGAAAGCTATAACCCCGGTCTCCCAGTTAACGACCGGGTTATGAAGCTTGAGCCACGGTAAACCCAGGATGAGTTTGTATTGCGGTGCCATAATGACGTCAAATGTGATGATTTCCGAATGCTCGGCGCCAATAGTTAACAACAACGGAATGGTATGTTCAGTAACAAGCCCCGAAAGTAGGGTTGAACCGTCAACCGCATTGACTACCTCCGGAACACTTTTTGACAACAAGGGAATACCCCATTTCCGAACGTATTGGGCATCAATGTAGTTACCGGTTGCCCCTGAGTCAAGAACAGCTGCAGAACTCCAAGGAGTGACCTGATCGTAACTCAACATGACGTCAATGTAAAAAGGCGTGGACAACGAGGAACCCTGCAGGGAAGAGCTCGGCGTAGGGGTTCCTTCTACGACCGGGCCTTGGCGTTTCCCGACTTGCGGGGTCTCTTTGGACATGCACTAAGCAGATGAGTAGAGGAACCACAATAAAAGCACAGATTGTTCCGTCTACGATGTTCTCGTTCTTCTGTCGTTAGCGGGCCCCTAACTGCCCCAATTTGCATAGGCTCGTCACCGCCAGAAACAGGGATTGGGGATATAGTGGTATTGACCGTAATCATTCTCTTCTCCCCCTTTCTTTCGGTACGTCGGGCATCAATCTGGAGTACTAGATCCAAGAAATCAGAAAAGGACGTAGGAACCACCGGAACCGTAGCTATGGTATCCTTTAACGTATCCGACAGTCCTTTATAGAACAGAGCGGCTTTCTTATCTTCCGGCCAACCAGTTTCAGCCACCAACTGATTGAACTTAGCCAAATACGATAATAAAGGAGTGTCCCCCTGACGGAGATTCAGCAATTCCAGATCCGTGGCCTGAGTCTTGTAGCGAGTATCAAACACCCTCGTCATAGCACTGATCAATGCATCGCAGTCGAACAACAGCGGACTGCCTTGTTCCAACAAAGGATTCGCCCAAACCGCGGCCATACCTCCAAGGTTAGATAAGACAAAGGCTGCTTTAGTAGTCGCATCAGGAAACGAGGTAGGCCGACACAAGAAATGCAGTCTGCATTGGTTAATGAATGTCCGAAAGGATTTTGGATCCCCAGTAAACCTTTCTGGGGGAGCAAGCGGGAACTGAGCGGCCATGTACACATGCGTAGAATCAGGTCTGACCGAAGGCCCTGCCTGACCTGAAGCGGAAGCGGAGGCCAAAGATGGTATTCCTGTAACCACTTCCCTGATACCGGCTTGCATTTCATCAATGCGCCGGTGGGTGTCAGCCTGGGTGGCCGTCATATCGGCACGTAGGTCGGCCACTAACTGAACCAAAACGGCCAACGGGTCATTCGCGGCATCCATAATAAGGCTTCTGATTCTGTCAGAATTCCGGGAACCTGGTTCCGCGTTGACCCGTCGTGAAGAATATATTTCTTCCTACCAATGTGATTCTCAGGAGTACGAAAGGACAGTCTAAGAATCCAATTGATCGGAAGATGGTGTAGAGTCGTTGGGATCGTAGAGCTGAGCGGCCCGCAACTTCCCGGTAGATGATGGTTCCAGGTTCCAGCCAACGACTGCAGAATATTATACTGATTACAATCAAATACACCCCTTTCAAGAGAACACGTAACAAAATCTCAACAGACTAACCTGCAGAAAACGGTTTAACCAGAAGTGTTTCATGCAAGAATGTCCTCTATACTGGGGTACTCTGGAGACCAGAAGAAGAGAAAAGACAATCAGTACCAGAGAATGAGTGGAAGAAATAATGGTAAGGAAAGGTAGGTTTCTTACCCTTTTTTCCCTGGAAGTGAACGTCCCTGGCAAAGTCCTTCTTCTTTCCTGTAGGAACAGTGTGATGGTATCTGCCCTCTGTTCGGTGGACCAAACAATCCAAGGTGTAAGAAGTCACTAGTCCAGCAACCACCTATTCCCGCCGGCACGAGGACGCCTAAAAGGTGCTCAGGAAGTCTCTAGTCCAGCACCAAGCCTGTACCCGCCGGCACGAGGACGCCTACAGCACCCTGGGGAAGGACAGGGAAGGGATTGGAGAGGGAAAAGGAAGGAAGGAAAGAACGAAGGTAAGAGGTCTCCCAAGCTTCGAGGTCCGATTTCGACAAAACCAAATCACTAGGCAAGAATAATCCATAAACAATCCGAGGTCAAGATACAAGAACAGGTAAGGATAATCCAAGAGCAATCCAGTAAACGTAATCCGAGATCAAACAAAACCACTAAATCTGAGCAAGAAAAAACCGCTGTCACTATTGGATCAGAAGCAGCGAGAAGTGGGCGCCAGATCATTAAGTACTTGAAGTACCGGCACCAAGATGGTCACGTGACCCAACACGTTTTCTATCACGTGGAAGATGCTGCGTCCACTGACGTAGTCTCCATGGCAACTTCCACGTGAGGCGTCGGGAACGCAGTTCCCGACGCAAATGTGTTCCGTGCGTAGAGCGTGGATACCGCAAGCCCGCCTTCTGTATGGTGGTATAACGGGACAGAAGCTTTTGGTGAGGATGAGACACGTGAACCGCAGGGGTGATACAAGACCTGGAGCGTTTTCTGACACTTCGGCATCCAGTGTGAGAGCAGCGGTTCAGTTTCCAGGAGCGTTCTACAAGTCCAGGGAAATTCCAGGAAGTTATTAAGGAAGCGCTCGGAGGCACGGAAGACCGTGAATCGAGCACAGAGGTTTTCCAGGAGATTGGGGAGGAAAGGGAACAGGAGGGAATTCAAGGGACTGGGAACAAGGAATCAAGCGAGAGCCCCGATCGAACTCTGCTAAGCACGTCCGACTACAGGTAGCGGTAGCGTTGAGATGCGCACAGCCGCGGGGTTGTCTCTTTTGTAGGATGAGCAGCATGGAACGCATGGACTGATCCGGAGCATTCCGTTCCGGGCGGCCATGTTGGAAGGATAACTGCATGCAATCCCCTGCGAGTCAGGGACCAGGAGGTCCAGAAAGGACGTAGACGACGGTTCATGACAACATATATATGTGGAGGTATGGGATATTATATTAATGTCGGGAGATGCAGGGGGGTCTACCCCTGCATATTTATGTGGTGTAAAGACGGTTTAATGAAAAAAAAGAAGAAAAAAAAGTTGCCATTTTCAGCCATCGCAATTGTGTCTGGTCGCATTGATCACATAGATCCGACATAAGGAATCGCAAAAAACAGAGCTCCAGCGCTGAAGAAAACCAAAACGAAAAGTCAAAAAACATCCTGTATGGGACGATCATTGGGTCCATGAAAAAAGAACCCACTAGGGGCAGGTACTCTGGGCGTCCTGCCTGTGTTATCACGAACGCCATAATTTTGAGCAGTAATATAGTCGCCCCCAGCCCTGTTTAACAAGAAAAGAGTAACATAGAAACCGTTCCAAACTAGCAAACTGTTGTGATGTTGCTTATTAAGAGTAGTGCTGCATGGTAAGCATGAAATGGAACGCTAAGTTAATCTGGTTCACTTTGCTCTGGTGATGCCATAGAACCTGCAAGTCTTTAGGTTGTTCTCAATGTTCTATATTTGGCAGTTGGTGTCTCTTGACTGAAGCAGAAGGGTCCTCAGTTGTGGGGGGTCTTTTCATCCTGCTACTTAAATAACCTATATGAAGACTTACCTGAGTCCTATTCGTCTTCGTAACAATGGCGACGAGGATGGGATGACAGGAGACCTCCCACGACCTGTCTCCAGCGCGTAAGTCGCTCCGCTCCCTTGAGCGTTGTAGTGACCTCCGAGGGAGAAAAACCCCGGCGAGCCCTCTCCTGCGGTCCTGTGCTCTGGGCCGCCCGGCTTCTCTGGCAGTGCAGGAGCGGCCCTTTGAACGAGACAATGGACGGACGTCGTTGCCTCCAGCGTGCGTCCCTGCCGCCTACACTCAAGTAAGTGCCGCGCGCGTTGCTCCGCCAGCACCGACGGAAGCCTGCCGCGCAGTCCCATCGATCCTAGTGCCCTATCGGGCCGGTCGAGGCCGTTCCCCAGGCCGTATATTCCGGGTGGGGAGTGCGCGGGCCCCAGCAGCACTGTCTTGCATCGAGGCATAGAAGCGTGGTGGATTCCGCCCCGTGTGAGGCGAGGAGACTCATAGTGACAAGTGAGCGGCAACGATACTGCAGTGTTTGGATTTTCATACCCACACAACGCATGCCGAGTTGGTTGACGGGCAGGCAGTGGGCAGGACACAGTTGAGAGTAATACCGTATTGCTGGTGAAGCGCGCGCGGCACAAAATAAAAACAAACAGCTCAGCGGTCACACATGAGCAGTGCAACCTACCGTATGGACAAGTGTAGGTTCGCCATGCAGAAGAGACTGATGGTGATTCATTGATACACTGTGCATTTTTTTCTGTGCATTTTTTTTTGTTGCAATAATAGGAGCTGCACTTTTAGGACTTTACTGTGCACCTACAGCAACTATACAAGAGAGGAGAGCAGGCCAAGAGACTTCCTCACAGCCAAGAGGTGTTCTTATCATTGAAACAGTCTACTGTTCCAGCTAGGCGTATTGCTTAACAGCATGGCAGGTTTACCTGGCATCGCAGGTCCACCAATTTTCATGGCAATTCCAGGACCTGTTAAAATTTTGTGGGCCCAGTGGCGCAAGGGGTTCTTGCACTATTTGAGAGCAGCTGGGGGACCCTCTTACTCAAGTAAGAGAAAATTAGCTTTGTTACTGCACTTCTTGGGGTATGAGGGTCAGAGAGTATACAAGACGCTCCCACAACCCCATGGTGATGGCTCTGGAGATGACATGAACGAATTTGACGTGGTTTTGATGAAGTTGGATAAGCACTTCAACCCCAAGACCAGCACTATATTGGAGCGTTATAACTTTCGCATGCGTGTGCAGGCATCTGGAGAATCGGTGGAAGAATATGTAACGGCGTTGAGACATCTTGCTTTGTCTTGCAAATTTCAAGATAAATTTGATGAACACATACGTGATCAGTTTATGACACATTGCAGGGCAAACAAAATTCGAGAGGAAATATGGCTAAGAGATGAGCCAAATTTAGATGAAGTGCTGGACATTGCAAGAAGAGTAGAACATTCCTGTCATGATCTCTGCTTCCAAAAGGTCAGGGTTTTCCCAACTCCCTTGGAAGCAGATCCATAACCCAGGTTCCGAGTGCCAACCAGTCCCAATTGGGACCTTTTGGACCCAGTCCTGGCGCCAGTGGCACCAGGCTCATAAATATGCCCAGTCCCAGCGCTGGAAGCGCCGGGCTCATAATGCTTGGGTGGACTTACCTGCAGCAGACCATGCTGCTTACTTGCCTGCCAGTTGAGCCTCTGATCCCCTTCTGTTTGGAACTACTTTTCCTGTTGGGTGGGGCTGGAGCCACTCCCTAGATTCAGAACACTGGAACTCTTCTGGAAAGCAGGAACTCTTTTCTTACCTAGGCGTGGCTGTAGAAGGAGACACCGAAGCACTACAGGAGGCTATTTAAACCACACCCGGTGGATGAATCTTGCTTTGCGTTACTCTGCAACCTCTGCAGCAGAACGCTCATCGTGTCTTCTGCATCCGGTCCTGGGCCTAAGGAAAAAGGCCTACCATCCTGAATCCAGTCTTCAGCAACACCTATAAAGACAAGAAAGAACAGGTTAACATTCCGGCATCTGAAAGGCAAAGGCTTACCTACTCTTCGTGCGCTCCGGAGGTCTTCACACTGCATTCCGGCATCTGAAAGAGAAAAGCTTACCAACTCTTCGCACGCTCCGGAGGCCTTAGGCGCTGCATCCCGCATCTGAAAGACAAAACAAGGTGCGTTTAAAGACATTGGGGAACTTTAATACTCACGTGCCATTACTCCTTTCCACATCTAATCCAGTGGGTATTCCGGCACCCTGCAGCCGCTCCGAACTCGTACCTGCAAAATAAAAAGACAGTTAGAGCGCATCGTGAAGCAGGCAACAAGCGCTTACTTACGTGCTTCCAGGCGCTTCTATTCATCACACGGGCTCCATCTTCAACTCACTTCAGCCCGTCATCCGCCATCGCCGGAACCCTGCAAAACAAGAGACATCATTACTAAAGACTTTAAAGACATTTGAATGACTCGAAACTTACCGTTCGTGCAGTAAACGACGGACAGCAGTCCTCTGAAGTCAAGAGGCCTGCGCTACCTATCCAGTGAAGAAACTGGTTACAGCACCCTGCCCCGAGGCAGATGGAGAGCTCGGCATTCACTTACCTAAGGTGAGAGCGTTGACCTTTGGGGGTCTACAGGAGAGGAGAAGAGGAAAGAGATAGGGACACCCCAATAACCCCAGTTCATTAACCCCATATTTTCTATCTGCAGACATCTTACTCTACACGTCAGGCATACAGTGCACAGAGGTCCAGCCCAAGAGCCAACCGGGTGCTACACATCACCTTTGGAGATACGGTAGTCGCCCAGTCAAGACCGGCGCCTCTGCGAGAATCAGGTGAGCGTTACAGAACGCAAAGCCTACCGCAAAACTCTCGCCCAGGCGCTATGGAAACCTCGGATACTGACCCCCTAGCCCGGTTACTTGGGGAACTAAGGGCAGAAGTGCATGCAGCTCGTCAGGAAACGAATGCTCTAAGAAGGGAACTAATTATTTCCAAGGAGAGAACAGACAATCTTGCTAGACAAGTGCTACAGTCACAAGCCGGACAGACCCCGTTACCCGCATCAGGGGCAAATCTTCCTTCAACATCCTCTATGAATCCAGTGCAGATCAACCTACCTGGGAATGTACCTCTGGCTCCGCCCGAACGATTTTCTGGTGACCCAAAGAGGTTTGCAGTATTTATCAATCAGTGCCGGTTGCACTTCTTATGCCGGCCAGCAGCCTTTCCAACTGATCAAGCAAAAGTAGCTTTTGTACTTTCGTACCTTAGTGGCAATGCGGCAGACTGGTCGATCCCTCTAGTTAATCAAGATGATCCGGTTCTCCATGATTTTCAAGCCTTTCAGCTTAGTATGGAAAAACTGTTCGCAAGACATTCACAGGGGCAGGCCTTGGACAATGAGCTTCTTTCGTTGCGACAGGGTAATCAAGACCTTTTGGCTTATATTGCATCTTTCAATAGACTAATAGTGGAAACTCAATGGCCTGAGGACAAAAGGATTACGCTGTTTTATAGAGGTCTACGTGGAGAGCTCAAAGACGTTTTAGCCCAAGTAGTGAATCCCCCACAAGACTGTTCGGATTATATAGACTTGGTCGTTCAAATAGATCACAGGCTGCAGAACAGGAAGGCCGATCGTTCCAAGTTTGATGCTCGAGTATTTTCCAAACCGCCAACTCCTTCCAAAGGAGTAGACTCCGGGGAACCCATGCAAATAGGGGGTCTGAAAGGTCCTCTAACACAAAGGGAGCGGGAAAGGAGGAAACAGTTGCAATTATGCCTATATTGCGGAAACTCAGGGCACTTTCTTCGAGACTGTCCGGTGAAACCTGCCAAGAAGGCAGTAGGAGCTGCAGTTACCAAAGTTACAAACTCTGAGCAGGGAAACAACCTCGCCCGACAAGAATAGAGGTCCTCTTGCCGAGCGTGAAAACCAGTTCCGTGACCTCGCATTTCGTGATACCTATGGTCCTCATTAGCCCTGATAATCCGGATCGATTACATGCAATTGAAGCTTACGTTGACAGCGGTGCCATCGGCAATTATGTGGATCATGAAATGGTTTTGAGGATGAATCTAACTCTTTGTCCCAAGGCTGTAAAGGACGTCATTACTACGGTGGATGGTACGGAGATAGCCTCCGGGCCAGTAACGCATACCACTCAAGAGGTGACGCTAGTAAGTCAAGATGGACACCATGAGAAGATCGTGTTCGATGTGATCAAGGCCCCTCAGTTTCAGATTATTCTAGGAATACCTTGGTTAGAGAAACACAATCCTCTGATCGATTGGCGAGCAAGAACGGTCCAGTTTCCAGAATGTGTCTCTACTTGTCACCCTCCACCTGGTGTTGCACTGGCCGCAATTTCTTCAGAGACTCCCCAGTTACCTCCCGAATACCTAGAATACCAAGATGTTTTCCGGAAGGATCAGGCTAACTCTCTACCTCCTCATAGGTTTTATGACTGCCAGATAGACCTGATACCTGGATCTACTCCTCCTTGTAGTAGAATTTATGCCCTCACCGAGCCTGAGAACCTTCACCTTCGACAATACCTGGATCAATACCTGGCAAATGGGTTTATTCGTCCTTCCAAGTCCCCTGCTTCTTCAGCTTTGTTCTTCGTTCCAAAAAAGGAAGGAGACCTTAGAACTTGTATCGATTATCGCTCCCTGAACCAGATCACCGTTAAGAATAGATATCCGTTACCTTTGATCCCTGAACTCCTGGACCAAGTCAGAAAAGCATGCATATATACAAAGCTGGATCTTAGAGGAGCTTACCACTTGGTACGAGTAAAATAGGGCGATGAATGGAAGACGGCCTTCCGCACCAAGTATGGGCTATTTGAATATCAGGTCATGCCCTTCGGACTTTGCAATGCCCCGGCCGCCTTTCAATATTTTATGAACGATGTCCTCAGAGAGCTCATAGATGTATGTGTTGTTGTTTACATTGACGACATCCTCGTTTATTCTTCATCGGAATCTGAACATCGGAAACACGTGAAAATGGTCCTCGAAAGATTGCGTCAACACAAACTTTTCGCTAAGTTGGAAAAATGTGTTTTCAACGTGACTGAAGTTGAATTCTTGGGATTCATATTATCACCTGGCGGAGTGCGTATGGATTCGAAGAAGGTCGATGCAGTTCTCAAATGGCCATCACCATCCTCCGTAAAAGGTGTGCAAAGCATGTTAGGCTTCGCTAACTTTTACCGCAGGTTTATCCACGAATTCTCTCGAATAGTCCAGCCCATCACTGCCTTGTTAAAGAAAAACAAACGTTTTGAATGGTCTACCGAGGCGGAACAAGCTTTCCAGGATTTGAAGACTAAATTTATCTCTGCACCAATCTTAAAACACCCTCGCCCCGAACTCCCCTACATCGTGGAAACTGATGCTTCAAGCCTTGCCATGGGGGCAGTTCTATCACAAAAGGACCCGGTAACCAATCAGTTGCATCCCGTGGCATTTTGGTCCCGCAAATTCTCGCCTCCTGAAATCAATTACACGATTACTGACAAGGAACTTCTGGCTATCAAGTCTGCCTTTAAGGCTTGGCGGCATTACCTGCTGGGGGCCCGACACACCGTTACTGTGATTACGGATCACCGAAAGCTGCAATATTTGAAAACCGCAAAAGCCCAATCCTCTAGACAACTCCGTTGGGCATTATTCTTTGCCGAGTTTGACTTCATAATTACCTATCGACCTGGTACAAAGAACGGTAAAGCTGATGCCCTTTCTCGGATGGGAGTGGAAGAACACTTGATCAACCCCAAACCTGTACCAATCATTCCCGAACAAAGAATTCTGGGTGTAATCGCCACCGAATCCAGAGAGGAAGTTAAGGATTTAGCCAGGCAACTTGTAACTCCAGCAGACATACAGAATTGGCATCTGCAGGGAAAGGACTTTGCAGTAAAGGACAACTTATTGTATTTCCAAGAACGATTATACCTACCCAGCACAGATTTACAGAAAAAAGTAATCTCTTGTTATCACGACTCTTTAATGGAAGGTCATCCCGGTATGGACAAGACCTCAGAAAAGATCAAGCGCTACTTCTGGTGGCCGTCTTGGAAGAAAGATATCAGAGACTTTATAATGTCCTGTGGAGTATGCGCCCAAAACAAGAGTCAAAAGGAAAGACCAGCAGGCCTCTTACGCCCTATTGACATCCCACCTCGCCCTTGGCATACGCTTTCTATGGACTTCATCACCGATCTACCTCCATGCTCCGGATACAATACGATTCTAGTAATCGTGGACTTATTCTTCAAGATGGCGCATTTCATTCCGCTCAAAGGCTTGCCAACAGCAGCAACTCTGGCCCGAGAATTTCTCGAAAACATCGTCCGACTGCACGGTTTTCCTTCGGTTCTAATTTCGGATCGAGGTAGTCAATTTATTTCTCATTTTTGGCGAAGTTGCTGTCGGTCGGCTCAAATTGATGTGAGACTATAGACCAGTCACCACCCTCAGACCGACGGACAAACCGAGAGGACCAATCAAACTCTGGAACAGTATTTACGCTGCATGCTGCAACAAACTGAAAAAACTTGGAAAGATATCCTTGGATAGCCGAATATGCCTACAATAACTCTGTCCATTCGGGAACTGGGAAAACCCCGTTTTTTCTTTTGTACGGCAGTCACCCTCGAACCTCGGAGTTGGATCCCCTCCAAGATCTTGAAACACCAGCAGTAGACTACCTGCATTCTACAATCACCCAAGCCTTTAAGGAAGCTGTTTCTCACCTTCAAAGGGCTAAAGAACAATACAAGAAAGGAGCAGAACAACATCGGAAGGAAGCCCCTCACTATCAAGTAGGGGATCAAGTCTGGTTATCCACCAAATATCTATCTCTAAAAGGGCCACGCACATTCAACCCAAGATACCTTGGTCCCTATTCCATCACTACCATAGTAAGCCCAGTAGCGGTCAAGTTGGACTTGCCCCCGCACATGAAGATACATCCGGTCTTCCACGTCTCTCTATTAAAACCCGTGCAACCTCAAACCCGACTAACCAAATCTCCAAAACCTATCCTAGTTGATGGAGAACTCGAGTTTGAAGTTAAAAGCATTCTGGACTCCAAGATCTCCAAATCTAAACTATTCTACCTAATTGACTGGAAAGGCTACGGCCCCCAAGAGAGATCCTGGGAACCTGCTGAATATGTCCACGCTCCTCGCCTAATCAAAAGATTTCACCGAACATTTCCTGACAAGCCAAAACCCCCGGAGAAGCCCGGTTTGGGAGGGGCCTTGAGGGGGGGTACTGTCATGATCTCTGCTTCCAAAAGGTCAGGGTTTTCCCAACTCCCTTGGAAGAAGATCCATAACCCAGGTTCCGAGTGCCAACCAGTCCCAATTGGGACCTTTTGGACCCAGTCCTGGCGCCAGTGGCACCAGGCTCATAAATATGCCCAGTCCCAGCGCTGGAAGCGCCGGGCTCATAATGCTTGGGTGGACTTACCTGCAGCAGACCATGCTGCTTACTTGCCTGCCAGTTGAGCCTCTGATCCCCTTCTGTTTGGAACTACTTTTCCTGTTGGGTGGGGCTGGAGCCACTCCCTAGATTCAGAACACTGGAACTCTTCTGGAAAGCAGGAACTCTTTTCTTACCTAGGCGTGGCGGTGGAAGGAGCCACCGAAGCACTACAGGAGGCTATTTAAACCACACCCGGTGGATGAATCTTGCTTTGCGTTATTCTGCAACCTCTGCAGCAGAACGCTCATCGTGTCTTCTGCATCCGGTCCTGGGCCTAAGGAAAAAGGCTTACCATCCTGAATCCAGTCTTCAGCAACACCTATAAAGACAAGAAAGAACAGGTTAGCATTCCGGCATCTGAAAGGCAAAGGCTTACCTACTCTTCGTGCGCTCCGGAGGTCTTCACACTGCATTCCGGCATCTGAAAGACAAAAGCTTACCAACTCTTCGCACGCTCCGGAGGCCTTCGGCGCTGCATCCCGCATCTGAAAGACAAAACAAGGTGCGTTTAAAGACATTGGGGAACTTTAATACTCACGTGCCATTACTCCTTTCCACATCTAATCCAGTGGGTATTCTGGCACCCTGCAGCCGCTCCGAACTCGTACCTGCAAAATAAAAAGACAGTTAGAGCACATCGTGAAGCAGGCAACAAGCGCTTACTTATGTGCTTCCAGGCGCTTCTATTCATCACACGGGCTCCATCTTCAACTCACTTCAGCCCGTCATCCGCCATCGCCGGGACCCTGCAAAACAAGAGACATCATTACTAAAGACTTTAAAGACATTTGAATGACTCGAAACTTACCGTTCGTGCAGTAAACGACGGACAGCAGTCCTCTGAAGTCAAGAGGCCTGCGCTACCTATCCAGTGAAGAAACTGGTTACAGCACCCTGCCCCGAGGCAGATGGAGAGCTCGGCATTCACTTACCTAAGGTGAGAGCGTTAACCTTTGGGGGTCTACAGGAGAGGAGAAGAGGAAAGAGATAGGGACACCCCAATAACCCCACTTCATTAACCCCATATTTTCTATCTGCAGACATCTTACTCTACACGTCAGGCATACAGTGCACAGAGGTCCAGCCCAAGAGCCAACCGGGTGCTACACATCACCTTTGGAGATACGGTAGTCGCCCAGTCAAGACCGGCGCCTCTGCGAGAATCAGGTGAGCGTTACAATTCCTTAGCGTGTGTAGCCAAATTATCTAAAAATGAGATGGGAGATCCAAAGGAGAACAAATCTGAAGTCTTAAGTGTGACTGATGGGAAGCCAAAGAAAAAGTCCAGGAATCGGCAGTCAAGTCGTGGAGTTGTGGAGGAGAGAAGAGGTCAAGAGAGAGTGCAGAAGGCGGAGAAGAAGGATGAAAGACTTTGTTTCCGTTGCGCAAGCAATACACATTTTGCATCATCTGTTGTATGCCCGGGTTGCAGGGCTACATGTGCTAGGTGTAAAAGGAAGGGGCATTACACGAACTGCTGTAAAAACTTTCAATTTGGACAGAGTAATCAAAGGAAAGTCCTATATGTGAATGAAGAAGAAGATGGAAGTTTGTCTGAGGAGGAAATGACTATTCCAATGCAGAGTGTTGTTATTAACACTGTTAATGTTGTGTCGGAGAGTGAAAACATGGATGATTGTGAGCGTCCGTATGCATTAGTTAAAGTGAATGGCCATGAGATATCCATGATGGCAGATTCTGGGTCTAAAATTACCTTAGTGTCTAAAAACGTATTTGAGAAGGACATGCAAGGAGAAGTGTCCGGCCTATCTAAACCTGATATAAATCCAGGAGGTTATAATCAAGATAAGATTGACCTGTTGGGTTATGTCTGGTGCGAGTTTGAGTTCAAGGGACGTAAATGTGATGGCAAGGTTTACATAACGAAAAGTGGTCAGACCTTATTAGGATGGAGTGAGCAGAAAAATCTTGCCATCAGGCTAGATCCCAACAAAGACGAGCAGGTTTTTCAGGTGTCGGGACCATGTGCAGGATCATGCAAATATGTAGCAGAGCACAGAGGTGTGTTCAATGGACACATGGGGAAAGTGAAAGGTTTATACACCAAATCATATTAAAGCGAAATAGTACACCCGTGGCCGCTAAACTCAGGCCAGTGCCTTTGTCCTTAAGGGAAGGGGTCAAGAAGGAGTTGATGAATTTGTTACAGTCGGGTGTAATTGAGAAGGCAGGTGGAGTTGAATGGGTGTCCCCGGTGGTCGTTGTTAAAAAGCGTTCAGGGGATATAAGATTGTGCATAGACATGCGTGAACTCAACAAATGCGTCATGGTTGATAGGCACCCGTTGCCTAACGTGTGAAATGTTGACCATGGTTAGGCGATGGAAATTCTTTTCAAAATTGGATATGGCCTCAGCTTATCACCAGATTGAGTTGGAGGAGGGATGTAGAAAACTTACTGCTTTCATCACTCACAAGGGGGTTTTTCAGTTTAGAAGGATGCCTTTTGGATTGGCATCGGCCTCGTCGGTTTTTCAAAAAGTGATGGATCGGTTACTCAGATGTGTGAAGGGGGTGTTTTGCTTCCAAGATGATGTTTTGGTATGTGGGGAAACGCTGGAAGAACATGACAAAAGATTGCTTGAGGTGTTGAGAATCTTTGAAGAGAGAGGAATCACGTTGAGGCAGGAAAAGTGTAAATTTGCTGTTTCCAAGGTAGATTACTTAGGCCATGAAGTTTCACATGAAGGGGTGAAACCCAATGATAGTATTGTAAATTTGATAAAGGTGATTGAGAAGCCAACCAATAAAAGTGAACTATGTTCATTTTTGGGCATGACGGAATTCTATCAAAAGTTTGTCATGAACTATGCATCCAAGGTGTTGGAAATGAGGAAGATTCTAAAAAAGGGTGCTGAATTCATATGGAACAAAAAGTGTGATATGGAGTTTGCAAGGATCAAACAAGAGATTGATATGGCCCGGCCATTGGGATGTTTTGACACGAGGAAATGTTGTATTATCACAGTAGATGCCAGCGATGGTGGTCTGGGTGCAGTACTTTCGCAGAGACAGGATGATGGTTCAGAAGAAGTGATAGCACATGCATCACGTGGGTTGAAGGGTGCAGAGTTGAGGTATTCCGTGCTTGAGAAGGAAGCTTTAGCATGTTATTGGGCAGTTGAGAGGTTTAGGAATTTTGTGTGGGGTATGGAATTTATTTTACGCACGGATCATAAGCCCTTAAAGGTTATTTTCGAAAGTAAAGGTTTGGATAAGGTGTCATGCAGGGTAGCCAGGTGGGTTACCAGGATGCAAGCGCACACATTTTCTATGGAGGTCATTCCCGGGAAGGAGAACATGTTGGCAGACAATCTTTCAAGGGTGAGAGTAGCAACCCAGGAAGGGTTAATTGAGGAGATGGAAATGGAAATGGTGTTTGTGAACACTGAAGGAATTGTGTCTAAGGAAGAGTGGTTGGCGGAGATTAGAATGGACGTAATAATTAGCAAGGTAATTACGTATATAATGACATCCGTTTGGCCCAACAAATCTGAATTGGTCAAGGAGGAAAGACCGTATTGGGAGGTTAGGGATGAATTGTCTGTTAATGATGGTGTGCTGTTCAGGTGGGAGAGAGCAGTTGCTCCGGCAGGTATACGGAAAAGGATTATTGACCTAGCTCATACTGGTCATATTGGTATTACCAAAACCAAGGGGGTTTTGAGATCGGATTATTGGTGGCCGGGATTTGACAAGGAGGTTGAGAATCGCCTGGCAGAATGTCATTTTTGCATCAAGAGTGGGAAGGGGGTGGAGGCTAGAAAACAACCTCTTATTGATTTAGGTGTTCCAACCAAGGTTTGGAGTGAAATAGCAGTGGACATTTTAGGTCCGGTTGAGCTGGGCTATGGACGAGGAAAGTTTCTGGTACTGGTGGTTGATTTATTTTCCAGGTGGGTAGAATTCAAGGTTGTCGTGAAATATCAGGAGAAAACATGGTGAAGGTGTTGCAGGAAAATTTTGCAAGTGAAGGTTTACCTGAAAGTGTTCCCGCGGATAATGGAACTCAATTCGTGGGAGGTGTATTTCCTGCATATTTAAAGAAGTGTGGAGTAGCCCATAAGAGGGCAGCATTATACCATCCTGAAACTAACGGAGTGGTTGAAAGGTTAAATAGGTGTGTGATGGAGAGCGTGCGCATGGGTGAACAGTGTGGTTTTGACAAGTTGGTGACCATTCAAAACAGAATGTGGGCTTTGCGCATGGCACCTCACACAACTACTGGATTGTGTCCTTTTGAACTAATGAGGGGTCGAAAACTGGCCTCTATAGCATGTCCTCCATGGTTAGGGAGGAGCAGAGATTCGGATGTGGTTATTGATCAAGTGAGGAATGTCTTGAAGAAAAAGAAGAGTGAGTGGGTCATGCGGGAAAACAAGAAGAGAGGAAGAGAGGAAGAAAGGAATTGTATGTGGAACGAGGTGACTGGGTAAGGATAAAAAAGGGTGTGGTAAAGAGGAAGGGAGAGCCGCCATTATACTCTGATCCAGTTAGGGTGGTTGCAGTTATGAAGGGTGCAGTGCGAGTAGATGGTGGTCAGGTTTGGAACAAAAGTAGAGTTGCCACTGTGAAGAGAGGTCAGAGGTGAGGAGAGTCAGAGGTAAGGAGATGTGGTGACGCAAATTAGTTTTTGTATACACATACATCTTTAGGAAAATGAGTTTTTGTATACACATACAGCTTTAAAAAAAAAAAAAGGGAGATGTGTTGTGATGTTGCTTATTAAGAGCAGTGCTGCATGGTAAGCATGAAATGGAACGCTAAGTTAATCTGGTTCACTTTGCTCTGGTGATGTCATAGAACCTGCAAGTCTTTAGGTTGTTCTCAATGTTCTATATTTGGGAGTTGGTGTCTCTTGACTGAAGCAGAAGGGTCCTCAGTTGTGGGGGGTCTTTTCATCCTGTTACTTAAATAAATAACCTATATGAAGACTTACCTGAGTCCTATTCGTCTTTGTAACACAAACGCAGGTTGGTAACATGTTGAGGATGATCAAACCCCCACAATCGGTCATGGCGGCTCATTGGAACCTCCACTTCTTTCCCGTTTGTCCATAGATGGCCGCCTGCGATCCCTGTGCGTGTTCCTCTGGGAGCACGCTGTAGACCAATTCTGAGGACCATCATGGTCAAGGGCCTCCGGGAGTTGAAGCTCTGGGGGGATATTCAACACTTCCAGCGCGGCGGGTAGAGATACAAATTGATGTGGAGTACCCTCATAACTGAATAAGATGCAAAATTGACACAGCATCATTGCGCTACTAGGCACTGCTTTGGCACAACACCGGAGGCCCATTTGACAGGTGTAGAAGATGACCAAGATGAACACGATGATGGGTACCAGCATCTTCACGATGGCGCCTAACCAGGACGGGGCCCAATCAAATGCAACGTCAAATCAGTTATTCCTTGTATTCCTCCTTCTTTCTTAAACTCCCAGACCATGTACGGCTGCAATAATGTGCGATAATGACCCGTTCTCTGCATCTTTGGGAGGCACGAATGTGCAACATAAATCCCTGATTTTTTGGTACCCGCCTCCTTCCATTGCCGTCAACATAACGAGGATGTAGCGGTTCTGCATCGTCATAAGCCATAGGGCGCGCAGCTCGACTTTTATGATGTTGAACCCATGCTCGGTGTCATTTGCCAACTGGACCAGTTCCCAGCACACAATTTGCAGCCATTTTGCATTTGGCTGCTGCCTGTACGTTAGGTAGCAAAAGCGAGGCAAAGAACATCTCTGCCAAGCTGAAAAGTCTGTATTCATCAGGGATTTCTGCGAGCAACACAGCTGAGTCTCTAGATAGTTTGATATTTTCTTCCTCCACAACGTTCACATTGTCCTCTTGCGGGTAACATGTGAAACACTGGCGGTGGTAACGGATTCTGTTCTTTAAAGACGGGAGAGACGGTTGGGGCTGTATCAGGTATTGACCCCCTTGTAAGTGTTCTTCCAGGATTACTAATAGGGCTGAGTGCAGCATTGCCAGCAAACAGTTACTCCTCCATGTTGGTGGGAGATGTAAGTACACTTGTTGGCCGCAGACCCAATAGTAATCCATCACTGCTGCTGTACATCTCTTCAGGTCTGGAATCAGGAGGGTCTTGTTGTATCGTTCGTTAGAGCCGATAAAAATAGTTCCTTCACTGTGGAAGCAAAGTTCATATGTTTCTTCTCGGTACACTTTCACAGGTTTTTCCATTGCTGCAATCCATGTCAACTTTGTAATGTGCTCTATCCAGATTTGTGCGCAGGTTGCTTCCACTCGAGTCAAGAGTTCCTCTTCATATCCCAGGAGGCCTTCTGCCAAGCAGCCGAATGTGGTCTCTTGCCATTAGTTGTTAATATATTTAAGTCCTTGCATCACCAAATATGGTTGCTGCAGGATCAATGAGCTCTAGTCACACTCTGTGTGCCAGGAAGATGACTTTAACTCTACATAGCGCAAGATGAACGAGGCACTATGCCTCTCTGATTGGTACTTCTTGTGGTGCTAAACGCTTGGGTGCCCACAACGCGTGCAGGATTAATGGACATACATAGCAGCTGCCATTTGCTGTTCGTCTCCCTACCGCACTCATATCCATGTACCAACTGTTTTTCATCTCGGGGTGGCGCACATCTTCAATAGCATCAAGGCCAAGCCCATGGTAGGCATCATACCTTGCTTGCCTTTTCATTCGCTTATGTTGGCCAATATGTTTGACTTCACCACTTCTACTGCTAATATCATCATAAGTGCTTATGTTACAAAAAATATTTTTAAAAACAAGTGGGCAAAAATCCTCCAATATCATACTCATGCGTGCAGGTGTACTTGTTGGACTGTTATAGCTGTTATTACGCTAATCACTATTGTTATACATATTTACAGTAATGTTGGTTATGTTTGTGAATGCACCCCCTCCTCCCACCTCTTTTATATGAGCTCTCCATATAAAAGAAGCCCCCCAATACATTCCTAAAAGAAACATTAAGGTTGTGAATAATCCTGCACTAAAATGCATGCCACACATATATTAATATTAACATCTAGGAATGATCTCATAGCTAATACGTTTTCTAACATAAACTGAAGCATCTGAAGCTGCCGGTTCCATCGTCTTCTCACCTAAGGAGAAAAAAGAATGCACACAAAAGGTAGGGTAGGGGAGGAGATGGAGAGAGAGAGAGAGAAAGAGAGCAAGAATAAAGAGAGAAAAAGAGAAATCTTATGAAATATGTATGCAACCGTGTGTGTGCACTAATGAAAAGAGTGGCTGGTATTAATTGATAATGCTGAGGTCTGTGGACAATATCAAGTGCTTTTAAGGTGATTGTGTAATGTTTGGGGGTGCCCTGTGGATGTCAGAAAGGTGTATCCAATAACAAAGGGAGGATAGCTCAAGGGCAATGTGCTTGCCTTGGAAGCAAGACAACACAGAGCAACACAGGTTCCATCCCGGAGTCGTGCTTAGAAAACTCTGGGTATTAAGCATGCTTTAAATAACCTATCATATCAAAGCCCCTTCACTTTTACAGCAAGGGGAGTGGGATACACATCTTCGTAGGGACCTTGAAATGTGGGGTTATTCCATTTCCTAACAAAACTCCTTGCGTAAATGAATTCTCCAGGCAGCAGCAGTTGGGCGGGCGGGGCACCGGTCACAGTTGTGTTTGCAGTGTCCGATGTGTCCTCTGGTCGGGGCGGTACAATCTGTCGGGAAATACATTGAATTGTACGTGTTAGGGTTGTCAGATACTCTTTACATTTTTCACCTAAGATCACAGCTGCCCCATGGGCATTTGATGCCCTCCTAACAGGGTATATGGGCGTATTCATGCACCAACCAATAACCACCTCATGGGGTGATAAATGGTGGTCCTTGCTGGGTTGTGTGTGTAGATTAAAGAGGGCAAGCAATGCACCCAGTTCTTTTTCAATGTGGTGCAAAGCTTAGTTTGCTCTTGAGGAGCCAGTTGATCCGCTCCACGCCGCCGTTGGCCTAGGTAAATTGAAAACATCCGGTGCTTAATGCCAAGCAGTGCTGTGATCTGCTTGAAGAGCTCATTGAAAAAAGGTGTGCCATTGTCTGACTTCAACACATCGCACACACCCCATTGGGGGGAAGACTTCACGTATTAGAAATTTGGATGTACATTTGGCATCTGTGTGTGCATAAGGTCCTGCCTCAACCCACCGTGAAAAAGGGCAGACCACAACAAATACCGGACCCATTGCATCCCTCACCCATGTCTGCCTAATCTATGTGTAGCTCACGGAACGGCCCAATAGAGTGGGGCAGAGTGCCCTGTAACGTTCGGAGCGTCATGCCTGTGCTGAAACATTGACAATTGGTGCAGAGTATGATCATGTTAGGCACAAACCAATCTTCTTGCATGTCAGCTGTAATGTGTTGCTTTGAGCTGTGGGAGGAGTGATGGAGTTTCACTTTTTTACACCGTACAATATGAATGTTTGGGCTCCAGAAGATGATTTCATATGCTGAGGGCCTCTGTGTGATCAGGGTAGATTTTGATCCCTCTAAAATGGTTAACACTGTATGTTCCAGATACAAAGTGACGGAACATCCCATTAGTATTGAGGAACTTTTCTCAATCACAAACGCAGCTGCAGCAAGTGCTTGCTTGCAGGCAAACTGTTCTTGTATCAATGAGTCTAGTGTGCCACTCTAGTAGGCCAATGGCTTGTGGCCCATTATACTCTTGTGAGTTAATAAGGCAGTCATAAGTTGACCATTAGAATGTGAGAATATGTAAAACCCCTGTGTATAGTCTGGGATGGCAAGTACTGTGGCTGTATATATCACTTCTTTTAAATCATTGAAATATTGTATCATGTCTGCTGTCCATTCGACTTTGTGATTGCCTTTTTGTGCTTCTTTGAGGGGCTGCAGGAGCGACCTGCTATAGGCTGCATTGTCTAAAATCCATGCTGTGCAGTAGTTGCATAGCCCTAAAAATGTCTGCATGTCTTTCACTGTTGTGGGTCAGGGGTGGCGGGCACAGACGCTGCTCTGTCTGGCATGATTCTTTTGCCATTTGCTGACATTAACTGGCCTAGTTACAGCACTTCCTACTGGCAGTACTGTAGTTTGGCCTGGTCAACCTTGTACCCCTTCTGGGCCTGTAGTTGTTGGAGTGTGATAGAGTGCCTCTGGCTTCTGTCCGGAGACGCCAGACGCTGTGGCCCAGAAACGCTGCCGTTTGCACGAACCCCCGGCTGCCACACATGCGCCACCTCCCGTTTGCGTGACAATTCCCTAACAACTTTGTCCACCGCTGATCCCTGCAGCCTCGCTGTAACCGGCTATCACTGATGGTAAGGGCTGTCTCTTAAACTATATGTTCATGGAACACCCTAATGACTGCCACAGTACCGTTGCATTGTGACCGGACAATACTTTTGAATCCAGTGTAATTACACGTCTTAACCAGACTATATCTTATTCTTGCCATATCGTTGGCCCGCACGAACTGCTACTGCCTGCTTTAGTAACCACCTGAGCTAGGTCACTTATGTTGCAAAGTGATAGCATCATGCAGCCTTCTAGGAACAGTAAAGCGGTAGGTCACACTATGTGTTTATCTCTGTATACGTGATTTGTTTGTAAATTGGCATGATCCTCACTATCCATATATTACTATCTGCCGACTCTCTAACTTCTTACTTGCGTTACACTACCTCATGCAGTGATGACTCTCTGATGGTTCTGGTCTACTATTCTTGCCGATGCCTACATTGTAACCCACAAACTGCTTTTATTGGATAATCTGTCAAACTAACCACTACTGAGCATTAATTGCTGCCAGTTTAAATGTCTAGCATACTCATTCGCATTCTTTATTGCACGTTTACTGCTACTGCTATTCAATTTACTCATTAAAGATTTCTATGACTACTGCCACCTTATAGTGAGTTGCCTATTGAATGTCATGCTTTGCAAGTGCATCTGACTTTAACACTCATCAGCTCTCTAACCGATGTGTGACAACTAACATTTTGAATCACTCACCACTTATCCATGCAGGAATGTCAATCTATTGTGGGATTCCCTCACTGAATGTCATTTTCTGCTAGTAATCTCAAAGTGTATGGCGTTATAGTACATATGTGTTCCCACTTGATGCTTGTCAGCCTATATGTGTACTACTCACCTGTAATGTCAACATCTATGTGTCTTGCATACTACCTCCCACTTAACGCACAGCTGTGCGACACAAGACCTAGGCATAGTGCTTTACCTTAGCCTACATAGCATCTAGCCCCCATGCCTTTGCTATAATCAGTTACTACTTGCCTTAGCTAGCCATTTAGACTACTAACCATGCACGCTCTCTCCATAAGTATCATTGGTTCTCTAAACATAATTCCTGTGCGATCCCTAATTACCATGGCTTCATTGACTCCAACTTCCTATGCTAATGGTACTACTAACTACTACCTCCAGACCTTCAATGCTTCCTATCACACTGAATTTAGGACACCTAGCATATCCTTAACTATGGCCTCCTCATTACCTTTATCTGAGAGTGTTAATCTTACCTCTTTTCTACCTCCCTTAATACAAAAGGCTACCAAAAGGCACTTCTTTGCCCAAAAATTGCCACGTGACACCCAGCCAATTACCCCAGCCCAATGGATTAAGCTCCTCGCTACCAGACGCCCTGCCAACAAACCATGTCCTACCAAAAGTAGGAACATTAGATTAGGCACTACAACCTTGTTAACCAGACCTTTACAAACTCATGTCATAAAGATTGCTAACAAAAAAGCTGCCACCAGCTTCAGACCAGACCTACCGCCAACCAACCATGTCTTACCAAAACTGGGAACATTAGATTAGGCACTAGACCCATTTCAACCAGACCTTTACAAACTCATTTCGTAAAGAATGCTAATAAAATAGCTGCCCTAACAAGACCTAAAATAGCTAACCCCTCTATTATATTATAAAAACATGAATGTGACACCGCCGGTTCATAGTGATAATACTGAATTTAAAAATCTCGAAAACCAAAATCTCGAATACAAAAGGCCGAAAAATAAAATATCAAATTTTTTTTTCAATGTGTTTTTTTTCAAAATGGGGGGGTTCCCCCCAACCCCCCTTTTTTTCATTTTTTTTTTATTTTACCCCTTTTTTTTTACTTACCTGACCCCAAAAACATATATAAATAAATAAATAAAAAATTCGATATTTTTTTTTTCGATATTTCATTTTTCGGCCTTTTTGTATTTGAGATTTTGTTTTCGAGATTTGACTGACCACCGCCACATAAGAATACCATCGGCATAAAAAAACCTAACCAGCTCTTCCCTACCCATCAAGGAGGCGCTTATAAACGCTAGATCTTTGACTGCCCACGTGTTAGATATTGCTGACCTTATAATTAATAATAACCTGGACTTCCTAGCCATAACGGACACTTGGCTCCACCCTGCCTCTGGACCATCACTTTCACTCGCTATACCAGATAAGTACACCATTATAAGACTAGACAGAGAATTCTACAAAGGCAGCTGTGTCGCCTTTATCGCAAAAACTTAATTAAAACTAAGACCGATTCCTAGCCAATCATTCCCTTCCGGCGAATTGCTATGTATCAAGCTGCCCACTACGGCCTCACAAACTTCTATCATCCACCTATTATATAGACCACCAGGGCAATATACTCCTTCGAGGAAGACATTACCTCACTCCTTACTTCTAACATTAAACCAGGGTCTCAAGTCATACTGCTAGGAGACTTTAACCTGGGACTACATGATCCTAAAGATGACAATGCCTTAGCGGTTGCTAATAGCATAACCGAACTGGGTTGCAGTCACCACATTTCTCCACCTACCCACAACAAAGGAAGAACTTTAGATTGGATTGCAGACATGAACTGTGAAATAAACATCCTCTCTAACTCTCCTTGTGCCTGGCCTGACCACCATACCATTTTATTCACTATCCAGGACAGTAACCCACTTAACCACTGTATCCCAATCGCTCCATCTAGACGTACAAGTAACTTATAGAACTTAACAGCACAGACACTTCTCCCCCTTATACAACCAATCATTAACCCCCTATCCTCACAAACAACCTGTCTGCCCTAGTTGATCTTTACAATGACACACTACGTGACGCCATCAACACAAAAGCCCATTACAAATGTGGAAGGCCAAACCGTACACTAACCTAAATACGTGGTTCACACTGCAACTCGCAACGCTGCAGAAAAGCAAAAGAACGGTAGAAACACTCTGGAAAAATCAGCCCACTACACTTAACAAAGACAACTTCCTAATAGTTTCTTCAATCTATAAAAATGCTATCCTTAAGTCTAAAAGTGATACATACAATGATAGAATCTCTAAGCTAAGTCAAGTACTAAAGAATTATTCAGCATTCTTCGAGAGTTGGAGTCACCCATACCTCCACCTGAGGTGGGCACTAAAGACTCAACTTGGTACAATAACATATAGAAAGCCTTACTAGACTAGATTGAGCTCTTACAAACCAGAATAGAGGAAACAAAACAGAGCCTCACTACTAACTACTACTATTACTAAAGAGATAGCAAATGAGCTTGCTTCCTTTATCACTTCAATAATCAATGCCTCATTCGAAACGAGCACAGTTCCAACCAAACTGAAAGACACGTGGGTCCTTCCACTATTAAAAAACCTTCCCTTGAACCAAATATCCCCACTAACTTCAGACCGATCACTACAGTGCCGTTTCTGTTGAAAATCCTCGATAGGGCTGCCTACCTTCAGATTCAGGAACATTGGGAAAATAATAACATATTAAGACTCCATCAATCTGGTTTTAGACTCAGACATGGTACAGAAACAGCCTTGATGGATCTGAAAACACAAATGGATTACATAAGAGACAAGGACAACTTAGCCCTCCTTCTGTTACTTGATCTATCGTCGGCCTTCGACTTAGTAAATCATAAAGTCCTATGCAACCACCTTACGACTGCAGCACACTTCTCTGACCAAGACACAGTATGGATCCAGTCATTCTTGGATAATAGAACTACGTGAGTGTTCTCCCCTACTGCATCAGCAGAACCTACACCAGTTACATGCAGAGTCCCTCAGGGCTTGTGCGTTTCCCCCACGCTTTACAATATTCTACTAAGCCCCTTTTCGATGATCTAGACTATCTGGGTGTCTCCTATACTAATTATGCGGATGACACCCAAATTCTCACCCCTATCACTGGTGACTATAATACCAATGCTAAACTTCTGAATGACATTTACCTGATGATCCAAGCCTGCATGGCAAAACATGGACTGTGCCTTAACGATGACAAGACAGAGCTTCTCCTTATAGGATCTCAAACTAGACTCAACAGGTTAGACAAACAGTTTGGGTCCTTTTAGAATTGACAGCAATAATATAACAGTTTCTAAGGAGGTAAAAACGCTAGGCATATACTTTGACTCCTCTCTAACATTGACTAGGCAAATTAACGAGACTGCCTCGACCACAGCGTACACATGTAAATTAATCAATGCATGTAGGCCCTTCTTATGCACGGTGAACTGTATTACTATTGCCAGGGCTCTTGTCCTATCTAAATTAGACTATTGTAATGCCCTCTACTCAGGAATTAGCCAACGAAATCTAAAAAAGTCGCATACTCTACAAAACAACGCATTCAGATCGATGCTGAACGTCCCCAGATCCCACCATATCTCGGAGTTGAAACGTAGCGTACACTGGCTTCCAATCAACCAAAGAATTGCGCTCCGAATACTCTGACTCACCCATAAATGCCTTGCGAACCAAACACCCAAATATTTGGGTGACAAAGTCGCACGGAACGTGTCGGACCATCCAACCAGATCATCGCAACAATACTGCCTCAAAATACCAACATTTAAGCTTCAAAAAGCAGGGGGCAGTAGCTTCCCGGTTCTAGCAGCCAAACAATTTTACCTCCTGCCTGTAACCTTAAGAGTAGAACCACCATACCCAATTTCATAAGAAATGTAAAATTGTGGCTCACCTCGCAAGATCTGTAAGAATGGGCCTTGCTTATTACACAAACTGCCCTTGTCTGCCACTTTCCGGATGTATCATATTTATTTTTGTATTGTACTTCCTGTATATAATTTTGTAACATATCTAACACTTGTATTTATTTATTTTTTATTTATTTATTTTTTACATTTATAAAGCGCTCACACAGCCCGCAGGCATCGAGGCGCTGTTACAGGAATTGTTAGTTTTTCTTAGTGGTGTTTTTTCTTTGTCTTAGTTACGTATTTATAATGCGCTTAAACACTCAGAGGTTTCTAAGCGCGGACCCGGGGATCGAACCTGTTGTTACTTTGTGTTGTCTTGCTTCCAAGACGCGCACGCTGCCGCTGTGCTATCCTCCCGGGAGGGAGGATATGTAATCAGTAACACATGTAACCATAAGAAAAGCGCCTAGATACCGAAGGGTTGGGTGCGCTATACAAATAATATAAATACAAATAATAGTGCTCACCTCTACACTTTGATGCCACTACCCCACCCCTCCTATTACTACCACTCCCTTCACACTATTACTGTTCTCTTCTTCACAAAACTCAGGTATATGGTACCCTGTTCACCATTCAACAACACCCACTCTCACACCCTCCCCATTTCTTTACTAAACCCTACTCCTTGCACCACACTTCTACACCCCTCTCCACTAGCCCCACTCTCTCTTAACATTCATTCTTTCTCACACTAACTTTTACATACACTACCCTACTGTTAACTCCAACACCATCTTCTACCTTTCTATCTCACTCTCACCTCCTAAACTCCCCCTACCCAATTCCTGCACTACAATGCACTACACTCTATTGATACCACTCTCTCGCAAATACCTCACCTTTTCAAATTCTGCCTCTTCAACGTTCCATTCTTCCGTCCTTCCTCCGCCTGGTCTCTCTGTCCTTCTCCAACTCCACCTGCAACATCACCTGTACAACCCACACTGTGCCCCTGCTGCTGTCTGCTTTTATACTGCAGGGTTGATAGTGCAATGCCGTTCTCCCACCCACTCCCCCCCATTAGTTGAATTGCTCGTCCGACTACCTGCACCAATCGTGCCTGTCTTTTCCCCAGGAGGAGTGCTATGTATTGACAATCTCGTTGACTGGCTGGGTAATGCTGTCTACCTTTCAACAATAGATCTCACAAAAGGGTATTGGCAGGTTCCGCTGCATGGACCTGACAAAGAGAAAACTGCCTTTGCTACTCCCATAGGACTGTTGCAGTTTAAGGTTCTGCCGTTCGGTCTACATTGCGCTCCTGCAACATTCAAGAGGTTAATGGATAATATCTTACTGCCATACTCAGATTTTTGCAGAGCCTATATATACGAGATTGTGATACATAGCAGGACATGGGAAGATCATTTGTACAATTTTTACACAGTCATAAGAGTCCTAATAAAAGCTGGGCTGACCGCTAACCCCAGAAAATGCAAATTATCCCAATCTGTGGTTAAAATGTTCACGTTTTTTTGTAGGTAATGGTACTGTCCAACCACAGCATGAGAAAGTTAGAGCTGTTCTTGATACCCCCACGCCAACAGCTAAGAAGGATGTGAGGGTCTTTTTGGGGTTAATCGGTTACTACCAGTGGTTCATTCCAAATTTCTCCAGTGAAACCTCACGTTTAACTGAAAAATTGAAAAATGCTGAGCCCCCAAAGATCAAATGGGAAGAGGACGGCGAGATCTATTACACAACCTTGAGACAAATCCTATGCCAGACCCCCATTTTGAAAGTAGCAGACTTTACTAAGGAGTTCATCCTCCAGACTGATTCTTCCTTAATGGGACTGGGAGTCGTCTTATCCCCAAATTACAGCGAATTACAACCCCTGATATTATACATCAGTCTGACGTTGTTTTCCAGGGAGAAAAACTACTTAGTCATCGAGTTAGAGGCACTGGCAATCAAATGGGTGGTGATGCAGCTTAAATAGTATCTCTTGGGTCATAGGTTTCAACTAATAACAGATCACTCCCCTTTGGTGTGGTTTAGTCCGAGGAAGGAATCTTATCCTAGGGTTATGTGGTGGTTTGTGGATCTTGAACCCTACTGTTTCACAGTGGAACACCGGAAGGGCAGAGAACACGGTAGCGTGGACTTTCTCAGTTTCCATGTGAAGCACCCTGGTCCAACCCACATAGAGGAAAGGTATGTGAGAAACCCGAGGGTATCTTCACATCTAATCCTCTTGGATCCTCTTCTCAGGTGGCCAAGGAAAGGCCATTGCTTTTGGATTCTGACCCTAAGGGTGGAGATGCGAGAGAGGGACACCTCAGTGGAGGGTCTTGGGGATTGGGGAGAGGATATCCGCAGGCGAGACATGGCATTCCCCATTTTCTGGTGAGAACCAACCATACCCTCCGCCTGCCTTTATAGGTAACACAGAGATTTCCCTGATGCCGCTGACTGCTGCAGGAAGGCCTGGAGGGAGCGACCACTGTTCGCAGAGCAGCTCGGCAGTGAGAGAGAAGCCAGCAAGAAGGAAAACATCTGGAACAGATATGAGAATATCAAACCAATTAAACAGAAAGTGATTCAAGAGACAGCGTTTGCGAACAAAGTGAAACAAGTAAAAAGCAAAACACTCTTGGATAGTATGAAAGAAACGTGATAATCAGGAGGAATACCACAAAGGAGATTGTGTGAAAGTTACATGCTGGTGAAAGCAAGAAGCTGTTAATGTGAAGCAGGAGCATATGTGGACTTATAACACAGATGCAGAAAGGAAACCTGTGTTGTCAATGAAGTCTTATGAGAAAGAAATGAACTGTGGTAAAGTGCTAAGGGTTATCGGTTGTGCAACCTGTGATGGGTGCACCGTGCGGTCCGACAACTGCCACTAGATGGAGGAACCCTTACTTGGAGTAAACCAAGGGAAGTTAAGAGGCTGGGACTGGTCAGCCTAAGATTGTTCAAATGACAGGGAGAAAAGGCAAACTAAGCAAGTTGATGTGACTGTGAATTTGAAGGCAGAAGAGCTGCCTACTTGGGGAAGGGATCCCCAAGACCATTCTATGGAATTGTGTTGAACTTGGGGAAGGGAACCCCAAGACCCTTTTGTAGAACCTGTGTTGAACTTGGGGAAGGGGAACCCTGAGGACATCGTGTGAAACTGTTGTTGACCTTGGGGAAGGGAGCCAAGAGCAAGTCAGGAGCTGGAAGAACTTTAGCTTGAACACTGTTTCTTTGATTACCAACATCCCTGCACATTGTTTAGCTTTAGTATTGAGCGTAAATATAGGCTTTGGACACAGATAGACTTTTAAGTCGAACTTGCTGACTTGGACTCTCCTTAGTTGATTTAGGTAGGGAAATCCAATCTTAGTATAGGGCAAGTTAGGCCTTACTCCATCCTAACATTCAAGTTAATAAAGATCTTTTATTTGAACTTTGAATCTGTTGTCTGTGGTTTAGGACGTTTTTCCCACATATAAAGATTTGCATGAACCAAAAGTTCTAAAAATGCTACCACCAAAGGTTTGAACACCAAAGGTTCAAACCTTTGGTGGTAGCATTGAAAAAAGAAATGGGTCTGCGGAGTGTCCCCCACATCGCCCCGCTCGCTATACTTCATGGTATAGTGAGCGGTGGTTGCTGGGGACACCCCCGCAGCCTTCCGTTACAAAGAAAAGAAAAAGAAAAGGACCCTGCAGCACCAGTTCCAGATCACGATAGTGAAAGGGAACTGGCGCTGCAGGAACCAGCGTAAAGATGAAGGTAAGTGGGGTTTGTTTATGGTGGGGGAAGGGGGTGGGGGGGGCAGGTGTGTGTGTGTGTGTGTGTGTGTGTGTGTGTGGTGCAAACTTTTGGTAGTTGCTTCATGATACATTCAAACTGTTTAAATGTGGAAATCCCCAAATGAATCCTGAAGGAACGTTTGCCTTGGGAATCCTGTGAAATTAACCTTTCTGAAACTGGTGAAAGGTAACCAAATCGGAGGAGTTGGAACCTATCCCTGAGAACTGTGTTTTGATGAAGTTGAGAGACTTGAAAGCTTGGGGAAGTGTATTCCTTTGCATTGTGAACTGTGTTGGAAAGAGAACCCTCTTGCGAGCCCAGAGCTGGGAGAAGCTCTGAACAGTTATTGAACACTTATTATTTAAGATATTTAAACCTGTACACATTTTTCCAAGTACTAAGTGAGGGCTAGGTTAGGTTCGGACACATACAGAACTTTTAATTTGGACATCCTGATGCAGACTTTCCTTCGTTTTTGTTAAGTTGGGGAAATTCCCCTTAGAATAGGGCAAGTTTTCTCAATCTTATTTTCTGTCACGACCCTTGATCCAAAACCCCACTGGCACGTGTTCCATTGGGGCCTCAGGAGCCTTGCACTACCTTCCAGGACTCTCTTGGAGTCAGTCCTGGCGCCTTTGGCGCCAGGCTCATGGTCAGAATGGGAAACATCCTTGAAGGGACTACTTTTCTTTGGGGCCTGCAGCCAACATGGAGGCACCCACACAGTCTAGTTCCTAGAACCAGACTGTGCGGTACACTATTTTGGGGTGTGGTAGCCGGGGACTACTTTACCTGGACTACTTTTATAGAGGGCTATTTAAACCACACCCAAGTTACAGAACACGCTCCGTGTTATTCTGCAGCCAGCATCGTGACGCTCACAGTGTCCAGTGTCCTGATACCGGCGATCCTTGAAACAACGGACCTGCAGAGGAGCCAAAGAACATCATTATTAGACTCTACTTACCTGCGAATTCCATCCCGCCTCTGCCCGACGTCCGTCCATGCTTCTGCTGCTCGTGGTTATCCATCCAGCCGTCAGCATCTTCGGAACACCGCAAACACACCGGAGCGAAGCAACCTGGAGGGAGAGAGAGAAAGACAAGGTTAAAACATGTTACTTAAGGCGCAAGCCTCAGTCATCACGAGGACCTCACCTGGTTGGGCATCTCTAGGCCGGCATCGTACCGGAACACCTCGCACACCAGAGAAGACCATCGCGACCTGAAATGGAAGAAAGAGTACAGGTTAGCAAGTAAAAGACAAAACAGTGCCGCACTTAGCGTGTTACCTACAAAATCGTAGTACGCTCTTGCGTCCTCCATTCCGGCAGGAGCTTGATCCAAGCTGCGCACACGCCGACCCTCCACTCACCTAAGGGGGTAAAGAAAAGACATTAACCACAAGAAAGGAAGGCAAGGACATATAAAGACTGCTACAATAAGACCTACCTTTAAAGACACTTGAATGGGCTCGCACCAGTGAAGTAACTCTGTCGCTCAAGCCCGCAGGAGACTACGCACCCCTGCAAAGAAGGCAGGATGGAGAGCACGCTAGACATCACAACAAGGTGAGGAGAGGGCCATCGGGTCGAACCCAGGGCAGGTGGGAGGAGACTGTACCTGATCTTAAATCCAGTCCTCCTGCGCTTTCAGGCCCGACTTCCATCAAAGGCACCACGCGGGTTCAGGAAGGGGTCCAGGCGCAAATCCAGCTACCAGGGCTTAGTGGCCCAAATGACAATGTTGGCAGGATACTTCCAAAGGTGTGTGTCAATCACTTCTAATGTGTCAAGTGAATTAGTGTTATGTGACAGACACAGACATGTCATCACAGTTTAAGGGTGTTTATTAAACTGTATGCAAGTTGGAAAAACACCTAACCTAAACCTAAAACTAAGATGGCAGCAAGCGTCAACCATCAAATGAAAAACAGGCAGTCCTAGTGGCGTTGTGTCAAATAAAAAGGGCCTATACTAAGAAACCTATTGCCAGACCTTACAACTAATACTAAAAGGGTGTGGGATGATTTTCAAGAAAAGAAAGAAGTGTTCTCAAATAATATGTCACGATGGGCTAGCCTGGGTCTTCCTTCCCACGTTTTGAGCACAGGGCAAGGTGGGATCTGGGAACACAGCACTGCCTCAAGCTTTTCCCAGCACGAGACAACAGTTCCGGCATTAACTTCTCAGAAGCCTTGACGGCCAAGTCCTTTTTCAACCAAAAGTCTCTTGCCTTCGAGTGTCATTAAAATAACAAACAAACACAAAGTTCCTTTTCTCCGTATCATCTTTAGCAGATGGATGCACGCCTGGGTCCCACTCTTCTGGGCCCTGACCCTTGCTCCTCGTATTTTTGGGTGATAATTTTTTCACCTTCTGCATCTCCCTCATCCGGGTTTGGATCGCCAAAACCGTGCCGATCGGTATCAGGGTCTTCTGAGGTTATTATTTTTGGTTCTGAGGGCCTGATAGGTTTACAAATCAACAAACAAAAGTTCCTTCATCGAAATGCCATTTCCGATTCTGGTTTCACTTAGGGTGAGGTTTCTTCACCCCTTGGTCACCCTCTTCTGGGCGCTGACCCTCAATGTCTTTTCAAACAGTTTATAGTGGACATCCATCGGCCGGGTTCACATCTGTCAACAAACTGTTTCTTGGGACGTTAGACTTGCCTCTGTTATCAGCCTTCCTCGGTTGGGTTCACTCTTGCCACTTCCTTAGCATCCGTCTCGGCAGGATTCGATTCCCTTGCACTTTCACCAACCCTTGGCATGACGACTTTTCCACCCTTGGATCCCCCTCTGCCGGGCTCCAGCCCCTCTCGACTGTTAGCCTCCCTCTACCGGGTTTACTGTAGTTCTCCATTTAGGGTGATAGTGGCTCACTCCTGGGTCCCCCTCTTCTGGGCGCTGACCCCTCTTTTATTTCAGTTATGGCGGGATATGCGTCCCATACTTTCACACAGTTTGTGGGATTCACTTCCCTTACTTTTCTTTACTTTTCGTAGATCAAAGTCTTTAGATTGTACAGGGATTTTACTAGACCTCCTGTATGACTACTTTTACCTCTTTTGGCGGCTCTCCTACGGCCTTCTGGTACCTGTAGTTTCGGTCTGATGGAGATCGACCAGTCTTTTGAGTTAGCACTCACGTGGTGCCCGTTTCCTACTGCAGCTGGTCTCCCCTTAACACTTTTCATTGAACTTGGTTCAAACGTGTCACTTTGAAATTCTTATTCAACACATCCCGGTCCTTATCGGTTCTTCCCTCGACTCACCGGCTGTGATGATCCACCTGGCTTTCCCCTTCACTGGAGTCAAGGCCGGTACCACGCTTGCGGGAGTTTCCCACGCTCGTGCTTATCGGTGTAGGCTTGCCCCGTATACCGTTAACATCTGCTTCATGACAATTGAGCCTTTGGTTGCGGTTTTATGCTCTCTCTCTTGGAGGGTCCGTGGGCCTGGGATGAAAAGGGCAAGGTCGCTTCTCTCCTTGCCACCCTCTCAATTCCCAGCACCTTTCTCCTTCTCTTGAACTGCCGTGCCTGGTTATCTGCCTTGTCGTGCTCTCCGACTTGCTCGTACTGTGCTCTCTTGCTCCACCTTTTATCCCTGTGGGGAAGGGAAAGGGCCATCAGTTGTGTGTGATTCTGATCAATTGCCTGACTTTGCCTGACCCTTGTATTGGGACATGTCAGGTAAATGGCTTTGGTGTTAGTCTGTTCTCTGGTGTGTCACGCGAAAGTGTTCATATTCGAAAAAGGGGGGGGGGTGGCAGTGGTTTTGAATGTCCTACATGGTAGGATGGGGAAAAGGTGTTGAAAGGGGGATACCGCGTTTCCCAATCCCAATCCTCAAGGACCCCTCATCCAGGTGATCCTCCCTCACTGGCCTACCCCCAGGAACTGGATCCAATAGCGATGGCCCTGTCCTGGCCACCTGGATGACGGATCTTCAAGGTTTAGACAGGCTGGCACCTTCAGATTCTCATAGTTAGGACTACAGTAATTGACAAATGTGATACCCTGGCCTTGCAACAACCCATAAAGTATAAGCAACCTCCATTCAGTGTCCTTCACAAGGTCTGAAAAGCAAAAACCTAGTCCTCCTCAAATAGCTGTGCAGACACCCCTTGAATAGTGCAAAAAAAGAAGAGAAAAATGTGTGGCAGCCGCAGGATTTGGCAAATTTTGCTTCATCTGAGGGAGAGAGGTGTGTTTCCTACAAAAAGGCCACATCTACATGATGTTCCACACCATACATTTAACCCTGTTACCAGCCACGTGAAACCCAAAAAACAATGATTAAGGTGGATCTACTAGCGGTACTCGACTGCTCCATAACCCATGAGAAATCATAAGAGTGCGGTCACCTCCATGGGCACCTGTGTTGCCAGATGTATTAGTAAGCGGATCATCATGATGCTCAGTGAGCCAGTGAATCCTGCTGTCTGAATAAACAAAACAAAAATAATCTGTACTCAACATGCCTAACCCTGGCCTACATCCCCCAGCCCTACCACCCCCAACCCTACAAGCAACCCCAAAATGCCTGTTTAAACCCCACTGTTACACTCTGAGAGCAGCGGGTCCCTTGCGCAAGTCAGCGTAGGGTTTTGTTTTCCCGTCGCTTAGCTGCACCTGTATGGCAGCGTTGGAAGTTCCCATGGCGACGTGCGCCCGCTACAGCTTCCTTGATGCGAGCGTGTATGCAGAGTCACCTGACAAATCAGCTGACGTCGCCCGTGATACGGCCCATAGACTCCACCTCATAGACAGCGAATATAGGCTGTGTTCCATGGTAGAACGCTGCTTCTAATTAGCGTTACTTCCATACATTTCCGGCAAGCTTTTTGTATCCTAATATCGAACTCAGACCGTCTAACGCAAGGTTGTCCAACATACGGCCCGCGGGCCACAATGCGGCCCTCCAAGCCATTTCATGTGGCCCGCGAGGCTGTACAGACAACATTGAACAAATAAATAAATACACCGGGCCGTGGTGGAGGACTGTTACTGCCTCTGGTGCCCCCTAAAAGGGGGGGGACACCAGAGGCAGTAACAGGCCACGGCCCAGTTTATTTATTTGTTCAATGTTTGTCGGGTCCGTGGACCCGATTAATTTATTTATTTCTGCAATGTTGGGCGGACCCAACATTGCAGAAATAAGTAAATTAATCGGGTCCACGGACCCGGCAAACATTGAACAAATAAATAAATAAACCAGGCCGTCTCGGAGGACTGTTACTGCCTCTGCCACGGCCTGGTTTATTTATTTATTTGTTCAATGTTTGTCGGTCTGTGGACCCGATTAATTTATTTATTTCTGCAAATAAATAAATTAATCGGGTCCAAGGACCCGACAAACATTGAACAAATAAATAAATAAACCAGGCCGTGGCGGAGGACTGTTACTGCCTCTGCCACGGCCCGGTTTATTTATTTATTTGTTCAATGTTTGTCGGGTCCGTGGACCCAAATCAATCGGGTCCACGGACCCGACAAACATTGAACAAATATATAAATAAACCGGGCCGTGGTCTGTAACTGCCTCTGGTGCCCCCAGCACCAGAGGCAGTTACAGGCCACGGCCCAGTTTCAGGGGCGCAGAGTATGCGGGTGCACCGGCCCCCCAGGCCGGAGAGAAGAGACGCAGTATGGATGGTCCTTTGTTCCATCCATACTGTGTCTCTCTCTGGCGGCCCAGGTAAAAGCCGGGTAAAAAACAATGTTTAAAAATTGTGGGACGGATGCAAAGCAAGATGCTCTTGTTTTGCATCTGTCCCTCAATTTCTAAAAATCGTTTTGGTTCGGGTATACTTCTACATCTGTGTGCACGGATGTAGAAGTACACCCAACCCAAAACGATTTTAAGAAATGGAGTCACAGATGCAAAGCAAACCTGTCCCTCAATTTCTAAAAATCGTTTTGGGTTGGACATAGCTCCCAACCTTTTTTGTCAGCATGGCGGGTGAAAACACCCGATTTTCTTTTTGGCGGGTGAGAGGCCCATAGAAGTGAATGGGCGTATGAAGGACTTGGCGGGTGGTTCATCTGCTTTCAAGGCGGGTGACACCCGCCAAAAGCGGGTGAGTTGAGAGCTATGGTTGGATGTATTTGTACATCTGTGCACCCCGCTTGGCAAGAGGGGTGCACAGATGTAGAAGTACACCCAACCCAAAACGATTTTTAGAAATGGAGGCACAGATGCAAAGCAAGTCTGTCCCCCAATTTCTAAAAAATCGTTTTGGGTTGGGTGTATTTGTACATCTGTGCACCCCTCTTGGCAAGAGGGGTGCACGGATGTAGAGGTACACCCAACCCAAAACGATTTTTAGAAATGGAGGCACAGATGCAAAGCAAGTCTGTCCCTCAATTTCTAAAAATCGTTTTGGGTTGGATGTATTTGTACATCTGTGCACCCCGCTTGGCAAGAGGGGTGCACAGATGTAGAAGTAACCCAACCCAAAACGATTTTTACAAATGGAGGCACAGATGCAAATTAAGACTGTCCCCCAATTTCTAAAAAATCGTTTTGGGTTGGGTGTATTTGTACATCTGTGCACCCCGCTTGGCAAGAGGGGTGCACAGATGTAGAAGTACACCCAACCCAAAACGATTTTTACAAATGGAGGCACAGATGCAAAGCAAGTCTGTCCCCCAATTTCTAAAAAATCGTTTTGGGTTGGGTGTATTTGTACATCTGTGCACCCCTCTTGGCAAGAGGGGTGCACGGATGGAGAGGTACACCCAACCCAAAACGATTTTTACAAATGGAGGCACAGATGCAAAGCAAGTCTGTCCCCCAATTTCTAAAAAATCGTTTTGGGTTGGGTGTATTTGTACATCTGTGCACCCCTCTTGGTAAGAGGGGTGCACCGATGTAGAGGTAAAATGTACCCAGCGGGATCAAACCTGTGTTGCTCCTGAGCTATCCTCCCGAGACTCCGAAGATCTGAAGTACATTTAATGATACAGAACCAGAACTATTGAGCAAGTCTAACATCATCTTCATCATCATCAGAATAAATCAACACTGTTGTGGTTATACAAGAGCTAATATATTTAAAGGGATGGAATTACTCTGAATGTAGCAGCACTATTCAATAACCCAAAGTGCTTAAGCATAGTTAATGTGAAAATATGACACTTCTCACCATTGGGACAGTACTGCCTTGGACAGAGTTTCACAGTGAAGAAGTGAGCAAGTGATCCGGGGTCTGCAGCCCGCACACACGCATGGCATTCCCATGCACCCACTTGCGCGAATTGCACCAAATTAGTGAGATTGTGCTCCAAGGCACACGCACAGACTTTGCTCTGAGGTTTGACACACTCACAGGATGGGATGGCATTTCGTTCTCCTATCCTAGTTGTGTTGCTCTGCCTTTTGAGGGCTACTACAACCTGGATGATTATAGAGGGGTGGAGTAGGGGCAGTGTTGGCCTACTGGGATGCAACTGGAAGGCTTAAACCTCCTTCTTACTTGCCTTCAGTATATGCAATACATACAAGCCAATGTTTCCACTGTTCTGCACCCTCCTTTCCCCCTCGCACCAAGTTGGCGACTATGTGCAAATGCGGTAATATAAGTGCTGGTTATGTCACTTCCTATATTTGGGCACCACCCGGGAAATTCATAAGTCGGCTCCCCTGCCCGATTTATTTATTCAATGTTTGTCGGGTCCGTGGACACGATTAATTAATTGATTTCTGCAATGTTGGGTCCGACCAATAAACCGGGCCGTGGCGGAGGACTTTTACTGCCCCATGTGCCCCCTGGAATTGGATTATGCTTCTTTCATTACCACAGAAGTAATGAATGTGTATTAAAGAGATAAGCCGGTATATGTATTGCGCACACTGCACATGCTCAGGCAGCATCAATCATGCTTTGTAGAGGACAATGCTGGCCTAAATTGGTAACAGCCAGCACAGACATGTTGCTACAGAGGCATATTTTGGGCACAACCAGCATGTCAATGTGTTACATCAGTGACAGTGCTGTCTTACACTGTGGACACAGTGATCATTAAAATGTGTTGTGTTCTACAATGTTCTTGTCTGCTGTTGGTGACATGGAATGTACATGTTCCCCTTTAGAACTGATTGTAAACATATGGCTTTTTGGTCACTTTTCCTGCTGTAAAATGCACAATTTCAGCCCCATATTTGGAAAAAAAAATCTTGGGGGGGGGACCCCCCCAAACCCTCCCTATATTGTTATAGCTCCCTCGCTACGCTCGGTCGCCCCCACTATTTCCGAGAAATATCAACACATACACACTGGAAGAAATCACAAGAAACTAACCTTTCATCACTGCCCCCGACACCAAAAGCTATCTTTGGGACTGCATGGCTATGCCCTTGATGCTATTGTGTGAAAGGTCACACACCATCGCTTTTGAATATACTGCTTTGGGTCAGGGTGTTCACTTTTGGCTCGCCGGCCCTCCGGGTGACAAAAAGTGAATGCTTCGGCCCCACATTCAAAAAGGTTGGACAAGCCTGGTCTAACGGATCTTCTTCTGCCTTCTCCTCAAGCTTGTTGATGATCCTGTTGCCGACGCGGATCTTGTGTACCCGGACTGTCTTCGTCTAACGCTGGCCTTTTCAGCGGCTGCCGATCACAGTTGCAGTGCGGATTCTGTTCCGCTTAGCATTCTTTGGCTTCTGGCTCCTCCTGCCATCCCCCACAGATAATATATGGTGAGCATACCTTGGGGCTATCACGTTATTATTGTACTTGTGGTCAACTCATAACGCTCTACCTTAACAGGGGCACACGCGCTCTTGGTTTCCTTGTTTCTGTCCCATTTACTTCCGTCAAAACCTCACCTCATTCCGAAAAACTGTTCACTGCCATCCAATAAAAACCACACGTCTTCCTGGGAAACTGTTCACTGCTATCCAATAAAGGCCACACGTCTGTTCACTGTCATCCAATATAACAATCATAATTTCTACCTTTTGGACTGCAAGGGGGAACATTCATAACAACATTTCCCGGATCCTAACTAGCATTACGTGCACATACAAACGCTCTGCAGAATTTGGCACCAACACGGCACTAGTGCGATCCTCGTGCCGCTCGGGGTAGTTACCTATGCTAACTTCCTGTTTGTTATTTTCTCTACGTCATTGTGTCTATAACTCTAGTGACTTCCTAAGTACTCTGCTCAAATACCGCTGTGGTAAGCATTGTTTCTTCTTTACCCTGTTTCTACTATAGTAGCTTTAGAATTAGGGGTTTAATACACACCCTTGGTTTTTCCTAGGTCTCCACTCTGTTTTCCAATACATTCCAATTAAGGTATTACTGGGGATGTTCTGGGAACACGCTGTGGTTATTCTTTTTCACAATTACTTTAACCTGTTGTTATTTCTTTTACAGCCCCGTTTGGTGGTGCGTGTGTTCCCTGCTCTTTTGTGTGATTTACTTCTCTGTCTGTTAACACCTACCAGCAGATAGGCGTATCATAAAAAAGAGTTTCCTCAAGTTGAGGAGGCCTAGGTTCTGGGTGAACCCCGGCTTACGAGTGGAGTCCTGGAGGTGTGCTATTCTGCTTCCTCCGTCTGATCGACCTAAGGCCGTTCCCTCAGACCCAGCCAGTGCAGCGGTGAGTAACAGAGTTAGAAGCCTATAAAATGCGTCAATGGAAATGGCTGATGCCTTGGCTCAAAATGTGCAAATGGTCACAGATCTCCCGACAGATTTGACCGCAGCACAATAACACATCGATGCCCTTCAGGACAGGGTTGCTTCACCCCTTTCACAGGGGGCCGAATCCTCAGGGGGTGCCACTTCTGGTTCAGGGTTTCCTATGCCTCGGCAGCAACCCACCCCGATGTTAATGTCCACGCAATTCCACATGGCTCTTCCAGAGCATTTCATGGGTGACCCTAAACAGTTTAGGCATTTATCAACCAATGCAAGCTGCATTTTCTCTGCCGCCCATCCTCGTTCCTCGATTCCACTGCAAAGGCGGCTTTTGCCCTCATGACCGCAATGAACAGAGTGTTTGACACTCGTTATACCACCCAAGCCACAGATCTGGAATTCCTTAAACTCAGACAAGGCAACGCTTCCCTCTTGACCTACTTGGCTAAGTTTAACCAGCTTGCGGAGGAAACCTACTGGCCCGAGGAAAAGAAGTCTGCCATTTTTTATCAGGGGCTCTCAGAAGAACTCAAGGATACATTATCCACAGTCCCTTTTGTTCCTACCACCTTTGGGGAATTACTCGATCTGGTTTTACAGATAGATGCCCGCAGGGCTGAGAGACGAGGAGAAAAGAAACCAGTTCTGGTTCCTTTGCCACACGATACTGCGGTAACCCAGTTGCATGCCCCTGAACCCATGCAAGTTGGGGCCATCCCTGGGCCTTTGACTCCAGCACAGAGGGAATACTGTAGATCCCATAATCTCTGTATGTATTGTGGGTCTCCGGATCATCTCTTACCAGACTGCCCAAAAAAGCACTAGAGAAAGGCGAGAAATGCCAAATCCTGGCAGTAGACCGAGTCGCTAGGCCGGGAAGATCCGTTTTGGATTCGCCCATTACTGGTCAATCAATACTCTTCAATCTCCCGTCACCTTCACTGTGGCATCTGGTGTTCCTTTTCCTGCCTCGGCTATCATAGACTCCGGTGCTACCAGCAATTATATGGACCAGCAGTTCGCCATTTCTTCAGGTATTCCGACAGTGCCTAAAGCTTAACCGGAAACAGTTAATGCGGTGGATGGATCCGCTCTTGTTCTGGCCTAGTTGCACAACAAACAGTTCCAATCACCATGTATACATCGGAGGGCCATTCAGAGGTTATAACCTTCGATCTCATCAAAGCCCCGGACTACAAGACTATTCTGGGTCTTCCCTGGCTTCAGCATAATAACCCGGTCATTGACTGAGCATTGAGTCTGATACAGTTCCCATCTGCGATATGCAATAGCCAGTGTATGCTTTCTCACTGTGTTTCTGCAGGGATGCCCTGTCAAGCGTTGGTGGCCACGTCATCTCTAATCGGGACAGTCTCTGTAGCTTCATCTGTCAGTATACCCTCTGATTATGCGGATTTCCGTGATGTCTTTGACAAAGGCATGGCAGAATCCCTCCATCCACATCGGGTCTATGATTGGCCGATAGACCTAATACCGGGTGCTAAGATACCGTCAGGACGTGTGTATTCCCTGAGGCTCAAGGAAGATAAGATCCTCAAGGAATACATAGACAAGGCATTGATTACATGGCCTTGAACGCGGTAATGGTAAAAAAACAATATCCACTTCCCTTGATCTCGGTGCCCCTTGACCAGTTGGGGGCCTCTCGGGTATTCACCCAGTCAGATTTACGGGACGCTTATAATCTTGTGTGTATAAAAAGGGGTGATGAATGGAAGACAGCCTTCAAAACACGCTTCGGTCTATATGAATATCTGGTGATGCCATTTGGTCTATGTAACGCCCCTGGCACCTTCCAGGCATTCATGAATGACCTCTTTCACGATATCATGGATCAGTATCTTGTCGTCTACTTGGACGACATTCTTATCTATTCACCCAATCTAACAGACCACGCCCACCACGTGCGTTCAGTTTTGCAACGCCTCCGAGAAAATCACTTGTTTGTCAAAGCAGAGAAGTGCATTTTTCATGCAACTGAGGTTGAGTTTCTTGGATACGACTTAACCAACCATGGCATATGTATGAGCAAATCCAAGGTTAAAGCACTCATGGACTGGCCTTTACCCAAATCTGTGAAATCATTACAATCCTTCCTCAGATTCGCCAATTTTTACAGGTGTTTCATCCATTCCTTTTCATCTATTTCTGCACCACTCACGGCTCTTGCCAGCACCATGGTCCCTTTTCTTTAGTCTCCTGAAGCCCAGACCGCATTTGCGGCATTGAAGGCAGCATTCTCATTGGCACCGGTCTTTCAACACCCTAGCCCTGACCTGCCTTTCTTTGTTGAAGCCGATGCCTCGGGTTTCGCTGTAGGAGCCATACCGTCTCAGTCGTGTCCCCATTCCGGTGAGATCCATCGCATAGCCTACTATTACAGGAAACTGACTGCATACGAAAGGAATGACACCATCACTGAATGTGAATTGCTGAAAATAAGAGATGCCTTTGCAGAATGGAGACCCCATCTATTGGGTGCTTGGCACCCAGTCAAAGTCTACTCGGACCATCAGAGCCTTTTGGTGTTTCAATCCATGAAGTGTTTGTCTGCTCCGCAGGCCCTTTAGCAGCTTTTGTTCCTCAATTTCAGATTACCATCACTTATCGCCCTGCTCGGTTCCACACGTCTGCTGACCCGCTGCCCTGTTTGCATGCTGAAGACGCTTCTTTAAAGAAGGAGCCGCCTCTTCTCCTTCCTAACAGAGCGGTGTGGGGGTGTTCTGTTCAACCATCTTGCGGGCCCCTATCAAGGAGTGGGTATCCTCACACCCTATTGAGGTTGCCAACCTCAATCTGGATATGGTCCAGGGTTTACCCTACATACAGGGTTGTGTATTCATACCTCCCGGGCTGGCTCGTGATCATGCCCTCCAATGGGCTCACGACTCTATCATAGCTGCGCATCCTGGGCAACAGAAAACTCTTCAATCTCTATGACAGTGGTCATGGTGGCCCTCCATGCCCTGGGATGTCGCCGACTACCTCTCGACTCGCTCCATCTGTGCTCAGTGCAAGACTGCGAGGTCCAAACCTATGGGTCTTCTACAACCTCTCCCTGTGCCATACAAGCCTTGGCAGATGGTCTCAATGCATTTTGTTGTCGAACTCCCTGAAGTCAATGGATTCAACACCATTTAGGTAGTTATCGACTACTTTACAAAGTTGGCTCTGTTTGTTCCTTGCTCGGGCCTTCCTTCAGCCTTTACCTTGGTCAAACTCTTTCTTGAAAACGTCTTTCGACATTATGGCCTGCCCTCTATTATAGTGTCTGACCGGTGTACCCAATTCACCTCCCGTTTTTGGAAGGCCCTCACGGCATCTTTGCTGATTGATGACCGGTACTCGTCGTCTTACCATCCTCAGACAGATGGCCAGACTGAGCGGGTAAACGTCACGCTGGAGCAATTTATCAGGTGCCTATGTCTCCAGTTCCAGAGCCCCTAGCTATCGTTTTGTATCCTGCTAAATTTGCATATAATAACTCTGTGCATTCTACTACTGGAATGTCGCCTTTCTACGCTATGTACGGCCAAGACCTGCAGCCATTACCTCTGGAGCCTGTCTTGCCTGACGACAACCCTGCTGCTCTTTCCTGCATCCGGGATATGGATCATGTACATCGCGATGTCTGTTTCCACCTGCTGCGCGCTCAGATACGGGCTAAAAAGTACGCTGATGTTCATCGAGTCCCGGCCCCAGTCTATTGCGCTGGCATGATGATGTGGTTGTCGAAACGTAATGTACAGATTCCTGGTACAAAATCTTTGCTCCATCGCTTTGTGGGTCCCTATAGGATCATGTCTCTGGTGACCGAGTGGCGGTTAGGATCCCCCTTCCTGTGTCCTGGCATATACATCCAGTGTTTCATGTCTCATTGGTCAAGCCCTGCCTCCCTGCTTACCCGGCTGTCCTCGCCCTCGGGTCCCATCCTAGTGGACGGTGAGGAGGAGTATGAAGTTTCCTGTATCTTGGATTATAAACTGAAGCAGGCTTCTCCGTTTTATCTTGTTGATTGGAAGTGGTTTGGCCCCGAAGACAGGACTTGGGAGCCTTTGGCCCATATTCATGCTCCAGACCTCCTGCATTCTTTTCATGCCTCCAGGGGGTTGCCGCTGTCTTTGGGGGCATATGCTGTTACACTGTGAGAGCAGCGGGTCCTTCGCGCCAGTCGGCATAGGGTTTTGTTTTCCCGTCTCTTGGCTGTGCCTGTATGGCAGCGTTGGAAGTTGGCATGGTGACGTGCACCCGCTACAGCTTCGTTGATGCGAGCGTGTATGCGGAGTCACCTGACGACTCAGCTGACATCGCCCATGATACGGCCCATAGGCTCTGCCTCATAGACAGCGCATAAAGGCTTTGTTCCATGGTAGAACGCTGCTTCTAATTAGCGTTACTTCCATACATTTCCGGCAAGCTTTTTGTACCTAATATCGACCTAGGACCGTCTAACGGATCTTCTTCTTCTGCCTTTTCCTCAAGCTTGTTGATAATCCTGTTGCCAACGTGGATCTTGTGTACCCAGACTGTCTTTTTCTAACGTTGGCCTTTTCAACCGCTGCCGATCACAGTTGCAGTGCGGATTCCGTTCCGATTAGTGTTCTTTGGCTTCTGGCTCCTCCTGCCATCTGCCACAGATAATATACAGTGAGCATATCTTGGGGCTATGACGTTTTTACTGTACTTGTGTTCAAATCAGTATGCTCTTTTGTGTGATTTACTTCTCTGTCTGTTAACACCTACCAGCAGAGAGGTGTATCATAAAAAAAGAGATCCCTCAAGTTGAGGAGGCCTAGGTTCCGGATGAACCCCGGCTTACGAGTGGAGTCCTGAAAGTCTGCTGTTCTGACTGTACTTGTGGTCAACTCATAAAGCTCTACCTTAACAGGGGCTCACGCGCTCTTGGTTTCCTTGTTTCTGTGCCATTTACTTCACGTCAAAACCTCACCTCATTCCGAAAAACTGTTCACTGCCATCCAATAAAAACCACACATCTTCCTGGGAAACTGTTCACTGCCATTTAATAAAGACCACACGTCTGTTCACTGTCATCCAATATATAATCATTTCTACCTTTTGGACTGCAAGGGGGAACATTCATAACAACATTTCCCGGATCCTAACTAGCATTACGTGCACATACAAACGCTCTGCAGAATTTGTGCACCAACTCGGCACTAGTGCGATCCTCGTGCCACTCGGAGTAGTTACCTATGCTAACTTCCTGTTTGTTATTTTCTCCACGTCATTGTGTCTATAACTCTAGTGACTTCCTAAGTACTCTGCTCAAATACCGCTGTGGTAAGCATTGTTTCTTCTTTACCCTGTTTTTACTATAGTAGCTTTAGAATTAGGGGTCTAATACACACCCTTTGTTTTTCCTAGGTCTCCACTCTGTTTTCCAATACATTCCAATTAAGGTATTACTGGGGATGTTCTGGGAACACGCTGTGGTTATTCTTTTTCACAATTACTTTAACCTGTTGTTATTTCTTTTACAGCCCCGTTTGGTGGTGCGCGTGTTCCCTGCTCTTTTGTGTGATTTACTTCTCTGATGTTAACACCTACCAGCAGATAGGCGTATCATAAAAAAGAGTTTCCTCAAGTTGAGGAGGCCTAGGTTCTGGGTGAACCCCAGCTTACGAGTGGAGTCCTGAAGGTGTGCTGTTCTGCTTCCTCCATCTGATCGACCTACGGCCGTTCCCTGAGACCCGGCCAGAGTAGCGGTGAGTAGCACCCACACCATAAAATAGCCCACAACTGGGTTCCTCACTTGCAACAAGAGGACCAGCCAACTCCCATTTGTAAAATCTCAAAGACAGAATCGCCAAAGAGAGCAAAGAAGTTACCAACATCAAAACATATTGAAGAAGGCAAAATCCGAACTAAAACTCACCTCAAAGTGTAAAAAAAAGCCAGGGGAAAGATAGCAGCATGGAATAGAGTGAACTGTTGAAACACAAAACCAAAACCAATGAATACAAGAAATATATGGTCAGACTAATCATCCCATACTCTAATGGGAATAACATAGTGAGGAAAATCTTTCGCAAAAATTGGCACATACTAAGGTTGGACCCTGAACTTAAGGATCACATTACAGAGCAATCAAGTATCTGCATTGGCTGAACATTGGAACAAAGAACATTCCAAAGACACGACAACCAACGTAAAATTCTTTGTCATCAGACACGTCAAACCAGACCCAAGACTGGGTGAACGAGAAAAGAGATTACGACAAGAGTAAGCAAAGGTGATTTGTAAATTTGTGATTTGAGGTCCATTAATGAAGGTTTTAACACGGACAATGAAATGCACTACATCATATGAATATTATGAAAGACCCAGTAACCACTTTCTAATGGCCTTCTACTTCCGGGACATATGGATAAGTAAGAGGCACCAAACTCCTAGGCACTTATGAACCAGGATACAGTTTAATGTTCAAACTAATAGAGATCACTAACTCACAACCACAGGGAAGTTACCCACCTGAAAAGATAGTTCAGCTTCACTGATGACTGATGTTTCACCCTATGACCCATGGACCTTAATCAGTTTTGCTACACTCTATTTGATTTATCATAATAGGGATCAAATTGGTTGCTGCCCTTAATTATGCCCATGTTGGAATGACAACCCATTATGTAGCATTCATGCTTATAAGGTCTGCGCCAACTCGTGTGGGACCTAACAACACCATAGAAATGCTACCAATGAACAAGAACCGCATTCAGTTGTGGAACTACCAAATATGAAATATATTTCTAATACGGACCAAGTCTACTGCTATTCCAAGCTTAAAACCACCTTTACAACATAATAACTCAGCAGCACTTTATGCTCTTGTCATCTAGATGGGAAGCATCCTCTACATAAACCAGTCCTAATATATACCAGGACATTTTAGACTGTTATGTTATGTTAAGTGTACTTGTTTAGGTTATCATGGCGCTGAAGGAGAGGAAAGGCAAAATCCACGGGGAGAGAAATTTAATTGAACAAATATGTTTTCATTGCTTTTCTAAAAGCCCAATGATTTGAAAGATATTTCATGGCCAGGGGGAAGCTAATCCACAGTTGAGCCGAGGCGACAGAGAAAGCCCAACCGTCGATGCGGGCGCGTCGGAAGGGACTACAAGAAGACCAGTAGCCGCCGATCTTAATGGCCACATAGGAAGATAGCGGGTGAACTTGTCAAGTAAGTACTCTGCCCCTTGCTCATGCAGGGCATGATGAACCAAGCATAGGGCCTTGAAAACAGTGCACTGTTTGACAGGCAGCCAGTGGAGCAAACATAGAACCGGAGAGATGTGAGCTCCATAGGGGGAGACTGTAGCCACCCAGGCCGCCATGTTCTGGAGTCGCTGAAGCCGCTGGACTAAACTCTTAGGTTGGGCCAGGTATAATGAACTAGAATAGTCCAGATGACTTAATACTACGGCTGCAACTACCGGGGGATGAAGGTGAAAAGGAATAAATGGAAGAACCTTCTTTAAGATTTTAAGGTGAAAGTGGCCTGACTGGCAAACTGCCACAACCTGTGCCTCCATGGAGAGTGACGCGGAGACCACAACACCCAGGTTCTTCATTTTGTCAGTAGGAACTGGAAGAGGGCCAAGAGATGAAGGCCAAAAGGAAGACACCCAAAGTGAAGGATCAGAGGGAGAGCCCACCACCAGCACCTCTGTCTTGTTCTATTCAACTTTAGCCAATTGTGGTTCATCAATGCCCCCACGGCAGTCAGGCACTGAAACAATGAACCTGTTGGTGTGTTCCACCAACCCATTTGCTTGTGGGTGATATAAGGCAACTTTGATCTGCTGGGTGTTGTTCTCCTCATAAACTTTTCAATTTCTCTCGATACAAGTTGAACTCCATTGCCAGTGACCAGTTCTCTAGCCAACCCTTCTCTTTGAAAAATGTTTGTGAGGAACTGAATCACTGTAGTTGTGGTTATGTTGGATACAAAGTCAACTTCTACCCATTTAGATAAATAGTCCACTAACACTATGCCATACTTGTGTTGATGTTCCATTAGCTCTAGCAGGCCTATGAAGTCCATGCCCGATTTTTGCCACACTCCTTCTGGCACTTCTGTGGGGTGTAGTGGCGCTCGTGTTACTTTAAGTCGCTTGTCACTATTCACACATTCATGACACCTCTCTGTCATCATCCATATTTCTAAGTCCATTCCTTGCCACCTATATTACAAATTTTGCGTAATATTCGGATAGTGTCCCAAGAATTATATCAACTCTTCTTTACTGTTCAGGGGAGGCGCCCTCACAATGGCCTGCAGTAAATCCTTCTTGGGGCTAATACCTGCCTTGGCTATCATGTATCCCAGATACACTACTTCGTCAGCCCGCAGTACACACTTATTGTAGCGTAGCCACACTCCTGCTTCTTGTAGTTTTGCCAACACTTTGCAGAGTGCTCTGTCATGTGTCTCCTTGTCCTCCGCGTAAATTAGTGTGTCATGTTGGAAATATGACACATTTCCATGGTTTTTCAAAAGAGAGTCCATCATGCGATGGAATACAGAGGCCGCTGACAACCCAAAAGGCATTTTGGTGAATTGATATGTTCCAAATGGTGTTATGAACTCAGTAAGGGGCCTGGACTCTCGATGCAAATTGATCTGGTGGTAGGCGTCTCTCATATCAAGTTTCAAAATAACACTTGCCCCTTTCATCAATAAAATGAGCATGTTTATGCTCAGTAAGGGGTAGCTGTCCACCACCACTTCCAGGTTTAGGCTCCGTAAGTCGATGCAGATGCGTAAATCGCAAGTGTTCTGTTTCTTTATTAGGACCACGGGGCTAAGCCATTCTGATGACTCCACTATGGTTCCTTTTTCTAGCATCTTGTTGAGTTTTTCTGGTAGTGCGACTCTTGCTGTTGCGGGCACCGGTCTCACCCTGTGCTTGACTGGTACTGCTCCATGTGTTAACTTTATCTTGTGTACACAATTCTTAATGCGGCCAGACATGTCTGAAAATAATTCCGGAAATTCTTCTTTGGTGATCGATGTCCCATTCTTGTTTGTGGACAGCACTTGTTCCTCCTCGCTGGGGTCAAGTCTAATTTGCAATTTTGCCTGGTCATCCCATCCTAATACTGGTGGTTCAATTTCAGCTAAGTACACTTTGGTTTTGGTGACTCTTCCTTTGAATTCCACTGTCGCCCTGATGTATCCTAGGAGATTCACGCGGGCACCTTCATACACCGTGGGACTAATGTTCTTTCCCCACCATGCTTTGGTACCAGTTCAATGGTAGTATGGTGAGGTCTGTGCCCGCCATTACTCTTGTTTCATGACCATCGGCTTTAATGGTACAATGGGGTTTTTCCCTCCTGGTCGTGAAACTGTTCACCATGAGGACTGTGGCGCATGCGTCATCCTCCGAGTAGGCCTCATCTCTGCCCTCTTCACTCTGGATTGCTGTCACAGTCTTCCTCCCTTTCCATGTGCACACTGATGCAGCATGTCCAAACCTTCTACATTTCGAACATGCTTTATTCCTTGCCGGGCATTCTCTGCTGTTGGCTAGGCGGCTAGTACTGGTGCATCTGTGGCACTTGAATGGTTCATGTTTATATCTCTTCTGCCTCTGGACTGTACCCACTGTACTTCTGGTGATTGCGAGGGGATTCCCCACTCCTTGCGCCTGCAGGATGTCTCTTCCACCGCCCTCGCAATTTGAATTGTTTTGTCTAACAATATTTCCTTCTCAAGAATAAACGTATCTTGTACCTTTCTGTTGTTCGTGTGCACTATGAGCATGTCGCAGATCCTTTCCTCCAACCTAGCTCCAAAAGTGCACAATGCTGCCAACTCTCTTAACTTGACCACATAATAGTCGACGGATTCTGCAGGTTCTTGCTTCCTGCCATAGAATCTGATTCTGTATAGTACGACGTTTTCTTTGCAAGAGAACCTCTTGGCTATTCTCCGCTTTGCCTTTTGATAGGTATCACCGCCTTCTCCTGTCGGGGCTTACAGGTTTAGGCCTGCAAAAGTTCTTTGTCCTTCCACGCCCAGCACATTCAGCAAAATGGCCTTTTACATGTCGCTGGATATCCTGTTCCCCCCATTGCTTCTAGGTAAGAACAAAGGCTCCCATTGGAGCCATGGAATTGCTGGCTTGCCTGGGACTTGCAGGAACAGTGGTGGTGGTGTTGCCTCTTGCATAGTTGGGTCACTCTGAGATTCTCGTCGCCAATTATGTTGTGGTCTGGAGAATGATAACACGCAGGTAGGAAGTTATGGTGGTGCTTGTTTATTCACTCTGCACACACACCACTGGCTTCACCTCTTTATGTATAATTCTAGCTTACAGCATATTATTAACTTTATACACAAGTAGTCTCTGTTGGCTTTGCATGCATTCCTGATAATGGAGTGGGCCCATGGCAAAAGAGGCTGCAAGAAGAGCGTTGGACTGCCTTCCTTCTCCTGGCTCGCTGCGCTTGAAATGTCAGAAGCGGGAAGCTTGCAGCTTATCTCGTGTTCAGTTCTCGTGAGTCTTTGCACGGGACTTCCTTGAAGTCCTTTACTCTACAGGAACGTGGAGCATTAGGACCCGCCTTGAGGCTCACCAACAAAACCTGCTCCATATGTAAGTGTGTCCATAGAGTCTGTGCACCCAACAAAGCATGTTGCAGTATTGATCTCTCCAAATGAAAACGTCAAATGTGTGCATAGTCAAAAATTTTCTGTGGGAAACAGTATAATCCAACAAACCAGCGATGCATCTTTTTCGGGCTCTCTTACTGACTTAACTAATATCATAGACAAGGAGTTGCCCAGTGGCTCAGGCGAGGATAGCCCAAAGTTTCCTTCGCCCCAAGCAAGATTACATTTTGATGAGATCGATGAATCAGACGTGCACCACACATTGAGAAAAGTGGATGAGAGAATCAGACTGACTGACCCGACAGTTTCAGCCCTGAATGTTGTGTTAAGCTTGTTTGTTTCATTGTATGATAACATCTGGGCTGAAGTAAAAGCACACACTTTGATGTTATCTGATGTTAACTATAAAGTGGAAGATGTAGGGGGGGAGGTGGGCCATCTTGTGCTAATAGGGAATGAACATAAGGTCCTTAATCAGTAACATGTCACGCAAAGGATGGGATGCAGAGTAACTCTTTCACCAAATAATCAGACCGATTTAGGAAGTTGGCAAAGTCCAATTTGATTGTTTTAATACCAATTTTCTAAAATAGGGAGTTACAACGGACATCGACGGACATTCGCTAATGCTCTCAATGTATTTTACATAAAAACATCCTTATGTTTTAAAAATTCATCATAAGTGCCTTCATACTACGTGGCAAATAAGAAAAACCTACTAGAGATCGGGATTGTATGAAGGGTATCTAAGTATACTTTCTATACTGGGGCGGGTTGTAATAGGACATCTACAGTCAGGCAGACAATTTAAGCTGCAACTAGTGCAAGTCATCCTCAACACTTAAGTACACAGAATACTATTGGTTCTTAAACCATAAGGCCCTTTTTATATGGCCCTCTACAATTGCGTGGCACGCTCGTGCCATGCCTGGATCATTTGGCTCACTACCAGCACATAAGCTAATACCCAGGTGCCGGGGGTGAACTTGACTTCACCTCCCCACCTTGGCCTTGCAGTAGATTCTCTTCTCTAGGAATATAAGGGAGTATGGGTACACGCTTATCACAGTTCTAGTCTGCATGCCCAACTCCTATTTCCATCCTTAGCTCACGTGGCAGGAGACTGGAATGTGGCCCATTTTAGAGCATTTATTTGTCTTGAATTAATAAAATTGGCCCTCATGGGATTCTTTCCTTGCACCTTGATGAGGGATAATTCAGCTTCTCACATTCATTGTTCTTTGAGGATAGATAACCAGTTCTTGGCTGCCTTCAGTCTTGCCGCCAGGCCAGACAGCCCTTCTTGTGTCTTCCATGCTCCAAGCTATTTCTTTGCTGCGAAACAGTTTTCGATCCTTCTTTCTCCATGGGTATGAGTTTACTAAAATTGTGACACTGATGTCCAGTTTCTTAATGTATAATGGCGGCTTCGACCTGAAGTCTATTCACTATGCATAGTCTGCTTCTATGATCACTTGGTCTACTTGCGTTGCTGCATCTGTACATTCATTGAACGGCTTGCATTTTCTGCAGTGTGTCACACACACACATGCAATATTCTTTTCCGCATGAGAATGTTTACTCGATTCCTTATTTCATCATCAGTTTCTATAAGGTCCATATATCTTCTTCTTACCTTCTTAGTGCGTCACGCTCAATTCTTGTGACGTCACCAGCTTCTCTTTCTCTCATTTTCATATTCCTTCGGGCACTTCTTCCAAGAGATTGTCATCTCTTCGTGCATACATCTGGTATGGCTTTCTTAGCAGATACCTTTTTTAGAACAGTCGCCGGGCTATGGTTACAACTACTGGTGTCAAGCATGGCGCAGTTTCAGGCTTCCAACATACAGGTGGTAAGGGGGCGGGACTTCCTGCAGAGGCATTCGGCTGCTCCTTTACACTCCTCCCTCTGGTTGAGTCATTGACCACACCTTCATTAGTCTCCACATCTTGGTACCTTCTCTTGAAGAAGTGCTTCTTCGGAGTCCAGATCTTCATCACTCCCTACAGGGACCCAGCTGATTTGACATGTTCATCCACACTCCAAGTCATGTAACTGCACTGTCCATTTGGGTTACAATAAGCCCATCGTCCCACGTACATCTTGTGATACAGGAACTTCATTCCCTCAGGTGATACGATGCTGACTTTTATGTATCCTCTGATTTCTTCATCAGTCAATTCCTTGGGTTCAAATCCTGATTCGACATTGATCATGATCTTCATTCCTACTGCCTTCTTTGCAGTTTTCTTACACTGTGTAATTATCATCCTGATCACACAGAATCCAAACATCTCCATCACCAAAATAATGCTCCAAGAAGCTTGAAGATGTCTGCCATCCACTGTGGAACCCATGAGAAGATAGATGCAAACCAACTGTTGTCTGCACCCTCCTCTGTCTCGTCAGAGGCATTCGGCTGCTCCTCTACAGGAAAGAAAATGAATGTCCATTATGGACAAGAGAAATTGTGAGGGATGAGGGTGTAAGATTAACAGAAAGTAACCAGGAGCAGAGTGTTATGATCATAGAGGACGACCCTATAGTAAATCCAGCTTAGAAAGGGATGGGAATTACTGTACCAATTACAAATGGGGGCTGGAATGGCATCAAAAATACAGGAAGGGGAGAGAATATTCTACATGAATCAGAAGTCGACACACTAAGAGGAGTGGGGCAGAAAGCACCCCGTATTCCTGCTAAAATAATCAGCAGAGGAAAAATAAAAAAGCACAGAAAAAGATAAATACATCCTCTAGAGCATTCGTGAGGAGTCTTTATATGGCAGATGCATGGGGGAAAGGAAAAATGGACAAAGGGTGGTATCAGGGGAAACCTCATCAGAGAAAGTTATAATTGATGAGAGTGCGGATGCTACTAGGCCAAGGAATAACTGGCAGAGCCCGAGTGGGAATCACCAAATGGATAAGACGTGTAGAGGAAAGTTGGGGGAGGATGCTCAGAAGGTGGTAAGTTGTAAGGAAAGGGTGATTGGGTGGAGGTTGACCTAGAGACTGGAGTGAGAATGATGCCTACGGGGTGCAGAGGAACAGAAGTTAAAGGATTTTCTATAAGTGAGGGTAAAAAAGTGTTTGGGGAAAGAGTGATGTTGGGTCAACAGCCAAATGGAAAGTTGCAAAATGCTGATGCAACAACACAGCTAGATCCGGGGGTCTTTGAGGGGAGTGTGTCTCCAATGGACACGCAGGAGCAGTCAATCTTGCCACCAAAAAGAGTGGCAGCACAGACAAATCTGCTTGGGATGAATGGTCCAGGGAAAAGTGTAACCAAGCCAGGTGAAACACAGGTTGTCACTCAGTTGAGTTGATGAATGAAGATCTGGTACGAGAAAGGGCTGGCATTAGAGAGAAAGAGAAAAGGGTGTGTGAGATTGAGAGTGCCCTAGGAGGAAAGTGGGAGGAAACTAAAAGAGCCCAGGGAGGAGGACATCTGGCACAGAGGGATCAGGACATTTGCATAGCTATCAACTCACACGCTTTTGGCGGGTGTCACCCGCCTTGTAAACATCTGACTCACCTGCCAAGCCACCTGCACGCCCATTCATTTCAATGGGCCTCTCACTCGCCAAAAATAAAATCTGGTGTTTTCACCTGCCTTTGCGACATACATGGTTGAGAGCTATACATTTGGGTAGGAAAAGATACCTGTTTGGGAAAGCTGTATGTGCCAAAAAACTCCAATGCTGGCATTAAAAACAAAGAGTCAAGCCATTGGAGCACCAACAGACACGGGTGTATTTCAGGAAGTCTAAAGGGGTGGTGGAGGTTAAATGACAGAGTAGATCGGAAGGTTTGACAGGGTAGAAAACTAGAAGTATCCCTTAGGGAGCAAGGAACACGAATAGAGGAGGGGAAAACGAAGGGCTAGGGTGGTCTGCTGGATATCTACAGATGGGAGGGAGGGACAAGAAATCAGAGAAAAAGGGTCAAGGAGGGGTGACATACAAAGCAGAGCTGAAGAGCCGATGGGGTGCAAATTTGAACATCTGCCTTAATAGAAGTAATATTCCAATAATATTTGCTGAGATCCCGACACTAAGCTTACTGTCCTCCTTTGATATTTATAGAGTTCAGTTCCCGAATCGAGAAGTGGTTGATTGCTGTAATCTTTACTTCGGCTCCAGACTTGTGTTGGATACAGTTCTAGCTGAAAGTTAGAAACTGAAAACATTGGGTTTCGATATATAATGCAGGTCGATGACAAAGAGGGGACAGGGAAGCATTTCTGGAAGACAAATGAACTAAAAATCAATTTGGACAGTTTAGGGAGACATTGCAAGTGGGTGGTCAGCGATAATGATATGAAGGAATTGAAGAAGGTGGGATGGGAGGGGATCACGTCCTCTCTATGGGCAAAGAACCTGGCTATAATGACTAGAATGATGAGCCAGATTTTAGGAGAGCCCCTAGAGATAAGGTATTGACCAAAAGCAGCCTAGAGCATGAACCCTTGACGCTCATACCTTGGAATTCTAGAGGATTGGGGGATGCCTGATGATTTATTGAAGATACTAAAGAAACTACACAGCATCTCCGCTATTAGAATAAGACTAAATAAAGAAGGGGACCTATCCAGGTGTGTCAAAGTAATAAAGGGCGTACGTCAGGGGTGCATTTTGGCTCTGTGAATCTTCAATTTGTATGTCTCAGACGCCTGGAAATATCTGGAGAAGTGTGGTTTTGTTACACCAAAAATGGGTAATTTGAGAGTTCCGGGGTTATCTTACATGGATGACTTCTTTCTTTTTGATGTTATAAAAAAAGGGTCTGCAATGACTCATGAACAGCTTTTTGAAGTACACTGAGGAAAATGGGTTAAAAATGAATCCAGCCAAGACAAAGATTTTGCACTTCTCCAGAGGAAGGAAAAGAGAGAATATGTCCTGGTTCTTAGAGGAGTGTAAACTAAGATTTTCGGAGCATATGACATTTTTGCACGGCCATCTAAGGTAAAAATCTCGGACAGGTTGAAAGCCAAGGCAGAGGCATTGGCTATTCAAATAATAAAATTTGATGGAAGATTCAGTAGTTTTTCAATTAAACCAGCTGTCCAATTCTATGAGGGCAGAATTGTACCCAAGTTGCTGTATGGGGAGGGTTGGGGTTGTCTTTCACGGAAAGGCTGGAGTCCCTTGAAGCCCTAATTTGGAGGCAGTGCTTAAAACTTCCTAATTCAATCCCAATGCCAGCAATACGGTATGAATTAGGGCTTCTATCGCTTAAGGCACGAGCCAACTGGAAAAAAAAATGTCTTTGCTGGATAAAATTGTTGACCCCATGGAAGATATGCTTTATGCGCAATTAAAACAAGATCTAGCATTAATGAAGTCTCTAGGCAAGAAGGAAGACGTTATGTGTCCTAGACAAGGGGTGTGAACATGTTTTGGATGAGTTCGGGTTAGACATGGGCTTGCTGTTAAGAAATCCAGGAGAAGTTAAGAAATCCCTCTTTGATAAAGACTGGTGTGACACTGTGGAACCTTTCAATGCTTACCCCTCCCTAAGTCATCTGTCAACAGAACACAAACCCAAGGGAACCATTTCATTCATTATCAACCAATTTCCAAATAAATTAATGCGTAATCAACTCCTTACACTAAGGTGGAACATATTCTACTCCAAGGAAATCCCTTTGAAGCATGGACGTCTAAGGGAGCAGAATAGTGAATGTAGGTCCTAAAGGTACGGTTGAAACAATTACACATGATCATAGACTGCTTGTCTTTGATAGAACTTAGAAAGACACACAAGTATATTTTTCATTGATTGGAGTGTTTTGCTGGTAGACCAAGTATGGCAACGATGTGTCTGTATTAATAGCAAGATGGTCTGGAGATTGCAGTCTTTTTGAAATCCTTGGAGTTATTAAAGACGACACCTGCCTGAAATATGATAGGTTGAGCGGTTTTAAGGCAAATTGAGAAGGTGAATGAAAAACCTTAGAATATTAAGTGAAATGTTAAGGGATTCTTCTTTTTATGGGGTATCGTGTTCTGGGGTTCTTCTACTGTTTCCTTTTTTTTTTATAAGAAAGATGTATTGTGATTTCTGTTTCAGCTTTTGTTTTGTATGAAAATTGTAAAGGTTTATTTTAAACCAAGACAATAGAAAACATCATGATTCCCAGTGGCAGAGCAGCAGGAGTGGGAACTTTCTCTTGCGCCCAGTGCGCCCCCCTCGTCACCAAAAGCTGCCAAAAGCTGCCTCCTCCACTGGATATTACGTATGCACAGGACCATAAGCTCCAAAAAGTGAACTGTTTCACGGGAAGTCTCCTGTGAACTTGCGTGGCACTGTGGGGTCTTTCTCCGCCACGATACTTTGTACGGATTTTACCTTTCCGCTCGTGAACTGATCACGAGATACTGAAGGGTGTGTGTTTAGGAGTCAAATGAGCGAGGAGTTTGACGCGCATCGACTCAACGTAACGTGCAGCGCACGTGATGGAGAGAAGGCGGGGCGAGCGTTGTTTAGGTCCGTTTCTCAGATGGGAACTAGCCCTTCTTGTAAACGGAAAAGTCCGCCTCTGCTCTGCAGAGCCTGATTCAAGGCACAAGTCGGTTTTCAACCCCAGAAATCCAACGTCAACTAACATATGTCTTAAGTGATTCCAGTTAAAAGTCTTCATTTGATTCGTTTTTTAACACCACCACAAAACCGTGGGAACTATCCGTGCCATGCCAGGAAGGTGCGAGGAGCTCGGGTGACCCGGCTTCCCGCTCTGAAGGGGAATTCATGACGAGGGACCTGACCCGACGGGGAAGGGTCAAAGCCCCCACGGCTTTCCAATGCAGACCGTCCAGCTATGCAAAACGAACCGGAAGAAAGGAGAGAAGGGCTTCGAAAGCCCCCGTCCTTATAAATTATAAGTATTCCAAGATGTGTGCACGGAGCTGTCTCGGACAACCGTGCATGCCTGTTTGATGTTCCGTATTAACCACTGTATGTGTCCAGAGCTGGAATGACTCTTGATTGCGTTATTGACCAGTACATTCATACTGACCAAGTAGGCTCATTTATCTTAAATGTTAGTACAAATGACAATTTTCCCCAATTTGACCCTACCAGGTATTCTATAATTCGATTCTATTTTAATGAAAATCATCAATTGGCCCATTATTTCAATACTGGGGGACAGTTAACCCGTTGATAACTATGACAAAGCAGGAACATACGTTTAGGATTAAATAAAGTAAGTTGTAGCCATTCAGTTGTCCTGTATAGTTGTCTGAAATTATGCCATGCAGGGTTTCTTTCATATGTATAGATTGTAGATACAGTGCAGGGATGGTGAAGCAAACTCGCCAGATAACTTTTCGAGTAGAACAAATGATGCCCTGGTTGCAGTTATGTGGTAATGGTCCCTTCAAAGGGCTTGTTTAATAGGTTCATTTGTTTAGATGCTGCTTTATTCTTTGGACAACATAAGTGCTGTAGGGAGAGTGAGTGTTTCTGTAGCCTACACTGATTTTCATGTCGCCTCGATACATTTGAGTGAATGTTTACCTGCTTCATGTTCTATATAGGTGTTCAATTGAAAGCAGTGGAAGCCACGCTTTCCCACTTGCCACCGCATGCATGCACCTGATTAGTGATGTACCCTCCACAGTACTTTCTATGTACTCTGCCGTAAATATGTCGTACAATCCCAACTAACAATTAGGTGGTATGTTAAAATTGCAAGTCTTTAAAAAAAACTCCACGTTTTTACCATTACCACTATACTCATTATGGGATACTGGAGGGGTTGGAGGAAGTTTCAGTGGAGTACATTCATCACACTCTTGCATCTAAATTCAGACAACCAGTATTGGTGCCAATTATACCATTGGTTTTGTTGGATAAAGTATTCAAAAAAGCATACATCAGAGACAGCCAGTAGTGGTGTCAATTATACCAGTGGTTTTGTTTGTCGAAGTAAGCATGCATCGACCGACATGGAAAAAGTAAATCTACTCCTGCTATTAAATGTTCTTTAATGGTGCTGGAGTGTGTTTGTGCGAAGTGCTTGTTTAAATAAGTATCATGATGAATATTCAACCTTCTACCTTAGTACTAAATTTATGCATCATTGTTGTAGTCATGCGTTGAGGCTGTATTGTGATAACCAGAAATTGTTGACCTCTTCAGTATTTAATATAGAATGCTTTTTTCTTGGACTTTTTCCTGGTCTTTGCTCCAGAGTTTCTTTTGTGGAATGCCGAGCTTTTTGAGTATGATGATCTGTATGTTTATAGGGAAGATTGGTATTGTATTTAAAATTATATAGCTAGATGAAATGCAATGCTTCTTAGCATAAGTTCGCGTATTTTACGCTGAGGCCGACTATGATGTGTGACATGCTTTCAAGGTCTCTTATATTGAAGGGCCAAAAATAGAAAAAAGGAAAAAAAGGCACAACAAATTACTTCTTTAGTCATTTGAGGGCTAGTGGATTTGCTGTTGGCCATGGTGCCAGGTATTAGTTCTAATCCGAGATTCCACACTTGGCAAAAGTACGTCATTTTGGGCTCATTTAGTTATTTTGCTTACATTTTGTTCTGTGTAAAGTGGAAGGGATTTGAAGCAGGCCAACCGTCAGTATAATCTCTGTCAAACATTACATATGGGAAGGTCCTTTATGTTTCTGCATTTGAGTGATCCGTTTTAGCTTGATATTTTGGATTGTGTGTAAACATTGCATTAATCTATTTTGTTCCAGTTTATGAACCAGGAGATTGAGGGGCATCCGTCATCTTGCAGACAGAATAGCCAATTGGACACTGCTTCTAAAACATTTGCCAAGTATGTGCATGTGCCCTTTAAATAATGGTCTGACACCGGAAAGTTGATACCAGCAGTGTAAAAGGGAATGCATGACTCATTGCTTTGTATAGTGGGAGGGAAACCTGGGGGACCACATATGGGTACAGAAAGATGTACTTTTGTTTTGTGTACTTGAGAGCCGCCTTTTAACTCGGTGAACAGATCAGGACTGTGAGGGAAGCTTGTGCTATATTCTTTTGAATTTTGATTATCCTGCCGAGGGTCTTTAGTAATCTGCATCTCAACCATTCTGATAATTGGGCATTTGTTAACTTAAAGTTCCTTCTTAAACCTAGATTTGAAATAAGAATAGGCCTGCCCCATGGCTCTTACAAAACCGAAGTGGGGAATGGACTGAAAGATTATTAATTAATTAAAATCGCTGACATTTTTTTAATTTATTGTTATTTATTTAATGTGTGATATAGCACATTAATTTGACTTTTCACACAGTTCATGCATTTAAAAACGGTTGAACACAATTTTGACAATTTCAGCGCCTTAAAACTACAATTTTTCACATAATTACATTTTTACATATTACAAATTCAAGTACAAAGTGCTAAGTACAAATTCAAAATACTAAAAACCCTGTAAAACCTAACATTTTGTACCATTGAATTTAAAACTACCGCCACAAATTCCAAAAATCTTAATAAGGAAATTTCTGTGGTATTTAAAATTTTGATCCATAGCTCCTCCTCTTGTACATGGACAAATAATTTAGTTTTCTCCCTCCACGGGTGCCGTAAAAAAGGACAATTAATGGGGGCGTGGCTAGGCAGCACACGATGAAGACGTGTCTACTGTGAGCTCTGCCGATTAGGCCCCCTTCTTAGCGTTATTTAAGCAGTCTTGTGCATTTATATTGCCTCCAAGCGCACAGAACTGAAGATAAATGTGGCAGGACCCCATGGATCGCGGTTCTGAATAGAAACGGAGCAAGGGAGCGGGTGAACTCGCCGAGACAAGCTAGAACCCCCCGGCGACAACGGCCGCAATCAAGATGGCGGCATGCGCAATTTCACTACACTGGGAGAGACTCTGTTGCTTGGAGCTGTGACCCTCCGCTTTGGGACGAGGAGACCTTGAGAGACCCCCCCCCTTGCCTCTTGACGGGAAGAGTGCTTGCGACGCAGCCTAGAGCCGGGCCACTGCTGGGGCGGTGAGACCTGGGCTCCATTACCCTTGGGGGCTTTATCCTCCTGCCCACTTGCGCTCTTGGCGGGAAAGAGATCCTCCTCGCCCTCCGACCGGCGTAACAGTGGCTCCGGAGGAGAAGCGGATCGAGCCCTGTATCAGCGCAGGAGGACAGAGGTGGTGAGCGGTCGCAGACGAGGAGGGGGGCCGAGAAGCCTGGAGCCCGCTGGTGCTGGCGAGCATTGTGGATCTCCGGGCCCTGCATCGGAACCCGATAACCCGAGCCTTTCTGCAGCAGGGGATTCCGCCCTCCGGCCCTTGCGAAAGAGAGACCGGAGGTGCAGAGCTGAGACCCCGGAGGGAGAGTCGGTGCTGTTTCGGGACTTGAGGTGAGCCCCCGCCCCATCGGAGGGGGAAGCGAACTCCGACCGTTGCATCCGGAGGAGGAGTGGGCTTGAGGGACTGGCGCTGGGCGCTGGGCTTCTGCTCCCTACGATAAGCAGAGCGGGAGCGCCCGCAGAGACCGCTGGGCTTCATGAGCTCTGCATGTGACGGCCGTCGGTGGGTCTTATAAAGGTCCCCCACTTTACTGCGCGTCTCAGCGCTGGTGTCTCTGAGCGTTTAATGCTGGATGCTTCCTCCGGTCAACACAATGAAGTCTCACTGACTTAGAGAACCCTCGGCCCTCTCACAACGTTCCATCGGGAGATTCGAGATCCGCTTCCCCAGCTATGCCCAAGGCGGGATCTAAAAAGAGAGATCAAGTGCCAGATATAAAGGCTCTCTTGGCATCCCAAGCGGCTCCTAAACCCCAGAGGCATACAATATCAGTGGACATTTACCCAGCCCCTACTACAGATCCTATAGCAGACATTGTCCTCTCTAGATCAGATTTAGAAGTTATGCTGAGGGCACTCAAACAGGAGATCACGCAGGACATCAAGGTAGAGATAACTACCTCTAAGGACACACTGGCCAAGTCTTTAGCGGAAGTCACCTCCCATCTAAGCGGTATTGAGACCAGAGTGAATGACCTAGAGGACACTACCTGCGAGTTAACACATGACACAGAGGTGCTCTCGGAACGAGTTGGAGTGATTGAGGACCATCTCGAGGAGATCTGGGCTAAACAGGCGAACCTCAAAAATAGATCTCGGCGCAATAATGTGCGCATTCGAGGTTTCCTCGCCAAATTACTGATCAAGAATTGCCAGACTATGTGAGCGACCTGTTTTGAGGCCTTCTGGGGCTGGGCTCCTCTGACACCCTGATACTGGACAGAACCCACTGCGTGTACTCTTCTATACAGCAGAGAAGGAATCTTCTCGCAGACGTCCTTGCCAGAGTCCACTACTTCTGCCAAAAGAGATTATGATGGCGGCCAGGAAAACAGAATCTGTTCAGTTTCGGGGTGTGACAGTTCGCCTATTACAGGATCTCTTCCCATATACTTTAGCCTGCCGTCGCCGTCTGCAAAAAGTTGCCACATGGCTTCAGTCCCAGAAAGTCCGCTACCGCTGGGGGTTCCCCTGTAAACTGCGCTTTGACTTCCGCAACCAACACTATGTGATCTCTACGGTGATGGAAGCGAGGAACTGATGATGGAGACTGCGGCGACATTTACGCTGGATCCTGAGGCTCTTCCAGATAAAGATCCCAGCCTGCGATCTGTCTCGCCAGACAGAAGAAAGAAGCCTAGGGGCTGGATGCGAGTTGGCGGTTCCACCTCTCGCAGCGAACGAGCTACGGCTGAGGGTCAGACCCGTCTGTCCCCAAACAGCCCGGTCAGCCCCTCTAATTCACCTAACCTCCTGCAATTGGATGAAGACCCTGCCTGAAGGCGAATGGAAATAAATCTGAAACAGGGGCACATCCTCAGCTTTACTAGAGAACACATGGAGGTGTAACCCGAATGATTGACACAGCCTGGAGCGGTTTGGAATCTTGGCAGGTTTGAGAAATACTAGTGAGCCCGCTTCTGCGGGATAGAACTAAGGGCCATGCGGCCTTGTTCGGGTCCCCTGATTAGACTCGAAACTCTGGATAATTGGAAGAGAGATCATCTTTGAGGGGGGCTAGTGCAATGTGCGGGCCTGCATACGGTGTTCAAAGTGGGGGCCCTATATCGAGAAAAAGCCCGAATTGTTGAAGGTGAACTATGGCTTCAATGGAAGTTGAGGTTAACGAAAGCTACTTGCAACTTCTGGTTTATTATACTTCGAGATGTTACAGTATATTGTTCAACAGTGCAACCTGTTTTCTTATTTGTTCTTCTTTTGATTTGGAACACTAGAGTTGAGTTTGCCTCGGATGGAGGCTATCAGCGATGGGGCAATCTTTATAACATCAGTTTCAAACCTGCAATATCGGCAGAGTGCTTTGATAGGTGGGTCAGCTGGGGTGAACTGAATCTTTTATTGAAAGTTACATTTTGGGCCTCTCAGACCTGGGCTAGGAGGGTGCTGAGGGGAGGATGGTGTGTAACAACTACCTATGTTAAAGATGTGTACTGCAGGAGAGTATACTGAGATAATGACACTGAATATAATCTCTCTGACCCTCAATGTCCAGGGCCTCAATTCCCCGATTAAGAGAAGGGCGTTATTTCACCGGCTGGTGACATATCCTACAGTAATATTCCTACAGGAAACACATCTGTTGCCGGCGGATGAATTTCGGCTGAATGATAAACTCTATCCAACCAAACTCTGTGCCTCTTTGGGGACAACAAAATGTGGTGGGCCATTCTTATTTGGAAGGGGACCCGTTGACAATTCATAGATCTTGGTTGGATAGTGGGGGAAGATCTGTTTTAGCGATAGCCACACTATATGGAAAGAGGTTGACCCTATTATCACTGTATGCACCAAATGTCAATCAACACCAGTTTTTTGCCGCCGTATCGGGAATGCTGAATGAACATGCAGAGGGTGACCTTATAATTGGGGGTGATTTTAACGCAGTGGTTAACCCTTTGGAGGACAAGTCTCTCCCTCCAACCCCGACAGACAAGAAGAATTTTATGGCCCTGACCTCTCTCCTTAGGGAACATTCGTTGATTGAGGGATGGAGATTTTTTCACCAGGGTTCGGGACTATACTTTCTTCTCTCCCGTACACAGAGGGTTTTCTAGGTTGGACATTTCTCCTCTGACACCCTTATCCCTTATGTCATGGAAGTAGAGATCCTCCTAAAAGCTCTGTCTGATCATGCCCCAGTATTGATCTCCATGTCTCCGCCTGATGTGTCTCCAGTACCTCCTCGAACCTGGCGGCCGAATGAATTGGTGTTTTTGGATGCTCAGGCCCGCTCCCACATTGCTGATTGTATAGATCAATGTTTTGTAGATAATGATACGGAGGAGCTGGAATATGCAATAGCGTGGGATGCGGCGAAAGCGGTCATCAGGGGTCAGGTCATAACTCAAACAATTGAACGTAACAGAGTCCATAGACAGACCCAGACACATTTGGAGACGCAACGCCACGAAGTGGAAGAGGCACAAAGAAGGAAGCCCTCTAGACGGGCACTTAGAGAGGTTCGCATAGCACAGAAAGCTCTTGAAGCCCACCATATGAGCCGAGCAGCCTTAGGTATAATGCGCACAAAACAGTACTACTATTCTAAAGGAAACAAGGCAAATCGTTTGTTGGCAGCCAAACTTAGACAGCAGACAAAGCGCAATCATATAGATTCTCTAAAAGATACAGGGGGAGACAGATTTTCACTGAATCAGGGAATCTTCGAATTGTGGAGGAATTCTTCAGGAACCACTCGGCCGCCCATATAACTGACCCACAATTAGCTAGGGAATTTATTCAGAAGGCTGACCTTCCACAGATATCTTCGGAGTTGCGGGAATGTCTTGAGGCCCCAATAACCTTGGAGAAGACAGAGAGGGCAATTCGCTGCCTCCCAGTGGGTAAGGCTCCAGGGCCGGATGGATTTACCAATCAGTTTTATAAGACCTTTTGGGAGGAGTTAACCCCCCATTTAACAAAATTGTTCAACTCAGTATGGAGGGCGGGGCTGGTCACAACATCTATGGCGGAATAAGCTACGACACTAGTGTTGAAACCTGGGAAAGATCCTCCAGATTGTGCCTCATACAGGCCTATCGCACTATTAAACACGGATGCCAAATTGTTGGGGAAAATAATAGCGAATCGCCTGGGCCCGGTTCTCCCGTTATTGATAAATAATGATCAGACAGGCTTTATATATAATCGATCCACCTATGACAACATACGCCGTGCCATCAACCTGATTGCCCTCGCCCCAAAAGGTCCCATGTGACTTGTCTATCCTGTCCCTGGACGCCCACAGGGCTTTCGATAGTATGTCCTGCGGGTACCTGGAATTGGTGCTAAAGGGGTTTGGTTTTGGCCCGGAATTCTCCAGACTAATATTTTCAAATTCCCTCGACTAAAATTAAAGTTAATAAGAATTGGACTCCCCTAATTGAATCAGCCAAGGGTACGAGGCAGGGCTGTCCTTTGTCCCCGTTGATATTTGCCTTAGCAATGGAGCCTTTTGCCCAACATGTTAGACTGCATCCAGGCATCCGAGGCTTTGAGGTAGGGGGGCAGTCCCATAAAATCGCGCTATACGCAGATGATCTACTTTGCTTCCTACGGGATGCCCTCCACACACTCCCGCACCTCTTAGGTCTCTTAAACCAATTTGCCGTGATATCTGGCTTCAGGATAAACCCTGCTAAATCGGTGGGTATGCCCCTGTCTGAAGACTTTGGTAGACTAGAGGAGTTGCGAACACTGACGAATTTCCCTTGGTCTCCAGCGGAGATTCCATATTTGGGGGTAAAGCTGACCCCAACATACGCTGGCCTCTACAGGGTGAACATTCCCCCCTTGTTTAAAGAATTGAAGGAATGGTTGCAGCGATGGGACTGCCAGGAAATTTCGTGGCTGGGCCGTATTAATGCCGTTAATATGACACTTCTCCCGAAATAATTATACGCCTTTCACTCCTTACCAATAGCCATCCCAGAATTTGAACTTATAAATCTGCAAAAGGAGATATACCAGTTTATCTGGAAGAAGAAGAAGCCACGTATTCCTGGTAAACTCTTGACAAGGGGGAGAATATTAGGAGGACTAGGTCTTCACTCATTACCACGCTATCACAGAGCTGTGCAGGCAGCTGTAATGCTTTCCTGGAAAGACTCCCCAGACCCTCCTAACTGGCCAGAGATAGAACAAGCCGCTGCCGCACTTCCTTTGGCTCATCTTCCGTTCCTTCAGAAAGAAGCACATAATTTTAGGACTGGAATACTACCAATCACCTTGTCCACCCTGATGAGTTGGGATAAAGCACGATCAGAGGGGTATCCCATTAGGACTAGGGCCACTGTCTCCTGTCACCCAAAATCCGGCTTTCACCCCAGGACATGCGCCCACAGCATGCCGAACCTGGTGTCGAGACAAACCGCTGTGCCTGAGAGATCTATACATAGACCAGGAACCATTGACTTTCCAGGCATGCAAAGAAAAGTTTGGTCTCCCAGAAACGGAACGCTTTCGATACATACAACTGCGCCATTGGCTCACTAATAGGGACACCCGCCGAGCAGCCCAAAGAACCCCCTTAGGCATAGAATTGAAAATCTTTGAAGGTCACCAATCCCATAGGATTTCGCCATGTTATAAACTCCTAGAAAAAGCCTCCATAGAGGAGAAGCTCCCATATATGAGAGCTGGGCCTGGAGATTTCGGAGGAGTCTTAGCAGCGAATCTGGCACCGTACCCAGACCAGCTCCTGCTGTATCCTAATAAAAGAAAATGCCATCAAAATTTGCTTCAGGTGGTATTCCCCCCCCCCCCAGCAGACTTCACTCCATTAATCCATAATATCCGGACTCATGCTGGCACGGATGTGGCGAGCGAGGGGACATGGCTCATATGTGGTGGCATTGCCGGATTATTCAATCATATTGGCTAGAGTTGAGATCTAGAATTAAGGAAATCACGGGCTCCTTGCTCCCTATGGACCCTAGGGTGTTCCTGCTAGGGGATGCCCCAGAAGATGGGTCCTTTCCTATGTCAGGGCATAAAGCAAGCCTAATCTCCCATTTATTAGTGGCTGCTCGTATCACTAGAGCTAGATTTTGGAAAACGGTAGAAGGCCCACATCTAGCATATTGGTGGTTAAAATTATGGGAATTGTTGGGTTTAGAAAAACTTACAGCAGTAATGGAGGGGAAACTCTCGAGATTCTGGAAGATCTGGCGTCCCTTCCTAGACTTTGTCTCTGATAAAGAACATATGTACTTCCAACCACAACTCTTAAAGCACTTTATGAACTCTTGAATTACCCATGGTCTCATTAACTTTGCATTTGCATGCTTCAAGTGGAGGAGACACAGCAATGGTAACTGTGTTTATGAATTTTTGACATCTCCTACTCCTCAATGAATTTATGGTTTAGTCTGGTTAAAGGAGAGATAATTGACCCAATGAACTCAACTTAGTGCATTAAACCCTTTTTTTTTGTTTTTTCTTCTTTTTTCAGCCCCTTTCTTATCACACCAAATGAACGAACCAAGAAATTATGCATTGTACACTTTATTATTCAACGCTGATATTTATGTTGAGCACATAAAATGTTGAAGAATTGCTGAGATATGATGTTCTATTGAGTTGTACAAAATGAAATTCTGGATTGTTAATAGTTATATTGTTTTATACCGAAAATCAATAAAAATATCTAAACAAAAAAAAGGACAATTAATGCAACGGTGCTTGAGGGTCTCATCCTCTTTTCCACAATATCGACGGTCTCATTCCCCTGGGCACCTTTCTCCTTGCCCCAACATCTCCATAGTTGGGAACAGAGTGAGCTTAATTCGCAACATTTCAAACCTGAAGTCTCTCGATGGGTGCTTTTTTAGCTAAAGGGCCAATACGTTGAAGTTTTTAATAGACCAAGTGGAAGTGGTCATCAAAACATCAGTATTTCAGCAGGTCAGCCCTTAGCTGAATCCACGCATGTCTATACAACTTTAATTTCACTTCATTTGGATTTTCTGTCAACTCTTTTTGTGGATGAACCAATTTGCAAAAGAGCCTAAGTACAACAAACTACCCAGTTATCAAGGACCCCGCAGTTTGCCTTTGCCAACATCAAATTTAAATACTCGAAAGGCGAATCCTTAGGGGGTGTAAGGATTGGGCCATATATTTATAATCTAACCCACTTGATTAAAGTCCGGATTGGCAATTGACCAACTCATATAAAATCCCTGCCAGAGGCACAGAGGGAGGGAGTCGCAGCACTTTCCTCCAGAGCTTTCCCTCCATTTTAGACCAAGGCGCACCACCTTGCATAGTCTGAGTCCCAAAAATCAATTTTGGCACAATATTTTTGTCTGAACAGCTTAACCAAGCAATCGATCAAAATCTACCAAATCTAGAATCAAATTGTATCAGCTGACTTTCAACTGCCAGAAATGTAGTGTTTAAGTCCCCATCCGGACCATTTCTGTCTTTCCCGTCGTAAACAAAAGAGCCCAGGTATTTGTATTTGTCTACAACCTCCAGAGCAACTCCATTGATCGACCACTCACATTTTTTCCATTTCAACCTCTTTGTTTAGCACCAACATTTTTGATTTAGTGCCATTAATTGAGAGGCTCAATTTGAGCAAAAATTAATTAACTGCGCACCGGGCTCTCTGCAGGCCGATAGGGGTCAAGTCACAGATTACAATATCACCAGCATACTTCAGATGCTGAAGTTTTACCTCCACCAGGCTTGGGGTTTGTCCTTACCAGATTTCATCATTTGACTGTATCTTTGATGTAAAAACAGAACAGAAACGGAGTGAGGACGCATCCCTGATGCAGCCCCCGATCCGTTTCTATCCAGTCCGTAAAAGACCCATGCAAGTCCAATCTGACTTTGATACTTGTCCTCAAATGCCTAGCCTCCAGAATGCTAATTAAAGGCTGAGGGCAACTATTATCATGTAAGCTCTTCCAAAGAAAGGCCCTATTCACATAATCAAAGGCTTTGCTTACATCAAGGAAAGTCAAGAAGACAGGTCTCCCTTGAGATATTGCTTGCCCTGATAGCAGAGCCAATACAAAGTTGTGTAAGAATGTCCTTGCTCCTTTCTTAAAACCTGTCAGCCATTGATCCAAACAGTTTGCCCCCCACCCATATCTGCACTTCTTTTAAAATCATCTTTGCAAAAATGTTGTTTGAAAAATCCAATAAGAATATTGGTCGGTATTTTAACAGGGACAATCTGTCCCCCCACACCCTCATGAAGATCAAAACAACCAATGATGTTCTCCAGGAGTCGGGGATCTCATTTGTTTTGCAGACTGTTCCCAAACAGGTTAGACAATAGTTGAGACCACAGCAAATTTAAAGTTACATTAGAAAGCCCACCATGGCCCGGAGCACATTTTTTACTTAACCTGATTTCCAAAGCAATGTCGTCCAGATCCCAACATAATGCACCCTGCCACCTAACTTCTGAGAACAGACCAATACCTTTACCCCCGCACCCACATATACATACGTAAAATGTTTCACCCAAGCTTCCTCATATATTGCCTGTATCTGCAGGAACTGAGCCGTGCCACTCGGTTTAAGTAACTGCCAAAATCCAGATGGATTGTTACCCAACATACAACACAACATTTTCTCTGCATCATTCATCCTCATGATAAATCTGTATCCCTTCATCCAATTTCTATAATTCTGTCTCACCCGACAGCAATTCTGCAAGGCTGCAGATCCCTCTTCAGTGCTCTCATGTCCAAACGCATCTGCGCTTTCCGTACGTGAATCAGGGCGTCAAAACTATGCGTGTGCCCAACCTTCCTAGAGCTTTTGTCCAGACATTTTACTGGTAATAGACCCCACAACACCGATAGCACACAATGGGCAAAGCCGTTCGGGGAGCATAGTTCTCTCTTAGCATTACAAATCCCTACCATCTGATTTTTGAAGGCAAAGCCTATCCTCTTAGACCATCTGACCACAGAGTTTCTAGGGTTGACCTCAACTCCAAAATCCTGTCTTTAACTGGTTTTACCAGTGGGAGAGGAAACATACAATGAACCATACAGTGGTTGCTGAATTCAGTGCTCTTGATTGCCAAATCTCCTCCCCTCAGAAAGATATCAGCCGAGGCAAAGATGTAATTTAAAGAAGAGTCCGGGGGCCGCTATGCGAAGTAAAACAGGGAGGCACATGCCTCAATCTCCTTTCTCACCATTTGACCCCTTTCACAAGTCACCCTTGACGTTTTCCTCATGATAGGTCCTTGATACCAGGAGCCCTCCAGACATTGAAATCCCCCAACACAATCACTGAAGCACCTTCCGCTGGTGTTTCCTCTAACAGCAGGAAAGAGATCACAGACAAGGATTCCTCCAATTTGGAAATCTCTGAATTGAGATAAACATTAGTAAACACTTGCTGCTAATTCCAATGTACTGGCATGCCCATTCAAAAACCGTCACCAGCATATCCTCTCTGCCTGACTTTATTTTACATATGGCGAGCCCCTAGTTTTGTGTACAGGCCGTCAAAATACCCCCAAGCGGCCGTCCCTTTAGGCCACGCTTGACTTGAATAAACACCACATCAAAACCTACTATTATTGGTATACCCATCAGCAGGGTTTCCTGAATGCAAATAATATCTCTAGAGGGAAGCAGATCCTGATTTTTCAAGATGCTTACAAACCCTCTGGCGTTCCATGACACCATTTTCATATCTGACCGGTCAAACCACTGACCACCTTCTAGGTAGCCCTCCAGACCATTGCCTTGCTGCTTGCCATGCCATTATGAAATGGGAAAGACATTGTGCTAATAATCCATTCTTTCACCCCAATAGGGGATGTCTATCCAGACCTGTGAGGTCACATCCCTTCTGTCGGAGATCCCAAGTAACCCCAGACATGTTCAGCGAGGTGTAGCTTGTGGTCTCCAGTCACAGCATACTCTGGACCCACGTCCGGTATACCCATTTTGCTGAGAGTGACTTCAGCAAAAGTGAAGGTTTTTAGTGCGACATTTTGAATATATTACAACCACTGACATTGCTAGACATCCTTCAGACCATAGTCTTTCTGCCTGGCATGCCATTACAGATAGGGAAAGAAGATATTCAAATAAGGCTTGATCCCTATACATTTTATTTGTTTTATTTTAGACTTTCCTGAGTCACTGAATAAGTATTGCTCCTTTTTCGCCTAAAATGGGTGCTGCTGTTGGGTTTTCTTAACATATGTTTATGACATGGTCCTCTTGAACCTGACACCCATAGGGTGAAAATATATTTTGTCTTTTTCTCTCCCTTGTTTTTGGTGTTTGATATCATCTTGTAAAACAATGGATTTGCTAATTTATCAAGACAATTGCATTACTCTGTTGGAACACGTATTAAATGATATGAAAACCAATACCTTCAACGAAGCAGCCTTGTTCTAATCTGTTGTGTTTTTTCTCTATTTTTTCCCCTTTTTCTATTTTTGACCCCTCAATGTAACATCTCTTGGGAAAAGCATGTCACAGGTCATAGTCTACATCAGTGCAAAATAGGTGTCGGTTGGCTAGGAAGGATTGTATTTAATCTAGCTATAAGTGGTTCAATTGCAATGATGTACTAATTGGGTTTCCTGATATAGCCTAAAATGAGATTTTCGGAAAAAGTATACGTAATTTAGTGACACATGGTTCAGTATTAATGATGGATGAATTGTGATTGTAATTTAAAATGAAACATGTACTTAACATGGGAGTTGAAACCTGTTTTTGTGATTGTATATACAATGTTAGTAGAATAACAAGTCCATTTAAAACCACATACCATTTTATGCCAAACCTTTATTTAATAAGTAAATGAATAACGATTTAAATAAAATCTGTGTTGAGCGCATCTTGTTCCCTATTTTTTAATGATGTACCGTTTTTGGTGCACACCAGTAGGTGTGGTGTGTGGATCGAAAATAGCTGTTAAATAAGTTTGTATATCGACGTGCTCAGAATAGACCACATATGAACTTTATCTTTGAAGTATGCTAGGGTTTGGGAGGGGGGTTAAGAGGTGGGTTTTTACATGGGAGGTATTGCTTTTGTTTCATTGTTCTTGTTATGTTGTTCTTTTCTGGTATATGGAATACATGAGGATAATACAATGTGATAAACAATTGTAAGTGTTGATGTAAATGCCAATAAATACGTTCTAACAAAATAAGTTTTCGAAGCGAAGGGAATCACAGATTTGAGGATGTCCCACCTATGACCTTTTTTTGAATAGCGTCAGGTCTTGTGGTAGGGCTGGACGCTATGGACCAAAAGTCATATCTTGATATTTTTGGGCTTAATGCCGATATGCGATATATATCTTGATATTGTTTATGTAGGTTAAATGCTCAGTTGTAAGCCGGCAACTACATGTGAGATGTCACAAACACCTTTATTTATAAGACATCGATCAAAATATAAAGTGCAAATACAGGATTCCACTTTCTATTTAAGAAAACACACAGATGTGTAAATATCAAAATATAAATAAAACCTTGTAGTATATGTAATAATCTCAATGTTGACGATATTGTGTCATCCTATATCGACTTTGAAAATATATCGCTGTATCTACAAAACTGGATATATCGCCCAGCCCTATCTTGTGGTCATTTTTAAAAAGTTAATCTTTCTAAAATAATTCCTTCGTTTTTGAAAGTAGGAAAGCAATAGCAATCTGGTTCTGGTGCACAAGTAAGTTAAAGATGGTAAAAACGGACTGCCACCTTCGTTTATTTTATAATATTAATTTCCCATGCATTCCCCAATTGGAAGCTGCAGTTATTCAGGTTAAAGCAGTAATTAGGGGGCTGATAAAATTTGCATGCCCCTTATCTGGTTAAAGGTGTCCAATTAATGTTGTACAGCACTGTGTTTGAGGAGCTACTGATTTGTCTCCGCTAGTAAAGTGTGAAACCTGTTTTTGGAGAAAAGAATTGGGGTTTTCTACTCCCTACCGTGCTATTGGGCTGGAGATTGCATCAAATGAGTCTATAGCAAACCTACTGTTCAATATTCTCTCTGAAGATGCATTTAGTAATTGTTTTAGACTACTTTTGCCATTGCCACTGTGTCACGTCATGAACTGTTTAGCCATTTCAAGTTTTATAAGCCAAAGTCCAATCTCCAGGGGTTATAGGTCTTTATAACGCTACAAAAACACATTTTGAATTAAATAAGATACCAAAGCAGTCCTTTCGATTGGCTCAATCGCACACCTTAGTAGCACAAACATGAGCCTTTTGGTTATTTTTTAATTTTTTTAATTCACTTGATTGATTTTACAACATGTTAAACTTTTACCAGCCCTCTTACCCTCCCCTTTGAAGGATCGGCTGTCTCATCCTTTCGTCGGGTTTTCGCTGTTGCAATTCCATTAAATCAGGCCCAGGAGTTTGAGCCTTTGGGGGCACCATTGCACCCACCGTGAACTCTTCCTTCAAGAAAGACAAAATCTCACTCTATTTGGTTGCAAATTAGTACAGGTTGTTCATCATATAGGTGGCCCATTCTAGCGCCAATAACTCCCATACTTTACATAGCCACTCGTGCATCGTTGGGATGTTTGGCCCCTTCCATTTTTGGGCGATGAGGGTCATTGCTGCCAGTGTCTGGATAGCCCCTTGCCTTCTCCCTGCCCTTAATTTCTTCCTCTGACCCAGCATCTTTCATGACCAACTGCAGACTTCTACCTGTCTCTTCTCCGAATGCCTGGGCTTGTGCCTGCAGCACCTCCCTCCAGAAAGGCTTAATCTTGGGGCACTCCCACCATATATGTGTTGCCCGCCCCTCTAAACTGCACCCACTCCAACACTCGCCAGCGGCCTCCCGGTATATACTATGTAGGCAGGAGAGGGTGTAGTGCCAACCGTACAGAATATTGTACCACGACTCTTGAAGTTGTGAAGCCTTCGCTACTTTGGCTATTCGTCTCCAGAGCCTTTCCCACACCTCCCTCCCGATTTCCTGTCCCAGGGTCTGCTCCCAGTGCCTCATGTATGGCCAGTTTAGTCAGGGAGAAGCATCCTCCAATATACTGTCTAGATTTGAGATGAGGCCTTTTGATCCATATTGGGTCAATAAAGAACCTTTTGAATGGGGTGACCTGTCTCTTAGCTGCCTCCCTAATTTCTCCATTCATTATCCAATGTCGTATTTGGAAATATCTATGTCTTTCCCCTTCTTCGACCCCGAATGCCTGCTTACACTCAGGGAAGGTGCGGTCTCTCAGTTCCTGAAACATGTCCCCAATCCTCCTACACCCCCCTTCATTCCAACTCACAAAGCCCCCCCCCCCCCCCCCGCTCCAGTCACGGGGTGAAGCCCCTATTGTCGAAGATCGGTGTAAATGGGGACGGGAAGATAATGTTTCTTCACCACTTTATCGCAGGTATCCGCCAGAACTTTGGTTATAGCACTCTTATATAGGTGTGTCGGCCTAAGATGCTTAGGCAACCACAAGACCTCACTCAAATCATGTTGGACGACCGCTCTATCCATCTTAGCCCATTGTTTCCCCCTGTTCCTTGAGAACCTTTCCCTTATCACCCGCAATTGGGCCACTTCATAGTAAAGTTGGAAATTGGGGAGGGCTAGCCCCCTTTCCCTCGTAGAGGCCCTCATCAGGTGACTGCTTATCCGTGGCCTCTTCCCTTCCCAGACAAATTCGCTGGTCGCTTTCCCTAGTTCTCTAAAGGATATCGGTACAGCCAGTGGGATCGCCTGAAAAAGGTGAAGCAGTCGGGAAGCGTGACCATTTTCACCGCTGTCGTCCTTCCTGGCCAGGACACCCTAAGGTTCCTCCACTTTTAAAAGTTCTTCTGTATTGACTTTAATTTAGGCGGGTAGTTTGCCTCATACCACCCTTCTAACGTTGGCGTAATTTTAACCCCCAAATATTTTCCTTAGAAAAAGTGACACAGCCATGAGCTCTGCAGTGTCCTGCCCCACCGTTAGGTTTAGCAATTCAGACTTTTTGAAATTGATCTTTAACCCTGATACCTCCCCAAATCTACCCAACTGGTCCCTACATGCCTCTAGTGACTTTTAGGGCTTGGTGAGGGCGAGGAGCATGCCGTCAGCGAACGCCGCACCTTTATGTTGCCTGCCCCCGAAAGGCAGATCAAATGTGTCATGGAGCCGTTGACAGACATTCGCGTTACTGGGGTTTTGTAGGTAGCTTGCACCATTTTTAGAAAGTCCCCCCTAGGCCCATTTTCTCCATTACCCTAAATGGAAAAGGCCACTCAACACGGTTGAATGCCTCCTCCGCATCCAGTGCCAGTAGTACGGCTGGTGTAGCCATTTTGTAGACCTTCTCTACCAAGTCTGCCACCCTTCTAATATTGTCCGCCGTCTGTCTTCCCTGAACGAAACTCGCCTGATCCTGTTGAATCAGTGACGTGAAGGTAGCCCTCTAATCTTTTCGCCAGTATCTTAGTATATATTTTCACGTCTACGTTTATAAGTGCTATGCGCCTGTATGATGAGCATTCCGTGGGGTTCTTATTGGGTTTTGGTATAAGGGTAATCTTGGCCTCCTCCATAGATGGCGCAATACAGCGAGGTGCATATGTTTTATAGAAGGCTGTTGAATAGCCATCTGGTCCTGGCGCCTCATTTAGGGGTAATTCTGCGATAGTTCTGCTCACCTCCTTCTGTTATCTCCCTTCCCAACAGTTCTTGTGTCCTGGGATCTGTTATGGGCATCTGTATTCTCTCCATGTATTCTATTTACAAGTGGGTCAGTGGGTTTTGGGGCGTATAGAGGGACTCGAAGTATCTGGCCAGACAGTCCTGAATTTCTTCTGTGCGGGTGTGGCGTTCTCCCTTTTTGTCGTTTATGGCCATAATTGTGTTCTGGTCTCTCGCCCTCCTCAATAGCCGCGCTAATAAAGCGTCTGCTTTCTTGGCTTTAGCATAGTATTTCTATCTAATGAATAGCAGTCCTCCCTCCACCTTCTTATTTCTAAGGACATCTAGCTGCCCTACTGCACACCTATATGCTTTAAGGGTTACCCTTGTCGGGGTAATGCATCCCTGTCATGAACCATCGGACTCGTCCTTTTTGCACTTCCTTGTCCCTGACCCATAGAGGCCTACACGCAACAGTACATCCAACATGGCCGCAGACAACGGAACGCAGCGCACCAGTTTCTGCATTGCACGCATCACGTTCCATAAAGCGGCCACGCCCCCGCGGCTCTGCGTGTCTCAACGCTACTGTTTACTGAGGTCGACGTGTGCTGCCGAAGTTCGCTCTCGTTACTACTAGCTCCTGGTTCCTGGCTCCTTGAACCCTTCACCTTCCTCCACTTTCCCTTGCCCTCCTTTTCCTCCCGGATCTCCGCGTACACTCTGCCGAGTGTAAGCCTCGCTGTTTCCAGGAATCCCCGTACATTCTGAACGATCCAGGATTCGGATCACGGAACGCACGCTAGAAGCTGAGGACACCCGTGCTGGCTTATATTAGACCCGTGCTGTACGAAGGAAGACTTCAACAAAGAAAGAACACAAACAGGTGAGAAGGGGGGAAACCTGTGACAATCCCAACGTGTACTATAGCTCGTGTCCAACCTTTTTGTTAATCTCAAAATACACCTTAATCTTAACCCCCAATGCCTCACTTATCGCTGAATCTCTGAGTATTTCCCTTGGGATCTTCCATTTCCAAAGCCCCGATGTTCGTCCCTGTAGATTAATTTTCATTGACACTATCTTATGATATGCTATCCCCAAGGGGCCCACCTCGGTCTCGTCCACTTACCAGAAGGTTTGCCGGCACCCGTATGTAGTCAATTCTTGACTTTGATCCATGGACCCGAATAGGAATGTATATCCCTCCTTTTCCCCCTTCAACGCCTGCCATACATCCCTTAGCCCGGCGTTTTCAAACCTTTGGCGTAGCCGTGCAGATGCTACCGCTCATCCACCCAGACCCCCTTTGGACATCCTATCTCATCCCTTATGCCAGGCCAAGTTGAGGTCTCCCATCAGGATGATGTGTCCCTTCACGAAGCCCTCCAGTATTTCCAAAAGATACCTCTAAAAGTGTTCCTGGCCAGTGTCCTTTCCGTTTTCTTCCCCTTTAATCATTATGTATCTTCCTCCCTTGTCCCTTTGAATCACTGAAACTCTAAAGTCCATGCTAGTTTTAATTGCTGCTGCTACTGCTTCTGATTTGGTCGGGCCTGACGCAAGGAATATTTGGGAGAAGCCTCTGAGTTTGTCACCCCTGGTCCTTTTTCAAAAGTTGAGTTTCCTGCCGAGCTAGGACATCTGGTCCTGTTGCTCTCGTAAATCTCTCTAGTTTTTTCCTTTTGAGAGGAGTGTTGAGTCCCCTCACATTATGGGTCACCCACTTGAATGTACTAGCCTGCAGAGTTTGTTCTTCAGTACCTCCCTTATGTCCTTTTCTCTTGGTCCAGTCCTATTTCTTTTCCCTTCATTGTTGCCCCTCCGCCCTTGGGTCCTTCGCCTTAAGCCCCTATGGTGTATGGTTGCTTCCCCTCCATGGTCCTCCCATTGTTTTTTGCCCCCCCCGCGCTGCCTTTTACCAACCCCCCCACCCCAACCTTCCCCCTCCCTTTCCTTCCCCTCCTCGCCCCCTCCCCCGGGCTCTACCGCCCTCACTGATTCCAATATGTTCTACTCCTCACGTCCCAGTGTTTAGTCATTCTGTGTGTCCACCACCCCCATTACTACTTTCAGTTGCACTTTGCGCATCCCCTCAGCTAATTCACTTTGGGCCCTGTGCCAGGTTCCTCTTCTCTTCCCTTAGAGTGCGGGCCTGTCAGTATCGCACTCCTTCTGCGTCTCTCCCCCGCTGTCGACCGCTCCCATTGTCTGGTCCTCGTATTGTCCTCCTGTGGGGAGGGCCCCTCCCCCAGGTGGTCACTTCCAATATCCAAGTGCAGTACATCAGCGGTTTCTTGTGGTGTGGTCATCCCCTTTTGTACACCTTCCCACTCAGACACCAGCCCCAAGGTGAAAGTCTATTCATGTTTCAAATTCTCTTAGCTAGCTCCTTAACAATCGGGACCATGTGGCGACGCTTGACTAGAATGCTATTTGCGAAGTTGGTATAGCTCGATTTGTAGCCCCCTATACATCGCTGGTTCCTTGGTCCTTGCTGCGTAGGACTGCTTCTTTTTGGCCGTATCTTGCAAAGGCCGCCAGGACGTCCCAGGGCCTCGCGTTGGGGCCTTTGTTTTGGTCCCCACCCTGTGGATGCGATCCAGTTCAATTCCACCTGGGTCTGGTTCTCCCAATAGGTCTGCAAAGATCCTTTTGTGTCACCTCCTTCAGTTCCTTGTCATGCATCGATTCCGTCAGTAGCTTAATTCTAATGTTGATTCTCCGGGACCTGTTCTCCATATCCTCCAGTTGCAGCTCCACGTTTTTCGTTGCTACTATGGCCTCACTGTTCGTGTTCTCTTTGTCCACCTCCTGGAGACCTCTCTCCAGTAAGTCTGTACTCTGCCCCAGCTGGCCTATCTCCGGTTTCATTTCTGCTAGTGCTGAGTTTAGGCCGTAGCGCATTAACTGGAATTGGTCCCGCAATGTCTTGGCTTATGTCTCCTGGGGAGACTGCATTTCTCCCCGTAAGTCCTGTCTCGTCATTGGTCCCGAGGCCTCCTCCACCTCGGGGTCCTTCCTCTCCACAGCGCGATCTAGGATGCCCTTTCCCATGCCTCTTGATTTTTTTTTTTTTTTAAAACAATTTGTATTAAAACAAAACAATCGACTTGCAGTACATGTAACAATAGTTTCACACAGATCACTGAATGTCAATTGCATCCCCATTCCCTCCCCCCTTACGGGCTTACTCCACCGCGCGCTCTGCAACTGTTTCATGCGAAAGGGATTCCTTATCTATGTTTTCAACTGATTCCTGGTCACTTGACCAGTCCTGGGCTGGCCCATACAGTGTAGCCACAAACTGTTTCCAGCCGTCAGGGTTCCCACTTCCTCCTCCCCTCCAGTATTATCAGCATCTTGCCACACCGCTGTTTCAGCTTCAGTCCATTTCTGGAGGTCTTTCCACCAGACCTCTATCCTTGGTCTGTGGCATGCCTTCCACCCCATGGCAATCATGCGCTTTGCAAGTATATACGCCAGGTCCTTCAGTTTGCTTACATGTTTTAATTTGCGTGATCTGGGGAACCCTCCCATCATACATGCCCATGCCGACTCAATATTTATCTTGACCCCTTTCCTCTCTAATCTCTGTGCTACTTCTTCCCAGAATTTACCAATCTCTGGGCAAGCCCAGAACATGTGTGTTATTCCAGCATTTTCTTCGCCACATTTAGGACACGTTTGCCTGTCCACGCTTTTGAATTTGGCTATCCTTTGGGGAGTCATATATGCCCTATGGGTTATGTATAACTTTATCTACTGTAACCTCACATTCCTCAAAACTTTCTTTTGATATCCTTGGGCCGTTCCCAAATCCCGTCACGCATAGGGGCACCCACATCTTCTTCCCAGTCCTGTCTTAGTTGCATCACTTCCTTCCCCGCTTTGGACATCAATAGCTCATATATTCTAGATATTTCGTGACCTCCTTCTGCTATGTCGTATATTGTTTCTATGGTGGCGTCCGGTAGCTCCTCTAGTATTATTTCTGACCATGTCTTTGATTCGCTTCCTCATTCTGGTAAATGTGATGTATTGCCCGTTATGCAACCCTGTTTCCTTCACCAGCATCCCAAACTCCTTGATTCTCCCCCCCTTCTTGTATTACATCTCCTATCTTTGCTAGCCCCACCGGCTCCCAGTGCTTCCTAATCATCTTCATTAACTGTCCATCTGCCCCATTAGTGCAACTAGTGGCGCTTGCGGGGAGCACAGGGTTGGGTTTTCCATGACCTGGCAGGCCCTTCGCCACACCTTCCATTCCAATTTCAGCATCTCTGGGCGTTCTCTCATCTCCTCTTTGGGCAGCCATATCCCCTCTTTCAGCAAGAACGAGGCACATTCAAGTCTCAATAATCTGGATTCTGCGGTTGCGTCTTCTGATAGCCATTTAGCCACATATTGTAGCTGGCTAGCTAAATAGTATATATCATAGTTTGGCAATTTAATGCCTCCTCTTTATGCGTGTTTTGTAGTTTCCAGAGGGCTATTCTGTTCCTCGTCCCGTGCCAGAGGAAGTCCCTGCAAATGCTACGTAGTTTGACAAAGAATCGCCTTGGTATCAAATATGGTATATTCCCAAAGTAGTGTAATAATCTCGGCAGGACCACAATTTTCAGCATCGCACCCCTCCCCATCATTGCCAGGGGGAGTTTCTCCCAGAACCTCATGCTGTTTTCTATGCGCCTTACCTCCCTCTCCGTATTGTGACGATGTTCTGCCTCCACCGTGTGGTAAATGTCTATCCCCAGGTATCTAAACATGTTTATCTCCCATGGTATTTGTAGGATTGGTTGCTGATCTCAAAGGATCCCCACATACCTGCCCAGTGGAAATATACATGACTTTTCTGGGTTCACCGCTATACCAGATAGCGACGCAAATCGCTCCATCACCTCTAGGATACACTGGAGGTTCTCTTCGGGGTATCGTAAATAGAGCAGCATGTCATCTGCATACATTGAGATTAGGTGCAGCTCCCCTTTGATGTTGATTCCTAATATGTCGTATTGCTGCCTCAAATATATCGCCAACGGTTACAGCGCCAAAATATATAACATAGGGGACCACGGACACCCTTGCCTAGTGCCCCTACTGAGTTGCCACCTCTCCGATGTTATCGCTCCCGTCTTAACTCTGGCCAGCGGTGCACTATATAGTAATTTGACCCACCTAAGGTAACCTGAACCTATCCCGTAGTTGGCCAGGTTGGCCATCAGCCAAGGCCATTTAACCGATTCGAATGCTTTTATTGCAACTAGTGATACTATCGCTATCTCACCCGAATCCCCTTTGATATGTTATATGACTCGATGCAGCCGCCTAAGGTTTTCAGATCTGTTCCTGTGAGGGACATATCCGGTCTGATCTGGGTGTATGAGTTTATCAATTATCCCTTTCATTCTATTTGCCAGTACCGCCGTGAGTATTTTACTGTCTTGGTTGAGCATCGACAGCGGCCTATATGAGCCACAATCTTTGCTCGACTTGTTGGGTTTGGGTAGAGGAACAATGATCGCCTGTTTTAGGGATTCTGGATATCTTCCTATGTCATATGATTCGGTCAACATTTCCAAGAGTGAGGGAAGAATCTCCTCGCTATACGCTTTATAAAATTCACTAGGGAGACCGTTGGCCCCGGGGGTCTTACTAGTGTATCTCACTCCTCTGTACTAATTGTCATCATGTTTATGTCTTCTAATACCTCCTGTATTTTCCTACGGTCATTTTGTTCTACATCCCCATATAATTGTTGGTAATATCTCAGGAACTCCCGGTTTATGCCCTCTTGGGTGTCCTCTATGTGCCCATCTTCCCCCACTATCTTATAGTTAAGGTTGCATAGTCTCTCCCAGTACCCCATGCATTTCTGTTGCAATTTAAGTACAGTTTCCGCATCTTCTTTGGTGCCCCCCTCTCTACCTAGGACCCCGTCTAGCTCCACCTCAGTTTCCTGCAGTTCTTTTAAGATCCCTCCTTGTAGTCCTTTGGATTTGGCTATGGCTATCCCTCTTACTACTACCTTGAAGGCTTCCCAGAGCGTACCGGCAGACTCAACACTCCCAGTATTAGTTTCAAAATAGTTTGTGATTTCTTCTCTCAGATCCTCCCTAAATGTCATATCTTTCAGTGCCTCGGCTCTGAGTCGCCATTTTGGAATCCTGGCCCTTGGGGGTCGGTATTGCCACCTCCAGGATCAATGGGGAGTGGTCTGGCAAAACCCTCGCTTTATATTCGATCTGTGCAATTTCTGCCAACAGCTCCTGTGTGGCGAACATATAATCAAGCCTAGTGTGCAGATTTTGCGGGGCAGAGTAGTGAGAGTACCGTCTATCCTGTGGGTGGTGCTCTCTCCATACGTCGACCAGCCCGAAATCTGTCAATATTGACTGCAGCGCCCTAGCAGCTGGAGTGGGTCGGTCTATTTTTATGTCTGATCTGTCAATTTTCGGGTTCAACGTGCAGTTGAAATCCCCTCCCCAAATCATTGCCCCCTCCCCCCGACCCCGATACATGCTCATTTTACTGTATAGTGTCTTGAAATATGCCACTGTGTCCTGGTTTGGGGCGTACGTATTTGATACATATCTCTTCATTTTTCACCAGCCCCTTTATTGCCACCATCCTCCCATCTGCATCTTCTGTGGACAGTAGTACCTGGAATGGTACATGCGGTGCCACCCAAGTGATCACCCCCCTAGCATAGGCAGAGTATGTAGCTCCCACCATGGTCCCCCCTCCATTTCTTCCGAACCACCTCTAGTTTGTCTTTCGTGAGGTGGGTCTCCTGTATCAGGGCTATATCTATCTTTTGTCTTCTCAAGTACCATAACCTTGTTTCTTTTTAAATAACTATTGAGCCCCCGACATTCCAGGTGATTACCTTAAGGTCCCCCATAGCCTCTTCACCTCCCATCCCTCCCTTTGCCTATCTCCGAGGGCTGCTCGGAGGCCATTGCTCATGTATGTAAGCCCGCTCCCCATCCTACCCCAACATTTCCCAACGCCCCTTACGCCTGCCGCCGTGCCTCCCCCCCACCCTTCCCTTCCCCAACACAACACTCAACTCCCACTTACCCCCATTGTCCTCCCAACTGTTGCCCAGCTCCATCCCTGGATCTCGGGCTCCCCCACATCTAGCCCCGTTCTTGGCGCTGCCTGTACTTGGGATTCAGTGGGGAGATGCTGCCCTATCGGTGGACCTGCTGCTTCTACTAATGGGGATAAAGCGCATGTTTCCTGTGGCTCCGATATATCTTTAAGTCGCTGCGCTGTGCATCACATACCCAGGTTATTTGCACTATATTCCAGTCCTCAATGTTCTCGTAGCAAGTGTATATGGCAGGTGGTCTCTACCCTACTACCATCCAACTCTAACAATCCATGTCCTTTTACCCCTATGCAATGTCACTCCCTCCTCTTTAGCCCGCATGTCGTCGGATCACTTAGCCTCTCTGTCTCGGTCCTGGTCCCCCTCCGACTCTGGGCATCCATGCGTGTCCGGCCAACTTGTCGCTTCGTCCGGAGTCTCAAAAAAGTGGCCTTTGCCCTTGTGCAAAACGTTTAGCTTCGCCGAGTATAGGAGCATATACTTCGTCCCAGCAGTGCGGAATCTCCTCTGGACTGCCACATAGCTGTATTGTTGCCTCTGCACCAGCATAGTGTAATCCAGGTAGGCTGTGATCGTCTCTGACGCTCGGGTTATTGTACCACCTTTCCGGAAGAATTCCAGGTTCTTTTCTTGATCTCTATAATTCAAAGATTTTGCAATTATAGCTCTGGGCGGTGCTCCTGGTTGAGGCCTCCTCGCCTGGGCTTGATGTGCTTGCTCAACCGCGAATCCTTGGGAGAGTTTGCCAGGTCCTATTTCCTGGAGTAACATATTCTCGACAGTCTGTGGGGTTCGCACCTTCTTCGTCTTCCGGTAGGCCCACCACATGTACGTGGTGCGTCTCGCACGTCCTTCGGCTTCTTTTTCCCGGTTTTCCAAATTGGCCACTTGTTGTTTCAGTACGTGGACCTCTCTTGCATTAGTGGCGCTTAGTTCCTCATTTGACTTCAAGGCACTCTCCAAGCTACTAGTTCGGTCCGCCAGCCCCCTCACATCTTGCCACAATAAGTTAACATCTATCCCCACCGTGTCTATCTTCTTTTCCAGCGCTTTTTTGAGCTCAGCCATTGCCATACCCCACACGGACTTCAGTTCCGTGATTGCTTAAAGTATGCGTTGGTCATCCCTCGGCACATTCTCAGTCTTTTGCACCGTAGTTCCAGGCTGTGCTGGCGAGGTTGTGGGCTGCTGCGCTGTAGTGAATATATCCATGGTAGGCTGCTTCACTTTTCCTTTGCTTCCCTTTTGAGCCATTTTGTGGGCGCCCTCTTGTACCTTAGCAGACCACGTCTTCCTGTGTCACGCGTGTCGGCACTCAATATGCCAGTCAATATTGTCGGGAAGATGGTCTTATTGACACTTAACCAGTGAAATTCGCCCGGGTTATCAAAGGCATTGCGACATCTCCTTTGGCCCGTGACTTGGATGTTGATACACCTCAGTGTGGTCTGATTAATAGGTATTGCCTCAGTCAAGCTGCGCCTGGTGTTGCACCTAAACCGTTCCTGCGCTCTGTGGTACACCTCTTCTGTACTGTTCATTTGGGTATACTCAAATGGTCATCTGCTCACATATTAAAATGGGCTGCTTGGCTGTTTAAGTCGACCCGGTGCACTGCCAGGGTGCAATGTCAATGCTGATGTTCATTTAACATTTTTTTATTCCCAGCGTGAGTCCCCATCACTTTCCTTCGTTTAGGAGGCCCCCCTCCTTTGTTGTGTGCACCACCCAGCTCTGTGTCTGCCTTGGAGTGCGGGCGTCTTGGTCTTCGTGACCCACCTATCCCGGTCCTCGTGTGTAGTCTTCAGGACATATTTCGCGTGTTGCCGAGCCTCGCTCTTGTTGTTCTTGCTCGAGCGTCCATTGGCAACAATGTATCCCTTCTGGTGTCTTGTAGCAGCTGGCGGCGGCGGCTGTGTAGTCTGGCTGTTTATCGGTCAGCCCCGCTCGAGTGCATGTCGGCTCCCATTTGCCGTGTGCAACCTTATCCCAGCGGTATTCAGGCTGCGGGGTCCAACCATATGTGATAATGTTCATCCGCACCCTGGGTGCCCCGCACGCTCCCGCCTGCAGTATTCTTGCCGTACCTCTTTACGGTAATGAGGTCAGTGCATGGGCGCCACGGCGTGCAAACCTCATCCAGCTCTGCTCGCGCTCAATATCTTCCTCTTTCAAGTCGCATGGCTCAATATTCCTCACCGGGTCCTTTGTTCTGTTCCGACATTTTGGATCGCTGCGTATCTCGGGCCGCCGCAATTATCACAATGTCCACATCTTTGTACTGATACACCCGATGGGCTTCAGGTTTCGTCTAATAACGCTTGGGACCTTCATGTGCATTTTCCTGCATTTGCAGCTGTTGTAGGCACCTGCGTGTGTGCTTAATCTACGGATCATTTCAGGATCGATGGAGCTCCTCCGGGAAACGCGTCTCCTCACATGGCCTGATAGCCACGCCCCCTTCCCATGTCTTTTGATGATTCCAGTGTGGGCCACATTTTGGTAAAGGTGCCTTGTGTTTCCCCTGGTGGGGGGACGCTTTTGGGGGTCTGCTCTTCGTCTTGGATTACATCAATGGCCCTGTGGACTGCCCCTCCTTTATTGGGCCTCCCTGCAGACTCGGCCGCTTGGGTACTCTATTGTCCAAAACGGGCCTTCTTCACTCTTCCTGCTTTGTTTTAGCTGATCTGTCTTTCTCTGGGGGCCTACTGTGGAGTGCCCGCTGACTGTGGTATTAGTTCTATGCCCCTGCTTTCTTGTGTCTGCAGGCCTCTTCCCATTATGGGTTCATTGAGCGTTAAATCCTCTTGTCCTGGCCCCAGATCAGCTATTGTTGCGTGGCCTGCTTGTCCGGGCTTGCGCTCAATGTAGTTGGACCTTTACCTGGTTCTCTTCCTCCCAGTTTCTCAGTTAGGGGCTATATGTATCCCGACCCCGTGTCCTTGATGTAAGGCTGCTAATGGGGTCTGGGCTCGGTCCAGCCCCAGATCCCTGGAGGTGCTGCGGCTCTTCCTCTCTTTGTCCCCCCAGTTGGGTCGATGATCGTTTGATTGTCTGGGTGGGTGCCTTCTGCGTGCCCCTTACTCGGAGCCCTTTATCCCCCCCTTGGCCTTGTCCTGCTGCCGGGTTGCGGGTGGCCCCCTGATTGCCATCCGTTATGGTGCTCACCCTCTGATACTGTGCTCACCCTGCGCTCGCCTTCTTATCCGCTCCTCCACCCCGCCATGGCACCTTCTCTTACTTGGTTATTGGTTGAGGTCTGGGCCTTCTCTTCTGGACGACTCCCTTGTGCTTCAGCACACCTGGCTCCTGTGTGTAGCTCTCTGGTCCCGCGAGTCGGCCGCGCACCACTCTCTGCCTGCACTCTGATGGTGTCACCGTCTCTGGGGGTCTGCAGCGTGGGGGCTCCCTGGACGCCTCCCTCCTCGCTCTGTCTGCACACTGGCGTCTCTGTCCCCGGGCCTCTGCTGCCCTGAAACATCACAGACAGGGGACGTCGAGACGCTGGGTCCTTCCTTCTCCACGCCGTCGCCTCTCTGATCCTGTGGTGTTGTGCCGGGCGCTCCTCTACTGTGCCGTTTCGTCCCTGGCAGTAGCCACTCTCTCTTCTCACTGTCCGGCGCTGTGCCTCCCTGCCACCCTGAGGGACACGGCCACAGCGCCCGACCTCCTGCAGCTTTGTGGAGTGGGCTCACACAATGTCGTCTCAATCTAGGACCATTCACTTCACTACAGGGGGTCCGCCGCACAATTGCTTCTCGCTGACGGGCGTTGGGGGGTGGTGAAACCGCCTCAATTGGAGCCTGGGCTTGGGAGCAGCCGCCGGCACGTCTATCTAGTGTCGGCGACCATCTTGAAATCCCTCTTGGATATTTTATGACCTGTTGAGAAATCGGTTTTATAAACTGTGTATGTTCCCTAGCTTAGAAATGTTGAGCTTCCTCTTTTTGTGCCTTTTTTATTTATTTAAAAGAACAAGTTTTATTGTTGTGCTCATAGTTTACAGAAAACCTTACACAACATAAACCGTATATAAAAACAAATAAAGAAAAAACTTCTCCTACAAATCTCCTCAAAACATACATTAAAATATATATCAGGAATAAATGATTCAAACATACATCCTAGATAAGGAATAGAAACAGCATCAAGTTACAGACAAGAAAAAGAAAAGAGCCTCATAACAAATTCTACCCATTTGACCAGTTCTGTTCATCTAACAAAATCCAATTAGGGTCTGAGATTCTTTTTGTCCAGTTCTATTGTGGCTAGCATAAGGAACTCATTCAGGGCTAGGATCAATGAAATACTCGTGCCCCACATACACATACACCAAAATAGATTTGCGGAGACCTCCATGTATTTGTCGAATTTATCTTTGAAACTATCCAGACGCATAGTATCAAAATGAGGACACATGCTAACTATATGTCTAAGAGTTTCAGGAGAGTCATTGTCCCCACAGAATCTACAATGGTTCTGGGAGGAGTTGTATGCAGGCAATTTGGAGGGATCCTTCCAATACTTGATCCTCTCGTAAGTGGAAATCTGGTTGAGCCTAAATCGCATATAAGTACTTTGTACATTAGCACATGGAAATCTTTGGAGATAGAGAGGTATACATTCCGTTGCATGCACAAAGTTGGAGTATTCCCTATAGGTAGAATAAGTGGCGATGCAATGGACAGTCTCCACTCAGTGGACTTTAAACAGAGACCTCTTAATGATCCCCAGTCGTTGCACTAGATCTTCCACCCTTAAAGGATAGTTCCGGGACTTTTTTTTTATTGTCCCTACGGGTCGGCCATGTGTTTGTAAGCATAAATCGGTAGATCGTAGGAAACTTTCCTATGGACCTTACCCGACTTTTCGCCCATTATCGCACTCGAAATCAGCCTCCATTTTGTGATAATCCTATCATTCCGCCGCATCGACCTGGCTCACCTGCCTTTGCGGCACTAAATCAAATCCCCCGCCCCTGAAACAGACTTTATCAAAACATTCATATTCCCCGCCTCTATCCGTGACGTGACTGTGCTGCGTAGGCAAACGCGCCCAGGCGTCTTCTACGCGACTCCACACAGACCCCGGAAATCAACACAGATCAGCTCACAATACAGCGCACCACAATTCGGAATATGAAACTGTACTTTGAAATCAAACCGCAAGATTGTAAATGTGGTAAAGTACATTTATTTGACATCAAATGTTTAGAGAATATTCAGCGATTTGCATTTTTATTTGCTCATGTTCCAAAAAGTTCGTATTGAGGAACGCGATGGTCCTTTGCTGTACACAGGGTCTTAGAGCATCTCACAATACAGCACCACAATTCGGAATGTGAAACCGTGGTTTAAAAGCAAACGGCAAGATTGTACATTTGGCAAAGTACGTTTATTGGACATCAAATGTTTAGAGAATATTCAGCGATTTGCATTTTTATTTGCTCATGTTCCAAAAAGTTCGTATTGAGGAACGCGATGGTCCTTTGCTGTACACAGGGTCTTAGAGCATCTCACAATACAGCACCACAATTCGGAATGTGAAACCGTGGTTTAAAAGCAAACGGCAAGATTGTACATTTGGCAAAGTACGTTTATTGGACATCAAATGTTTAGAGAATATTCAGCGATTTGCATTTTTATTTGCTCTCGATCCAAATTAGTTCGTCTTGAGGGAAGCGATGTTCGTGTGCAGTACACAGGGTGTTGGTTTACGATAAAAATAAGCTCTTCTGTCGCACTGATAATCGCATGGCTGTTCCAACAACGAGGCACTAGGCCACCACAACGGTAGGTATGTTGCATCTAACCGTTAGTACCGCGTAAGGGCATACTTGTACTTGGCGATCGTCCCATAAAATGGTCAGGGTGGTAACGTTGTTCACGCGGAGAAGCAACTGGCGGCTGTAGAAGCCGTCCGCCGGTGTCTGGTACTCGTGACACAGACAGTAGTGAATGATGTACCTAAAAACATAAAAAATGAAATTAGTCTCACCATCAGATCCTTATTAAAATTATTCATTTCATAGCGAGGACAGCGCTACTGGGTGTACACAAGTGTTTAAAGGCGTGGCGAGGCATGGAGGGGGGGGAGTGGAGTACAAGGTAAGTAGCATAAAATAATAAATAAATAGGGCCAGCTGGTGGCAAGTGCAAGGTAAGTGCAGAACAAGTGCTGGGAAGGGGGGGCTGTAGGATACTGAGACAGTCCCCCAGTGCAGGGGTTGACAGGGAGGCAGTGCAGGTGGAGAGTGGAAGGGCCCAGGACCGAGGTCGCAGACAGTGGACCAGTTGTAGCAGGGGAGAGGGAGAGAGAAAGCAGAAGCAAAGAGGAAGGTTTTGAGGTGCTTCAGTAAAAGAAGATGGTTCTCCTCCAGATAGTGCGCGGTAGAAAACACTATGCCACATAGAACGAACAAGTACAACTGAACCCGTCTTTAAAGCCACTGTATAGTAATGAAATTGCGGTATAAACTCATCAAAAGTTACTTACATTATATTTGCATTTTCCATTGTGTCTCTGTGTAGGGCAGACCCGAAACACCACTCCTTCTTTGCCGACGTTACTTCTTCTAATGAACGTGGCTCATCGTTTCGTTTCTGAAATTTTATTCATTATCTTTTCTTAGTCTTTCAGGATGGTCCCGGCCTGTCAAGGTCAAATCACAATAGAACCTTATATTGGGTCGTGGGCCGTTCCGCCACCCGAGCAAAACATCAAAGCAGCTGACCTTCACTTTGAGCGAGCACACATTTCTAGTTAGCTCCAGTTAGTGTAAGGGCATCTTGTCTGCGTGCCTTTTTTTTTATTGTCCCTATGGGTCGGCCATGTGTTTGTAATACGGAAACATTCTATAATTTTTGTAAAAATGATTTATATTACTGTTTGGTTTAATTGCAATGGGCCTGCAACATGAGGAGACTCGAGAGAACAGACAATCGAATTACAATCATTTAAACCGTGATGTGTATTTCTCAATGAGCTCTGCTTTAGGTGGACATGGAACAGAGGCAATGTTGGGTGGCAATGCAGTTGTCCCCTGCATAGGTTCGTTCACCACTCCATGTATGTGCCTATCGAGGACATCTACGATAAGTCTCTCAATAAACTCATATTGCATATCCTCAAACACTGGTTTGATCACCCATTGTTTACTTCTTTTAGTGAAGGCCTTATTGTAGCGAAGCGTCCCTAAAGTTCCGGTCGTCCTACTTTGTTGACGGCCAACATTATGGTTATGTGCCAAGACCGCTAGAAGAGTCCGATTTATCATGCCTTCCATGCCAAAATGCAATCTTTTGGGCCTGTACTTTAGGCACATATTGTGGAACACCTCCAAATCTCCTGTGTGGCAGAATTCCGTGAGTCCCCTCAAATCTCTTGTTATAGTTTTATCAAATACAATCTTTTCAATGGCCTTGTGAGTGGGTGATGAAGGAATCAACCACTTCTTCTTCCGTGCCTCCTCTGTGGACAAATGGCCATGTTCACATTTGTGGAAATGCTCATTTGTCGACCATCGATGTACGTTGCTACAGTGCAACATTACTGACCGCCATTTTTCCAGTAGAATTTCCAACGACCCTTCACATGTTTTTGAGCTCCACCAAAGATGGTTGCTGATTGACTTGGACCACTGTGAAATACCTTGCATATCTTTTTTTTTTCCTGCAGCCGACAATTTTTTATTGATTGATTTTGCAAGATGCCAAACGTCAAATTGGTGATTTATATTTTTGTACTGTTCTCTCATTGTCTTGGCAATTGAAACGTGTCTGTCCGTGGCTATCAGGTCGATCACCATTCCCCGCGATTGTAGTTCTTGCAATGATGCTACAAAGCCAACTTTCTCCATGGCCACTGAGGATGTACTTTGTGACACCTGCACGACCACCGAACTCACAATTTTCTTACTTTCCATGTCCTGAAAGTGGTAGGTGCAGTACTTGGCTGAAAATCCTGGACTGTCGCATTGTCCATCACCGGCTAGCCTGAAGCGTTTGCCCGCGAATGTACTTTCCATTGACATTTTTTCCATTCTCCAAGCTTCGCTGATGGCTGGAAATAGATAATCGGTTTGGTATTTGTAGAACTGACTTTTCGCAATGAAATGGATTCCCACAAACTGAAAGAAATACTGTAACTTTTTAAAACTTGAACCACTAAAAAGTGCGGCCGCTGCACAAAGTAGATTGCCTGCTGGCAGTTGCCCCAGCATGGGTTGTGCAGACCATGCGAACGGATGATATTGTGTACAGGTGGCATGTATTTTAAGGTTAGTGCCTCGAATTGCACGAGTCACATTAATCAATGGCTCCCCACATACTTCCCCACCAACCCAATGCCCACATTTCATCATCATAATAATATCCATCAAACAGCTATCGAATACAATGAATTTGGCCTCTTTCCTTATACTGTCACTCTGCATCCCAGCTGGTTCGGCCTGTAACGTTGAGGACATGTCACTCGCATGAAAGGTACAATCTCTGATATCGTCTTCCGCTATGCTGAGTGATATTGATGGTGTTTCATTGTCGTCCACTTCATTCTCTTCCATTGCAACATCTGTTCCTTGTCCGGAGATGGGAGAAAAAAACAATGTCTTCAACTTTCGCGTGCTCTTATTTTTTGCGGGTGTGGATTCTGTGAATTGATCTACGACTGCATCCAAACTACCAGGAGGACATTCACTATCAATGGCTGGTGGTGGTATAGCTCCGTTGTCAATCACTTCATATTCTTCCCATTGGCACGATGCATCTCCAGTCTCAAGTCCCTGCCAAAAGGTTTGACAAGCAACATCTCTCGTTCGCTTCACTGTCTGTGTAGATCTAGTTCTTACACCCACTCGCAACTAGAGGACAGATTAGAAAAGGGATGTTCAGTTTAAACACAACTTACAGTATTGAACTATTGACAGTGAAAGACAACATAATATAGTGAACAGGACACTAACCTTCTTTTGCTTTCTTTTCTTTGAAACTTTCTTTCCTCGAACTTCAACATCTGGACGCTGTTGCTCCGACTCGTGTGTGCATGTCTCCACTTCCTCTCGCGCTGCAACGACTATACTTTCATGATAAGCACATCCATCACTCACTGAGGCTCCATCGACTCGCTGAAACATAGAACTTTCATTAGTATGTATAATAATATTGAAAACACAAAATGTACTTGGGGACCAATACCCATACGTACATCTCAATAGCAAAACACGAATGAACGCATTGTGTAGAACATTCAAACGACAATAGTTCACGCATTGTTGATCTAGTTAGATTGAACTGTCAAGATCCATACCTCGGGCTCCGCATAGACTTCCATTGATGATATTATTGAAGATGACGCTTCAGCAACTCCCTGAAACACAGTAATTGCATTAGTATGATTTTCTATTTTGTTTAAAAGAACATAAACTTTCTGCAGGCGTCAACGGCTCATCTAAATAGACCTGCACAAATGATCAGTTGTCTAAAATAAATAATGGATATCTAAATATGATTCGATTTGCTCCATCGTTGGAAGTGTCACCACCCAGAGATCTGCATCAACTACTAGGGGTGATGTTCTTGTTGAAGAAGCTCCGTCAGCTCCCTGAAACATAGTACTTGCGTTAATAAAGAAGGAAGTATAGCGGATGTAATCACGTCATTTGATCTCGCATGATTGATCTGTCAGTATCCATACCTCGAAATGCATAAGAACATCAAGGGACGCTGTAACTGCGGTGCACACTTCTGCAAGCTGTTGCGCCGACCCGTAACTGCATGCTCCCCCTTCCTCTTGGACTAATGCTCCATCGACTCCCTGAAACATAGGACTTTCATTAGTAATGAACACAATATTGAAAAAAGAAGACACATAGGAGGGCGACGACAGAAGGACATACCAATGGCTAAAAACGAAAGAAACATTGTGTGTAACAATCACGCTACAAGAATGCAAGATCTGATGATCTCCATCGATGGAACTGTCCGGAAACGTACCTCGAGCATCTGAGTGACATCTACGGTTGTCGTCAATGCGTTGGACTCCTCAGCATCTCCCTGAAAGACAGTACTTGCATTATTTTGGATAACAATAATTATAACTGAAAACAAAGACTAGAGGACGAGTACTGTGGTGTACCATTAGGTAAAATAATTACACGATCAATTAAAACTATTGATTTACATGCCTAAAACAAGTCAGTGTCAGAATAGCTAAGTAAGATTACCCGATAGGCGCTTGAAGTGGCTGATGACTGCAATAACGACACGGATGGAGAATCTTCAGCCTTCATATTGAGTGGATACATAAATGGGGAAATTATTGTTAGCTAATGCTACACACTACCGCAATGCCGAGAGATAAATACGTAAACTTGACTCACCAGTGGAGGGATGTGGACGAATAGAGTGGGAATAGCGGTTGAGAGCAATTTTCGCCTCGCTCGCGGTGTTTTCGTCCTTATTAGCAATGATGTGGAGTACATGTCTGGGCTAAAGTGCCTGCTGCAGATGCGGTATCGATCACCCCTCTTGTCCGCAAAGACTTCTAGGACTCTACTTTCTATCTCAGAGGCTGGATATCCGCAATATCGGACCCATTCTCTTATCTGATCTATTGTCTTAGGGAAAACATGCATTATAGTACCTTCAGATTTGTTATGGGTCTTCGAAGGGCAACCGCCAATGGAACAGGCAGGCATTATGGAAAGTTCTGAAAAGTAAAGATCAACAATTCTCTATGAATACCAATGTGTTAAAACATTAAATGACACATAAAAGGTTCAATGCAAGGTCCGTTTTGGTTCTTGGAACTATACACGTTATTCACATGCGGATAAGTATTTCAATAACTTTCAAAAAATAGAAAAAGTAATTTGACTAAACTCAGAACATGTGACTAATTCCTTGCATGTACTGTCGTGAACGAAAAGAAAACATGGATGCAATTTGATGACTACTAGCAAATAGATATAAATTAAAAAATTGGACGCAAAATGATTATGGTACATGGACTTACCTTGACGAACAAACAGTTAGATGCAGGGATCAGAGTAGTTTCTTGTCGTAGAACAGGGAGCAGTTCACAGGTTGCAAACTGACGAGTTTGCTCAAAGTGGTCACGGAAGTTCACAGAGACGAAGAGCAGATAACCAGCACCTTCACGGGTTGACTAGCAAAGCGCAAAGAAGTTCTCATTAGAAATATGAAGTGGGTTATAAAGAATTCGAAACAGGGGTGTGTTTGTGAATGAATGACGTGTATATGTCGTGGCATTATGCGGTCTGCAGGGGGCCGTCCAGCGTGAGGGGGGATGCTTGGCAGGAGACACGGGGTCTGGAGGTAGACATGGGAACAACAACCCATGCTCTATAGACCACTTTGAAGTGTACATGGTCTTTGGCACCTCTTGGCCTTTATTGCTCCCTGACAGCTCCACTTGCCAGCACAAGTACCCCGGTGCGAACTGCCTTTGATAGGGCGGGGGGTGGATCGGGGCGGTGGTCGTGCAGACAAGACACAGGAAGACTCGTGAATGGAGACACACTTATGTGGATTGCAGGGGGCCGTCCAGCGTGAGGGGGGATGCTTGGCAGGAGACACGGGGTCTGGAGGTAGACATGGGAACAACAACCCATGCTCTATAGACCACTTTGAAGTGTACATGGTCTTTGGCACCTCTTGGCCTTTATCGCTCCCTGACAGCTCCACTTGCCAGCACAAGTACCCCGGTGCGAACTGCCTTTGATAGGGCGGGGGGTGGATCGGGGCGGTGGTCGTGCAGACAAGACACAGGAAGACTCGTGAATGGAGACACACTTATGTGGATTGCAGGGGGCCGTCCAGCGTGAGGGGGGATGCTTGGCAGGAGACACGGGGTCTGGAGGTAGACATGGGAACAACAACCCATGCTCTATAGACCACTTTGAAGTGTACATGGTCTTTGGCACCTCTTGGCCTTTATCGCTCCCTGACAGCTCCACTTGCCAGCACAAGTACCCCGGTGCGAACTGCCTTTGATAGGGCGGGGGGTGGATCGGGGCGGTGGTCGTGCAGACAAGACACAGGAAGACTCGTGAATGGAGACACACTTATGTGGATTGCAGGGGGCCGTCCAGCGTGAGGGGGGATGCTTGGCAGGAGACACGGGGTCTGGAGGTAGACATGGGAACAACAACCCATGCTCTATAGACCACTTTGAAGTGTACATGGTCTTTGGCACCTCTTGGCCTTTATCGCTCCCTGACAGCTCCACTTGCCAGCACAAGTACCCCGGTGCGAACTGCCTTTGATAGGGCGGGGGGTGGATCGGGGCGGTGGTCGTGCAGACAAGACACAGGAAGACTCGTGAATGGAGACACACTTATGTGGATTGCAGGGGGCCGTCCAGCGTGAGGGGGGATGCTTGGCAGGAGACACAGGGTCTGGAGGTAGACATGGGAACAACAACCCATGCTCTATAGACCACTTTGAAGTGTACATGGTCTTTGGCACCTCTTGGCCTTTATCGCTCCCTGACAGCTCCACTTGCCAGCACAAGTACCCCGGTGCGAACTGCCTTTGATAGGGCGGGGGGTGGATCGGGGCGGTGGTCGTGCAGACAAGACCCGTTTGCCGCAGGGCCTCACCAAGGAGAAGCCATCTAACTGAATGTAAGAGGATGGCTGCAGGATCTACTACATGGAATGCAGGGGGGTGAGTTTATAAATACCTCACCCTCCCAGGAGAATATACACTAGATTCATTTAAAAAATCAAAACAACCATTGTTAAAATATATGTTGGGCTTTATTTTAGATTTTAATTAAACATAAATAATAAACATTACACATTGTAAAGTTGAGGTTGCAGCACATCGAGGGAAAATCCGCGGTATTGTCCACTGTCACTGGGGAAATGTTGTCTAATGGCAAGTACCGCACAGGCAGGTATTACTCTCCGAACGCGGTGTCCGAGCCTCCCGTGAAGCCACCAAGTGAAGCAACGATAGGCCACCAGCCTGTACCACCTGTGAAAAAAAAAGATGCAAACTGTATTAAACTGACCAAACTTTCTTATCAATGTCGATTCAGGTAACACATGTCATTTTTCTTAGAAAAAAATTATATCTAGAAAATGCACTATATGGAACAAATTTACATGCGTTCGAATGATATGTAAATGTAATTTTATATGTGGGAGACGACCATGAAATAGTGGTGGCATCACTGACATCACAAACAGAGTATACTTACTCGTTGCTCGGATTACGCGGACGAACAGTGCCGCGAAGTTCGTGCATAAGCACCATCATCATCCTCAACACGGTCCGTGAGAGGCAGGCTTCCCTGAACTCTGGCAGCTCGGTGATGCATTGCGGACTTTGCTCGCCTTCCTGCAGACTTTGCTCGCTTTCCGAAATGTAGGCCAAGCACCCGGAATTTTCACGGCAGCAGCAGTTCTCCTCCTCAGTTGGCATTAGCTCGCACCGATTGCACGTGCACCAGGTGGAGACGCCGTCCATGCGACATGGTCCAGGCTCTTCATCCGTTGACTGGTCCTCCCAACTGCCGTCCGAATCCCCATCGTTTTCGCGTGCTTGACTTTCCAGTAGTTCTTCCTCGGTGTACTCGGGCTCGTACATATACGGCATTATTGTGGCCATTGTGCGGTAAAGATAGTAAAATAATTTACAGAGATGGTACAGGTGTTCACACGGGCTACAAGCGGCGAAGGTAGCTGACCAGAGCACTGAAACGAGTCACAGAATACTCAAAGTAACACAGAGAGAGGAATGGAATCGAAAATCTGCTGCTGTGTGTTGTGAAACGGTCTGTTTATACTTATTGGGGAAAGAGGCGTCCTGCCATTTCCATGGCAACACGTCAATAGCTGAGGCGCAGCGATTGTTGACACGAGACGTGCTTGAAATGGGCAGTACGCGTCTGCTGATGTCAGGCTCAGGGGCGGGGGATTTGATTTAGTGCCGCAAAGGCAGGTGAGCCAGGTCGATGCGGCGGAATGATAGGATTATCACAAAATGGAGGCTGATTTCGAGTGCGATAATGGGCGAAAAGTCGGGTAAGGTCCATAGGAAAGTTTCCTACGATCTACCGATTTATGCTTACAAACACATGGCCGACCCGTAGGGACAATAAAAAAAAAGTCCCGGAACTATCCTTTAACCCAAGGGAAACCAGGACGAACTTCATCCTAGAGCAGAACTTGTATAGAAGGAACAGATTCTGCATGCATAACCAAACCAAGTGTCTCGTATAACGAATTCTTCGGGGGGTCAATCATTTTCCTAAAGGTGGGAGTTGTTTCCAGACATATATAGCTTGCGAGATATTAGACAAAGCTCATGTCCTATGACGCATTAGGTACGGCCATAGACATACCCAACAGCTCCTTACAAAGTTTCCCTTGTATCATATTCAGGGTAGAACCCATATCGTGAGTGGAAAGGTCAAGACCATATAAAATAATGGGTTCGAACTTGGCGAGATAGTAACGCCTGATTGAGTAATGAAGATTTGCAAACTTTTTGCTTCAGAAATTTCAGTTGAGCTTTTGAGCAGTTGAGCTTTGAGTTTATAGGCCTTATCAGATAGACTAGTATTCCAGAATTCATGGCTGACCCTATTTGTAATGTTATACCCAAGATAAGTAACAGCCTTGACCTGGTCCACTTTTTCCTGGCCCATAATCCACATATGTCTGCACCTTAATTCCCCTAGAAAAAAGAACTACCTGAGATTTGGACGCGTTGGGCAGGAGATTATTAGCTGCAGCATAATGGAAGAACTGCATTTTCATCCTAAGGCCTCGCGGAGTACGATCTAGAAGGAAGAAATCGTCCGCAAAGGCCATCCATTCTAGCCTAATACTGCCCAACCTGGCGGGTGCAATGGAAGGACCCTGCCACAGTCTCTCCACATCGCACACGTACAGGTTGTAGAGTATAGGGGCCAGTGTGCAACCCTATCTGACCTCAACATAGGAGAACATCTCCTGAGAAAGTGACCTCTCCTTTGTGAGTCAGACACATATTGTGGTCTGGCGGTATGGCTATGAAAGAGTGAAAGAAGCTGGGCGAGGTTACGTGGAATATTCATAGCAAGCATTTTAGTCCATAACCTTGACCTAATGACACCATCAAATGCGCTGGACAAGTCCAGTGAAGCTAGAAAAATATCCCCTGCACCCGTATTGTGTACAAAATGTCTCAAGTGAGCTTGTACAGTTGCATTTAAGGTGGTACCCATATCCTCTCTGAAACCAACTTGGAATTTACTCAACAGAGAGTTGCCTTTGATCACACAATTTAGATCCCTGAGAAGCAAGATGGTAACTCCTTTACTCGTAGCGTCTGTAAGTGCTATGGGCCTGTGATCGTTGGGGTCAAGTGCATCAACCTTTTTGTAAATGGGTACAATAATGGACTGGTCCCAAGTAGCGGGGACAGACTGGGTCTCAAAGATGTAGTTAAACATAGGCTTCCAGAGTTCCACCCACAAACTGGTATCTTCTTTGAGTACAACGGATGGAATGCCATCCGATCCCGGCACACGAGAAGGCTTGAGTTTGCCTATAGCCCAATAGATGTCATCATGGTATGGTCCCTGCTGCACTGGCCTACGCCAGGGGATCCTAAGTCGCGACCTTCAGTTTCAGTAAATTTCTTCAGAAAGGTGAATTTATTGGTGTAATAGGTTACCCAAACATCAGCCTGTATGGGGCAATCTAATCCCACCTTATTAGTTTCAAGGGTGCTATTGACAGTAGACCAAAATCTGCCCTCCTTCCCCTTGCAAAGGTGTTCCAGCATGTTCTGGTGTGACCTGCGATATTCATTGATCTTCAAAGATCTAACAACGTTTTTATGTCTGAGTGATTTTTCTTTTTAAGGCCATAAATTCAAACGCTGTGGAGGTCTGTTTTTTAAGATCAGCCAAGTCCCTGCATCCCTGCGTTCCACTGTGGAATATAAGAAGTCGTATTCGTCAGAGAATCAATAAGATGATGTTTAAACTGAAGGATAGTTTTCCTACTCCAGTTGACTGACCTCCCTTGTTTACTGATAGATAGCCCTATCAAATCCGGTCTAAGATGAACAGTAGTAGTAGTAGAAATAGTCATGGTGAAAGAAAGAGGTATATGATCCCCTATGTTGGTATGACTATGTCTCAAGTAGCTACAGTTATTTCTGAGGCGATTGGCAATGTAGAAGAAATCCCTCATAGAGCTATATATCCCTCTATGCCATGTATGTTTAAATGTTGAGAAGCTAGAAGGGTGATCCAGCAAAGCCAGGTCCCATTCCTCAAGGAAAAGATCCCATCAGATTTCACGTTTGACATTAGGATGGAGAGTAGTGGGAGTAGCCCCACTATTATTCCATAGTGCTCCATCAGCACAAAATGAATTAAAATCTCCACCTAGCACAATACATTCCTCGTAGCCCTTCTCATAACATTCGCAAAGAACATCACTCAAACCTTCAATGTCTTCAATAGGTACCCTTAAAGGGTTCCCATAAAGGCTTAGCAACAGAATCGGCTGTAGACATTCCTCCATAACCAGCATGTTTGCTAGAAGCCATTCATTGCTACACACAATTTCATATTTAAACCCCAAATTGCAGTCTTTCGCTACTGCCAGTCCTCCACTGGGTCTCCTCGCCCCCCCCACCCAATCCCCTAACTGCAGGACACAAGACGGTTTGATAAACTTCAATAACAGGCTGGATCAAGAGCACGGTTTCCTGGAACACATATAGATACGAGGAAAATTATTGGGAGAAGAATCAGCCATAAATTTAATCAAATTAGCGCCTCTGCACACATTCCACGAGATCAATTCGATCTCAATGGTGTCATGCACACCCTGTGCCTTGTCTTGTGTTCTCCAGTGTCTTGAGGGCTGACTGTAACCAGGACCAATCTTGTCCGTTATTCAGAAGGTTAGAGACGAGCATCAATGCTGAGCTTGAGTCTCGTATGGGATTAGAATGAGGCATTCCCACTAGCACTGATGGTGTAGCTGTAGGGTCTTTTAAAAGCAAGAAAAGTATTTGCTTCAGAAGCACTATGTAGTGCCACCAGATTAAATCCCAATGACTCTAGAGTTTTCCCTTGACCCATCACCATATTTGTGGCCATTTCCGAGTGAAAATTACTTACCATACGGAAATTGTCGGTGATGGGCAGTGAGATTGCATCAATATCATCCGTAGTTATGGATCTTAAGAGAGGGATCTTTTTGAAGATATTTAATAGGTTCGTCCTGTTTAGGCTTGTTGCCTGATCACATTTGTTGTTGTTTATCCACCCAATTATTTTGCCTTTGTTGATTGTAGGACACAATCTCAAGGGTGCAGCAACCTCAGGCTATTCCTGTGGACCTGTAATATCCCTACTATTATTAGGGCTAACAACCTCAGGCAAAACGCTCTTCGTAGAAATCTCAGTTCCAGGTATATCCACCACACCACCCCCAGGAGGACCTAGAGGCAAACTTCCTTCTCCAGTAATTGGGTGGATAGCTAGGGACTGCGAATCCGTAGTTGGGAGGATAATTGTGAACTGCAAACCTGTAGACACCCGAGCATGCATCGTACTGACTATCTTCCCGAATGCAGTCATCTTAGTCTGTTTAGTCTGGGGATGATTGAATAAACTTTCCACCCTGCCCTCCAAGTTGGATGACTCTGATCTGCCTGGTCCCTCCTTAATCCATTCCCCCCCACCATTCTCTGCCCCATCATGTGGAATGGCCTGGTTTTTTGGCAGCTCCCTAGAGTTAGAAACTTCGCCCCCTCGCGATGGTTTACAGGGGCTTATGATTACTACTTGTTCACCTCGTTTGGTTATTTGCCTGAGAGCCTTCAGGTTTGAGTTCCTCCCCTTGATTTTGGCCGCAGGCATGTTTTTTTAGCAAATTTGGACTTCTTTTCGCAATTTTTCCCCCAGTAGGGGAGGTCTTTAGTAATTCTATTCTTTCTTGATTGGAAGTAGATGGATATCTCCCCCTAATCGGTAGTTCAACATCCTGTTGTGGGTTGACCTCTTCCATAAGCCCCAGAGCCTCCACCAAAGCCGTCAGACTGTTGGGTGCACAGGTAAACCCTCTATCTTGTATTATTTCCCTGGGGGTCTGGCAGAAAATCTCAGGCTTCCCTCTCATTCCCCTAGTGGTAGAAGAGGACGCACGCTCCCCAGAGGTTAGAAATTCCAATATGGTTGTAAGCTTGGCATCGGGAGTAGATGGTCTAAGATTGTATTCAGCTGACATCCCCCTATCCCCTGTAGAATTGTTATCAGCAAGAGATTTGCCTCTAACAAGACCATCCAGGAATGCCATACGAGAAGTTAGCTCATTCAAGGCTGTTTGTTGTCCCCCCAGGATCCCTCCCAAGTTCTCTTGTGTCTCCCAGAGTCCTAAGAGCCAAGTTCAAAGTGACATGCAAATTAGAAAGCAAGGGAGATATCAGTTCACAAACACCCAACACATCAGGAGATTTTTTGCCTTCAATCTGGCTCTGTACCGCCAATCCTCGCCTAACGTCGGAATCAAGGATTGGGGTGAAAGCAGCACTCAGTTCAGCCAAGCATTCCTTCTCAGGGGGCCCTGGAATTGTCATACCCTCTCTTATCTTAGAGGTGCAGAGAACTTTACTTCCAATTCAACAAGGTTGTACAGTGGGGAAATGTGTTTGTCAACTGTACCCAACCCATTTAACCCATGTGTACCTTGATTAGAATCTGGGTTTTAATACCTGTTGTTTAGGTTCTTCAGTTTGGTTCAATGGGGCCCCTACACTATATGGCCTAGAGTCTCAATTACAGTCAATAGAAGTAACATGTTTAGTACCCCCCCCTCAGACAAGCTCCTTTTTTCCTTAATGTAGTTAAATTCACTTACACTATAGGGCATGTCTAAATCTATCATTTCTTTGAGCAAGTCCCCTGTAGCATCAGCAGCTTGTTGGAATGAATCCTCAAAACAATCTCCCACCTGTAGCTGGTCCAGGGACATTGACTTGTGGATATCCTTTTCCTCCCGTTTGCAAAACAGGGAATCTGTAGCTTGGTTGGACACCCTAATTTGGACAGGCTAATGGATCCAGGTACAAACCTAGAATCCCCAGAGAGTCCTCAAATACAAAAACATTAGAAGAGCTACAATCAGGAGCACCCTTTGGGGGCCCTGGTGCACTAATGTGAGTACTTGTACCACCACCATTAGATGAGTTCTAAAGTCCCATAGAACTTCCCGCTTCCAATTTGTCACTTATATTGCCAACTTGCAGTGGCGTTGAGCCATGAAAACGAACCACCCTTCTTTTAACAAGTAAATATTCTTGTAGACATTCTGCATCAGTCAACTCATGTGTACCCATAATAGTAGGGGAGTTTCCAAATGTAGCTTCTTCAATTGTGACTGGGTGCAAGATGTCTAAAAGCGTCTCCCTCTTATCAGTATCAGGTAACACTTCTTTTCCCGGGACAACCACATGGCCATGGTGTCTAGCTCGTTAGTCACCCTTGACCCCGTTTTTCATCCACTGAATTTGGTTCATATAGAGAGGCTTCTACCCCTGTGATACTGCTTGGGCCTCTTTGCTGTTCATAGTGAGAGGCTTGTTATAAGAGGAACATGGCTCCTTGTTAGAAATTTGTTCGATGGAGCCAAAGCCGCTTCTCAGTGCAGGCATGAATCAACTGGATATCCACTAGGAACAGCACAGGGAGTGCAACCTCCCAATAATGGCCTCTCAATGCTATCACAAATTTTCTCAAGCAACAAAAGTCATCAAATTACACTGTGTGTACCACAAAACAATGGCAATCGCCACAAAATAGGTGTCACAAAATCAAGAACGGTGAGGCTCAAAGGCACTAAGCCCGCAGTCGCCTCCCATAGTCAATAGTGCCAGATCAGGTTGAAAAAATCAGAAAACAATGATGGACACCACAAAATGTTTTCCTCGAAATCCACAGTGGTGAGGCCCAAAGGCCCTTGGTAATCAAATGAAATCTTGAAGACAAATAGGTCAGTGAACAATGTTAATTCCTGCAGTATAGATGTTTCCAGAACAGAAACAGTGAGGCTCAAAGGCACTAGGCCCGCAGTCGCCTCCCGTAAATAATAGTATCAATTCAAATTGAGAAAATCGGCAAACAATATTAGTCAGCACAAAATGATTTCCCCAATAGCCACTGCAGTGAGGCTCAAAGGCTCAGGGCCCACAGTCGCCTCCCGTTGTCAAATGTATCTTTCAGGACGAGTAGCTCGCTAAAGAAAATCAAATAGCAGGCACCTCCCACATTAAAAATCGAATGGTGCAGATAAGCAGTTCGCTTAAGTATTTCCTGGAGGTGAAGTAGGGATAGAAGTTTCTCCGATCCGGAATTAAAAAAATAAAGCAAAAAGCTCCAAGGCTCAAAGACAGCAAGCCCGCAGACACCTTCAGAGCCAGTTCAATCGGTTGTATTATTTATGATTATTGGTGTTCAATGTTCAACGTTTCCACAGACAATGAGAATATAAGCAGCGCGCGGCTCGCCTAAAGAGCATCGTGAGAAGGAGCCGAGTTAACGAGCAAGTAACCGCTCCTAAATCACTTGGGCACGGTAAAAGTCACAGAACACGTACCACATATATCCGAGCCAGAAGGCTTGTGGCAACAAAACGTATGTGCCAGTTGGTTAGAAGACAGCAGAGCAAGGAGGTGTTGCAGGCAATGAAGAAGCTGCTCACGCGACCCAAATGCCGCTCTAGCGCAAAAAGTTACCTTAGGAGCTCATGGCAGCGAATGTGCACAAACTGCAAAGACTGCTCTCCTCAACTCCGCTGCATGGGCCGAAGAGTTTTTAATGAATTAACTCCTCCTTGTTAAACTGTAACGGTAGGAAGACTGTAGAAATGACAAGGGCACATACACAGACTGCTCTCCTCAACTCCGCCTCCCCTGCCTTTCATACTTGGCAAGTGTTTGCAAATCTGTCACCCAGTTATCAATGAAGGGCTTTTTTCTCGTTTTTCAAACCCTTAAGATATTATTTGTTGCCACCAGAAGTTCTATTGATCCAAACTGATTGATCACTGGAAGCCTCACATCTGCACCGCTTTGGAGGGGATATATCTGGAGTCTTGGGGGCCATTTGATGACTTGTATGGCTGAGTGCAGGTTATATGCAATTAGTGTTGGGAGATGTGGGTAGTTCATATAGCTTATTGGCGTATAGTACCGGTTGGCAAGGTTATGTTCACGATATATTTGTTCGTTTGTATCGTTCTGTTTAGCTTGTGTCTGTGTTGTTGTCTTTGCTGTCTGTTCGTCCATATGAAATTACTGTGTACTGTATATGGGCATACTGGGGTAATTTATTTGCAATGTATATAATTAAGCTATAAGCCCCGAGCCACGGGGCATTACTGAGTTGGGTAATGCTCCGGGGCCCATAGTTATAGGCCTGAACAAAGGCCCCAGACAGCCTTATTGATAATGCAGAGGGATTTGAATGTGATCCTTGCAGCAACTGGGAGCTAGTAGAGATTTTTTAGGGCTGGAGAGATGCGATCCCTAAGCTTGAGGCCAAGGATAAGTCTTGCAGCCCTATTCTGGATTAGCTGGAGTGCCGTAAAGAAGAAGAGGGTAGTTTGAGGAAAAGGCTATTGCAGAAGTCTAGCTTAGAGAGAGCCATAGCTCTAGAGACGTTGAGCTTCTGGGGTAAAGTGAGAAAGGGAAGAATTGCTTTGAGGGCGTAGAGTTGAAAGTGGGACTTGTTGGCAAGGTCCTGAATGTGTGGGAAAGGGAGGAGTCTAAGATGACTCCAAGGTTTCTGGCTTCAGATGAAAGAGGAGGAGAGCCCATAGAAGATGGCCAGAGTGAGGGGAGGAAAGAGGGAGCAGGAGTCCCAATAGGAAGAATCGCGGTCTTGCTGGCGTTGTGGCAGAGATTGTTGGAAGTACACCAGGACTGAATGGCAGATAGGCAGTCAGGAATGATGGAGGAAGTAAGGAGAGGGTCAAAGGGAAGTTTTAAGAAGAGTTGTGTGTCATCTGCATAACACAGGAAGTTGGGGGAGAAGGTGGAAATGAGGTGTGCAAGTGGGTCAAGATAGGTGTTAAAGAGCCAGGGAGAAAGGTTGGAACCCTGGAGGACACAGCAGGTGGAGATAGAGGTGGAAGGGGAAAGAGCCCAGAATAAACTGGGACAGACAGCGATTTAATCATGTTTCATGCAGTACTAACACATCTCTCTAGGAAGGCTACTGGAGTATTATTTTGAACACATTGGTGAAATAAGGAAAGTGGTTAAAACATAAATGGAGAAGAAAAGGAAGGGGAAAGGGAAAGAAAAGGAAAATGTGTTGTACATACATGTGCTGATCATACAAAGGATAGTACCGTTTGTTGGAATACACCTATACATATAATGAGCAATCTGATGATGCGCTTCTATAGTGAAAACGTGTGTTGACAAAGCAGATGGTGTGTATATATAATATTTGTGTTAATGCTGGAGCATGGCCAATACATATGGTGATCCATTGTTTATCTAGTGCTCTTTAATGTGCTTCTAAATTTGCACTCGCTGCTACTCATTGGCTACTAATGATTGACTTTTGGTCAGTAAGAAATGTGCTGTGTGCATGTGGATTAGTGAGGAAGCAAGTGACTTTTTATGTCTGGCTAGTAGCTTGCAATTGGAATTTATCATCCCTGCTCTTAATGGTAAATAGAAGTTGGTGTCTTGCATGACATAAGCATGCATATTATTACATTTTGATTTCTTTTAGTTGCATTTTAAGTGCGCCACAGCTGCTATTTGGAGCTTAGCTCAAAAAGGAATGGGTGAAGGTAGTATGGCAAAACTGTTAGTAGATTTTTCAATAATGTGTTGAATGGGGACCCCAACCTTTAGTGTGCAATGAACAGCATTTGAATATCAAGTGAAATGGTGAGCAACATCTATTCTTCAGTGGCACATATCAGCGCTCAGTTGGCAGAAAAATGATTGCAACACAAATTAGAAATATAATTAACTTTGACTGCTAATAGAAAATTTTAATTTGCAGTACTTAACAGTTATCTAGACGTGCAATTCTAGTAAGGGAAATTTGCAAGACCTTTAACTACATTTGACATTAAGTGGTTGTTTACAGGAAATGTTGAGGAGATCGAGTGGTCACGAGACATTTTTAGACAGATCGGGCCAGTCAAGTTGTTTAAAAATATAGTAGGACTAAATAAACATTACCAGGGGCTTCAGATTCCCTAGCAAAATATTTCAAAGTCATTTAGTGCAAATGTTTGGACAGTAAAATTAGTCACAAATGGAGCACTGATTTTCAGATGTAATTTGCGGTTCTGCTTGGGGATTTCTCAGGATCTGTAGTTGCAAAGGGTTCATTCCTAAGCGTAAAAGACCAGTAATGCTGTTCCTCAGTCAGTCATTGATTACTGTATTGTGGACTGTTTTATTGTTTTGTATTTCTGATTGAACAGAGCGTGATCACTATCCTCTTGAGCTAATTTTCCAATGGCCAGGGGTAGGTAACATGAAGATGTCCGAAAGGCAGAGGCGTTGGTTGCAATGCATTAGCTCGACAAGAAGGCATTGAAGAGAATTACTAACTCGCAAGAAATTAAGATATTCTCTTAAAACTGTTAAACAGTTCGGAGGCCACAAAGGAAACTGTCAGTTTGGTTGAGCCTTTGGTTGAAACTATCTGGGATAGAGATATTGGCAAACAGCATTCTCCAGTTTAGGAGTTCCAGGTTCGATGCAGAATGTAGAAGTTCGAAAAGAAAATTGACCATGATTTGTGTACACGGCTGTATAGATTTATAGTTTTCAAAAGGGCATATAAAAATTGCTTCAAGGGGAAAAAATAGAATTTCTTGAGAAACAATGGGAGCTTTTTCGATTGACACAAAATTGTGTGACCTTTAAAGCACTTGTTGCGATAGTTAATATGCCATCTCCTTGGACAAGTGTCCTTGGACCACCATCTCCCACAGTTGTAAGGCAATTTCCATAATCGACATTGCCAGTAATATTTTTTACTTTATTTTATTATTTGTAATGCGCCAATAACCGGCCTGTAGACATAAGGGCACAGGAAATAATAGAAACACAGTCAAATAGCCAAGGATCGAAGAGGGACCAAGCTAGACAATGGTCATGAAAAGATATAGGTTTTGAGGGTATGTTTAAAAGTATCTAAAGAAGCAATATCCCTTAAATCAGGAGGCAGGGAGTTCCATAGTATGGAGGCAGCAGCGTAAAATGCACCCTTAGTAACCAGGACCAACTTGCTCCTAGGAACCACTAAAAGATTACTGTTGATTGATCGAAGTGTTCTCCGATTCGGAAGTCTAGTAAGACAGTCAGATAAATACACTGGACTAGTGCCAGATAGACATTTATGTGTAATGGTCAAGAACCAGAAACGAATCCTAGTAGCCACTGGGAGCCAGTGTAGTTCTCTTATAGCTTGAGTCACATGATCTTGCCTACCCAGCCCTACTACTGCATATACAGTGCTATTTTGTAGTACCCGAAGCCTGTCTAAATCACCCTTGCAAATGCCTTGCAAAAGACTACCGGAGTAGTCCAACTTTGTACCAATAATGGCCTTGGAAATAATTGCACAACTCTCCCTGGTGACAATTTAATGTAGTAAAATGTTCTAGAGATACAGGTATTAACCTGGGCTCTTATACTCCTACGCTGATCAAAATACCCCCCCACCCTCAGAGTTTTTACCTTTGACAGTGGGTTCAGTTTACAACCTGCAACAACAAAATATTGATAATCCTGGCCCAGTTTCCTGATTCTATCAGCTGTACCTATGACCATGAGCTCAGTTTTCGAGTCGTTTAGTGCCAACCCATTTAACACCATCCAATGCCGTATCAAAGAGTAGACAGAATTTACATCCTCAAGATCTTCCTGATAAGCACCAGACAGGGGGATCGGCTCATCAGCGTAGTTGGTATAATTAATCCCTCTGTCATCTAGTAACTGAAACAGGGGCATATTAAAAACATTATACAATGTGGGCGATAAACAGGACCCATGTGGCACGCCACACTGGATCTTAGTCAGATCGGTTGCTGATTCCCCACTATATATTCTCGCTGAATGATTCACAAGAAAGGAATTAATCCAAGCTGTTGCAGAAGATGAAAAAGCTGCTACCTGTGAAAGCCTATCGGTGAGCAAAGTGTGATCAACAAGATCAAATGCAGCAGAGAGATCTAACAGCATCAGTAGAACAGCTTGTTCCTTATCCATGCACTGTAAAATGTTCAATTTCAAATCTAATAATGCTGATTCAGTCCCATGGGATGCATGAAACTCCTGAACCTGCAAATAGGGGACCCGGTCCAAGATCTTGAAGCGAAATGACACATTGGTAATCAGTATGTAGTTGGTTGGCACTGAGGAATTAAGCGTAGGTTTTTTCAACAATGGGGATCTCCAAGATTGCTTAATACAGTCGGGGACATTACTCTCTGCAAATGATTGGTTAACAAATTTTGTTATTGATGGAATTAAAGGCATGGTCCAGTAAAAATTTTTATTGTCCCTACGGGTCGGCCATGTTTTTTTAAGCATAAGTGGCTCGATTTTAGAAAACTTTCCTATGGACCTTACCCTAGTTTTCGTCCATTAAACACACGCGAAAAGAGGCACCAGGGAGCCGCCAGTTTGTGATAATCCTATCACTTGCCGCATCGCCCTGGCTGACCTGCTTCTGCGGCACTAAATCAAATCCCCCGCCCCTGAGCCTGACATTCTCAAAACATTCATATTCTCCGCCTCTCTCCGTGACGTTTCTGTGCTGCGTAGGCAAACGCGCCCAGTCGTCTTCTAAGCGACTCCACACAGAACCCGGAAACCAACACAGAGCATCTCACAACACAGCGCGCCACAATTCGGAATATGAAACTGTACTTTAAAATCAAACAGCAACACGGTACATTTGGTAAAGTACATTTATTTGACATTAAATGTTTAGAGAATATTCAGCAATTGCCATATGAACTCCGAAAGCCATTTATTTTCTTTTATCTGTATCCGCAAATCCGTCTAAGTTAATATTGAGTCACACGCTGTTCTTTATGGTACACAGGGTGTTGCTTTTCGTTAAAAGAAGCACTTTGGAAGCACGGTGAACCGCAAGGCTGTTCCATAAACTAGGCACTAGTCCACCGTAAAGGTTGATATGTTGCTTCTAGCCACTAGTACAGCGTAAGGGCATGTGGGCCCTTGGCGATCGTCCCATAATATGGTTAACATGCTCCAGTTGTTCACACGAAGCTGCAGGTGTCTATTGAAGAATCTGTCTGCCGGTGTCTCAAACCGATGACAGTAGCAGAAGGGGAGCAAATACCTGTTAAGAAAACAAAAAAAATATAATTAGTCTCGGCAGCCGATCTTCATTAATATTACTCATTTTATTAATTGCGGCCGATCAGAAACTATTTGCTTGCAAAGATAGTTCAATGGAGTATGTTCGGCTCTAAAATCAATGCGAAAAGTAACGAAATAAATCGAGGCCAACACACAATGAGAAACGACAGTTAGTCTACATGCGTTTGGAATGATATGATATGGCATTTGTAACGCGCCTATACACAAGTGTTTCAAGGTGCGACGAGGCAGGGGGGGAACAAGGGCAGACAGACAACGATCCTACTAGGCCAGGTGTCTTTCAGATCGCACATGGGGAAGGGGAGAGGGGGGTAAAAGTGCTGTACCTGGTTAGTAGAATACAAGATAAATAATAGGGCCAGCTGGTGGCAAGTGCAAGGTAAATGCCGGGAGAAGGGGCTGAAGGATACAGAGACAGTCCCGAGTGCAGGTAGGCAGTGCAGGGAGAAGTGGCTGGGCCAAGGACCGAGATCGATGAGACCAGTGGACCTGCATGCCCATGTGCCCACTAGGAACACGTTTTCCTTGCTTTTCCTAGTTCTTCATTCATTCATGTATTCATGCATCCATTCATTAATTCTTCATTCAGGTATAAAAGCGTCTAAAGATTTACTCACATTATATTTGAAATTTCCATTGTGTCTCTGCGTAATGCAGTCTGTAAATCGGACCGTGCTCTTGACAACGATTTGTCGTATACTGAACTAAAATGAAACTCGGTCTAGTTTCTGAATTTTCTGCTTATCGTCTCTTAGGTTATTGCGCACCCCCTTCAAATGAAGTTCTTTCGGCATGGTCCCTGTCTCAAGGTAAAAAAACAATAGACCATTATACTTCCAGCGTGACTTGTGGGCCTCTTCTGGGTGCGAGCTGAAAATCAAAGCCGCTGTCCTTCGCATTCTTTATTTGCAACATCCCGTAGTAAAGGCATCTGTGAGAACTTGAAGTTTATAATCCCTCTATGTAGTGCGCCACAATGTGCAAATGCAAACTGGCTTCTCTCCCAAATGCCACGGCCCGCTTTTTTGTCCCCGTTGTCTGCGAGCTTTGCAGCCCAAATGGAGACATTTAATTTTTGGCGGAAGGTCAGGGAAAGTATAAAGTACCACAGGAGTTGAGTTAAAAGTGAGATTTATTGTTTGTTTGTTTGTTTTATTATTTGCAATACGCAAGCCTCCCCTCCGTTAACAGTGCGCAACAGTGCGCAGCATTTACATTTACATGAGATGAGACATGAGAATAATATATACATACACATATATGAGGTGAATAGAGAGAATTCAAAGATGACATCCAGCTTGTTCGCCACCCATGATGATGGTGGAGGTAGGGGTTAGGGTTACAGGTACACTGTACAATAACATTTATTTAAAAAAAGACAATCGTATTTCAATTATTTAAACTGGGATTTGTACTTCACAACCAGCTGTGCTTCTGGTGGACATGGCACAGTTGCAATGTTCGGTGGCAATGGATCACTGCTCTGCATAGAAACGTCCAAAATTCCATATCTGTGCTTCTCTAACACAGCAACAATAAGGCCTTTCACAAAGTCGAACTGCATTTCATCTTAGACTGGTTTGATCACCCATTGCTTACTTCGTTTTGAAAACACCTTAGTGTAGCGAGGCATCCTTACTTTACCCCTAGTCCTAGATTGTTCACGTCCGACATTGCTGTTATGGGCCAAGACCGCTAGTAGAGTGCGATGTTTCATGCCCCGAAAGCTAAAATGCAAGCGCTTTGGCCTGTACTTTAGGCACATATTGTGGAACACCTCCAAATCTCCTGTGTGACAGAATTCTGTCAGTCCTCTGAGTTTTGTCGAAAACAATCTTCTCAATGGCTTTGTGTGTCGGTGAAGATGGAATCAACCACTTCTTCTTCCTTGCCTCCTCTGGAGACAAAGGGTCATGTTCACATTGGTGGAAATGTAGGTTTTCTGACCAGCGGTGAACGTTGGTACAGTGGTGCATCAGTGACCGCCATTTTTCAAGTAGTATTTCCACTGACCCTTCACAAGTTTTTGAGCTCCACCAAAGATGGTTGGTGATAGACTGGGACCACTGCAAAATACTTTCAAAACCTTTTTTTTTTTCCTGCAGCTGAGATTTTCTTACTGATTGATTTAGCAAGATGCCATACGTCAAATTGATGATTAATAAGCGGGAACTGCTCTCTCATTGTCTTGGCAATTGAAACGTGTCTGTCCATGGCTATGAGGTCGATGTGCATTCCCCTTGATTGTAGATATTCCACTGATTTTATAAATCCTAGTTTCTCCATGGCCACTGAGGATGTACATTGTGTTACCTGCACGCCCACCGAACTCACAATTTTCTTACTATCCATGTCCCGAAAGTGGTAGGTGCAGTACTTGGCAGAAAATCCAGGGCTGTTGCACTGTCCATCGCCGGCTAGCCTGAAACGTTTCCCTTCGAATGTACTTGCGAGAGACAATTGTTCAATTTTCCAAGCATCACTAATGGCCGGAAACAAATAATCACGTTGGTATATGTAGTACAGCGATTTAGAAATGAAATGGAGTCCCACAAACTGAAAGAAAGCCTCTAACTTTCTAAAACTGGAGCCACTAAAAAGTGATGCAGCTGCACACAGTAGATTGCCTGCTGGCATTTTCCCCAGCATCGTTTGTGCAGACCATGAGAACCTATGATTTAATCGACAGGCGGCATTTATTTTGACGTTACTGCCTTTTATTTGACGAGTTACATTAATCAATGGCTTCCCACATACTTTCCCTCTAACTGAATGCCCACATTTCGGCATACTTATAATTTCCATCAAACAACTGTCGAATACAATGTATTTGCTCTTTCATTAGACTGTCATCCTGCGTCAAAGTTGTTTCGGCCTGTGACGTTGCAGAGATTTCAACACATTGGAAAGTAATATCGCTGCTATCAAGTTCTGATGCGTCTATGGATGCTGCAGCTGGTTCATTCACTGTCATTTCGACATCTGCTACTTCAACATTGATGGGAGAACACAACAATGTCGACATGTTTTTGGGTGGCAATTTTTTGGTGGGTGCAGATTGTGTGAATTGATCTGCAACGACTTTAGAGCTATCTTCAATACATTCAATATCATCTTCTTGTGGTGGTGCGGTCGCACTGTAGCAATGGTCCAATGCAGCTTTGCTGTATTCTCCAAACACAGTTAATTCATGTTCTGGCCATGGGACATGAGCATCTCGAGCCTGAACACGCCTCGCCTCAATTAATGGTTCCTCCATAGTGTACATGGTCTGGCAAGCAACATCTCTCATTCGCTTCACTGTCTGTGTATGTATAGTTCTGACGCCCACGGGTAACTAGAGGAGAGATTGGAAAAGGGATGTTCAGTTTAAACACAAGATAGTGTAGTCCAATTGACTGGAAAAAAAAACATACAATAGTCCCCAGCACAAACATTTTTTTAAAGTCATTAACTGTTTGAAACTAACCTTTTTTTGTTTTTTTTTCTTTGCAACTTTTTTGACTCGACCTTCAACATCTGCACGCTGTAGCTCCGATTCGTTTCCGCATGTCCTCCCTTCCTCTTGCGCTGCAACAACTATAGTTTCTGTATCTGCATAGACAGCGCGGAATGAGGCTCCAGCGTCTCCCTGAAACATAGTACTTTCATTACTATGTATCAAAATATTGTTAGCATAAAACACGTGAGGAGGAACACACAGGTACATCTGAATAGCCAAACACGATTTAAACATTGTGTGCAACAATCAAACGACAAATATTCCGCCAGTGATGATCTATTTCGATGGAGCTGTCAGTATCCATACCTCTGGCTCTGCATGGACTGCCATGAATGGTTGTATTGGAGAGGAGGCATCAGCATCTCCCTGAAACACAGTACTTGCATTAGTATGGTTTTCAATATTGGAAACATAACACACACTTGGGGTCGACGGCACAGGTACATATAAAGAGATAACCACAAACGATGCATTGTCTAAAACAATCAAGGAAAATATAAATATGCAGATTTCATCGACTTATTTCTCCGATTCCTTTACATCTGCATCATCAAAATGGGATGTTGTGATTGTAGTGGAAGCTCTGTCGTCTCCCTGAAACACAGTGCTTGCATTAGTATGGTTTTCAATATTGGAAACGTAACACACACTTGGGGTCAAACGCACAGGTACGTATAAAGAGATAACCACAAATGATGCATTGTCTAAAAGAATCAAGGAAAATCTAAATATGATCACATTTCATCGAGTTATTTTTCCGATTTATTTACATATGCATCATCTAAATGGGATGTTGTGATTGTAGTGGAAGTTCCGTCGTCTCCCTGAAACACAGCACTTGCGTTAATAGGGAAGAAAGTACAGCAAATGGAATCACGTTATATGATCACGCATGATGGAGCTGTCAGTATCCATACCTCGTGCTGCTGAAGAATATCTATGGATGTTGCAAATGTAGTGCGCACTTCCGAAAGCTGTTGCGCCGATTCGTATACGCATGGCCCCGCTTCCACTTCCCCCGGAATTACTTGAATGTCAGGCTCCGCATCAAGTGCAGGGGTTGACGCTCCATCAACTGCCTGAAACATAGTACTTGCATTAGTGAGGATTACAATAGTGAAAACATAACACACACCTGGGGTCGACAGCACAGGTACATATCAACGGCTAACCACGAATGAAACATTGTGTAGAACAATCAAACGATGGAGCTGTCAGTATCCATACCTCACGCTGGTGAAGAACATCTAGAAATGTTGTAATGTGGCGGACGCTTCAGCATCTCCCTGAAAGACAGTACTTGCATTAGTATGGATAACACTAATTATAACTGAAAACAAACACCGGTGGATGATAACTAAGGTGTATATCAATTGGAAAGCACTAACCAAACATTCGGTAAAATAATAAAACGATAGAATAAAACTATTACTTGACATGCATAAAACAAGTCTGTAGCGGATTAGCCTAGTAAGATTACCTGATACGTGCTAGAAGTGGTTGATAACTGCGACCACGTCAAGGATGTAGAATGTTCTTGCTTCCGATTCAAGGGATAGTCAAGAAGTTGTAAAGGTAAATTAATGATTGATAATGAAATGCCAATATTAAAAATAGCCATGTAAGGCGACAGAATACTTGAAAAATGCTCAATACAGCACAGTTCCCTGTTCCCATATATATACATTTTGTTTGTGGGTTATGAAATCGAAAAAGAATATATTGATAAATGTCATTATTCAAAAAGCTATACACTCATACCAATATCGAAATTATTTCAAGGGATAGAACACCTACAATATCAATTAATCCATTCGACTACCTACACACTACTGCAAGGCCTAAAGCTAAATCCTGACACTTGACTCACCGGTGGCGGAATGTGGACGAATAGAGTGGGAATAGCGTTTTCGAGCAATTTCCGTGTCGTTCGCTGTTTATTCTTGTTTGTTACCCAAGATGTTGTGTACATGTCCAAGGAAAAGTTCCGGCTGCAGATGCGGTATCGATCACCCCTCTTGTCCTGTAAGACTTGTTGGACTCTACTTTCCAGCTCATCCAGTGGATATCCGCAATGTCTGACCCATTCTCTTATTCGATCAACAGTTTTCGGGAATACATGCATTGTAGTGCCTTCAAATTTCCAGAAACAACAAGGAAAGCTTATGAAGCTAGGGTGCACGGTACAACCGTGTTTGTCCTTTTAACCGTTAACAAAATCACATATGGTAACACAAAAACAACGGTTTTATAGGAAAGAAGGTATTCAAGGTGCATCAGATGTATGCAAAACAAATAAGTGAGTTAAAGTGCTCACACTCAAATACATGAAAAGGAGGGCCACCTGACTCGGCGTACCTTGCCCTAAGGAAGAACACCCTGACCCTGACGGGGTGCCTATCCCTGGGTTACGCGTGATGTATCGCCTACTAAAAAGATATAGAGGAGAGTACTGTCCCTCAACCTTCTATACTGGTGGCGGTGTCTGAAGACAGACACGAGTAGTCCAACAGGGACATCTAAAAAGTGGTAGACTTCAGCAGGTTAGGCAGCGTGCAACAAAACTGTATATTAGATTTTGAGGCTGCTAAAATGCATGGATACAACCTGCGAAACAGGTCAACTGCTTATATTCCATCCAGAATGTATAACTTTAATGATTCCCGTAGGTCATTGTGGTTGGAGTGTGAAACAGTACTGCTGGATACACCACTGGAGGGTGCAATAAAACAAACCCAGCCAAAGGGCTGTAGGGCTATAAAATGGCTCTTGTAAAAAGGTGTAGCTCGCTCTGTGAAGGTGATTGTGCTACAGTTAGCAATTTTTAAAGAATACAGTCTCTTTAGTTGGTGTGAGAGAGATCACGGGTAGGTCATGAGAGCCCTCATGACCGAAAGAGGTCGACCGGTTTCGATGGCATGGGAGATTCAAACCATCTTCTTCAGGACCGTGACTTGAAATGCAAACAAGTTTGCCAAATGTTCATGTAGATGCTGAACAAGGGGATGCTGGTGTCTCCTGTAGGGAGACAGAAGGGAGGGGGAAAGAAAGAGAGGGGCAATCAAAAAATGATAAAAAAACAAGCACCAATAGTGTGCAGACATACAGGTGGTGCTTGTCATGCGTAGAGTAGAGCATGTCGGAGCAAAAAACTACAGCGGTCAGATGTTTGCAGGAATGGTGGAGGTGCCTGGACACCTGTGTAGGGTCTCAACGCCAAGAGTGAAGGAAAACGGGGACAAGGGGGTGAGGGGGAGGTAGGCCGTGAAACAACGAGTCTCTCCAGGTGACTGATGAGCTGCTGCCTAGGTAGTGAGGAGCAGCGAGTGTGCTAGTGTGAGAAATAGTGCACTGCAGGGCAGGAAGGCAGTGAGCCTCTGTGTGGTCCACAAAAAAGGGGGGGCTATCCCAAATTGGTGCAAGTAAAATGGAGGGGGCTGAACCTACCTCTTCGCCAAAACCTCTAGGCACAAGGCCTTTCTGGGAGGCGAGGGATGACACTGGGTTGCTTACAGCATCATGCTGGTGAGGAAGAATCGAATACCTGCACAATCTGGTGATAATGTGCCTGAAGGAAACAAAAAGACCACAGAGTGTGGATGGAAATGGCTCAAAAACACATGGCTTTATGAGTTGGAGTTAGAGCCAAAGTGTCTAGGGGTGTGCCGTACCTTTAAAGCTGCAACTGCTGGGCTCCGTGAAATCCGTGTGCTGTATCGAGCTGGTACAGCTCGAGACTGGCGGTTTTAAGAAATGAGGCCCACCGCCTATAAAAAGAAGCGAGCAACGCGCTCGCGCTGGTTTAGGCGGCGGCGGCGGCGTCGAAGTGACGCAGCTGGCTCCAGGGAAACGCCTCGAGCGTTCGGAGCCAGCGGAGGAAGCCCAAGCGCCTCTCGAAAGAGTGGCAGAGCGCGCTTTGATTACGAAGGATCGGGCGCTGAAGCCCGATCTCATGTGGAGACTCGATGGGAGGGGGGAGGGGGAGGGAAGGGAAGGGGGGGAAGGGAGGATGCAAAGAAAGGGGGGGAAGAAAGGGGGAAAAAAGGGCAACAATTAGCACCAGAAGGACTCGAGAAAAAGGGGGGGAGGGGGGACTGTGGGGGAGGGGAAGGGGGGATTTTGGTTTAAGGGAAAGGGGAAAGGGGACAAAAGACCGGATGGGATGGTCGAGATTGCTCATGAACCCTGGGCAGTATGAGGAGGGTATACCTCATGGGACTCATGGTATGTCTAGAGGAGTAAGGTTAGAAACAAAGGAGCACTATTGCTGTGCGTGGGATAGGTGATTCAGGACAACACTGCTAGTTCATGCCACTGGATTTGTTCATTCAGACCTTCTGAATAGGTGTTGAGTCTATAAATCCACATCTGTTCTCTTTTGAAAAGTATATTGTGGTAGTTGCCGCCTCTACGAGGCGGTGTGATTTTTTCAATGATGGTCCATTTGAATTGGTCCGCAGTATGTCCTTTAGATGTAAAATGAGTCACCAGTGGTGCAGTGAGTTGGTTCGTTCTTATGCATGATTTGTGTTCGGTCATGCGGGTTCGAACTGGCCTAATGGTCATTCCAATGTACCTCAGGTTGCATGGGCAAGTGATCATATAAATGACGCCCTTGGTGTTGCAATTGGTGAATGTGTTCTGTGTCCATGGTGTTTTCCAACCTATTTCTATCTGCGTGGTTCTAGAGGTCTGAGCGCACATGGAGCAATTGCCACAGGTTGCATGGCCTTTGATGGATGGGGTATTCCAAAGGGTCCCCTGCGTGAGGACATCCCTGGGTGGACCCGGTGTGAGGGTTTTAACAACCTTGTCTCTCACGTTGCAACGTCTCTTGAGGGCAAACCGTGGGACAGGGATGGTAGATTCGCCTGTATTTAGAATAGGCCAAAGTCTTTTAACTTCCCGCTTAATTTTATTCAGCAGGGGTGAGAAACTGAATACTGCTGTGAAAGTGTTGGACTCACGTGATTTAGTATGTTGTTGTAAGGTAATAGAACGTGGAATGTTCCTAGCTCTTTTACAGGTGTCCTTGATAATCCTCCTGGGGTAACCTCTCTCGGCCAGTTGTATTTGCAGTTGTTTAGATTGTCTGGTGTAGTCCGGAGTCTGTGTACACAGCCTCCGATAACGTAAGAACTGTCCAAAGGGGAGATTATCTCTGAGTGCCTTGGGGTGGTAGCTTGAGTAACAGAGCAGGGCGTTTCTGTCTGTAGATTTCTTGTAGACGCTCGAGTGCAGGTTCCCACTAACTGCTGAGATGGCAAGATCGAGGAAGTGGGTTTTGGATCTATGTCTCTCCAAAGTAAACTTGAGGTGTGGATTGAGGGAATTGAGCCAGATGTGGAAGGCCTCTATCTCGTGTTCTAAGCCTCGAAATATCACAAAAATGTCATCGATATATCGCCGCCATATAATTAGGTGTGCGAGATACGGGTAAGTCTCTGGATAGATGTGTTGGCGTTCGAATGAATCAACATATAGATTGGCGAGGCTGGGGGCAAAGGTTGCCCCCATCGCAGTTCCTGAGATCTGTTGGTAAAATGTGTCTTCAAAGAGAAAAAAGTTTGTGGTCAGTGCTATTTCTGCGAGAGATGAGATAAAATTAGGCGGGACTCCATGGAGGTCCATACTTGAGTGTAACAACCTGCTAAGCATGTGCAGTGTTTCCTGCTGCGGTATCCGGGTGTAGAGGGATTCTATATCAATGGTGACTAGCCATTCTGTTTCTGGATCGTATGTGATGGTGTCTAAAAGAATCAGCATATTTGTGGAGTCTTTCACATAGCTAGTCATTTTTGGGACTTGATCTTTGATAAAGAAATCCACATATTGTGAGAGGGGTTCCAGAACAGAGCTAATTCCTGAAACAATGGGACGGCCTGGTGGGGGAGTAAGCCCTTTGTGAATTTTTGGAAGAGCATACATGGCAGGGATCCGGGGGTGGGGAGGGGACAGAAAAGCAGCTTCCCGAGCGCTAATGTGTCCTTCAGATTCTGCCTCGTAGATGATAGGTGCTATCAGAGCCTGCAAACATGGAGTGGGGTCTCTCGGTAGAATACAATAGCTGTTTGGGTCATCAAGTAGGTTGGTGACCATTGTGATGTATTTAGTGGTATCCATAATGACAATGGCACCCCCTTTGTCAGCTGGTTTTATCACGATGTCTGGATTGTTGGCTAAGTCTGTTAGAGCAAGCAGTTGGGGTTTGGTGCAGTTATTATGGATAAATGGAATGTTGGATTCAAATTCGGAGATCTTTTTGAGCAATGCCTGTTCAAAAGTAACTGATTCTGCGGTGTTTGCACAATGCGGTGGGAAGTACTGTGATGGAGGGCGTAGGCCCGTCACATCTTTGTCTTCGTAGGTATGGTTTGCAAAATACTGACTCAGTCGTATCTTACGCATCATTTGAGTAACTTCTACCCTGGTCTGGAACGGGTCATAGCGGGCTGTGGGAATGAAAGCTAAGCCTTTTTGTAAAATATCTTGTTCGTGTCTGGTAAGGATATGGGCGGATAGGTTCACGATAAGTGAGGGAGGAGTGGTGGTATAGCTCCCTGTCCCCGACTCCGTGTGACCACTGTTGGCGGGGGGTGGTTCTGCCACCGTGTGCGGTTCTGGCCTCTCCCGCGCTGTCCTAAAAAAGGAACCGCAGGGGGGGTGCCCTGGTTGGAGCTGTTGAACTGTACTCTCTTGTTCTGCCATCTGTTGTTGTTGGAGCTAGTGCTGGAGTTGCTACTCGAGCTATTCCAGGATCTGTTGGAATTAGACCTTTGGAGATTTTGGAACCGGAGTTGTGCAGCGTCTCGTCGAGCTTGTTTAGCTTCCTCAGTAAAATACTCTTCTGCTACATATGGGTAGACTTTTACATGCGTAAAAGCTGCAAGGTCCTTCTTTAATTTAATAATCTTACTATTCAGGTTGTTGTCTTTAAACTCTTTCAGTGTGGTTTCTAGGAGAATGAGTTTGGCCGAATAGGTGTCCGCAGCGATTTTGGTTCTAAGTGCCTCGCTTTTTTCATTCAGTTCAGTCAGTAGTTGATCTGCGACTGTTTTGGCAGTGTTGATGATGAGTATAAGCCAGTCTCTGGTACAGATTTCACATGGGTCTTCGTAGGGCAACCGCTAATCGAACAGGCAGGCATTGTTGATAAATCTGAAAAGTAAATATCGACATTATTATACAATCTTCATGAATAAAGATTTGATACAAAAGTAAATGAATCATACAATGATCAATGCAAGGTTTGTTTTGGTCGCCGGAACTATACCAGTTCATTATGTGCGGCTTAGTATTTGCATAAGTTGCAGAAATGTATAAATGATGTGACTGAAATCTGAACATGTGACTCGTCCCTTGGATGTTCTGTCTTGCACGAGAAGGAAACATGCTTAAATTATAGACTGGACCCTCGAAGGATGCAATTCGATGACAATAGACAAAGATGAAAATAAATAGATCTATTGATAGCATAGCAATGGAAACTCAAGTCAATAGCAATGAGACCAATGAACATAGCACTATTGTGTACTCTACTCGCAAATAGATAGAAATTTAAAAATCTGCAAAATATGACTAGGATACATGGCCTTACCTTGACCAACAAACAGTTGGATTCAGCAAGCAGAGCAGTATGTTGCAGGAGAATAGGTGGGTGGCCACATGTAGCACACTGATGGGTTTGCTCTAAGCGGTCACAGAAGTTCACGGATAGCACAATGACGAGCAGATTAGCGTAGATCTCAGTGGTGGCCAGGTAGCACGTTCAGGAGTTGACTTGCAAAGCACAAACATGTTCTCATGAGACATATCAAGTGGTTTATAAAGTATTAGAAACGGGTGTGTTTGTGAATGAATGACGTATGTATGTCGTGGTCTTAGGGGGGCGGCCTGCTTGAAGGGGAGGTCTGGCTGGAGACACGGGGTCTGAGGAGGCCATGTGAGCGATGGCCCCTGGGCGTGGGATACTTTTTGAAGTGTACATGCTGTTTGGCACCTTGGCCGTTTGTGCCCGTGACAGCCCCCCATGCCAGCGCTCATCCCCGGGTGCGAACCGCCTATGATGGAGGGGTTGGGATGGATGGGCCTGGGGCGTGCAGATAAGGCGCAGGAAGACTGCTGAATGGAGACACACTTATGTGGATTGCAGGGGGGTGGCCTGCTTCAAGGGGAGGCCTGGCTGGAGACACAGGGTCTGAGGAGGCCATGTGACCGATGGCCCCTTGGCGTGGGATACCTTTTGAAGTGTACATGTATTTTGGCACCTTGGCCGTTCGCGCCACAGACAGCCCCACATGCCAGCGCTCATCCACGGGTACGAACTGCCTTTGATGGTATATCATTGCTTATCAATAACAAATGCCACATACCGGAGATTCTTGTGAGCACAGACCCACACTTCAACCGGTGCATTATAGTGGTCAAGGCCCTAAGGCCTGTATAAGCCAATGGTAATTGTTAGTATAGATATATGTGTGACTTTTATAGAGACATAACCTACTGAAAGACCTTGAACAAGTGTTATTTAGTGCATCCATTATCGAGAATATGTTATGTTAGCTTAGATAGATAGTGACCACCCTGCTTCACAGCGACCAGACCTTCACCCATTCGGAGCACATATGTCTGACGTCCATCCTTGAATGGAGACACACTTGATTCATTTAAAAAATCGAAACAACCGTTGTTAAAATATATGTGGTGTTTTATTTTGTATCTCATTTTCATGACACAAAAATACAAGACTTTAAAGATTATACAGGTCAGGTTGCAGCTCAGCGAGAGAAAATCCCCTGTACTGACCGCTGTCACTCGGGAACGTTTCACTTATGGCACAAACGGCACAGGCGGGTATCACTCTTTGAATGCGGTGTCCAAGCCTCCCGTGGAGCCACCATGTAAAGGAACGATAGGCCACCAGCCTGTACCACCTGTGAAAAGGAATGAAACAAACTGTTTTTAAATGACCAAGATAAGTTTAATAAACGTTTGTTGTCAATGAAAATTCTTGTAACTAATGGCATTCTGCACGGACAAATGCTATCTAGAGAATGCACACTATTGAACGACTTTCATGCGTTACTATGATATGAATACATAATTTTGGATATAGTAGAAGAACTTGAAATAGTAGTGGCATGACAAGCAGAGTATACTAACTCATTACTCGGATTACGAGGACGAACAGTTGCGCGAAGTTTGTGCATAAGCACCATCCTTATTCTCAACACGGCCCGCGTGAGGCAGGCTGCCCTAAAGTCTGGCAGCTCGGTGATGCATTGCGGTCGTGGCTCGCCTTCCGAAATGTAGGCCAGGCATCCCGAGTTTTCTCGGCAGCAGCAGTTCTCATCATCGGTTGACACGAGACGTGCTTTGGCGTTGGGGAAATGGGCGGTACGAGTCTGCTGATGACCGGCTCAGGAGCGGGGGATTTGATTTAGTGCCGCAGAAGCAGGTCAGCCAGGGCGATGCGGCAAGTGTAAGGATTATCACAAAATGGCGGCTCCCTGGTGCCTGTTTTCGCGTGCGTTTAATGGACGAAAACTCGGGTAAGGTCCATAGGAAAGTTTTCTAAAATCGAGCCACTTGGGCTTAAAAAAACATGGCCGACCCGTAGGGACAATAAACATTTTTACTGGACCATGCCTTTAATGAAGGCAAACAAGCCTTTACTAGAATTGCTGGGCATGCATCACCCTTACAACTATTCAGCTTTAACTTTGTGATGATAGCCAACATTTCAGCCTCAGAAATAAATCTAACCTCAAAAAGAGTCTGACCCTCCAAATTCTCCAGGTTTTGTTGATTAGACTGGAGGAATTGGTTCAAAGTAATCTTGAAGCCTTCCCAAGCGGGTTTCATCGGAGGGCTTAGTACAGTGGACCACTGCTTTACTCTGAGCACCATCATAGAGAAATGCGCTAAGGTTAAGAGAGGGAGATTATTTGTTTCTTTCTTCAGATTTGGAGAAAACATTTGATTTGATCTATAGAAACATCTTCTGTCATAATTTACATTTTATTGGGGTTGCATATGGTTTATTAAATTGTATACAACTGTGATTCACAGACATCTGTGTCTGTCTGTTACACAAGATCAGGGAATTATATATTGTGTTTCCCCACCAAGAAAGGTGAAAAACAGGAATGTCAGTTGGCCCCAATGTATTCCTTTCGAACTTTGACTCTAGAACTTCCATTGGGAAAGTTAATCCGCCGTCTCTGAAGGGTACATTTTTATAGCATGCTTATTCGTGCCGATGACATGACTATTTAGGTCTTATCCCCAGCAGTTCTTCAGAATGGCTGGCTGTACACAAATGACTATTTTGAGAACTATTGTTTGAAATTATATATGATAAAAACAAAATCTATGTTTGGGAAAAGGGTGAAACCTTGCAGTTGGTTTTTAAATTAATGTAGAGATGAGGACGTAGTCTACTTTCTATTTGATCCTAATCCTCTCAAAGAGTGGTGCTTGGGTCAGCCATTTTAAGAAGACCGCTGAAATGCCATCATTAAGGATTAAAGGGCTTTTTAAAATGTTGTTTTAAGTCTGGGTCATTCATATTGAACATGTGCCTGGAGCTATATAAGGCAAAGGTCTATTTCATGATTTTTATGGTAGTGTAATCTGGAGTGGTTTGAACTGTCATATCCTGGTAGCGCCTTCTGAGCCAAACTGGGGGGTTTAGTTTGAAGGTGTCGGCCCAGTTAAGATTAGCAACTTATTTTTTTAAAAGCACACCTGGGATGTTCTGCTAGTCATAAAGTGAATTTCAGTGTAATCATGATTGCAGCCTCCCCATGTGGATAAGAGTGGTGGGGTTTAACTAAATTTGGGACATTAAGTCATCTCAAAATAGCTCATGAAGAGCTTGTCCGATGGGGAGAGAGGCAGATGTCCAACGTATATGTAAGATGCCCTCTTTAGCTTTATATGTAGACTCACGTACAAAGAGAAATCTGTGAAATAAGATCCCAAGAAGTCAGGAGGCTGATGCTAATAACACATTTAAATGTACCCACTCCTCAATGAATGAAGGAGGAAGCACAAAGTGGGCCTGCAAAATGGGAGCCAAAGAAGATTTGGTTCATTTTCTCCTAATTTGTCATTGTTTCTCTGTTTTGTGTAAGCGTGGACATGCATGTAGGCTATGTTTTATGTTTATATATTCATGCATATTCGTAACGATCAGGTTTATATGTATAGATTGTTTCGATATGTTAAAGCTGCTTTTTTAATTTGGGCTTGTTCTATGTGAAATTTAGGAAATATGTGTAACGCTCACCTGATTCCCGCAGAGGCGCCGGTCTTGACTGGGTGAATGCCGTGTCTTCAAAAGTGATGTGTAACACACGGTTGGTTCCTCGGGCTGGACCTCTGTGCACTGTGTGTCTGACACGGAGAGTAAGATGTCTGCAGATAGAAAATATGGGATTAATGAACTGGGGTTGTTGGGTGCCTCTCTCCTCTTCCCTTTCTCTTCTCCTGTAGGACCCCAAAGGTTAACGATCTCACCTTAGGTAGGTGAACGCCGAGCTCTCCATATGCCTCGTGGGCAGGGTGCCGTAACCAGTTTCTTCACTGGATAAGGGTGCAGGCCTCTTGACCTCAGAGGACTGCTGTCCGTCGTTTACTGCACGAACGGTAAATTCTGGGCACTTCAAATGTCTTAAAAGTCTTTAAGTGCGTAAGGCGTAGCTGCTGTGGAGCGGTGCCGAGGAGCACGTGAGTATGGCTTTTGACTTATGTAAAGTTCTTTTGTAATGATACCTCTTGTTTTGCAGGGTTCCGGCGATGGCGGATGGCGGGCTGAAGAGAGTTGAGGATCGAACCCGCGTGAGGAATAGAAGCGCTTGGAAGCACGTAAGTGAGCGCTTGTTGCCTGCTTCACGATGCGCACTAACTGTCTCTTTTACCTTGCAGGTACAAGTTCGGAGCTTTAGAGAAGCTGAAGGGTGCTGGGGTACCCGCTGATTTCGGCGTGGGAAGGAGTGATGGCACGTGAGTAGTAAAGTTGCCCAATGTCTCTAAACGCACCTTCTTTTGCCTTTCAGATGCGGGATGCAGCGTTGAAGGCCTCCGGAGCGTGCGAAGAGCCGGTAAGCTTTTGTCTTTCAGATGCCGGAATGCAGCGCGAAGACCTCCGGAGCGTGCGAAGAGTCGGTAAGCCTTTGTCTTTCAGATGCAGGTATGCAGCGCGAGGCGTTGGTGACAGCCGCTGGACCAGGTAAGAGATGCGCTGCCAGTGAAGACCGTAGTGCTAACCTGTTCTTTCTTTGTCTTTATAGGTGCTGCTGAAGACTGGATTCCAGGATGGTAAGCCTTTGTTCCCTTAGGCACAGGATCAGAAGACGCGGTGAGCGTTCTGCTGCAGAGAATGCAGAATAACGCAAAGCAAGATTCATCCATCGGGTGTGGTTTAAATAGCCTCCTGTAGTGCTTAGGTGTCTCCTTCCACGGCCTCGCCTAGGTAAGAAAAGAGTTCCTGCTTTCCAGAAGAGTTCCAGTGTTCTGAACCTAGGGAGTGGCTCCTGCCCCACCCAACAGGAAAGGTAGTCCCAAACAGAAGAGGATCAGGGGCTCAACTGGCAGGTAAGTAAGCAGCATGGTCTGCTGCAGGTAAGTCCACCCAAGCATTATGAGCCCGGCGCTTCCAGCGCTGGGACTGGGCATATTTATGAGCCTGGTGCCACTGGCGCCAGGACAGGGTCCAAAAGGTCCCAATTGGGACTGGCCGGCACCCGGAACCGGGGTTATGGGTCTGCTTCCAAGGGAGTTGGGTAAGTCCTGACCCTTTGGAAGCAGAGATCATGACAATATGATGCATGTTTTTAAATGTTGCTAACTTAAGGGAGAAATATGATTACATATATATAGATTGATTAATACTGGTCATTATATGGTTGGCTTTACAGATCGCTTCACTGGGGCTTTGGAGGTTACCTCCAAAGAATCATTTTGGCATCTAATGGCAAATAGTGCATTTTAAAGCACTTGGGGCCTGTTACATTGGTGAAAAAGTGGTTAAGAATACAAATATTTTTCTGAAAGGATTCAGAACCTCTTTTCTCTGCTCAAGAGGGATTGTACACCAAATTTAGAAGCAAACCTTGGTCAAAACGTTGTGCATTTGACGACCGCTTCATAGACTGGTGTGACAGGCCTCGAAATTAAGATTTGATAAGCAGGAGCTATGATCAGCTCCTGGGTATACAGCATTAACCAGTGACCAGGAGCTAACACTGGGGCATGAGGAGCTAGTTGGTAGCATTCTGCAAATATATCTTCCACATAAGATGCAAACATATAATTTTGTGGATTATTTGACACCTTATGCTTTAAATGGTGTATAAATGAATCCTAATGTTTATTTTTAGATTGTCCCTAGTGCACAAAGGTACATTTACATAGGTGTTTGTTTGGCATTCGTTGGCCTGGGGAGCCAAAAGTAGCTCCTGCTAGCTATTGCTGTCAAGCTAAGCAGGCTTCTCTAGGCTACATGCAGGAGCTAAATAGCTCCCAGATCCTCTCAATTTATAACCCTGGTCTGGTAGTGTTAACTAGGTATTTGCATTTATTAACAGTAACTTAATTGGATTAGAATATAGGGCAAATTGATAATGAAAAATGTGGCATGCATTTGCCTTATCTGTCCATTACCCACGTGCCAGATGGGCAGAGTATCTTAATGATGATGATTTGTCTACTACTCCACTATTTAATATTAAATATAGGAATTAATATTGATATTTTATTAGTATTGCGCTCGTACACAAGTCTTTCAGAGTGCAATAAGGCAAGGGAGGGGAATATTTAAAATACATATTTTAAATATTTAATATTTAAAGGTAATATTTCTGATAAATATAATGCATGGTGGCATGAAACGCAAATCTCACATGTACAAAAAGCAGTGAATGCAAATTATTTAATAAAGCAAAGTTTGGTATGCATGCCACTTATTTGTCCATTATGCTCCTACTAGCTTTACAAGGGACAGAATATGACAATTTTATCCAGGACACAAACATGCGAACCAGGTTCAATTATTTTGCTCATTAATACATTTGTCAACTGAGCAAAGTATCTGAAGATGACATAGTTTTAACAGTAACACTGCTATAATAAGTAAGGACATTTACTGAAAAATAATTTGCATTATGGCAACAAACTCAAATCTTGCACGTACAAAAAATAAGCTAACTGGAACCACAGTGGGCTCATTGGCTGAACTTCTTGCACAGTGCAGGACTCTGTCTATACTGCTACTGAGGTCTCCTCCCGTCAGCACAATCTTCTAGGCCTCCACACCATGACCCAGAGCAATTTGGGGTGCAGCGAGCAATATGTTGCTACCAAGCTATACGTTGGGTATCACTGCTTTATAGCATCCGTGTCCAATATGGGGAAATCAACAGCTGCTGCCACACCAGAGTGCTGTATAGGTACAGGGAGAGTGAGATCTGCAAAATCGGCCAACCACGACTTTGGCAATCGCCTCTGCTGTCAGCAACATCACTGAATGTTGTGCCATATCGGAAAGGGTCGGTTAATAGGCTTTCATGGTGTCCCTTCGTTTTAGGAGAAACTTAGTTTGGTGTGTACTTAGGGGAGGAAGCACTAAAAGGTCTGCTGGAGTCCAGGGGGTGTGACCATTAGAAAGCTTAAAATTGTCTGGGGCAAGAAGCGGTCTCAGAAGAGGCATTTTGGGGTTGCGGAGGACTACCGGGTCACCTGTCCACACTGTCAGAAACCGAGGAGTCTGAATCCCTTTGCCTGACTAGCTATGCAGGAGGCTGTGCCCAGGATTAGGTCTCCGGCCACGTGAGTAGTCCCCCTTCCTTCACATATCAGCAGCATGGTCTGTTCCTCCGTGAGTCTGGTCACGGTCTGGGCATATTTTTCAGCTTTCCCATAGTAATGCAGCCTGCTTTGTGCTCAGACAGCCTTTCCTGGATCCTGAACGGATTAAATTAAGGGGCTTTGTCTTCGCTGAAGGGCCCTAAGTAAAACCAGAGCTTGTCTCAAGAGAGAATCAGGGAGTTGGAGGTCTGTGGACAGGAGTGGCAAGGTGTAAGCTATTAAGGGTCTGGGAAGCGGCCTGCACCTGATCTGCATCTTGAGTCATCAGCAGGGCAGCAGAACACGCAAGAGGAAGCATAGGTTGGTGAGCAAATGTCAAGAATATCCTTGACTGGGGTGCTGTTGCAGCAGGAGTGCTAATGATAGGGTGCAGTATGCGTTCTTTAGCATGTTGCTTTTTGTCACGTAATTTCTTCTCTAGCCATCTGCTGTTCTCTCATTGCGGATGTCTTCAGTGTGCCCATTCTTTGGTCCATAGAGATTACGTTTTCCTCTCTAGCAGGCTTCAAAAGGTGCACTCGTCACTAGCCATTGGATAGTGATGATTGAGTCTTAACGCGTAAGAAATGGTGTGCAGTGTGTATGTGGACAATTGATTGAGGCAAGTGACTTTTTAAGCCTGGCTAGTAGCTGGAAACTTGACGTTTTTACACGTCCTTGTATTTTTCACTTGAAAGCAACTGATGTAAATAATCAATGCAGGGTTTGCTAAACGGCCCTTGTACTGGAAATCCTTGACAGCCTTGGCTATTGAGCCCCTGCGTGTGCGTGTGTCATTTTAAAATATAACCGCATAATGACCTTACTTAGCCCGAATCTGTCCCAGTGGAGTATACATATTTAACTCCTTTCCCACTTTGCTCCGAATGTTCCCCAGGATGATATGACGGTGGTATATACAAAGCCACAAGTCCCAGACACAATAGCAACACAATAGAGATAACAACACAGACGGGCACAAGAGGTAGGGCATGACGCTTGTTTAAACCAGAGATATGCACGGGGAGGGAGCGGCACATAAGACATTAATTACTGGTCGCATAACTTTGCATATAAATCCTGCCACCATTTCAAATGACCCCAGATTCCATAGTAACTATCATGACCAGACAGAACCTGACACAATCTAGACGTCCGTGGATGTGAATAACACGAGTAAGGAACTCCAATAAATCCAGATAACTAGTAAATATAACTTAATTTGTTGATTTAGCAGAGCCATGCCCCGTACAGAAAGGCATTAAAGATTACAATGCATAACGCCCATTTTCGATCGCCAAGGCAAGTCCTTGGCTTACCTGAGCGTTCGAGATGTCAGGTAATTAAACCCTACAATCCATCCGGTCAGCGAGCACCAATGCGTAGAGGCCTGACTATGCATTCCAGGTCTCTACAGCTCACTAGCGAGTGCAACTAATTTTCTGAAGTTTAAAAGACCTAGAAGACTGGTGCAATTTTGTTTTCGTGGGAGGAGATCTAATGTTGATATTGATCACATTATGCATCTTGTCTTAAATGACTATTGCATCCCAACACATGAGAACTCCTTGTTATATGAATGTAACGCAGCATCAACTGTGGTAATCAAGTTCTGTGAATTTATCACCCGGCTCAACTGTATTGTGCATTCACAATCCAGGCTCTCCTTATTTTCTCTACAGTGGATGTAGCGCTGAATTCATTGTAGTAATCCAACTCTGTGAACCTACTACCTGACTCAACAGTACATTCTTACTCCAGGCAGTTCCTTCACACCATGTCGTGGACGCAACACAGCCTGAATCTCTTTAATGCAGTTGCTCATCCTGCGACAATGTAACATAAATATTTCCATTACAGTAATGTTGACAAATGCCGCTGACCATGGCAACATCCATTAGTGATGTGCATTCTCGAGCAGAATATTGCACCATATTGTTAAAGAAGCTACCTAAAATCATTGCTCTTTAGATGGACGAGAGACATACTAGTGTTGAAAAATACCCACAGACTATTCGGATGGATCGTGAACGGTTTTATTAGCATTAGCAAAGCCATAGGACAGCAACAAACCACCGGCAGTACCTAACTCGGCGCAAAAACGTTGCATTCTCCCAGCGTGGGGTTTTATTCAACAGCGTGCACACATGCATTCCAGAAGAGAGAGAGGCTTGGACATGACAAGTTCTCTTAAATAAACAATGTGTCAAGCAGAAGGACAGTTCTCAGCATACAAGTCTCAAGGCAAAGGCTGCGTTCTCACACTCTGCACAATACAATCAGCAAGATGTATAATGATACAGTAATTCATGCAAGGTAAGCTACCTCTACAGTCCTCGCACGGTTCGAGTATTCAAGCTCGCTTACTATTTGATAACTTCTGTGTACTAAAGCTGCCTTGCCTAGGAAAGTGGCAATTTAAAACATGCTCACTAATGCCAAAAGGGAAACACGTCGGAGTCAAACGATGTGGAGGTGAGCACTGTTACACACTAAACAATGAAGCTATCGGGGTTCAGATATGTCCAATGGAACATAGGGCTCACCTCAAAATGGCAATAAGGCACTTGTTAGACATGGCAGTATGCATTAGCAGTAGAGCATTATAATGCAGACAGGATTAGTTTTACAATTTCCGAATCCCCGGTTTTCCCCCATAATTCCCTCTTATGAGACCTTCACTCCAGTCTCCTCCATTATATTTTTGGAGTAACAGACATCACATGCACGCATTCAGAATATTGGACCTCTTCACTTGTGTGGCAGTGAAACACGGTTGTGGTCTGGAGAACCTCAGAGCAGTGGCGTAAACTCGTTAGAGACGTTACAGCTCATTATTAGACATGATAGACTTAGAACCATAATTATGAGCAGAATCTTACTTAGTGATACACCCAGGGGTCCCAGGATGTCTCAGGTTCTAGGACCTAAATGACCAGCTTGCTTCTGGATTGGTGTGGAGGAGGCTTACGGTGCTGCAGATGTGAGTGATGTCTTAATATTGTTGGCGTAGCAACGAATGAAAGGGCCACATTCACAATTGCACTTATGCCCCCATGTGAGGTTAGGAGGGTGTCCAGTGCAATACATTTCTGGAGTGCCATGGTGCGGATAATATCTGTTCCTGGGATAATGGGTGAGTGAGGTTGCAGTGGCATTTGCGACATCTTCGACCAACCAAGAACATCAGGTCTCTATTTACCTTGATCCCAAGGGCTGGTATAAGGTAACTCATCCCGGCGATAAATCCCTTCCAGGTGGAGCATTTTCTAGGGCGTGACAGAGTAGGGAAGGAGCGGGTATGGCGCACAGCAGGCAGGTCCTATCCCATGTAACTTACCAGCCAGAGGTAAGCCTTGTCCCCCACATATCAAGTTGGCTCTGGAATAAATGACGTACTTGGGTTGGGTGAATGAGAAGTTGGGGTCAAAAGCAAAAGTGATTGACTCTAGTGTTGGTGGACAGGTAGTATTGGCACTTGTAGTTCCCCTTGAATAATGGACCCCAGTTGACATATCATACAAGGCCAGTAAGAGTAAGTAGCCAGAACGGAGAGATGAATGGCGGCTGGCTTCTTGAGCACCTGGTTGGTAGTGGGGAAATTAGGAGGACCCGTAAATTGTAATTGGTAGTGTGCATCACTAAAGGGTTCAGGAACAGGGATCGGGTAACCAGCTTGAGGTCTAGGCAAACCTCACCACATTGGAAGGGAATGGGAGCTATTGTAAACTTGGAGGATAAGCCATGAGGTAAGTGTGCACATACCCAACAGTCGGTAATGTTAACGATGCATGTATACTGCTAGTTGAGGTGCAGTAGGTGTTCTCACTGTGAATGCAGCGATGAGCACAGGGACCATTGTTTTCATGAAAGGTGCATCGGAAAGCAGCAGTAACAGTGAGCTGTTAACAAACCAATTAACTGATTATGACAGTGGTCACACAACCTGGCATAATGAATAGCACAGCGTGCACGCTCAAGTGTGGAGTTCACGCCACGCCCCCTCCTTCTGCTTAGCGGTTGAGTAATGGTAATTTCACAGGGCGTTGGTGTGGTGCGGCATACTCGGAGCTCGGCATGCCGAAAGTTCATAGGCAGCAGCAGGTCTGTAGGTGTTGTGACGATTCGCATGGTGTTGTCACTTCTTCCCAAAGAGGAGCCCTTTTCCTTGTGGCTAGAGAGGTGCGGTTGCTACCCAATAGTATCACTAGGGGTGGTTTAATCCAAGAGGACATCATGGGGGAAGAACTCGCCCTCTGGGGACAAGGACGATCCTCTAGGGTACAGCCCAATGAGCCATGTCACTCCCCAACGTTCCCTAACCCCCCCACTTCCATACCGAGACATTTCACAGAGTGTAAGCCCATTTATTTTTGTAGGACATTGCCAGAGCAGAACATACTGAGACGAGGAAGAAAACTGCAACCATGAAGAGTAATCAACTCTTAAGTACTGCCACGAGGTTGTTCACCAGAGGCATGAGGAATGCCAAAGAGACATCTGCAGGTGTTGACACTGCTCCGGGGTGAAGTCCTGGAGATAAAAAGAAAGAGAAGGAAGACTACAAGTCCTATCGCAGGGAAGCCGGGAGCCCGCTGGAGCCTGGGAGGTTCGAACTCTGAGTGAGTGTTGGAAGAAAGGCTGTGCAAGGGACACCAGAGGAATGCTACAAGAGTCCATTGTGGGTCTGAATGGAGCAGACACAACTGCGACCCGAACGGAAGAAGTGGTGCTGTGATCGGACACACAACAAGGTGTACCGTCGGGTCCCAGAGTGAAGCAAAGACCATGAGCGGATGCTCACGAAGGTGCACGCGGACTGTCGAAGCAGACAAGAAGAGCAGAGGAAGCCGCTTACAAGGAACCCCATCCCAGGAAGAACCAGTGATGTGTTGCATCCCACGAGAATGTAAAGGGAGGCATGGAAGACCCAGTAGGGATACGGAGGAGGCAGAGGCAGAGAGATGGACCCAACCTAATGTTCCTTACCCCAGTGGCAGCTATATGGCTATTGGGAAACAGACCTGTGTAGAGTGTATCAGGGAGGATCTCCCTCATCCCAGTATTAACAAAATAGCTGCTGGACACTGAAAGAGTGAACCAAGCATCAGAGGAGAAAGTCCTCATAGCAGTGGCAGCAATAGACTCACTGACCACCAGAAAAGGGTATGGAACCCCAACAAAAAGGAACCGAGTATCCAAGGAGAACAACGTTCTCGCTGCAGTGGCAACCACTGCCCACCAGAGAAGGGTCTGGGGCCCCAATACAAGGGATCTGAGAACCCAAGGATAACTTGTTCGGAGTGGCAAAAATAAGTCCATTGACCAGCAGAGAAGGGGTTGGGACTTTGCTTGTATCGAGATAGGGTGGAAAAACCTACCAGGAGAGGGGAGTTATTCTCCTGAAGATGACACAAAAACCCTTGGGAAATATTCAAAAGAGGCCAGGGGAAGGAAGTCCTTCCTCCTGGCCTTATTGTGCGCGGTCCAGACCAGTAACACGAGAAGGAAGTCATTCTCTTGGTCCAGAGTGTGGAGTTGTGGAAAGATTGTGTGGAACTCGCCAGCCAGGGGAAGGGAGTTATTCCCCCCGACAACCTTTTTGCAAGAGAACATTCTTTTGAATACCACCCGAATACCAGGAGAAGGGATGCATTCTCCTGGGGAAGGAGCTTTATGTTGGATTATATTAGTCTTTAGTTGTAGTGTAAGGGATAGAAGTAGGTTGTGATGCAGGACGGTGGACTTTGATTTGATTTCAAAGTTCTCAGAGTGGTCTGGTACAGGGCAAAATTCAAGAGTTCCCAGTTCGTGGTTGTGGTGTGCGCTTAGCTAGAAGTTCAAACTAAAAATATCCATAGTACCAAAGCCACAAGCTGATGGTGGTAAGACCATGAGGATAAACAAGAGGTGATCGCAACATGGACCAAAACCAGTAGGCATTGGTTCATCAGTGGTAGCGGCTTTCAACTTTTCCCAGTGTACCACCACCTCCGGGGGATTCATCATCGTTGTGGGGACAGATCCAGGGGCATGTGGGCTGACCAGTTCCCACTCAGGCCTGGGTCACTGGCACAGTGGTTGTCTCCTCCGGGACCACAGGACATACTGTCCCGAGCCTGCATTGTGAGATCCAGAGGCAGTGCTCGAGATAAGATTTTGAGGTGGGAGTATTTTACTCCCTAGTTTTAAACTTTGAGAGTAAATGTGATTTCAAGAGTAACAATGAGTTTTCTTCTTTGCAAGAGAGTAAAAAGTATGTGACCACCAGTCGACTTGTGCAAAACTGTCTGGAAGTCATTAGCATGCGTTAGCTTTCTGCATCATTTCAGAAAAGCAGGTTTCCCACAATTAACAGATAAAATACAAGGTGCAGTGGCACGGACACCCTCTCACAAATGGAACAGTACTAACACTGCGTTTCCCTTGCATATAAAGAAAGGGTACAACAGCAGTATTAAGCTTTTTAACTCTTCGCTTACACAGAGCAGGACAACTTGAGTACAAACCGTGCAGGCTTCCCCTACACAAACAGAAAAGGCAAATCAGTGCAACCCCAATGCAAGCTTTAATCATGTAGAACAGCTGGAAAATCAGTGCAAGGTGTCAAGTTAAGGTAGAAGATTCCCACAAAATGTACCAATCAGGAATGTGTTTGTGCAGTAGAAGCTCCTCTCATATACAACAGGTGTAATATAGCCCTGGTAGTGCACACTCCACTCCTAATATAGAAAAGGTATTGCATAGATCTCAGTAGATCATGCTTTCCTCACATAGATCAGGAACATTGGGAGTCTCAGCAATGCAAGATTACTACACTTGGAACAGATACATTCAGGGTGTGTTTATTCTGTAACTCAAAAGGAAGATGCTGTACTCGAGGAGTATTTGAACAAAGCTCTGGAAATAGGATTCATACATCATTCTCGTTCTCCAGCCACATCGCCTCTCTTCTTTGTACTGAAGAAGGAGGTTGATCTGCGGCCCTGCATAGATTACCATGCCCTAAACGCGATTACTATACCTAACCAATATCCTATACCACTCATATCGGTGCTATTGGATCAGTTAGGGTCCTCTGTGCTGTTCACGAAATTAGACTTAGAGGAGCATTATAATCTTGTGTGGATGAGAAAGGGTGACAAATGCAAAATGTCATTCAAGACCAAATATAGCCTTTTTGAATATATCGTCATGCCATTCGGCCTTCCGCAATGCTCCTGCAACTTTCGAGAGTTTCATCAATGATGTGTTAAGTGATATGCTTGATCATTATGTCATCGTGTATTTAGATGATATTTTGATTTACTCTGCCTCTTATGAATCACATGTGCAGCACGTCTTCACAGTTTTGCAACGCCTGCGCGACAATCATTTCTAAGCTAAACTGGAGAAGTGCATTTTTCATGCAACAGAGGTTGAGTTCTTGGTGTATTATATCACTAATGAAGGGGTTAAAATGAGCAGCTCAAAAATAAGAGCTGTCTTGGAATGGCCTACCCCTACCTCTGTGAAATCCTTGCAGTCTTTGTGAATGTTTATCGGCGGTTATCTGCTCTTTTTCTGCTATGGTCGCTCCCTTAATGCCCCTTACTAGTAGCAAACGCTTGTTTGTTTATAGTACAGATGCCCAACAAGCTTTTGATGCCTTGAAAGCTGCCTTCACCACGGCTCCTTTACTTCAGCATCACGATTCTATGTTGAGTGGGACGCCTCAGACGTAGCGGTCGGTGCAGTCTTGTCTCAATTATGTGCTGACTCGGGTCTCTTGCATCCGGTGGCTTACCATTCACGGAAGCTTACTCAATATGAACAGAACTATACTATCACGATCACGGAGCACGAGTTGTTGGCAGTAAGGGATGCTTTCATGGTCTGGAGACCTCACCTACTGCTCGTCATGGCAGATGGCACAAGTTCTTTTCCATGTTCAATTTTGTACTCGCTTATTGCCCTGGTTCCTTACATTCTAAAGCCAATGCACTTTCAAGGATGCATGGGTCTTCACCACCGCGTGTCTGGGATGGGAATATACTCTTACCCAATCAGGTGGTGTGTGCTTGCACTTTACAACCCTTGTTGAAATCGTTCATCCAAGAATGAGTCAGAAATCAAGGAATACAATATGGATATCATTCTTTCTCTGCCTTATGTCCAAGGTCGTATATTCATTCCGGATGCAGCTACTTGGCACATTGCATTGAAGTGCTGTCACGATTCACTTATGGCTGCACATCCAGGCAGACGTAAAACTATGCAACTACTAAAACGCTGGTGGCCTTCTTTGCAGAGAGATGTGGCAGAGTATATTGACGCTTGTTCCATATGTGCGCAATGTAAGGGGACCACGGCTAAACCCATGGGTCTCTTACAACCGCTTCCAGTCCCAAAACGACCATGGGCTATGATCTCAATGTATTTTATAGTGGAGTTACCAGTGGTCAAAGGATAGGACACCATTTGGGTTGTGATTGTTTTTTTTTACCAAGTTAGCCTTGTTTATTCCTTGCCAAGGTTTACCAACAGCCCCTGCTCTTGCTGAGTTATTTTTGCACAAGGGATTTCGTTTCTTTGGTCTCCATGACGTCTTTGTCTCTGATTGGGGAACTCAGTTAACCTCTTGTTTTTGGAGGCATCTCACAGCCTCCTTGGGCATTGACGAGCGATATTCAAGCAGATACCAGACACAGACGGACGGTCAGACAGAACGCTTGAATGCCACATTAGAGCAGTATGTCTTACTTTGCAATTTCAGGAATCTTGGTTTTCGGTCCTCTTCCATGCTGAGTTTGCTTACAATAATTCAGTTCATGCTCCCAAAGGGTCTTTGCCGTTTTTTGTTATGTATGGGCAAAACCCAAGGACACTGCCTTTAGATTTGGCGGTCGAATCGGACAACCCTGCTGTTCACGACTGTCTTCGTGAACTCTCTGCTTTGCACAATGATGTTAGGAAACATTTGACAGAGGCACAGGAACAGGCCAAGTTGTATGCAGATCGACTTCAGAAGAAGGCTCCTTCATATCAGCCTGGTATTTAGGTGTGGTTATCCACCAAAAATCTCTGCATCCCTGACTGTAAATGCCTGGTACGTCATTTTGTGGGACCCCATCTGATCAAGGAAGTCATTAATCCTGTAGTTGTTAAACTTGAGTTGCTTCTCTTGTGGAAAATCCACCCAGTGTTTCATGTGTCGTTAATCCAACCATGTGTGAGCGACACTAGACTCGTGGATCATCCCCATCACGGTACATGGGTCGGAGGAGTATGAGGTGAATGCATTTCTTGACACACAGATCTCTAAAGGGGTTAGGATATACTTGGTCGACTGGAAAGGCTATGGTCCGAAAAAGATCAGACTTGGGAACCTGAAGCTAATCTGCACGCCCCGGTTCTCTCTCATGTCTCGTTTCCTATTCTCCAGGAGGGGGTTAGTATCATTAGGGGAGGATGCTGTCAAGAAACCACTGCTATCCAAGAACTCACAAGTTTCCCAGTGTAAACCACAACACAGTCAGGGTCCTGTTGCCACCCCTGTCCTCTCGCGTTTCGCAGGAATTAGTTATGGTAATATGAAACATGGCAAAACCCCAACGCGCAATATGTCTTTTCGTGCGTGTTGGGGGTTGCCATGGCGATGCTGGTGCCCTGCCCATCAACCTTCATGTGCACAGTCATGTCAGAACCACGTGCAACGGATCTGGTGATACCTTTTCTTCTTAAGTCCCACCCATGCAAGGTATCCCAGCTTCTGAATTTTGTTCGCAACCTTTTGGCTCCACGTGCTTAGTCAGATCAATCTCTGGGGGTTAGTAGTTATATTGATACATTGCTTATCCTCTGCTTACAGGATAACGCCCAATATCGATTCAGGAACAGGAATCCCATTCCATTTGGTTATTAAGGGGAGCTACTGTTGACACGCAAGTTAGTGCTGACCATTCTTAAATCCTGCAATACTGTTGTTATTGTTAGTTGTGGTGTTGTTTGTGTGTTTCTTTTTACAGCCAGCTGTGTCCTGTGGTGTCCATCCATCTTTTGGTCAATAGATCTCACAGCCTGTTCTTTAATACTCCTGAGAGTTACATTGGCAGAAAGAATTAGTCGGCTACACGACGGGTTCAACTGCTGACATGCCGCCCTACAGATCTAGGATTGACAACCATGTAAATATACAAGTAAAGGATACAGATGTCACAAAAAGGATACAATATCCTGATGTCTTCTTCCTAGCTTCAATGATGAATCCTCAAGGAAAAACCCTTTCCATTGATTACACCCTCTGTCCGTTATACCATACAGCCAGTGTGAGGAATCAATTGAAAGGGCAAATAAATCAACACACTCTCCAATCTGTTTAATAGAAACAACAGGCAAGTAATGTCTAATGACTTTTAACTAATATATATCTCACTAATTATTTCCCACTAACCTTAATAGGACTCGATTTTGGAGGAAGTCCCAAATTGCAACGAAATCCAGGTATAAATCACCAATAGAGACAACGAAAAGGGAAAGCGAAGTTAGTAGGAAAACTAACCCGAACGGCCCGAGGGTCGCACTAGTGTCGGGTAGGTGCACTCTGGAAAGCGTCCTTTAGTTCTGTGCACTAAGGTTAATACAACATGTGTGGGGATCAATGTTCATAAGCAAAAGTTCATATCCGGAGATGGACTTCAATTCACCCTTTAAGTAAAAGTAAATAATTCCCAACTGGGACGTGTGTTCAATGACCGAACCAGTCCTTTCTTTACTCCGGAATGTAGGTTTAAATTCACCCTGGAGATATTAACGGAAAATAAAGAATACCCTTCTGGGCTGAATATTCAATACAAAAAATAGATCTTACTCTGGGTAACAACAAAAGGACTTAAGCAGCAATAAAGAATAACAGAGTTTTAGTTCCCAATGATGCAAGAGTAATCTTTCACCTGGGTAAGTGGAATCAGGTAACTTCTGTGCGCTTGTGCGATGTCACCGGTTTGGAACTGGAACGCGGTGATGAGCAAGGCGGAAACGCGGGAGGACACCTTCTCGGGAACGCCGCAGTGTAGACACTGTGCGCGGCGAGGAGGAAGGGAACGCCTTCTTGGGAATACCGCTGTTTGAACACGGGACGCAGAAAACATTGCAGGAGCCTGACTCGTAATATGAGTCACGGAGGAAGAAATACTGCAACTCACTGTGGACAGGACCGTAATAGTTTCAACAATCAGAAGCAGCGAATGCTTAGAGGAAGGCACCTAAATACTTTCACGGATCACGTGATAGAGGCATTACCTAAAAGTATCACATGATCCTATGCTGAGAATCAACACTTTTTTGTGGAGAGTTTGTTAAAGAACCTCCACCTTGTATAGAACGGCGTTGCTGCCGATCTAACAGCATACGGGTTCTTTCTACCGAAGGAAGATGAGTGAGGCATGACAACTTCCTGTAGGAGAACACCCTTTGGTTCCTTCAGCTGTATCTGACAGGTGGTTGGTCACAGGCACATCCACCTGGACCAGTGCACCGCTATCAGGGCTCCAGTTTGGAGCGGTAGAGAGAGACTAGGGCGGTGACACCCTCGGGGCTGTACCGGGAATCGCTGCTGTTGGCTAGTTCTCCTGTGCAGTTCTGAATCGCTGCATATGGTTTGGTGGGGGAGCCGCTCAGTGTTGACGCGAAGCAGTCAGGGGTCCATACCTCGGTATGTTTTCAGCTGGGAGCGGCTGGCTCGCTCTCTCTGCTGGATCCCATGAGGGTTGCTCTTGTGTGTTGGGGACCGTGCTGGAAGTGGATTGGCGGGTGGCGCTGAGAGTGCTTCAATAATCCCTGGTCAAAAATCAATCATTTGGTTCCTGTCGGCCATCTTGGGTGTCACGTTAGGTAGGCGGCTGTATGATGCTACGGCTCGGCGTGTGAGAACAGGTCACTAAGGGGGGGGGTTCCACTCAGCTACGCCCTTCTCTGTCCCGTTCTCTGTCTTGGTGCTGAGTTTCAAGGTGAACTGCATGTTTTAATAGCTGTTAGCCGCATTATGTCTGGCTAGGGCTGGGAGCTACCAGGGAGCCGTACCGCACGCTCTGGATCCAAGCCCCGTCCCATTCACACCCCTGCAACTCCCGCTCCCCTTAAATGGTATAATGGGGTACACTTTTACCAGGTTAAACCACAGCATTTTTGCCGCAATTTTATTAGCTGATACCCTGAATTTGTAATCAAATACTTTTCAAAGAGGTTGAGGTCCCTTATTGCTAAGTGTTTATTTTCTGTGTCGAGTAGCCAATGTCACAACTGCACATACCTAAACCTCTCATCTTCACATATAGAGAATAACTGTTTACATTGTTGAAATGTCTTGATCTCTTGACCCTCCACCATATCACCCGTCATTAGGCAACCTGCTTCATCCCAACGCCTAAAGGCTCCCTGCTCCAATCCCGGTGTCAACTGAGGATTGCGAAAAAGGGGCATAAATGGGGAGGGAAATGTAGTGATACCGACCACCGTACCACTGTATCCCACACATCCCCTATCAAAGCTGTAATTTTGCTCCTATACATATTAGCAGGCTGATCATGTTTATGGCACCATAATACTTCTTGTAGGGGCCTACCTACCTACCACCACCGCCGCTCTGTCCATCTGCAACCATTTCTTGGTTCCCCCCAAACCTTTCCTGGATGATCCGCAGCTGAGCCGCTTGATAGTAAATTCTAAAATTCGGAGCATCCATCCCTTTTCTGCTTAGGGGCGCCATTAATCCTCTCCAAGCCACCCTTGGTCTCTTTCCTTTCCATATAAAGATGCCCAGCATCATTTTGAGAGCCTGGAAGAATTTCGGAGGGATCCATAGTGGTAAAGCATGAAAGTAATATACTACTCTTGGAAGGACCACCATTTTAATTACTTTGATTCTACCCCGTCCAAGAAATAGTCAGAGAATTGCGAATCTTAAACCACTTTTTGATTGAATCTAATAAAGGGAGATAATTTGCTCAATACATGGATTCCAAGGCATTAGTTATCTGTACCCCCAGATATTGTAGACCCCATCGGTCCTCATAAACTGACCAGTATCCATATCAAATTCCTTTGGTGCAATTTCCCCTTGTAACATCATAATTTCCGATTTATGGATATTGATTTTCAGTCCTGCCACTTCACCACATTTTGCCAATTCTTTTATTAAAGCAAGTAATGAAGTAGCTAAATCTGTCACTGTTAAGAGTAAATCGTTGGCACATGCCATCACTTTGTTCCTCACCCCCAAACAGTATACCTCTATTATACTTCTCTTCCCGGATCCTGGATAAAAATGGTTCCAGTTGAATCGCATACAGCACTGAGGATAACGGGCATCCATGTTTAATTCCCCTAGGTGCCCTGATTCCCTGTGAAAGATAACCATTTATTGTGAGCTGTAATGGTAGCGATTGATAATTTGTCTTGTCCATTTGCAAAAATCTTGGTCCAAACCCCATAGCTTCCATAGTGCAAAGCAAAAAAGACCACTCCCCGGTCAAACGCTTTTTCAGCATCTAATGTTATTACTCCTACGGAAAGGCCAGATTTATTAGCCTTCTTGATCAGATGACTCGCCCTTCGTATATTATCAAGCGTCTGCCTCCCCGTAACAAAACCAGACTGATCCGGATGGACAAGCCTCAGTATCATTTTCCCCATTCTTGATGTTAATATTTTAATATATATCTTAGCATCAATATTGATAACCGCTATGGGTCTGTACGACCCGAATCGAGTCCTGTCTTTGCCCGGTTTAGAGAATCGCACTACCTTTGACTCCTCCATAGTCTGTGTAATACCCTATTCAAAGAAAGAGTTAAAAAGAGAGGTCATTACCGGAATCAATACGTCTTTATAGGTTTTGTAAAACAGTGCCGGAAAACCATCCGGTCCTGCAGCCTTGTTAACTGGTAACAACAATATATCTGCCCGTATTTCCTCAGGAGATATCTCCCCTTCCAATTCTTCACTTTCACCAACCTCAATTTTATTCAAAAGGCACAGCTTCAAATAATTCACCTGAGCTTCTCCATCCGGGAGATCAGTGTTATATAGTGCAGAATAATATTCTGTGAATACCTGTAGTATGTCTTCCGAAGAGGAGCTAACCGTGCCCTGTCCAGTGTTAATATGAAGGGATGGCCCTTGCTTCCTCCTTTATTCTCACCTGCTGTGCCAACGTACAGTCAGCTTTATTGGCCTTAATGTAATACCGTGGTCTTAAAAATAGCAGAGACTTCTTAGCATGCCTAGTCTGCAATAAATCGAATTGTTCCTTGAGAAGCCTAGATTCTTTCCTTAATGTTACTCCCCTATTAGTTTCCATTTTGGTCATAACCCCTTTCATTTGAGATTCTAGATCATTTGTATCGAAGCCAGTTGTTTTTCTCTTAAGGTTTTCTTTACAATTAATTCACCCCTATGGTTGCTTATAATGCATCCCACATCGCCCTTTCCTGTATTCCCGGGGTCCTATTCATTTAAAAATATTCCCCAATTTTACTCTGTACCTCATTGCACATGACCAGGTCCCTCAGTAGATGATCCGGAAATTTCCAGTGCCACAACCCTGACCCTTCTTTTTCCTGACATATCTCTATTGTTATGGGTGCATGCTCTGATATGCTGATGGGGCCCAAGTCCATTTTCTGTACCTGGCCCAGCAAGGTGGCGGACACCCAGATGTAACAGATCCTAGAAAATGAGCGATGAACATAACAGTAAAACGTTTATCGTCTCGTTCCCCTGAGTTTCTTTTCAGGAATCCACTAATGCCAATTGAGCCATGTGTGACTTCAACATTTGCGTAGGGCCCCTCTGAGAGGATTGACCGGATGCACTCCTATCCACTGAGGGATCCCAAACCATATTAAAATCTCCTGTTAATATTATTTGTCTCTCTGCAAATTTTTCAAGTTCGGTCAAAACCCCTTGCAAGAGCCTATCTTGCCCCGCATTTGGTGCATATACAGTGGCTATGGTATATCACTTTCTACCCCATTAAATATGGACAAAGACATATCTACCCTCTTTGTCCACCTCTCGCATTGATATGTAATCCAACCTGTCCTTTGATAGCTATGAGGACGCCCCCCCGTCTTGCCCCTTTTGTTGGATTGTAATATGTGTGGGTATCCAGTAATCCTTAGTTTGTGGCTATCAATCCTACGTATATGAGTCTCCTTCAAGGGCACTTTACCCGGTTTGTCGCGTTTCAAAAATGTCTCTGCTTTTCTTCTTTTAACCGGGGAGTTTAAGCCCCTTATATTTAGTGTCACTAGCCAGTATCAGCTAAGAGGTCCGCGTCATGGTAAAGGAAGGGGTATAAGCACCACCTGAAGCGGCTCGCCAGCCTCAAATTAAAATCCGGGGTCCCCTCGCATGCCTCCCCAGTGTGGGGACGGATAACCTCATTCTTCCATGCATGGGAGGAAATTACCATGGACCAGTGGGTGTTCCAGACAGTTACTGTATCTAGTTCAGCCGACCACCTAGATACCGGCCACCAATGTCCAGATGCTTATTGCCAGAACATCTGAAAATCCTACTACAAGAGGTTGAGATCCTGCAAGAAAAGGGCTCGATCAAAGTCGTCCCAGTTCTACAGATGAACAAGGGAATTTATTCAGCATACTTTTCCCCAAAAAGGATCTCACCATGCGCCCTGTGCTAGACTTGCACCCAGCAACCAAATTTGTCAAACCACAAAAGGTTCAAATATTAACGCTGCAAGAGGTAATCCCTCTACTAACGCAGGGATTACATGCAACATTGGACATGAAAGTTGCATACTTTCAGATTTCAATGCTGCCAGCGAACATAAAATACTCAAGGTTCATGATGGAGGACAAACACTAACATTTCATGGTCCTTCCCTTTGGCATTGCCTCAGCCACAAGTGTATTTACAAGGTGCTGGCGGTAGTAGCGGCTCACCTGCGCAGACAGTCCATTCCAGTCTATCCTTACATAGACTGGCTAATAATGGGGGATTCGTACGGAACATGCCTATCAAACACCGAAAAGATGGTCTATCTGCTCTTTAGTCTAGGATTCTCTATAAACGAGAAGGAAGTCCAGTCTCGACCCCAGCCAAGTTAAATCATTTCTGGGGGCTCTAATTCAGACAGAAGACTCTCGTCTTCCTCTCCAAGAGGGTTAAAAACCTGCTGTTCCAGATCCATCACTATGTAGCCAGTCGCAAGGTGATGTACGCAAAGCCTTGCGACTGTTGGGGATGATGGCCTCCTGCATTTACTTGGTCCCACATGCACATTTGCGCATGCGCCCCATGCAAGAGTGGCTCAACAGTCAGTGGTGTCAGGCTAGCGGACAATGGGGCGATCTGGTGGTTGTCTTGGCAGCCTTCATTCTCTACAGTGGTGGTTGAGGGAAAACCTCTTGAAGGGGAATTCCTTCACCACCCCCACAGTAGAAGCCACTCTCACCACACTCGTCTGACAGGGTGCGGGGGGTGGGGAGCTCTCACCACCTTCACAGCGTTTGGTCCCCAGCAGTAGCGTCCAACCACATAAACCTGTTGGAATTGTTAGCGCCTAATCTAGACAGAAATATGACTGTTAGCATGTGCCACGCTTAGATGGAATTGCAGAAATGTGACTGCTAGCATATACCACACTTAGAGGTAACTACAGAAACGTGATTGTTAGCATGTGCCACACTTAATGGAATTTCTCAAGTTTAGTCTGCGCCAAATCTAGACAGAAATATGACTGTTAGCAGATATCACACTTAGATGGAATTTCAGAAATATGATGGTCAGCATGTGCCACACTCAGATGGAATTCCCAAGCTTAGTCCGCGTCGCATCCAGATAGAAATATGATGGTCAGCATGTGCCACACTCAGATGGAATTCCCAAGCTTAGTCCGCGTCGCATCTAGATAGAAATATGATGGTTAACATATGCCACACTCAGATGGAATTCCCAAGCTTAGCCCGCGTCGCATCTAGATAGAAATATGATGTTAGCATATGCCACACTCGGATGGAATTTCAGGAATGGGACCATTAGCATATGTGACTCTTAGCATGCACCACACTTAGAATTATGAACCCTAGCTTGCGTCGCATCTAGATAGAAATGTGACTGTTAGCATGTACCGGACCTAGATGGAATCCCACAATTGCAAGGACAGCAATGCCAACTAACCAACCAACTAACAACTCCATCCCTCTGCAGACACCTCTCAAACTATAACCAAACACAACCACAAGCCTTAAACGCAGCAATCCGCACAAACTTCACAACAATGCAACAACAAAACAAACCACACATAGCCTTGCACAACAGCACACGACGACTACGGACCATAAAACACCCCAAGCCCGGCCGACGGAACCACCGGGCTGAGGCTGCCAACAGCACATCACTGCTCTCTTGCACTTTTCCAGCTTATTCCTACTAACCCACCCCCTCTCCTCCCCTTTTCAGAGCCGCCAGAGCGCCAGGGGACCACTTCGGTGGTGATAGTGCGCGGTACAAATGACCTTTAACATTAACATTAACACTAGTTGAAACCCCTTTCTGCCCCCCATAACCACTGGGATGCGTTGATTCATTCAGTGGCAGCTGTCACCCCTCATGCTCCCTTCCCTGGTCCCCTCACCCATCTCCCCCCTGCTATACCTACCCTAACTCTCCGATCGGACTCAACCCACCCCTCCCCCCCCCCCCCCCCCCCGAACCATGCCTCGGGTCATGGAGGTTGAGCTCTACTACACACCCGGAGATAAATTGTGCGGGTCTACTAGGACCCATACCTCCCGCCCCAATTCCAAGTGCCAGGATCACTACCCACCTGCACCATTGCCATCTCTTCAATTATCCTCCTTCCCGCAGTTATGACCTCAGGACTGGGCGAGTTTGTCCTTATGCATGTCAGGGCCACTCTGGGTCATTTTCTTCGACTGTGTGTCTCGTGCTTTTCTCCATTCCCATTGTTTGGTCTTTGCAGTCACTCGTGTGGGTTCAGAGTCTTGTTGAACACTTCTTTCTTCTTTCTCAATCTTCAATATCCTAAGACCTTCTTCCCAGGAAAACAACAATCGAAATGGAAATGCCCATCTATATCGTACTTCAGCATGAAGGAAGACTTTAACCACAGGAGCCATTGATCTTAGTTTCATTAATGTAGATTGTGCCAAATCTTGATATAATTGTATTTCCACACCATTCACTTTGATTGGACTTGCTTTTCTAGCCACCAGCAAGATCGCCTCTTTTTGTCCAAATCTTTGTATAGTCCTAACTACATCCCGGGGTCTAGCCCCTGGGTCCCTTCACTTAGGGCCAAATCTGTGAACACGATCCAGGGGAATTTCTCCCCCGTATCCAACTCGCAGAGGTCCGCAAAAACCTGTTGCATAGTATGTCTTAAGTCCCGATCTTCGATTCCTTCAATAAGACCTTAAACCCTAATGTTCAATCTGCTAGAGCGATTTTCAAGGTCCTCCGTCTGGATTGTTAAGTTGTGGGAAGCAGTTACAAGTTGATCAGTTAAGGCGTTGTTCTTGCGCATGTCATCAGCCAATTCTTGAATCGCATTTTCGGTGGCAACCACCCTCTCCCCTAGATCTTTGATGTCCCCTTTTACCTCCTGCAGGGATTGAGCTAATTCTGATCTGATCAGACTTATCTGTGCCTTCAGTGTCTTGGTCATCTGATAGCTGAATTCTTCGAAACACTGTTGAAACACTTTCTTGGTGACCACCTGCGATGATGTCCCAATTGAGGACCCGCTCTGAAGCTGCTGCTCTAGGCGAGTCTGTTCTTCACCGTCTTATTCCCTTCCTTGCGCCATAGCTTCTGTATTGCACCTTCTTGTTGTTTCCTTGAAAGTTTGAGAGTGGGGTCCCCCTCTTTGGGATCTTTAGGCCTATTCCGAGACATTTGCGTATCCAGGCAAAACGTAACGGTGTACTCCAAAGCCTCCCAGTACCCCTTGCTGGATTTTCGCAAGATGATAATCTGCTGTCCCAATATATTCCGTAGGGTGGAGGACTCCCCCACCCCTCTGTCTCTCAAGCAAGGCTCATCAACGCCCTGCCTGCCGGACCTCAAACTCTCTTGATCGAGGAAGAAGTCCTCTTGCAGCTAATGTGGAATCTCTCTTCCCTGTCCCCCTCTCACAGTTGATGATCAGTATGGCCTCCTCTCCAGCTGCCTTTTATGTCTATTGGCCATGCCTGCTTCCACAGTCGGTACTTTTTCTTCGCCCTCCACTCCCACCTTCAAGAGTAATCCTGATGCAGTGTGCTTCACTTCTCCTACGTTCACTTTTATACCCTTCTTTCTCTCGCGTGTTGCACTTTTGCTTTGCACGGCTGCACCTCCTCTCAAACAGCCCTGGAGCTCCTCCAGTTAACCTGCAGTGAGGACTGGGTCACCACCACTGCCCACTGAATTACGCCCTCCGCACAGGACCACTTAGCGCTCTGCTTAATCTCGAGCAGGTAAGGGGGGCGTTCACACCTTCCGGGGGCTCCTGCCCTCTTCTGGCACCAAATCCGGGATTGCCACTGTTAGGAAAGATTTCATATGTGTATGTAATTTTCCCTCCATGCGTCAACCCCCAAACATTTTGCTGCTGTTTAGACACCATTGACTGACTTTGCCAGAGAATCACAGCCTTCAGCTGCACTCCTCTGGGCTTTTGCTCACTTTTTATGGGGGAAACTGACATGCCCTTAAGACATCAGTACTGGGAGACTTTGTTTCCCTTAGTCCTTTTCTCATGTTGCAACTTTTGTGCAACATGTAACAAATGTGCAATGTATCCTACCATACAGCACACTTGGGTCTATAGTCATTTCCAAAGACCCTAGATACTCTCGCTGGACTTTTTATGAACTGTACAGATGTGTCATGGACAGGACTGGTGGCATCTATCGTTTCGGATTCTTTTCAACTCTTTCCTGCCATGTTAACCGCGGTAACCGCGTTTCGCACGAATAGGTGGCCTGGCTCCAAAATGGCCATGCCACAAGGTCCTCTGTCCTGTCCTTTGGCCATCTTGCCCCTTCACCTTCTCCAGGTCGAGTCGACCCTGGCCAGTCCATATTTGGTCATGCATTTTCCCGCGAATCCCAATGCTTTCGCTGGCTTCTGCATGCCTTGTGTGTGTGCCTTCAGGATGTGGGCTGGGATGTCTGGTCCCAATACACATCCTGGGTGCCTGAGAGTCTGGAGTGTCCTGAATGCCTGAGACCACCGTGGTCTGTGATTGGTCCACGTATGGAGTGTGTGTTTGTGAGCAGATCTCCCATTGGGTCCTCTCCGTTCTGGCGCGAAGGGAACTTTGGATAAGAGGAGGATGGAAACACCACTACCAGGTCGATCTCAAGAGTTCTCACTGAACAAGGGATAGGATCGAAGTATGCTGCAACTATGAAGCTGAGTCGAGGAACCGCTGGTGACCCGCTGGAAGGTTTGGCACCCTGAGCCCGCTGTCCCGTAGTACCCCTCTGCATCTGGTCGTCCTAGAAGGTCTGTGAAGGCGCTTCAATGCATTCGAATAGTGGGACCAACTATTCTCGGCACCTTCACCAAAACCTGCAAGTAAACTTTCTCGGAAGCGTCCCTGGGCCAACCACCTTTGCTCTGTCTCTGCCGTCGTTTCGAGGAGGCCCTCGAAACTTGGTACACTGCTAGCTCTTTTGTACACTTGACATTCCCAGGTCTGAAGTGAGACGAGTAGACCCGGTCCTTTGCAAGCCCGCTGCATTTGTGACCCTCTTGCCCCTGAAGCCTGCTGCAGTGAAACTGGGGCGGTTCATCCACCCAGAGTGTAGAAATCGCCACTGTGCCATTTGGGAAATCTCACTGGAACATAGGAACTAAAAGGTGCCGAGACGTCCTTTTTGTCGCTCTCAAACCTGCAACCGAATTGGATTAACCTGCCAAAGTTTGGGTCTCCTTGCCTCAGGGACCGGGGAGTAATCTTTACCCCAACCGGTGGCCCCTAGTGCCAGAGCCCAACTTTACGCACGAGTAGCTCCTGGGGGCCCGCTCTCCTGTTTGCTGCTATTGCGAAATAGCGACTCCATCCCAAACTCTCGAACTGCCTCTGCCTTCAAATGGAGGTCCTTCTTGAATAGTGGAACTTATTCTTCATCACCTTATCCACCTTCCCGAGCTGCTAGAGACCCCTGAAGAGACCCTGTTTTGCCCATTGGAACAACCACGTACATTGACATACATGTACTATTGAGCACAAGGCTCCCCTCTTCTTATGGCTCGGACTGCCTCCTAGTTAGGTGAATAACTGATGTTGAATTGGGACTAAAAATTAACTAGGTTAACATATTTCGTGCAGTCCTCCCTTTAGACCCCCCTGGTTTTGTACATTTATTGTATTGAGTGTGATGTATTGGTTTACTTAGTTTTACTGTGATTCTTTGCTATGGTCTGTTACCAAGGCCTTGTAATGAATGTGTCTATATTTTTAATATAACACATGTCCGAAGTAATTTGTAAGTGTCCTTGCTCTGTGTGCTCATTGAGGTCCTTCAGTCACCCTCGCCCCTCCTGAGACTTAGTCTTGACTGCCTGCCATAGCTACCCTGATTGATCTGGCTTGTCCAGAGGTTACCCTGTTCCAAGAAACTAGGTTGGCCTTCTGAATCTCTGCCACTCCTGGACAGAGTTCAGAAATCCTTTTTTTTTTTTTTTTTAAACTTTGTTCATTAAGTTTCAAACAAAACAATCATAAAAAACAAACATGAATCATAGGCATATGGCAAGTGCAGGCAATATGGCAATATCAAAAGCGGACCGTGAGACAGTTGAAACAAGGCAACTAACTATCAATGGTGGTACTGATCGACTTCCCCCAGTGGATTTCAATGAGTGTCCAGCCATTTGCCCCATATTTTTTCGAATTTGCGGTTATAGATCCGGCGTTCTGAGGCTGCGCATCTGTCTAGTTCGTTATTCCAGCAGTTCAGGCAGAGTGGATCGCCAGAGCCCCATTTAGCCGCAATCAGTCTTTTGCCTGCCCCCAACGCAATTGTCAGAAACATTTTCTCATATTTAGACAGGTCTACCTCCCTCCAGATGCCCAGGAGTACCATTTTGGGATCCCTAGGGATTGGCGTCGCCAGGGCAGCAGAGATCATGTTAATACAGTTCTCCCAGAAGGCCTGTAACACCCGGCAGTCCCATATCATATGGTAGAAGGTAGCAGGTTCAATGTTGCATCTAATGCAGGTCCCGTCCTCCACTCCCCCCCCCCCATTTCGCCATTCCGGTACGTGAATGATGAGCGGTGAAGGATTCTCAACTGTACCCATGATAAAAAAAAATCAAGAGCAGGGGGTTCTAGCTTCCCCTACCTTGCGGCTCTACACTGGAATGCCCTCCCCACTGCCCTGCGAGCTGAACCTTCCCTGACCAAAACCTTGAAAACCACCCTGTTTGCTTGATTCCCTACCGTTTATCACCTACACTCGCCACATGTATACCTGACCTTTGTACACCTCCATGCATAATATCTGTTACACCTAAATGTCAATGCCAAATGATGTACCTATGCATAATGTAACTAAGCTTTCTGCAAGTAACAGCGCCAAAATGCCCCTGGGCTGCCTGCGCGCTATACAAATGTAAAAAATAAAAAATAAAATAAAATTAGCCTCAATTTCGACTCTATACCGATTTCTCTAGGGGACATTAACGCAACCACCCAGTCTTCTGGTTCCAATTGGACACCACAGAAGAAAGAAAAGCCAGCCTCTTTATCGTGGAGTGAGCGCCATGTGTCCATCAATCCCAGGGCTTCAGCGAACACGGCAAGTGATGTGCAGGTGGGACGGCATCTAGATCTCTTATGAGATCTGTCGACTGCAGTATCCATCACTTCGTTGAAGTCCCCAGCAATCACCCATATGTTGGCCTCTTCCTCCAGGAGTAAGCTACGTAACTCGGAGAGCAGTTCTTTCGTAAGCGTGGGGGGGGGCATAGATTGCTGCGAGGCCCCATTTCTCGCCCCAGATGTCGGCTAGTATCATTACGTATCGACCCCGGGGGGTCAGTTTTGACCTTTCCTACTTGCAGGGGTCACGCTTATGGATGAGTATCATCGTGCCCCTGGCACCTTTCGTGAATCTGGCATGGTAGGTGTGCGAGTAGTTGGATCTTTTGAAGAAGTTGGTGCTCGTGCCAATCAGATGCGTTTCATTTAAAAGAGCAATATCCGTAGAGTATCGGTTAAAGTACTGGGGCACCAATCTCCGCTTTATACTGGAGCCGAGGCCGTTAACGTTCCAGGACAGTATGGTTACCTTGTTGGAGTTCATTCTATCTGCAAGAGTCTCTTATCAGGGCATCTGGAGGATCAGTGGCAGTTGCGCATTTTCCAGAGGTGTGTAGTGATGTTTTTCCCGGGGGAGACGTCCGGGGGTCACCTCGTAGTGGTGTGCCTGAAAACTGGATGATGAGTATGTCAACGGTCTTGCCCGTAGACAGTGCGTGATTTCCTTGCCAGCCTTTGTCAATGTTGTGTCTTCTTGTCCCGTAAGGCGGTGCCTTAAAACTCCCCCCACCCTGTACTCCCCCACCCCCTCCGCCCCCTCCCAACTGGGAGCACCTGTCGCCCAAACATTAAACTTATAACTTAGAAAACGTCCTCAGGATGACCCAGATTAGGGTAGTAACTTCTGCAGGGTCACCCGGACTGCGATTAGGACTCCGGTGCCTGGAGGACGGCGGCCGCAAGAGTGGAGTTTCCGTAAAGTTACATAACGGACCCGTTCCTATGATGCCCAGTCCTCAATCATTCTCTGTAGTGTTTTTGACAGGGCGCAGTAGCGACTCGGTTTCTGGTTCCAACGGAGTTAAAGGTGGCGAGCGTTGTCCTGAACCGGGTCTCTGTGCGGACGGTCCGGCGGGTGGGCGATGGGCCGCAGGCCTGCTAAGGATCTGTGTTTTTCGAGCCATTCCCATGCTTCTCTGGGGTTGTGAAATACAGAAATCCTTAACAGCCACGCCCAGAGCAGGCCACACTGATTGTCACTTGAATGCTTTGCAATAGGAGGAATGCACCGCCATCCAAGGTTACTCTGGCGCCCACTAAGTCCACTGGCCATTACATTAATGCTTGAACACCACGGGAGGATCAGCTTTGCCAATTCTTCCCATTAATGTTATTGGTAACTTTTTCCAGAATTGGATCGATTCCCCTGTCCCTGACAATGCCCTACCTGTATTAGACATAAACGTCTCATCCATGTCGTGGAAGATCTGAATTCCAGGATACCTAAACGATTCCCCTTCACATATGAACCTCCAATCCGGTAGGGGAACTTGATCATGGCAGTGAAGACCCCCTGAGCAGGAACAGTAGGGACTTTTCTCTGTTGATGTGGAAATCCTACAGCATTCCGAAATTACCCAGTACCTCCAGCAACATTGGCATATTGTCTCTCTGGTTCCCCACATAAAGCAACAGGTCATCAGCGTATAAGGATACTGTGTGTCTCATGCCACCCCCCTTCCCTCCGGTGAATATCCCCACCTCACTCATCTCCTTCTGAAGAAACGTTTCCACGGTTCCAGTGCCATAGGAAACTAAACTGGTGAAACCGGGCACTCTTACCTGCCCTCCCCCACCTTACCCTGCGTCCACTGCTGTGACACCCAGTTGTTAGTTTTCACCCTCGCCATTGGCCTAGTGCATAAGAGCCATAGCCGCCAGCAGATATTAAGCACAAACCCAAAAGCTTGGAGCACTCTAAATGGCCATTCCCATTCTAATGAATCAAATGCCTTCTTCTCGTCGAAGGCTGCCGTTTCCCCCTCAGTATCTTTCACCAAGTCCATAACATGATGCAGGCGGCTTAGGTTCATTGTTGTATTCCATCCCTCTATGAATCCGCACTGGTCGGGATGCACCAGTTTTGGGGCCACCCCTGACAATCTGGTAGGTAGACTCTTTCCCAGAATCTTCACATCAACATTTAGTAACAAAATGGGGCGATAGGATGCACCGTTTAGGGGGTCCTTCTGTTCCTTTAATAAGACTGTTATCACCGCCTCCCGAATCAAGTCTGGGAGAACTCAGGTCTCAAAAGCCTCATCATATACTTTCTTAAACTGGGGAACCAGGAGATCTGCATATGCACAATAGAATTCCAAAGGAAAACCATTGCTTCCGGGGATCTACTCTTCCACAATGTTTGTAGTGCACAGCTTATTTCGTACTCATGGATGGGCTTTTCTAATTGAATCAAGTCCAGCAGTTTGTCAGCCTCCACTGCCACATAGATCCCCTCATTTGAATGCAGATCTTGATAGAAATGCCAGATCGCCTCATTAATCCCTTCCTGGGTGCTAGTCAAGTCCCCTGATTCTCGTCTGATCTGCGTGATGACATGCTGCGGCCGTTCCCGACGGATCAGATAAGCCAGCAACCTCCCTGCCTTCCCCATGAATCCGCACGTCCCATTTACTCCCATCTAGTTTCGACAGCGAGGCCTGCCCCTTTCGCTGAGAGGCCAGTACCTTTGCCAATCCTTTCCTCACCTGCCGCCCCTCTACCAATTCCCTCTCCAACTATAACACATCTCGTTCTTTCTTTCTCGACGCATCCTGTAACATCCGCCTCACCCCGTTACCTTGGATATACAAACTCCCCTGATTGTAGCCTGAAGCGCTTCCCACAGTGTTAGACCGCTTGCACTGATACTTCATTGTGATGCTGGAAATGCATTGGAGGGACAGGGCCACCATATCCTTGTCCTTTATTGCTTTATGTATGCTCTGTCTTGTTTTCTGCGCAGGAGTTCATGTGGGACTCCTTGCGGTGCGGCTCTTCCTCTTTTTGGTTTGGTGTACAGATCCTTGGGATCCCCTTATGGCACCCATGGGTGGGAGTACAGCCCTGTACTCCTAATGTATGTTTTGGGCACCTGTGTGTTGCCCATAGAGCAGGGTATGGGCTGGTGGTAGCTCCATGCTGAATTTGACACGTGTGCTGAGTATCCTCCATTTTGGGATACCCAGGCCCTGCCATTGGAATCAGTTGATTCCTGATAGGAAACAAGATGGCCCTGTGACCTCTTGCTTTCTATTGCCTGTTACCATGTTTTCCTAAAGTCACGGGAAGCCCTGACTCTGTCACTTCACCCTGACTGGCTGTTGGGTGGAAGTTCCATATATGGTGTTGTGGGGGGGGGGGGGTGAGTCCAGGCCAGACTGACTGGAGCCTTCCCAATGACTGTTTGTTGTGGGTACGCCCCTGGGCTGGGACCTGGGTGATTGGAGTGTGTGCCAAATACGCATTTCATTTTGTGGGTGTCTAGTATATGGTGGTTGACACAATGATTGAGACAGCCCTGCCCGAAACTAGTATGAATGCAGTGTGGAGTGTTGAATGCCAGAGTGCTTGTTCGAATCCACATTCTGTGTTGTGAGTATATGGATGGAGAAGAATGGCCTGATGCACTGTGAGCCTGATTGGCTGCCTGAATGCCCTTCTGAGTGATTGGTTGCCTGAGTGTGACCCAGCAGAATGAATGGGAGATCAACAGTATATCTGGGGGCCTCTCACTGATGGAAATCGTTCAGAAGCTGAAGTTGATACTTGATGCTTAACCTTGAAACCCGCAGGAAGAAGAATTATTGCTGCTGCTGTCCTTTGCTAATCTGAAAGCTGCATGACTGTTGAGAAACTGATCCAAGAGAGGACCTGGCTATGAGACCTCTTCCCGAGCTACGAGGCACCATCGCGCACCAGCTGATCTTTGCCAAAGCTCCCTGTACGTTAGCCCCTCGAAAGGCTGTCGATCGTAGAAGGGGACTGCCACGGAATCATGAAGCAAAGCGCCCGGACATTGAAGTCCATCACCGTCGACGACTGCCGTCGACGACCGGAGCCGCAGTGCTCCTTTGCCTAAGACATTTGAAACAAGGACTCTCTCACTCATCACCGATGACTGCTTTGGTCCCGCTGGAGAAAGTCAAGGCTGCCGACGACCGAGGAGAATCGGCCAGTGGGTTTTCCTCCACCGGAAGACCGAGGAGAGACTGACGACCCGACGCCCTTGCTGGGGCAAAGTTCTTGATTAACTGTTTGTGGCAACAAACTCTTGTCGTCGAGGTGCACCGCCCAGCTCCGCTTGCAGAAAGTTTTTGTCCGATCGTCAAGAACTGAAGCTGCTGCCGCAATGGCAGTGTTCAGTGCTCTGGAGCTATCCCCCTGTTTGTATCCTGATCTGGCAATGGGCGGGGCATCCCTCCCTGTGTCTCTGCCAACCACTGCTTGTGGTACTTTTCTATTTTGTCCCTATACAACCGCAAAGCACTATACATGTATTCCAATGGAGACATTACCCCATACTAATAATTGTTATGTTCAACACCCCTTTATGTTATAAATAGTGCACAATTTGTCGTAAATGTCACTACCAGTTTTGTTCTTGCTCCGCAGTCACCCCGTTTCCACTCCTGTCCCTGCTTTCTCACTCCTCCCGATCCACACTTTTACTGCTTCTACAGGCCCTCCCTTGCCCTCCACTGATTACACAAATAATATTCAATACACTAAAACAACAAACTAAAATAACACGCTAAAACAACCACTACTTTCTCATTCCCCCACCCGAAATATATTGGGCATGGGAATCAGAGCTCTCTAATTATACAGAGCCCCTACTTTTGTATCCTCCTATCACATATAAAATATATGGCGCAACCTTCTCTCCTAGCTCGGAAAGGAATTTCTCTTCTCGTATTCCTACAACAATATCCCTATACCAAAGAAAAATGAAACCATAAAAAAAACCCATGTGGTCGTTACACACTCCTCAACTCGTCACACACCAGCTCGCTCTTCACCCTCGCAGACTACACCCACACTGTTTCCCTGTTCTCCCCCATTGGTGTTCCCCGCAATAGGTGTACTTACATCTGCGTGTTCAGTCGAGCTTCTCCGTCACGAGGTCCCAATAGCGGCATGCACCTTCTAGGAGCTGCGCCTGCTCTAACGAGCAGACAGGAATTCTGTGTAAATGGCTTGCGCGCTTGTGCCTGGTCACTGCAGGTGGGCGTGGCCCCTCCAGAGTTGCGGCCTGTGAGCCCCGGTCTTGTGCGGAACAATCTGGGATCACGTCGGGGTCACCAAAATGTAGCAAAGCCCCTCAACAACCACACCACAAAATACAGCTCTCTAGGCAAAAACCCAGCACACCTCTTGCAAGGAGAACAAGGTTTATTCTCATACAAAGGAAAATACGCTATAGCAAAGAACTATGCTGTCACGGAGTGCTCTAACAAAACCAACATAGCCAGCTGCTTTTAAGGGCAAAAAGCGTCATAACTGACGTACATCACATCGGGTACAAATCCACGTAGCTGGTTGGTGTGATCCTATACATAGACGGCCTGCTGCATATGGGATGCCAGGTCGTTGGTCGCAGCTACTCCGTGATAAAAAGTCTGCGTCTCCGGGGGCCTCAGATAATAAACAAGCATTTCATTAGTGAAAGCAGAGCAAGGTCACATAGCCACACAAATACTATTGTTGAGTGGACTCACTGTGGAGAATAGTTATTGTTTTGTCAACTCAAACACGAACACGAATACGGAAAGGGAGTCGGAGCGTCCTGCAGGTGCATGAGGGGTTATCGGAATGAATGCGAGGAGAGGGATGCTGGATTTTTCCACTTCTGACTGGTTTTTTCCAGCCTTCGACTTATGATCTGCTCTTCGGCCGAGGGCAGACACAACTGAGAAGGGCAGGATATGCCCCATAAATAAGCGGGCATTGCGTGGCAGAGTTAGTTAGAATTTGGACCCCTGGTGATACACTCTCGCTGAGTGGGAGGACGCTCTACCTCGGACCCCATTAGCACGAGTGATCTCTTCGCCTACCTGCTGAGCGACTAAGCAGTGTTGTAGTGGCCAAGGTGAAGGGGTCTTCTGCTGCTTTGTTGACAGTGATGCCCTTTTTGCCTATCTTTTCATATATCTAAGTGTATGTATGCCAAGTTCATTTATACCTATATTGCGTGAATAAAGGGCCTGTAAACATTTGTTTTATTATAACAATTAGCCTGTGTGAGATTTCTTGCCTGTCTGAGTCCAATAACTTGTTTTGCCAGGGGGCCGGGGAAACATAAGTGTAAGTGTTCTCCTCACGTGGCCAAGCAAAAGCAAAACAGTGTGCAACTCGTAGCATGCCCTATCAGCGGCCTAATGTGCACTTGGTACTGCAGACATGGGCGCAGAGGCTACATTCGAAGTCATGTTAACTTACAAACCCCAATTCCATCCCAGATGTGTCGGCGCTGTTCCAGGTCTTCCCACCCTGGCGTTCCATGTCTAGTACACTCTACACCCAGTTTCCCTGTACTCTATCCCCTAATACAGCTTCTATTGGCGCCCCCTCTCCTCTATGCTCTCCGCCACACTGAGTCTTCCTGCAGGGACCGTTGCAACCGCAGCATCCGACCTCGAGGGCGCAATGGCCCCTGCAGGCAGACCTTTCACAGAAGCACCATTAACAATGGTGCCAGTGTGTCTGTCTCCCCATTCCCATGGAGTCCTATGGGACTCCACAGGAATGAGAAGTTACCAAACCCGCCACCTACCTTCCCGGACCGCCAGGACTTGTAATGTCCCGGTGGCAACGGCAAGTCAGGCGGCGGATTCAGTGTTTCCAGGTTGGCTGTAACCCGCTGGTGGCACTGGCGGGTTACCACCAGCCTCGGAATGAGGGCCAGGGTGTTGCATTACAAAGATAGATGTATCCAAATGGTATTTGAGTCTTCTCCTTATGAGGTACTGTGGGGACTTCTAGTAACTTTCTTGGTTTGGGGTATGGGAGAAGCGTTTCTTCTTCTTGTCAAAGGAACGAGATCCTCTGATTCGTCACAGTATCCAGCATTAACCATTGACCAAGTGCTACAACCGGGGAACGAGGAGCTAGTTAGTACAAGGTGTTCTGGAAATCTAACCTCCACATCAGATGCAAACATATCATTTTGTCCATTATTTATGATTCCTTATGCTTTAAATATTGTATGGCTGTGTCTTGATGGTTATAGATTTGTCCGAAATGCACCGAGGTAAATTACATAAGTGTGTGTGTCTGGCTCCAATTGGACTGTGGAGCCAGAAGTAGCTCCTGGTAGCTGTTGTGCCAAGCTAACCGGGCTCTTCTAGGCTACACGCAGGATCTAAATAGCTCCCTGCCCCTCTCAATTTCAAACTCTTTATGGGCAGAGGAGATTTGTGAGGAGGCAGTCGAAGGGAGTGGGCATGCACTCAAGGGATGCTGTAAGCACTGTGGTGAAGGGTGAATAAAGACTGGATGAATGGATTGATGTTTGAGAGTGCGAGAGGATTAGTGTTGGATGGGTGCATAGGGAGTGAGCGACAATGAGGGTTACGGATGGAGAGATGAATGAACTGTGAGTGAGAGCAAGTAACTGATTGGGTGAATATTTAATGCATGTGTGCCATGCGCCAATTTAGATTCATGTAGATCACACACTGACTATTTTAATATACTCTTGTCATTTTCATTCACATTAAATAGGGAACGAAATCAATACCTGGGTACAGTGAACTATGGCTTCCTCAAATAGAGAACATTTTTTGTGGTGAGACAAACAGCCATGGGCATCTGACCTCTTAAAAGTCATGGGAGTTATCTCTAGAGATAATTAGCATCCTTTTCTCAAAATGAGAACGCTGAACTGCTTCTTAATATTGCTTTGTCAACTTAAAAGATGTTTGACCGTTTTTTTGCGCTTAGTAATTGTACTGTTCTTTTTTTCTTCCCTGCACAACCCATCAGGCAGTATGCATCAACAATATAAACTTTCAACGGAAGTCTGTGGTAGTAAGTATCATGTCAACATGTTTTTGCATGATTTGCATGATTCAATTTACGCGAATTCAAGACGGACATGTTTTCCTGCTGGTTTCTCCGTTATATTTGCACTTGGTCATGGCTTATTCTCTTACCTGTGTCTGTATACATATCTCTGCTATTAAGTTGTGTTTAGTGGCTATTCATGTTAATAGATGTACATGCCTTGTGCTTATGCATACGACAAGATGGATTGGGTGGCTGTAGGGAGAGGTAGTAGTGTGACAAGACTGTCTAAATTGTTTGAGCATAGGAGCATATACGTTTGATAAGGCGAAAGGAGTATTTCACAACTGCTCTTGTCAGGGTTCATCTACTCTAAAATGGAAATATTATGTGTCCATTGTGTAGCGGATCAGACGATCATTTAGAAAATCACAAAATAACAAAACCTTCAGTTTACCTGCCGAACAATGTCTTGCCATGAATAACGTTATTATTCCTAATGCTTCCTAAAAAATGTGAATCTAATTGGTGACCCAGATCCCTTCACAGGTGCAATTATCACAACACCTTGTGACCAGTAGGTGCTTGTTAACTACGGCCCCATTTTCTAACCTAGTGTAAACCTAAGGGAGACTATTGAAAGAGAAGAAACATAACTTCCAAAATAGGAGGCAATGTTAGGCCCTCTTCATTGACCATCAATCGGAAGACGGATTGCAAAAAGTAGCATATGGAACTGTTTTGCAAGTAAAATTCTGAAGGAGTGGGTGGTGATGATCTAAAAACCCAGAACTGAAATACCTCCAAGTACTTCAAAGGTTTAGGAGGGTGGCTACTTTTGTATTGTTATTATAGCTGTTAATATTGGTTGTCCAGTCTGTTTCCAAGCGCCCATAGTTTGTTGTAGATTTGGAGTGTAAAATGAAAAGATCAGCCCATGTTGGCCAAGTAATACACGTTTGAATATAAATTTCGTCTTATCTAGTTGACAGTTTAGCCTTTAGACCTTCTTGTGCAGCTGTGCTTATACATTTAAGGATGCAGAACTCTTACGTTTGCATAAATATAGTGTTTGCAGGCAGTGGGTGCAAGATAACTCAAAAAAGCATATGTAATATATTTGAAGAAATACTTTTTGACTCTGTATGGCAGAGTCAAACAGATAGGCCAATTGCACACTGCAAACATAGCAGATTACTGTAATCTTTGGGTAAAGAAAATATTGAGGTATATGCTGTAATAAGATCAGGTGGTGTTAGAGACGCATGGAGGGTGTGTGTGTGTGTGTGTATATATATATTTCTGAGGCTTGTGGAATCTGCTTAGATCACATGCTGTACATAGGCCGACATCTAGTGGAAGCTGCGGAGTATTAGTTTGTTTTCGAAACTCGAAAATGGGTGCCGACACAGGGCGTGCCAGTAATACTATCCCTAGTGTGATGTCCACTGTACCCATGATCCCTCACGCGTGCAGGACCCTCAGATTTTTTTTTTCCGCCATACTTGACGGAAGCATTCTGCAGAGTTCCCTGGCTTTCAGCCATATTTCTCTAAATATCACAATATTTCCCCGTTTCTTCCACTCCCACGTCGAGTCATCGAAGTTCGAGGTTCGACGCCGGCCCGGAGAAGAAACAACCTTTGAGAGCTGCACGACGGACTTTGGGCTTCGGAAGGCCTCTGGCCTCGGCCCGGGCCTTGGAAGGCCTCTGGCCTCGGCCCTGCAAGTAGGGAGAGTGGGGGGTGGAAGCATACTCTACACTCATATATATTTTCCTACACACACTAGCCCGCTGCCACAGGGTACGTATGGAGGGTACCCCTTTCAAATTCTGCCCCAAGTGCAACCGCAAGTATCCTTGGGTTGACAAACACGCCATCTGTAACCTCTGCGTACCGAGGGACCACTCCGAGGCGAACTGTAGAGCATGTAGCCAGTTCAAAGTTAAGGCACTAAAGGACCGCTTGACCAAATATTGGGCCCACCACGCCAGGCAACGCGAGGCCATGGAAGCGCAGGGCACCTTCATTGACGGCAGCGACGCTGTACTTTCGGACGGCGAGGGCAACAAGGTGTCAAAAGACGCACAAGCGCAATTTCCCCGACCTCGAAAGACTGTCCGGCCGGGCAGTTATAGGGAACAAACCCGGACACACAAGCGCTACCCACACCACTTCCACTAAACACTGGAAGTCCAACCGAGACTCGACGCGCGTGTCGAGTTCTCGGAAAGAGGCACACGAAGAGCGGTCTACCGAATCGGTGTCCTCTGGCCGTTCTCAGTCAACATCACCTCACGACACCAGGCAACCATCCACAGTTGCCAAAAATGCCTCACTCACCAAAGTCATGGAGGTACATTTGTCAGTAGATGAAGCCTACCGCCAGCCCCAGGCTGCTCACCAGGAGTCGGCTACAGCAGACCGTTCGGCGGCTGCTTCCGAATCCCGACGTCCTCACTCTAAGAAAAGGGACACTACCCCTGAATCTCGACGCCAGGCGTCGAAAAGCACTGAGAGGGTGAAAACACCATGGAAACACTCTTCCACTCATGGGGAAGGGGGAAACAGCAGAAGAAACCATCTCACCCTTCTTCTGCACCACAGTTACATAAAGATAGCTCTAAATCTTCTGATAAGCATCTAGCCAAGACCCCTGCACAGGCCCATAGGTCCAGTCAAGTCATAGAAGAGGAACCCTCTCAAGAAAGAGTCATTCCCAGTTCCAAGAAATGGACCAGTGAGGATATAGACAGGATTATGACTAGAATGTCCTCCCTAGCAGACTTCTACTCCAAGAACCCACAACACTTCCTCATCTCTGACGGTGCTACTCCCTCAGGATCTAGGGACCCGCAGCCCCCTGGTAAGAAACCTCGGTTTGAGACCCCAACGCAAGGTCTGTCTTCAGACCCTTTTTACATCCAACCTTACACCCTGTATAGTGAGGATCCACTACAAGATGAGGATCCAGACTTGGTAACGTTGGACGACCAAACTGGGGTGGACTATTATGGGGATGACGAGGACCAAGAGGAGGAGGAAGACGACCCAAAAGTCTACAGAAGAGACTCCCCTGTAGGCAAAGAACCTCAAGTTACCGAGACTCCAGTCGACAACCAGCCCCTCCTAAATGAGGTCTTAACTAAAGCGGCAGAACACTTCAGCATAGACACTCAGGGAGCACAGGAGGAGAGGGACTTTTCTGAGGAACTAGTGGGAGAACAGAAACCCATTGCCCTAAGCCATTCCAATTCTCAAGTCCATCCAACGGAGAATTGATCTTTCCCTTCTCAATCCTAACCTCACAAGGGCAGTAAACCCCCGAATTGAGAAATTGTTCAGGGCAGCCCAATCAGACCCGCTTTACATAAGGGGTCAACTGAAGCCTGACTCCCTGGTAGTTACTAATACCCAGAGGAGGCCGGGAACACCTCTATCCTCATCTGAGGCACCCCCCAACAAGGAGAGCAAGAAAATCTACTGGTTGGGAAGGAAGGTAGCCTCCACTTCCGCTTACCAGGAAAGGATTGCCAACTCCACCACTCTGCTGGCTAGTTACAACTGCCACCAGTGGGAGCAAGTAGCTGCCCTCATCGGCTCTGCACCGGAACCTTTAAAGGGCCAGTTAGCCCAGGTCGCGTCGGAGGGGAGAGCCGTGTCCGGTTGCATCCTTAAGGCAACCTTCGATGCCGCAGAGAATGTGGGCAGGCTAATAGCGGAGAGCACTGTCATTAAGAGGCATGCTTGGTTAAGACAGTCGGGGTTTAAACCTGAGACACAAGAATCCTTAATCGACATGCCGGTGGAACCTAATCTACTGCTTGGCAAAGCGGTAGAGGACGCATTAAAGACTGCCAAAAACGAGTATGATACTCTGAAATCCCTCGGACAGTTGACCAACAAGCCCCCTAATCAAAGAGGCAATGGTAATTTTCGTCGCCCACACAGCCAAAATTCACAAAGAGGCTCCAATTATTCACAGGGACAGGGTACATCATGGGGTAACAACCAGCAGTCTACCCAAAGTTACAGCAGAGGAAACAAGAGGGGCCGTGGTAAGGGTAGAGGCAGCCCCAGCAGAGGCGGCACGCCTCACGCAAAACAGTGACGCTGCTCTCAGGGTCCCTTCTCACGCATCCCCAGTAGGGGGACGCATTTCCAAATTCACCCAAGCTTGGGAAGGGATCACATCAGACAGGTGGGTGCTGTCCACAGTGTCCGCAGGATACTGCATAGAACTGCTCGAGCATCCCCGAAACCACCCTCCACGTCAAAAGATACATTCCTTGCACCACCAAAAGATCCTCCTCGAGGAGAATGTCAATCTTCCAGCAAAGGACGCGATAGAACTTGTCCCGAGCAACCAGGTAAACAAGGGTATTTATTCAACTTACTTCCTTGTGCCAAAAAAAGATTTGACAATGCGCCTAGTATTAGACTTATGCCCTGCAAACAAGTATGTCAAGCACCAAATGTTTTGCATGACTACTCTCCAAGAGGTAATCCCCCCCCTCCTAAAAAAAAAAAAGGGGGATTACATGGCAACATTGGACATGAAAGATGCCTATTTTCATATTTCCATGTTCCCAGCGCATAGAAGATTCATGCGCTTCAAGGTGGACAGTCAGCACTACCAGTTCAAGGTGAAACAGTGGTCTCAGGCAAATGGCCAGTGGGACGATCTAGTGGTCATTTCGCCAACAGTTGTTCAAAGACTTCACTGGTGGACAAGAGAGAACCAGTCAAAGGGGAAACACTTCTACGATCCAGAAGTACAGGCTGTAGTCACTACAGACGCATCCCTGTCAGGGTGGGGAGCACACCTCCTCCACCACACAGCTCAGGGTCTCTAGTCTCACACAGTAGATTCCACAAGCCTCAGAAGGGATACATTACTCACTGTGATCGTATTCCTGATGCTTATATCTGCTTAGATTCACATGCGACCCGCCCTTCCTCCCCTCTGAGAGAAGGCGCATGGATGCTTGTAGTCTTATCTTATCTTTCTAACTATCTTCTTGGATAATCTGTACTGAAGCTACTCCTCATGCTGCCTCATGTCAGAAGAAATGCAATCTGAGGGTCCTACACGCGTGAGGGATCATGTGTACAGTGGACGTCACACTAGGGATAGTATTACTAGCACGCCCTCTGTCGACACCCATTTTCGAGTTTCAAAAACAAACTGTAATACTCCGCAGCTTCCACTAGATGTCGGCCTATGCACAGCATGTGAATCTAAGCAGATACAAGCATCAGAAATACGATTACGGTGAGTAATGTATCATTTTATATATATTTCTGAAGCTTGTGGAATGTGCTTAGATCACATGCTGTACATAGGCCGACATCTAGTGGAAGCTGCGGAGTATTAGCTTGTTTTCGAAACTCGAAAATGGGCGTCGACACAGGGTGTGCCAGTAATACTATCCCTAGTGTGACGTCCACTGTACCCATGATCCCTCACGCGTCTAGGACCCTCCGATTGTTTTTTTCCGCCATACTGGTCGGCAGCATTCAGCGGAGTTCCCTGGCATTAGCCTTACTTTGAAAAATATTGTTATAGTTCCCCCTTTTTCTCCACCCTAACGTCGAGTCACCGAAATTCGACACTCAACGCCGAACCGGAGAAGAAAGCGACCGTCGAGAGCTTCACGACGGAGTGGGCCTAGGAAGGCCTCTGGCCTCGGCCCTACAAGTAGGGAGAGTGTAAAGAACACACTATACGGAGTTGTGGTTTTCCCCTGGGACAAAGGAAGAAGACTGACTCCAAAAGAAGTGCCACACATCATAAGCAAATGAAGATATAAAACGGAAATTCACCAAACTACTAAAGTAAGAACGCCTCCCAGTGATCCTAGTGATTTCCATCCATTTGAGAGTCATGCAACTCCACTATTAGAGGGCCTTGGAAATTGCATTTTAAAATCAGAAGGACCCCAAAACGAAGACACACTAAAAGAAGTCAGCTAATTAAAGCTTTTCCATTGTGAAGGTTGGACCCTAAAGAAAAGCTTGATGGAATCCTATAGAAAGCGGTTTCCCACAGAAGATTAAGTCTATAAGAAGACTATTATGATTGTACATTTAATTGAATGTTGTTTAAATTTTTACCCCTGAAGAATTTCCTTGTGATTAGTGTGTAAGTGTGGAAGGAATGAAACATGTCGGGTATGGTTTGAATGTGGTATGAAAGTAAGCATGGGTTTTATGAAGATGAAGTGAAAGGTTTTTACGGACTAAGCTGCTTGGCTCTATGATAGAGGTAAGTACCTTGAAGATCCAGGTTAAGAAATGAATTCTGTGAAATGTTAAATGGTCAAAAGATACATGAGATTAAATGTACACAGCGATATTGTTTCGCAATGTTGTAGATTTTGTGATTTTGTATAACACTTGGAACAACTCTCCATAACAATGGAGCTGTGAAAAAAAGATAAAAAGCTTTTTTACTTGTTGAAATATGAAAAATAAATAACAATTTTTGATAAAATGTGGTGCTGTTTATGAGAATTTAATGGTGATTAATCTCATATAGTAGGGTTAAACTTTTCTATGGACTTGGGGAAGGAAGGGACCAAGTGAACATTGTGTATTGTTTAAAAGTTCTTGTTTTTTAGAGGGCTGTTCACTATTGGTCGTAGAAACTATTACCTCTAGTCTCTCTGAGTTGATTGTGGGACAGTCGGCACTACCAGTTCAAAGTACTGCCCTTCGTTATAGCCTCAGCTCCAAGGGTATTCACCAAGGTACTGGCGGTGGCGGCAGCACACCTGCGCAGGGAGGCAATCCCAGTGTACCCTTACCTGGACGACTGGCTCATCACGGGGGAGACCCCAATAATTTTCAGGTCAAACATTCAAAGAACGATCAACCTCTTCTTCGAATTGGGTTTCTCCATAAATGAGAAAAAATGAAGTCTGGTGCCGAGCACCTCCAAACAGTTCTTAGGAGCGGTCATAGACACTCAAGAGGGGTTGGGCCTTTCCATCAGAGGAGTGAATTCGGAATCTACTACTGCAAATTCCTCAATATCAGGCCGGTCGTCAGATAACGGTTCGCAAAGCAATGCTTTTGCTAGGCATGATGGCGTCATGTATTTACCTGGTCCCCCACGCACGCCTGTGCATGTGTCCCATGCAGGAATGATTTGCGAAACAGTGGTCTCAGGCAAGTGATCAGTGGGACGATTTAGTGGTCATTTCGCCAACACTGGTACAAAGCCTTCACTGGTGGACAAGAGAAAATCTGTCCAAGGGGAAACCCTTTTACGATCCCGAGATACAGGTGGTAGTCACAACCGATGCATGCCTGATAGGGTGGGGAGCTCACCTCCACCACCACACAGCTCAGGGTCTCTGGTCTCACTCAGTGGCCAAGAATCACATCAACCTGCTAGAGCTTCTGGCAGTATTCAGAGCGCTTCAAGCGTTCGAGCCCTACCTGCTGAATCTGTCAGTGCAGATCCGGACGGACAGCACTACAGCCATGTTTTACATAAACAAGCAGGGAGGGACTCGTTCGCCAAATCTGTCCAAACTTGCCCAGAGAATTTCGATATGGGCACTCAAACGGAACATCTTCCTGTCATCGCAACATGTTCCAGGGGATCTGAGTTCTCTAGCAGATGCACTAAGCAGAGATCCCCTCCCAGAGGAGCACGAATGGTGTCTACACAGAGAAATCGTAGAAGATCTCTTCTCTCAGTGGGGTTCCCCCACCATAGACCTATTAGCCACAAGCGAAAACAGACAATGCCCAAGATTCGCGTCCAGATTCCCACAACCATGCTCCCAGGGGAATGCCCTGTGGATGAACTGGTCAGGAATGTTTGCATACGCTTTTCCACCAACTCCTCATCAGGAAGGTGGTGAACAAGATGAACAGGGAATCGATGACGCTCGTCCTAGTTGCTCCCATGTGGGCGAGACAACCGTGGTTCCCACACTTACGCAGACTAGCGATGTGCAAACCCATCAAACTCCCGGGCTGGTACAACCTTCTGTCCCAGCATCAAGGTCAAACAGTACATCCTCTACCCAACTCAATGAACCTAGCAGCATGGATCCTGAGGTCATAGAGTTCGGACATCTCAATTTACCTCAAAGATATATGGACATCCTAAAAGAATCTAGGAAGCCTAACACGAGGCACTGCTACTTTGACAAGTGGAAGAGATTTGTTATCTGGTGCTAGAATAGACAAATCAACCCAGTTGATTGCACTCCTTCAACTATTGTTACATACATGCTCCACCTGCTGGATGCAGGACTGGTTTTTAACTCACTGAAGGTGCATCTGGCAGCTCTGTCAGCATACACCACCTCCCATAACAAGGTGTTGTGGTGGAAAGTTCCAGTGGTTAAAGCCTTCATGGAAGGAGTAAAGAGACTTCAACCTCCTATTTCAAACCCACCACCAGGGTGGGACCTTAATGTGGAGCTAGCTAAACTCATGGGCCCCCATTCGAACCCATGCATAAAAGCAGTCTCAAACACCTGACTTATAAGACCGCCTTCTTAGTAGCTATTACATCCATAAGAAGGGTTAGTGAAATTCAGGCTCTGTCAGTGCAGGATCCTTTCTTTACAGTCCACAAGGATAAACTGGTTTTGCGTACACACCCTAGGTTCTCGCCTAAGTTTATTTCCAAATTCCATGTGAACCAGTCGATCGAGCTTCTGGCTTTCTTCCAAAACCCACAAAGCTCAGCTGAGGTGAAACTACACACCCTAGATGTGGTAGGTCGGTCCTCTACTATGTAAACAAGACCAGACCGCTAAGGAAAACAGACCAGCTGTTTGTCTCCGTAGCTACAGGCAGAGAGGGGGATCGCGTCTCTAAAGGTGCCATCTCTAAGTGTATTGTTAACTGTATCCAGCTGTATTACTCCCTTTCTGAGAAAAGTCTGCCTTTCAAGCCAAGAGCCCACTCTACAAGAGGCATCGGGGCCTCTCTGGCTTTCATTGCAAATGTACCCCTAGACACCATTTGCAAAGCAGCTACTTGGAGCTCTATTCACACTTTTACTCAGCACTACTGCATTGACACCCATTCCAAGACAGATACTCAAGTGGGACAAGCGGTTCTAAGACATTTATTTGCTCATGAGCCTCCTCATATCCCACCTCCTTATTCTAACACTGCTCGCTAATCTATGCACAGCATGTGATCTAAGCAGATTCCACAAGCCTCAGAAGAGATACATTACTCACCGTAATCGTATTTCTGATGCTTGTATCTGCTTAGATTCACATGCGACCCACCCTTCCTCCCCTCTGAGAGAAGGCGCATGGATGCTTGTAGTTTTATCTTCTACCTATCTGCTTGGACTATCTGTACTCGCGCTTCTCCTCATGCTACCTCATGTCACAAAGAAAAAACACAATCTGAGGGTCCTAGACGCGTGAGGGATCATGGGTACAGTGGACGTCACACTAGGGATAGTATTACTGGCACGCCCTGTGTCGACGCCCATTTTCGAGTTTCGAAAAACAAACTGTAATACTCCGCAACTTCCACTAGATGACGGCCTATGCACAGCATGTGAATCTAAGCAGATACAAGCATCAGAAATACGATTACGGTGAGTAATGTATTAATGTATTATATATATATTAATTAGTCCTAGAGTGTCTTTATCCCTAAGAGTGTAACAGCCAGAAACAGTTCTGAGTGGCATATGCTGCTTCCTGTTTTTGGAAAGAGCGTATTTGGCTCTTCTGTGTGAATCACCTCTTTGAGTGCTTGCAGATGCCTTAGTTGGTTGCCAGATAATGGCTGGCCACCTAACATTTGAATGTAGCTTGGAGTGTGAATGAATACTGGGGTCACACCAGCCTCCCATGTAGGGATACATTAAGACCCCTTATCAACTCACCTTGTCCTGCAGCTGGAACACAAACCTGCATATCCAAAAGGACTGCTGCTCGAAGACGGTGACTGGATCTGTGCATCAAGAACTAAAGTGTGCCAAGGAATTTGGCAGGAATGACGAAAGAACCAACTGTTGCACTCCTTCCCTCAGATTCGTTAGAGATAGCTGGATAACCTCACCTACCCAGTAGCCCAGTCTCCCATAAGCTCCTGGCTGTGCCTTCATTGCTTGTTCCAGAAGAAGTCGTCACTTTGATAACCCAGTGCTCATGCAGGTCTATTGGACCTGGTTGTCCTCAACTGAGGACACCTGTCAATCACCTTGGTTCCATCTTACCATCTCCGAGCTCCAGGGGCTCGTGCTGCTCAACCACATAGTCGAACCTGCAACCCAGAGACTGAGGTTGCTGAATCCTATCCAGCGTGGATCCAATGCAAGGGATAAAATAACCAGTGTTTGCTCATTAAATTGGCACTTGTGTAGCAAAATTAGCTATTTAATTTATCATGTTCAGCGTAAGCACAGATCACCCTGCATTCCCCGCTTGCCTTCTGGGCTCTCTTCACCCTTTTTTCTCTGTTCACTGCAGGTTCAGGCGGGCTAATGGAGAGGGAGTAAAGCAATCTTGACCACCCTTATGTGCCAAAGGGTACAAAATGATTTCAACCAATATACAATAACTAATCCCTTTCATAACATATTAAAAATAACAAAAACTTATCAAATTATTTGTTAAAAGTATATTTGGGGTTGGGGTAAGGAAATAAGAGGGGTCGGGAGGAGGTGGAGGTGGGGTAATAAAGCTGGGGATAAAGGGGCCTTGGGAGGGAGTCCCCCGCCCCCAAAATTGAAAAATAAAATGCGTTTGTTATTTTTAAATAGTATAAATGTTTTCGTTATTTGTTGATTCATTAAAATGGCATGGAACCCGTGCCCAAGGCCTGTGTTTGTATGCAAGCAAGATTTGTATTGCTACTGCAAAACACTGCATTGTGTCCATGCTTTACAGTAAAGCCTAGGTTAGTGTATCTAAGTATCATAGTGTCAACTATGCATCATATTGACGAGTGGACACTTTTGAAAATGTACATGATCAAATGGCCAAATGCTTTTGATTGTAAACCTAGTTCTGTAACTGGTTGGTTACTTGCAACTGGTGCTCAATTTACGAGCTGATCCCGTACTCCTTGACATTCTGTCTTATCACCCTGTTGCTTTATACCAGCTACCGTGAAAGTGAGATGGTGACTAACTACAATATTGCAACTAGTTTTTCCAGTGTTCTGCCTTCTACACCATCCACTCTGCTTAGTCTTTGTCTATTCCTTATGTAAGAGGAAAGAAACTGAGTAGATGTTTGCGCATAGCAGTGATCAATAGTTCCATCAAGTCTGTACATCTATAGATCTACTGCACTACCATCAATGTAGTTGGCCTCCAGAGCTCGCTTTGCTCTAGGATTATGACATTATATATTAGCAACTGCAGAAGAGATAGCTGGCCAAACTGTTTTCAGAGCTTTTTTTTTGTCATATCTATTTGTTTCCATTCATGCAGCTAACCTTTTACATTCACTCATCCAGGGCTCGCAAAGTGTTTTCACCCACTTAGTCGAGTAGATTTTAAGATGGGCCAGTACCATTTGCAGGGGATGTTTTAAACTTTTATTTAAACTTTACTTTTTTTGCAGTAAATGTCAAATAAAAGTTTTATTGTGCAGGGCTGGCCTCTGCGTGGCAGTGGCGTGCCAAACTAAAGTGAGATTGTGGCGACATGCACCATTTTACAGAAAGCACATTTAAATTTGTCGTCATCCGTTGCCATGGGTCTAATGCATTTCTCTTCGGTCGAGTGGGTAAACTAAGTTACTCGACCTGCAGGTCTAGTGGAATTTTAAAGAACTTGCCAGGTCTGACCTCATTAATGTCTTACTTCTGTGGTGCACAAAACTGCTGCATTGTTCATTTGTATTTGTATGGTACAAGTAACTTCTGGTGGCTTTAAAAATATGAGTACAACATTGCTAATCAAATGGGTTTGTTTGCTAATCAAGAAAATCTTAATTGGCAAACTCTGCTAATCAATTTTGGAAAACTAATGTATGCCTTGCAATGTGGTCTTAAAGACACATTTTGAATAATCCTTCTTCTCTGGTGTCTTCTGATATGCATCACCAGTGAGCACAAAATGCAACTCTGGACAGCCTACACCTACTTTCCTTGCTGCAGACTCAATCTTTGACTGAGTTCACGGGGACTTGCCAATAAATAAGGGGCTATTGGTTACTGGTGCACTGCTGCTGAAGACGTCGAGGGTCTATGGAGTACTTCACCACAACAACACACCCCATTATTGGGATTGGGTCCTGGACTCTTTGATTCAGCTTCCTACACTATGGGACTGGGGTGTGGAGGAGGGTGGCTTATTCTGGACATCTGTGGTTCACTTTTTCAGAGCCAAGTGTCCGACCGGAAAAAATGGGACTATCACTTGTGCGACTTCTCTGTACAACACCTTACTTACAGTCTTTGTCCCGTTTACTTATACTGTACTGCTTTTCATTCCCTTTCTGAATAGATCAGTAAACCCTTTTCTTACCATCTAAACGGTCTCACCATTATCTGAATGACACTTTTATATATGTATGTTATGTGAACGATTTCTTATTGTGTTTCTGTTAGTGTTTACTGTACCTTGTTCATTGCTCAAAATGTGCAATCGCCATTGGCAAGATATATTTGACTCTTGCTGAGTAAGTGATGGTGTGCTGTAAGATGGCAAGTCATTTCTTATGCCTGGCTACTAGCCTGGTAGTTGAAATGTTTATCTCTGACCTTTTCGATCACCATGTTCACCTCTTGACCCTACCACACCCCAAGTGGGAGTGCATCCCAGTATTAACTCATCTGCTGAGAATTAGGTCTGGGCCATACTGCTACCCTACCAGTTGGAGAGCCTAGCATACACAAAGGAACCCCTATGACCCAAACAAGGTGGTTGTAGCTAGGCCGTGGAAACAGTGCCTAAAGAACATCCTCCTAACAGTTGGTGAAATTGTTGGTATATATTAGACCTCTTAAGATGGCTGGTAAGCGAGCAAGGCCTTGTTTTACACATCTGTTTGAAATCCAGGGCTCGAAAGAAAGCACGATGAGCTGGAGCTAAACGCAGATCCTTGGTGTTGGGCATCAACTAGTAAGCAGGAGTGAGCTGTGAAGAAAGAGGATGTAGTGCATAGCGAGTTGCATATCTCTAACTTCCACATGAGATGTAAACTATATACGCCCATTATTCTTTAAATGATTTTCAATTTGTCATAATACTTTCTTCTGCACATGCCCAAACCAAGACTTAACGTCGGATTGGTATGTTTGTATGGTACCAGTTGGTCTGAGGAGTCAAAAGTAGCTTTTGGTTCGCTGTTGGAGTCAAGTTAACCAGGCACTTCAAGGCTATAAGCAGGAGATGAACACCACCCAGCTCCCATCAGTGTTGTACCCTGAAAATCTTCTGTTACAAGATCAAAAGCTTCATGTTTTGGGTAATAGCGCACATATTTTGACAGTGCTGCTTAGAAATAGTGGGCTACACTACATTAAAATATGGGATTATTATTGCTGTCCCTTATTTGCAGTAGTGCAACCTATTGCTCTCTACAGATAATGTGAAGCAATGGAGCAAGCGTTCTTGAATGGGTGAAGGTAGTTTTGGTTCGATCATAGAAAATGATGAATCTCGCACCTGTTTTTGTCACATTGCAATTTGACAGGGTCATGTGGAACTGACCGTATTCCCGACAGTGGCCAATCTGAACAGAATCAAACTGAACAGCAAACAATGCCGAATCTACAGAGTGAGGGTGAATGACCTGGAAGCCGCCTTCATCTACAATGATCCAACACTGGAAGTCTGTCACCATGAGACCAAGCAGTAAGTGTTAGCTGTCTCCATGTGATCTCATTAATTTCTTACTTGTTGGGGTTTGCTATCAGAAATCTGTCAACATCCATATTCAAATTACTGTTTCAATACCACTCCAATTAAAATAATCATGCATGCTTTTGTTCTTATTCAAACTGTCTAACTTGGCAACACGGGTATCTGGCATAGTAGCTCTTTAGCTATTGTCATGTTTCTAACTTTTTTTTTATGTTTGTCCTATATATAAATGATAAAAAGGAAGGTGTGTTCACTTACTCTGGTCCGATCAGAGGAACGTTTGGGGAAAAATTGTGCTATTCCAGAAATATTGCCTATCATAAATGGGAATTCTTTACTTTCTATGACTGCCCTTGCTTGCTTGTTTGGAGTAGGCAGAGCAAGAAAGCTTCCATCTGAAGTGTTATGGGTGAGTGAATGGGCATATTGAAAGCAATAACATACAGAAATAACCACAAAATAAAAAGAAACTATACGAAGAAGGTGATCACAATTTGCTACAGTTGTAAAGCTACAGCACAGTAGTGACACAAGCCCGAAATTAAGGATGATTTGAGAGCACAATCCCAAGTTATTTAAATGCACATGGTCTCCAACATTAAGAAAACACACTTGTTTTCATCCATGTTTAACACTTACACATGTTCTTTTGTGCATACTGTACCCATGTTAATAATTTATTGTCATCAATATCACATTCCAAATCTTTTCCCAACCATTGCGCACATACTCCAGAATTCACTCACCTACTTTTAAACAACTCAAAATTGGCCAACTCATGTAAAAGAGTGGGGAGACAATCTCATTGCAGCAAGCCTCCATATCATTGCTGTTTCTTCATCATCTCCACACACTTTGGCCATGCACACAGCCTTCATGATATTCCTGTTCATTCGCTCCACTGCTCCTTTCTACTCGATTTATAGAGCCGTTCTTGTATGAAGGATTCCATTTTCTCTCAGGAAACTTCTAAAGACCCTGCCGGTGCTCTATAGTCCATTATCTCTAATCACAATCCAGGGCAAACTTCTATGACAATGGACTCAGATGTTGGCTCCTCAACACTTTCATTTCAATCCACTTGGTATATTGGCTTACTAAGCATAGCACAAACCACCTGCCTTTGCGATTCATGAGAATGGGGCCTAACAAAACCATCAACCATTCCTCCCACTATTGTTCAGGACATTGAATTGGTATTAGTACCTGAACAGTTGGTTTATATACTTTTTAAAAAAAAGTTTTATTATTTGTTTCACAGTTACACATTGCTTCACATCGTTACACATTAGTGGTATTCTTACCGTCAAACTTTTTTATTTTTCTCCCCCCAACTTCCCATACCCTCCACCCCCCCAGCATACTTCCAGCATGGCTCTCAGCCCCCACATCCACTCAACCTTCTACGCCATTTTAACATTTGTGTTCATGATAGTCTGTCCTAGAGACTCAAGATATTCAGACTGTTAGAAATTACTATTTTCCTTCCCCTTCCTTGTTACTGTATGTGTATTGTATCTATCACTAGATAGTGGTCCTGCAGTTTAGGGTTCGAGGTGTCCTTATTGACATTTACTATTTTTTATTCATACACATATTTGGTACTATATGTATATCTACTCAAGTGCATACTGTGTTGGATATTTTCTTTAACTGTGTGGACTACCTGTACTGAACTATGTTTATTGTAAAAATATATTAGTTTATTACAAACTTCAATTTTACATTTAGCATATTCTATTGCTATAATTGAATCTTCCCGAAATCGTCGGAAATGTTCGTACATTGCTATTCTGATAATATCTTATCAATAAAATCTGTTGCTGCACATGTTAGCATCACATTCCTGCTTGATAGTTTCTGTTGGCTGGAGTAAACTTTCCAAGGAAATTCCTACGTTGATTTATAAGACCTTTGCATTCAATGTACAAATGCTTTAGTGATTCCATCGCCTTATTGCAGAATTGACATTGTATATCTCCCGGCATGCCTTGATGTTTTACGGCCAACATTTCTTTAGTAGCATATAAGTTCAATCGTAGACGAAGAAAATGGTCTCAGTGGTGTCTGGACGGATATTTATCCAAATATTTGGGCAAACTGTTCATGGCCTTAACTTCATGTTCCGGATTTAATGTTGTTACATATTGACTTATTTTATTTCGAGTAGTGATCCAGTCGCTTGTCAACAATTTGAATTTTGCTGCACATGGATTTTTTTTGCAGCGTTTCTATGTCTGCCAGCTGCTGCAAGTTGCTCCTGTATTTTTATGTACCAGCAATTTAGCAATCCCCTGTCTAATTTAGTTAGTTGAGGAGCCAACATCTGATAGGGCAAAGAAACTTGCATCATTTTTCTCCACATCGAGATAGACTTCCAGATAAATATGGAGTTAAGAGACTGTAAGCTCAGTTTGTGTCTTATTGCCGCTATAGGTACATATCTTGGCAAGCGGAGCACTTTCCGCCAGAATTGCCATTCAAGTGTGTCCCAAACAGCTCGCGCTATATTAAAACCAGCTTCTCTGCCAAATGACATTATCGCCATCACCTTCTGGTGGTAGAACATGACAATCGGTGCTACAGTGAATTTTCCATAGGTGGCATGAATTTTCATCCCGTATATACATTTTGCATCCTATTTTTTAGATCTTGAGTCCATGCCCAATCGCGTATATACTTATTGAACATAATGCCCAAATATCTTATTTCTCTCACTATTTCCAATTGGACCCCAGCAACATGCCATTTAAAGTGCTTTCCTCCAAAGCCTAGTTTGGATCCAAAGGCCATAATTTTCGATTTGGCTACATTAATTTGCAAGTTATTATTTCCCAAATATGTTGCCAAATCAGTTAGTAGTCTCTGAAGGCTGATTTGTGTTGAATCCATCAGCACTAAATCATCTGCCATTTAATCTGTTGGTTGTTTAGCCTCGGTGGAAAAGCCGCAGTTTGTCAAAAGGCTGTTTGCAAGTCGCCCATATAAAGCTTGAATAGCAATGCTGCAACGGGACAGCCTTGCTTAACCCCTTTTTCCGTCTTGATATTGGCTGAAAGCTCTCCTTTGGAGTGAAGTCTCACTCGTATAGAAGTATTGGTATGGAGAGCTTTTATTGCCTGTAGCACGGCTGTAGGGCGATTCCGCTGTTCTTGTTTTGCCCATTGTTTGTCACGGTTGACATTGTCAAAAGCTTGGTGAAGGTCGATAAAACAAAGAAACACATTTCTTCCATTTTTTAAGGCTTCTAGCTTCAGCATGTTTAGCAATGTCAGATTAAGTTCAACCCCGACTGCTTTGGTGACGCCAGTCTGTCTTGGGCCCACCATTCCCACTTCTTCAGCCCACTTTGCTAGTTGTTTCTGCAAGAAAGAAGCAAATATCTTTCCAATCACATTGATCAAGGCAATCGGACGGTAGTTATTTGGATCGTTTCGGTCACATTTTTTATATATGGGGACCACTACCGCCGATTGCCAAGATTCTGGTATCCTTGCCAAGGCATTCATCCGTTTAAACAGTATCTGGATAAAACTTGTCCATTCGTCGATGTTCTTTTTTAAGAATTATATTACTTAGTCCATCTGAACTGGCAACGACGCCAGAATTATTTTGTTTCATTATAGCTTTGATGATCTCGGAATGATCTGTTTCTACAGTCCAAGGTGTTTTCAATTCACAGGTCTTAGCTCCTTCATGTTTATTGGTCTCTTTGAATGTGCAGTGTACTGCTGTTCCCAGACTTCTACTCTGATGTTTGTTGTTTGATGCGCTTGTTGGGATAAAGATGCCTCATTGAGAATAGTCCACGTGTCTTTGTCATGTTTCGCTAAAATTGATTTCAACATTAATTCGCCTCTTTCTTGGTCGCGAAGCATGCTGAAATCGATTAGCCAGTTATTATATTGTTGGCAACTTTTTTTATTAAGGAACCTGAGGTTAAGCCTTTTGTTGCTTTCATTGCTTTTATATCTTTCTGCAGTTGCTTTTTTGCGGCCCAAATTTGTTTACTAAATTGGTATTTGTTTGTTTGCTGATTAGCACAAGAGCCATTTTTTGCAGACTGAAATTGTAACAAAAGCGACATATAATTTACAATTCCTCCTGTCTCGTCATTAAGCTCTGCTAGGGCAGTACATAATGACTGTGTCAGTTCTATTGATCTTCAGACAATTCAGTCCAAAATTCACTCGCAGCTTACTTCCATAAGAGTCTATGGTGTTGATTCGGTAGTTAGCCAGGTTAATTTTAGGGCATCGTGATCACTATTTGTCATCTGTATTACTTCGAGAGCTTTTATCATTGGAGTCAAGTTATTGGAGGTCCAATGTAATCAATAGTTTTCTTGCTACCATTCCCGTGCCACGTTGTGCGGGCTGGCGTATCCCCAGTCGTGTTGCCGTTTAACATCTCACAGTTTCTGCAACCTAGTACGTCTTTCCAGCAGCGTCACTGTCTTACATATTATTCAGAGGGGCTGAAGTAGTTAATAGCCTTAGTCCATTCTGAACAAACCAGCAGAGATTTAAGTCTCTGCAACAATTGTTGTTAAATTGTCGTATGATCGAATACAATTATCCATTTGCACTGTGACTGCAGTGACAAACTTCATCATGGAGATCATTGATGGATTACAATAAGTATTTATAATGGAAAGATGTTCTGGATGTTTACATCTCGCATTCGCCACTCTGATGACAGTACATTGTACAAATAGATTAGGGTTTGATGATTTAATGATTTTCCAATCAGGATTATGTTTAATTAAAGTCAGTAATCCTGAAAAAAGACGACCTTGAAGGACGTTCCCAGCAGATTTAAGTAGGGTCGTGTATACATCACATATCGGGGCATCTCGTAACCAAGATTCCTGCTAACAAATTATTGCGTAAGCTCCTTTATCCAGACATCCTTCATGGAGCAAGTGCCGAAAACCTCTTGTATTCCAGGAGATTAATGCACGTTCTTTTAGTGCTAATTGTTCTCGGCGCTACTGCTGACGAGACCAAATTTCTCCTTTTAGATCGTACTACGTTTGATTTATCTCCTTTATATTCTATCGCGGCTTGTCACTGGTTAGAGCTTTTGTGATGTTTTTTTTAGAAAGATACGTCTATGATCATTTTCTGACAACCAATGACTCTCGGCAACATTTTCGTTCCCAGAATGGGTGTCGGGAATGTTGTTCTCCTCGTGGTAATTACTCACATCGTATTTGTAGGATAACAGGGCGGCATTAGCCATCAATATAGTATTTTGAATCACAGAGGCGTGAAGGTGCAGAATTACCGAGTGTGATCTAAATTCAGAAGGGTATTCGACTATATCAATGTCTTCCATCATAAGTGTTTGTAATGAAGGAATTGAGTGAAGTAACTTCAGTAAGTTGTATCTGTTTAAGTTTACTTAATTCTTGGGACCAGCAACATTTTCAATTTGCAGTTTCTATTTGCCACTTGATAGTTTATTTCTAGGTGGTCTCCCTCTACCCTCACTTTTCCCTTTTGACCATGCCTGGGCCGCAGTGAATTTTGGATTTAATTTGAGTGCATTTGCGTCCAATCCATTTTCATGCTTTGGAGGTTGTAATTTTCTTCGAAAAGGTGGTCTTCTGGACTTTGCCACGTTCGTCGCCACATCGGCCCGATTGAACAATTTTACTTGCCTCCTGTTTGTAACATCAGCAGGATTTTCATCGTTCCTTTGAGTTTGTTGATTTGACTTCTTGTCATCAACGTGCTGTACTTCTGCCTCATTCTCTTCCTCAGAATCATCCGTTATAGGGTATTTCGAAAGATTTGCCAGATCTTCCAATCTAAATGAGCATGATACATTTGAGTTATCATCAACTCGCCGTCTTTTATTAGCGTTTCCGATTTTCTGAGTCATTGGTAATTGTTAAATATTGCTCGTCAGTGGATTAGATGCAAGTTTTGTTTTCTCCAGTGCAGCACGTCGCTCGAAGATGGCCACTGGATGTGGAGTGGTAAGATTCCGGATGAATGCCTTAGCATTATTTGATTTGCCTTTTTTGTTCCGGTTTAACACAGCAGTCTTTCTGTTTTTCATGGGGAACTGGCAATCTTTGCCTCTTTTAACAATGTCTTTTGAGGGCATTGCTTTTGGCCTTCTTGCAAAAATATCAAAAGTTGATGTTTGTTTCAGCTGATCAATGAAAGGTAACGGCGCATGTTGCGGCACAGCCACCTCTTCTATATCTGGTTCAGTTCCTTGATTGTCATTACTATGATTCACATTTGGCAACTCTCTTTGTTCTGCCTCTTCTATAAGAGCTTGTACGGTTGAGACTTCCGCTTCCAGGCTTGAGATCTCCCTTTGTTCTTGTTGTTGAGCAGTGGCAACCATATTTGATACTACCACATTTCCAGTGACATCCCCATGAGGTCTTTCGACTGTTGTCATTTTGACTTCTGTTTGATCTTTTTTTTTCCTCTTGTTCATGGGGCCAGTTTCCATTCTGGTGTTAGTTGTACTAACTTGTCTTATTTCATCGGTATACCCCTTCATACAGATGCAGGATGTTCCCATCGAGTTTATCGCCATCTGATTGGGATTATGCCGTAACCATTTCATGCATTCCAGGACTGCCTCCATCAAATCGTTTTTCCTCTCGTTATCATTTCTGGCAATATCACCTAGTCGAGATTGCCATTTTGAGGATAATTCAGCTTCATAGTTCAACCTTTGCTGTAATTGGTTGGTAAAGATTTCTAGAGATGTTACTTTCTTGTTCACTTTGCCATGTACAGATACTTGGTCTTTGATGATGTCGTTCAAGGATTCATGTAGTCTCATGAATGGTAGTAATGCAGTCATAGTTGCTGCAATCACGTTGTTAAACAGTTGCATATTGATTGCCACATGCGCCAGCTCTGGCTGCACTGGGAGTTCAACTTCCTCACGTTGACTGATAGGAATCGTTACCCTTTATATGTTCTTTCCTAATGACAAGCGGGGCAGTGTGAGAATGGGGGGGATCAGTTGGAGAAGCATTCATCATTTGGACGGAAGTAAGAATCATCTCTTCTTGGTAAGTTTGCTTTACAGGTTTAAGGAGGCTTGGCAGGGCCTGTAGTGAATTAACTCTAAGTGGCTCTCATCTCCTGCTCAGCCGAAATCACTGGCACGTTTGGTTGAAGTAGCGTATCCATTTGGGTATTGTCTGTAGTTCTATACATGAGAGCCCAGGCATTGCCACATCAAAGCTTGGATCTAGCCTTGCTCTCAACCAATGTCAGATCGTCATATTTATTGACTGGCGTGGAGGAATTTCTTTCTACTTTCTGTGGTCTAATTGAGCAGTTTGTATTTTGATTGCGCAGGAGACGGCTAATGGTAAAATCTTGATAAGTTAGATTTTCTGTTGCTCCACAGTTAGTATCCCAATGACCCAATCTCACAGCACTGGGACTCAGACCGCGGTACAGAGAAGCTTGAGGTTCCTGAGAATGTCACATGTAACCCAGTTACAATTTCAATCCATGTTTTATTTGTGCGTCGAAAGACGGTCGCTGCGTTGATAGTACAGGCCCCTTTACAAGTTCTGTATTGTTTACATTGATTTGAAACTCCCCGCAAGTCAAACATTCAGTTTCAAGGGGACCCCCACTACCTGCGTTATGATGCGTAGGAGTGTGAGTTTTGTCAATATTGGATTGGTTGACGGATGGAGCTAATTGTAAATCAACAAGAACACTCTGTTTTCCCAGTTTGCCTTGATTGTCTTCACTCTCCGATCTTGATTTGAGATTTTCCATGTCACTTTTGTCTATTTTGTTATTATCCATTCTGACTTTGAGAAGCTCTATGTCAGTAATATCTACGTTTGACAATAAATAAGACATTTGTAGCAATTGGGGGTCAGTGCTGGACACGTTGGATTTAGCGGCCAATTCAGGTGTAATAATTGACTCCTCCTCCAGCATTACACCTATAGGGGGGACATTTGTGTTTTCACTTAAAGACTTGTGTATTATGTGGTCCCCCTTTTCTGCAAAGGTGTTATCCATAAGTATGTCCCTCTCTGTCAATTTTCTACCAGGGACCAAGTCAATTTTGCGGCATAGCTTTTGCTGCGTTACGGGACGTGAATGAGACATCCTCAATTATTTGTTGATTCTACAAGGCGGGTAGCTAGTGTAGCGAGATGTGTCTCAAAATATCGTACTCGGCCTGTTAGTCATACGGTGATACAACGTATATACTCAAGTAGGTCTCATCTCCATTTTCACTCCACGAGTCTTCACACCACCATAGCCACAGCGGCAGATGCTGCAATTTATTTTCTGCCTTTTATATTTTCCTCTCTCACTCCTTCCGTGTGCGTATGGTGTAATTAAACAATAATGCCCGCACCTTTGCAGCTTTCACGCGATTGTTCAGGCGGTTCTAAATGAATGAGTCGAGTTTGTTAATGCTCCAGACACGGCTGCCTCACGGCTGACTACAGGCAGACTGAACTCGACTGCCGAAGTCTGCGTGCCGGTGCTGCACGCACGGAAGGCTTTAAGTAGGCAGTCCCAAAGTCTTAAAGCAATAGCAGCAATGACACAATACTCGGGGAAATAATCACTGTAGCAGCAGCAAACACAAGTAGATCCTGGAGATACTGCAGACAGACTCAACTGCCGAACTCTGCGAACTATCATCCCTCCTAAAGTCAAACTTGACTGCTCAGCCATTGCTACTACCCTTACAGAGCTTTGGCTTCCATTTTGTTGGAGTTCTCGTTTCACTCTCACGTTAGGAGTTGCTCAGCCCTCATCAGAGGGTTGCATAAAAATCTCCCTAACAAACGTGTTTTGATTACCTTCACATACCTTGTTCTGCATGGTCCTGTTTTGCGCCTTCATTTTGCAGCCATGTCCTCAACGACATTTTCTGTTTATTTTGTTCAGATTATCATCTTTCCTGGAGACACTTGAACTCCATTAGTGACTGGTCTTCCTCCTGACCCAACTCTTTCTCCCCTTCCTCTCTCCACCCCCATGCTCCCACATAATCTATTGTGACAGGGCGAGGGACTTGACCATATCATGGGTGACGGGGACCCCCTCCCAACTTGGGGTAGACAGCCTACCACGGCGTATGCCACATCTGATCGTTCCCCAGGGGCGGGGTGAGAGAGTTGGGAGGGCCCAAGTCCCTGAACACCCTAGTTGTGTCATGCATACCTGTAAACTTGGTACCAATCTCTGCTGCACCATGCCTTGCAGCCTCGTTTTTGGCAGACATTCTCTTTTGTTCCTTACAGAAAAACAGTCTCAAGAATGTAATTTATCCCATGCGGGAAACTCTGTTAACAGTCACCAACGCCGAACATGCACTCTGCTCATTTGAATCGTCTCGATTACTGGCTAGTACAATGACTGACTCCATTGGAGAGCAGGAAGGTGATGCAAGCAGAGAGAAACACTGCAAACACGGCTAAACCAAACTCACAAATGCCTACGTGGGAAAAAGGCGTATGGCTACGGAGGGCTTTTAAAAGCATGGGGCTTGGTGACCCGATCCCTGGTCAAAAGGAAGCAAGAGATGGCCCTGAGAAGTCAGGTGCAGACAGGGACCAATGGGAAGGGGAGGAATTGGTCAGAAAGGAAGACTCTGTTATAAAAGACCTGCTTGGGCAGGGATAGCACCCCGAAAAACCGGGTGAGGTACAGAAGCTGGAGCGGAGTGCTGAGGATGTGCTGGAGAGGTACTGTTGTGTGGGAGTGGTTGCTGGAACAAGTGATAGAGAAAGGGGGAAAGATAGAGAGTGAGAGTAATGGGGGACTAGGACAGATTGGGGAGATGGACAGGGGGAGAATGAGAGAGGGGGAGAGGGAGGAAAAGAAAGAAACAGGGTAGAGAGAAGGGTGAGGAAGACCAGAGGGAGAGACGGGAGAATTCATTAAGTACTTATTTGATCTGATGGATCTTTGTGTGACTTAATAATAAAGTATGTTTTTTTCAGCATATCAATTGTATCATTCTGTGTAGACTAATGGTACCCCAACCTGTGAGTTAAGCCTTATCGCTCTATCATAGTTACTTAACCTTATGAGGGGTTTGGCTTCCCTATCTTGCAAGGTGTGTTAGTCCCTCATTAACGTCAGTGGTTGCAGATCCATTAACAGAGGGTTGTATAAAAACTGCCTGAACATTCACCAAGAGGTCAATTAAACAAATGTTATTTAAAATAACTGTAAACCATGTATATTTGCTCCTTGGACTGTGATTTCAACTTGCATATTGAACTCACCAGTAGACGTCTATTTATATGATATATTTATTCTTACTTATCCTCATAGTGGCCTCGATAAGCTGAGATTCCAGCTTATTGAACTCTATTTCTTTTGTACTGTATATTATTAAATATTGTAATGCATAGTTTTTATTTTTCATTAGTTTGGGGTCTATGAATGGTCAACATTTCTATTGAGCTTGTTTGAGAAATAGTTTAATTTTTGGCGAGGACTTCTTCAATGGTACTCATATTACCCTCAAGTGACACCTTCCCTCTTAGCAGGTTACACTCTGCCAACAATAGCGTGTTGAGCCCTTTTAACAATGGCTTAGAATTGCACTTGGGAGAGTCATACTCCGCCACTGTTTTGGCCATTCCTACTAAAGTGTAGAAAGATGGCACACTTGATTCAGGTAGAGATTTGTACGTCTCTTTTTTTCACAGCAAGTATTTAGCTGTGCAACCCTGTAGACACCCCTCTGCCAGCTCCCTGTATCGTACAACTGCTCCTTCTCTCAGCTCCCTACACCTGTCTCTGCCACCACTCAACCAACACTCTAGATCCCTACAGCAAACTTTGATAGATCAACGTTCCATTCATGCATCACACACTACACCATCTGCCCTCAGGTAACAGGATATTGAATTCATGGGTAGAACTGTGCTTGTGGCAGTTAACTTGAAGTGAAAGCAAGCAATTTCTAAATAACTTGAGGATTTTTAACCATACATATTTTTACTATAGGCCCTGAACTTTATTCCTACATCCTGTAAAGACCCATTCAATAAGCAGAGGCAGGCCCAGGAAAATCCCCTGCCACAAAAAAACGGAAGAGGCCAAACATGTAACAAACTACTGTTTTATTTTATAAAATCCATATACAAAAGGTACCACATGAACCTTAGGCAAAAGTCTTCATGCAATCCATAGCTCTGAACTCAGCAAGGCATTTTGAGGAGCTGTGACATCATGAGTGATGTGTCACAGTACAAACCCTAAGGTGGGAAAGGAATGGGTGAATAGCTTGACTAAGTATAGATCCTATATGGGGTTGATAGTCCAATTGGTCAGGCCACATTTGGTAGCTCCACCTGAGACCATCCACAAAAAGATACATGGGAAAACATGCCATCTGGGTGCTCTGATTGGTGGCTGCAACACTGTTGAGTTGAGCGTTAAAGGTGAACAGGGATTGGTCAGGGATAGCTTTCTGGGCCTTGGCATCTTGAACAGTTACCAGTATATAAAGCACAATAGGTGGTGGTGAGAAGGGTCCCAGAGTTCTGGCTCTGTCAACAAGGCTACCACTCTGACTCTCCAGGCTGGTAGCCAGGACATTTTCGCTTTCAACTTCACACTGTATTGTATCTTTTGTCCCAATGAGATGGATGGCAACGAAGGACTCTGCCTGCCCATATCTGGCTCTAATGAATAGGTATTCTTGGCCAGCTGCAAGTCACATGTGTGGGGACCATGGTCCGAATTAATCCTGCTCAGTAATTTGAGGATTTGAGCCCTTTTTTACTATGGGTGTCATTACCTCCTTGGCCTCCGGAGACTTGTTCAAGCTACATTCTCCTCGGCGTCAGGTGTGAGCTGATGAGAACCTGACCTTCCTGCAACATTTGTGTCTTTGCTTCTTCAGATAGTTGTCTGTCGTCTCGGATCTGCTTTTTGCCTACTCTTTTCCAATGCTGGTTCAAACCTGTCTTTCCCTGCTAACCTTGGAAAGTTGTGCATATTGCTATCTGCTGTGTTCAGTCTTTTGTTGGCTCAGCATGACAAGGTCTCTCTCTGCAGTGTTAAGGCTTGTCAGCAAAAGGAGGACAACAAGGGCCGTCGGGGACAGAGGAAGAAAACAGGATCAATCAACAGGCCGTCTGACACGCTCTGGAAAGAGCAAGAAGAACACTTAGTCGAAGACGAAATGCAAGTAATCAATTTGTCAGATAGGAACCTAACTCAACATGAACATGAAGTATTGGGAAAGGGCCTCTCTTTCTGCCCCACTGCAAAATTTGATTATTCCCAAGCTAGAATTGACTTATACTGTTTTATTCGCAAATTAAGACTAACTAAATTCCATGCCAACTTGGATAATATACAACTGCCGAGTTTGAAGACCACTCCACCGCCTTTGCACATTAAAGATATAACAGCATTAAAGGATTTAGCAAATATAGGAAAAAGTGAAGCAAGCCAGACTTTGTCCCATGCATCCCAAGATGAGTGGACAATAGAACTGCCTAAAGAAATAGACACTGGCACGGCAGCTCCCAGTGGAATGAAGAATAAATCGAAATTCCATCCCTAGACCTGTTTGAGGATCTTGTCACGGATGAACTCAAAAAAGTGGCCATTAAACCAGGAACAGTTTACAATTTAACTAAGCTACAACATGCAGCCATGGAAAATCTACAAGCAGACACATCCATCATAATAAGATCATCATACAAAGGTGGTAATGTTGTAGTTCTCAACACTAAGGACTATCAAAGAGAAGCGGAAAGACAACTAAATGACATCAGTAATTACGTCAAACTATCCTGTGACCCGTATCCAGAATACAAAGTACAGTACGATACAATGTTGGATAAGTGGTATAATTTGGAACTCATCTCAATTAAAGAGAAACAATATCTAACTAAAAACCATCCTAAGATTCCAGTTATACACTTTATACCCAAAATTCATAAATCGATGACCAGACCCCCGGGGAGGCCTATTGTGGCATCGATAGATTCCCTATTGGAGAATACCTCGAAATTTGTAGACAATTTTCTGTTCCCCTTTGTGGAAACTTTACCATCCTATACCAAAGATACAACTGCATTTCTGAATCAAATAGCACACATCCCTTGGCAACCTAATTTTCTTCTAGTCACGCTGGATGTAGTGTCTTTATATACTTGTATCACACATTCTAAAGGCATACAAGCAGTAAAAAGGTTTTTGTCCACCAGATCTTTAAGCTATCAAGAACATTCACTTATGCTTTTGGACATGCTTTCGTTCATTTTGACCCATAACACCTTTATGTTTGATTCTAAGTATTACAATCAAATTTGTGGAACGGCAATGGGCACAGCAGTAGCTCCTACCTTTGCGAATCTATATATGGGTGCATGGGAGGAAGAACTTTTTTCAAATGACAATCAGAAAGAACACACAGATAAAGTCATTATGTGGCAGAGGTACATTGATGATTTATTCATCATCTGGAACGGGACGGCTATGGAATGGACAAGTTTCTTTCATACTCTGAATCAAAATGAACAGAACTTGCAATTTACAGAGCATCATAGCAAGACAGAAATAGTCTATTTAGACATAAAAGTGAAATTTATTGAAAATAACATCAGTACAGAATTACACAGAAAAGAAACAAGTACCAATACACTGTTACATGCTACAAGTGCACATCCACAGTGTCTCAAAAACAGTATCCCGTATGGTGAATTTTTACGTATCAAGAGAAATTGCAGCGAAAACGAAGTATGGGAGACCAATGCTAAAAAGACAGCAGCCAGATTTGTAAAGAGAGGCTATAAGAAAAGAACTATAAACAAAGCCTATGATCGCAGCTGTAACAAAACCCGGGAGATGATTTTGGCCAAAAACAGCAAGTCTAAAGAACAGACCAAAGATCCACTAAATGAAGATTGTTGAATTAGGTTCATTACCACATTCAATTCTGGAGCTAAAGAAACCAAAAAGATTTTGAACAAATATTGGTATCTTTTGAAACGAGATTCTGACATTAGCCCGCATTTGTCGTCCCATGCCACTGTAACGTATAGAAAACCATCATCTATACAAACTAAACTATCTCCCAGCATGTTTCATTCACCCAAACCAAGCATTAACACCTGGCTGACTACCAAACCATCAGGTTTTTATACCTGTGCCAAATGCAAAGCGTGCCGCTATGGAATAAACACCAAAGCTTTTTTACATCCTCGAACTAGGAAAGAAGTTAAGATTAAACAAAATCTGTCATTTATGTGATTACTTGTGCATGCAATCTATGGTATATTGGCAGCACCAAACTGGAAGCCAGATTACGAATACTACAACGTTTACGTGCAACAAGAATCACGACATGCCCTACCCACTTGCCAAACATTTTGAAGATGCCCACCAAAATGACATTTGCACATTCAAGTATTTCAGCATTGACTCAGTGGGAATCCATCCGAGAGGAGGGGACAGATTGGGAACTTTGAGACAAATGGAATCAAGATACATAGTTGATTTTAACACCAAACACCCGGGAGGTCACAACCGTGACGAAGAATTATTTGCATTCCTGGGGTCTTAAATTTGTGTTTGTCATGATTGCCATACTATGTTGTGCGTGCATTTTCTCCTATTTTTGACCAAGCCCTTTTAAATGTGATAATTTCCTGACCTAAAATTTCCCGATCATCTTCTTGTTCTTTGTATATCACTGTGCAACAATATGAAAGGTGAAGTTGCTTAGTACACTAGGTACGATTTGGACGCCTACTCAGCAGAAAGCAGTTTTCTGCATCTATATCTTATTGACTTTTCCGATAAGTATATTTTTATCAGAGTTTTATATATGCACTTTTTTTTGCGGAAAATAGGAGAGAAGGGTAAACAGTTATAGACATGGTGCCCTGCTGTAACATGCTGTAGTGCATAATTTGTATTAGTGTTAAATATGGGTGATCTCTATGGGAAACAATTTTTAAGAATACAATTATATAGTAAAGAGCCAATGAGACTAAACAAAAATAAGGGACAATGTGATAAACAATCTCGATGCCTAAACACTGACATTTCAATGCTTTAAACATACAGATTTTATAATTGTACTATTTAACATCTTGTATCTTAATCTGTAACCCCAGTTGTTTTTAATCATCTACCAAGTTTATTTGTAAAACTGTGGGCTATTCATTTTAATTTGTTTGTGGCTTCATTATGAAATATCATTCTCTTATAAATAGTATTATGCAGTCGTTTATACCAGATATGGCACTTCAATATTAGGAGAGGGTAACACATGGTCACAGTACCTATTACGGTTGCCCCTCTTCCTTTTAATTACGGTTGTCCATTTTTCTTTAAACTGTAAGTGTGATTTTATGTCGGTGTTTGATCAGAGCCAGACACCTGCATGGACAACAAACTGTATACGTTCAGTTTGTGGCAAAATATCTCAATTCTCCACTTGTTCCTTCTCTTTTGTTGTATTTAGAAAGTTGTATTAGGTGGGTTAATTTATATTGTGGAGGCACCCGCAAGGGCAACATACAGCCTCCATTGTTCTAACAAAACTACTTAGGTCTTAGTAATAGCCCAAGTTTCCGATTATGGCACAATATTACCAATTTCCCTGCCACTGTTCAAAAGTACTTACTTAGGCAGGTTAATCTTTACTGTAGAGGCACCCTTGAGGGCAACATACAGCCTCCATAGAGCCATGAGAATCGTCTGGGCCCTAAGATTCTCAAAAATCTTTTAAATATCTTTTAGTATTCTGAATGTTTTTAAGCCCACACAATACACACTTAGACCACAGAGGCACCCGCAATCGCAACACACAGCCTCCCAGGTCTATGTACGAATCACGTATATATTTTTCTAACATGCACTGTGATAGCACATAGCACTTTATTACTGAATAGTCCATCCAGGTTTACATAGCACACAACACTTTAGCATTGAACAGTTCATCTGTGTTTACATAGCGCGCAGCACTTTAATATGTATTGAGGTATATCAATACACATGAATCGCCCGCAGTTTAACAACATGTATGTTGACAAGTATCCATGATCTTGATGTATTATGCTGCACTCCGTTATAAAATTACCCACTTGGGAAGACAAACAATAATCAAAATCACAATATTAAATAATTAAATAATTTTAACAAACAGTGGAATAATTATTTAAACATCATCAAGCTCAAACCCACTTGGGATAATTATATTCTGGGTTGATTCTATGCACAGTCATAATAGTGAACTGCTATTATTCTACACAAACACAGACATTAACAAAGAACAGAAGCAATGTTCACTTTGTTTCAATATGGCTGTCTGTTTATTTATTTACTGAGTGCTTTTCAGTCAACTCACTTAAGTGTAAAGCACTGAAGATGGACTTACACATGATTGTCTATAACACTGCAGTCCTCTCTCCATGTCACATACCAGACGAAGCCCGAGCAGGGTGAAACGCGTCGTTCTCTTTTTTGTTTTAAACTGCTGGTGCCTTCTTTTGTCCATGTACTTTTATTAATAAAGGACGCTTTTGGCTGCACTGAAAAACATTGATTGGTGTCGGATTTATGAAGAAGAGTGATGTTTTTCCTCATGAGCATAGCCTGAGTGCCGTTTCTCCCAGGATTGGATTCCAGCCCCTTTCTTTTTTCAAATATATATATATATATATCTACCTCAACGAAGCACACTATATAAGTGCAAGTCCACTTTACACAAAATAAGAATTAACTCAGGTTACTAGTGGTCAAACAGGACAGGATTCGTATTCCAACTAAAACGAGAAGAGACGACTGAATCTAAACTCAGCAAGAGCAGCTCATGCCTGGGAAGTCGAGGACCCACCAAGAGAGGGAGGCGAACAGAAGCTCAGCGTAATCGAAACTTAAGAACAGAACAGCCTGCCTCACGAAGGCCGAGATAAGGTGGCCAGGCAGTTGGCGAGCCGAATAAAAATTAAATGCGCAAATAGAAGGAAAACTAAGCCGATTCACAGTGTGTTAACACGTGACCAGCCGAGTGAGAAGAGGCACCTACGCCTGGCTGTCTCCCAAACAGAAGATACCATAACTTTTTCTGACCAGCAGCTACAGTTTTGAGGCCAACCACAGCCAACTAATTGATACATAGCCACTAAAGTATTGATTGATGGAAGGGAGGCCGGGTGAATCTTGGGGCATCCTGCCCCTGGTTGACCATTATGCGTGCTGCTTATTAAAGTTGTTCTGTTTGCATGAAGTTGTTGGGAGTTGAAGCGAGACAGGCTATCGCATCACTGTTGATTTCCATGTTTCCCCGTTTTTTGTACTCTTCATTAAACGGACTCCCCTTTGCCAAACCATTGAGTTGTCCTTATTGATTGGTGTTGGAGGATACCTGCACCCCCATCCATCTCAAAGGTGCAGCTACCTCGTCTTAAAGTACTACAGAGCAAACTCTGACTCTATGGGCCGGTCAGCGGTCTCTCTAGCACAACGTCCACTGTACCCATGATCCCTCACGCGTGTAGGACCCTCAGATAGTTTTTTTCCGCCATACTTGTCGGAAGCATATCGCAGAGTTCCCTTGGCTTTAGCCATTTATCAATATTATTACAATATTTCCTCATTTCTCCCACCCTGCGCCAAAGATCGACGTCAGTGAATCGAGATTGAGGAAATCGGGAAGGCCTCTGGCCTCGGCCCTTTGCAAGGAAGGGAGAGTGGGTGAGGGTGGTCATACACTCGTTTCCTACATATACCCGCCTGCTGCCAAATAGTAACATATGGAGAGTACTCCCTTTAAATTCTGCATGAAGTGTAACGGGACGTTTCCCTGGGTAGACATTCACAATACGTGTAACCTGTGTCTCCCACAAGACCATCCCGAGGCTACCTGTAGAGCTTGTAGGCTCTTCGAGCCCAAAACACTCAGACCGCTCGACGAAGCGCTGTGCCCACTACGCCAGGCAGCTAGAGGCCATGGACGCCGTGGGATCCTTCAGCGATGACAGCAACACCGCCTTATCGGATGGTGAGGGCACAGGGGTGACTTCAGACACCCACGCGCAAGCCCCTCCGATTCTTGACACCAGGCGTCGAAGCCCTCAGAGACCCCTAAAAGTTCAGGAAAACATTCCTCTAGTCATGGCAAGGGGGAAAAACAACATAAAAAACCCTCAGAACACCATGTTCAAAAGGAAAAACAAAAAGCTCCTAAATCTTTAGAAAAATCCAAGGTCCCTGACCCTGTCACCAAGGGAAAGATTGTTCCTCCCACTGCTCAGGATATGGGCATGGAGGAAGAGGATGAGAATCCTGTAGTCATTCCTAGTTAAAAAAAATTGGAATTCTGAGGACATTGATAGGGTAATAAGAATGTCATTTATGGCATACTTCTATGAGAAAGACCCTAATTATTTCCAGAGCTATGCCAGCACTCCAGCTACCTCTGCCCCTTCAGGGTCCAAGCCCTCTCAACCCCCTAATAAAAGGCTCCGCTCTGAGGGTCCAGCGCAGGGTTCGTTTTCAGACCCTTTGCTAATTGAACCTTACCATCCAGAATCTTATGGCGAGGAGACAGAAACACATATGCTGGAAGACCAGACAGGGGTTTCTTACTATGGGGACTATGAGGACCAGGAAGAGGAGGAGGAGGAAGATGAGGCGGAAGCCTACAATCCCGACTCTCCTATTCCGAAAAAAGACCCCCTGGTGAACGACTTTTCGATTGATAATTACCCACTCATCAATGAGGTACTGGCGAAAGCAGCAACCCATTTCCAAATACACACAAGGTGCCCAAGAAGATAAAGATTTCGCTGAGGAAATCTTAGGTGACAGAAGAGCCATTTCCCAGGCTATCCCCATATTAAGATCCATCCAGCGCAGAATCGATCCCTCGCTGGTAACTCCTAATCTTACTCGTGCAGTCAATCCACAAGTGGAAAAATTATTCCGCGCTGCACCCTCTGATCCCATGTACATTAGGGGGCAATTAAAACCTGACTCCCTCGTAGTAACAACTACCAGAAAGAGGGGAGGTACACCACTTGCTTCTTCCGAAGCACCTTCCGATAAAGAGAGCAAAGGAATATACGCTCTGGAGGTTGCCTCCACGTCAGCCTCCCAGGCACGTATTGCTCACAGTACCACTCTATTAGCAAGCTATAACTGCCATCAATGGGAACAGGTAGCTGCTCTAGTAGCCTCTGCACCTGAACCAATAAAGGGACAGTTAGCCCAAATTGCAGCAGACGGAAGGTCCGTGTCTGGATGCAAGCTTAAGACAGATTTTGATGCGGCAGACAATGCTCAAAGATTGATAGCCAAAGGCACAGTAATAAAACGCCATGCTTGGCTAAAACAGTGTGGGTTCAAGCCCGAGACCCAAGCCACGCTCATAGACATGCCGGTAGAGCCGAACGTTCTATTTGGGAAAGCAGTGAAGAGGCACTAAAGACGGCTAAGGACGAATACAAGACCTTAAAATCTCTCAGCCAACTTACAAATAAGCCCTCCGGTCAGAGGGGAAATAATCATTTTCGTCGCTTTTGCGGCCAAAGCTCCCAGAGGGGTTCCAACTACTATCAAAATCAAGGAACCTCATGGATCAAAAATCAGTCCCAGGCAACACAGGGTTTCACCAGAGTACGCGCAGGGGCCGCACTAGGGGTAGAGGCAACCCCGGTAGAGGTGCTACGCCACCCAATAATCTGTGACGTTCCGCTCTGGGTCCCTTCCCATGCATCCCCAATATGGGGGCGCATTTCCACCTTCACCCACACATGGGAAGGGAACACTTGGACAGATGGTGCTGTCCACAGTGTCTGCAGGATACTTTATAGAGCTACTAGAACGCCCCTGCAACCATCCTCCAAGACAGAAAGTACACTCCTTGGAGCACCACAAAATCCTCCTCGAGGAGATTGCCATTCTACTTGCAAAGGACGCAATAGAACTTGTCCCGGGCAACCAGGTAAACAAGGGTATTTATTCAACCTACATCCTTGTGCCAAAAAAAGATCTAACGATGTGCCCAGTATTAGACTTGCGCCCTACAAACAAATATTCCGCATGACTACACTCCAAGAGGTAATCCCTCTACTAAAAAAGGGGGATTATATGGCAACATTGGATATGAAAGATGCCTATTTTCATATTTCAATGTTCCCAGTGCACAGAAGATTCTTGTGTTTGAAGATAGCCAGCACTACCAGTTCAAGGTGCTGACCTTCGGAATAGCCTTGGCTCCAAGGGTATTCACCAAGGTACTGGCGGTGGTGGCGGCGCACAAACGCAGGGAGGCAATCCCAGTGTACCCTTACCTGGACGAATGGCTCATCACAAGGGAAACCCCCGTAATTTGCAGATTAAAGATTCAAAGAACAATCGACCTCCTCTTCCAATTGGGCTTCTCAATCAACGAGAAAAAATCAAGCCTGGTGCCAAGCACCTCTAAACAGTTCCTAGGAGCTGTCCTAAACACCCAAGAGGGGTTGGCCTTTCCATCAGAGCAAAATATTTGAAATCTGTTGCTGCAAATTCTTCAATATCAGTCCGGTTGCCAAATAAGGGTGCGCAAATCAATGCGTTTGCTAGGCATGATGGCAGCTTACATTTACCTGGTTCCCCACGTTCATGCGACCCATGCAGGAATGGTTGGCGAAAGTGGTCTCAAGCAAGTCGTCAGTGGGACTATCTAGTGGTTGTTTCGTCAACACTAGTACAGAGTCTTCGCTGGTGGACAAGAGAGAATCTTACAAAGGGGAAATCCTTTTACGATCCAGAGATACAAGCCGTCGTCGCAACAGATGCCTCCCTGGCAGGGTGGGGAGCTCACTACCTTCACCACACAGCTCAGGGTCTCTGGTCTCACACAGTGGCTCTGAACCACATCAATCTGCTAGAATATTTGGCAGTCATCAGAGCGATAGGGGCATTCGAACCCCTCCTATCCAACCTGTCTGTGCAGATCCTAACAGCACAACAGCGATGTTTTACTTAAACAAACAAGGGGGCACTCGTAAGCCAAATCTGTGCAAGCTTGCCCAGAAAATTTGGAAATGGGCACTCAGACGGAAGATTTACCTGTCATCCCAACATGTTCCAGGGGATATCAATTCACTAGCGGACGCTCTGAGTAGGGATCCCCTCCAAGAGGAACACGAATGGCGACTACACAAAGTCGTGGAAGATCTCTTCTCTCATTGGGGTTTTTCCACTATAGACCTATTCACCACAGGCGAAAACAGACAATGCCCAGACTTTGCATTCAGGTTCCCCCAGCCAGGCTCCAAGGGGAACGCTCTATGGATGTTTGCATACGCTTTTCCACCAACCCCTCTGATATGAGGAGGTTGGTCAACAAGATACACAGGGAATCGATGACGCTCATCCTGGTTGCTCCTGTGTGGGCGAGACAACCATGGTTTCCACACCTACGCAGACTGGCGGTGTGCAACCTCATTAGACTCCCTTGCTGGTACAACCTACTCTCATAGCACGAAGGACAAACAGTGCATCCTCAACCCAACTCGATGAACTTGGCAGCATGGCTCCTGAAGTCATGGAGTTCGGTCATCTCAATTTACCCCAGAGATGTATGGATATCTTAAAAGGGTCAAGAAAACCTAACACAAGGCACTGTTACTTTGACAAGTGGAAAAGATGTGTTATTTGGTGCCAGAATAAACAAATCAACCCAATTGATTGTATTCCTTCCAATATTGTCACCTATATGCTCCACCTACTGGATGCAGGGTTGGTATTTAATTCACTCAAGGTACAACTGGTGGCGCTGTCTGCCTACACCACCTCCCACTCCTAACCCACCAGCAGGTTGAGACCTTAATGTGGTGCTTGCTAAACTCATGGGAGCTCCCTTTGAACCCATGCATAAAGCTAGTCTCAAACACCTAATTTATAAGACTGCCTTCTTAGTAGCCATTACATCCATAAGAAGGGTCAGTGAAATTCAAGCTCTCTCAGTGCAAGATCCTTTCTTTACTGTTCAGAAGGATAAACTGGTTTTACGCACTCACCCTAGGTTTTCACCTACATTAATTTCAAAATTCCATGCTAACCAGTCCATTGAGCTACCAGCCTTCTTCCAGGAACCCACAAGCTCTGCTGAGGTGAAACTCCACACACTAGATTGAGGAGAGCGGTCCTCTGCTACGTAGACAAGACCAGACCGCTAAGAAAGACAGATCAACTGTTCGTCTCCATAGCTCTAGGCAGAGAAGGAGATTGCGTCTCTAAAGGTGCCATCTCTAATATATAGTCAGATGTATCCAACTGTGCTACTCCCTTTCAGATAAAACACTGCCTTTTACGCAGAGGGCCCACTCTACAAGAGGTACTGGGGCCACTCTAGCTTTCATTGCAAATGTACCCCTTGACACCATTTGCAAAGCAGCTACATGGAGCTCTATTCACCCCTTTACTCAGCACTACTGCATTGAATCACCTTCCAAGACAGATACTCAAGTGGGACAAGCGGTTCCAAGACATTTGTTTGCTCATGATCCTTCTCACAGCTCGCTAATCGATGCACAGCATGTGATCTAAGCAGATTCCACAAGCCTCAGAAGGGATACTTACTCACCGTTATCGTATTTCTGATGCTTGTATTTGCTTAGATACACATGCGCCTGCCCTTCCTCCTCTCTGAGAGAAGGCGCATGGATGCTTGTAGTCTTATCTATCTTATCTGCTTGGATACTCAGTACTCGCGCTACTCCTCATGCTACCACATGTCAGAAAAAATACAATCTGAGGGTCCTACACGCGTGAGGGATCATGGGTACAGTGGACGTCACACTAGGAATAGTATTACTGGCATGCCCTAGTTCGACGCCTCTTTTCGAGTTTCGAAAAGCAAACTGTAATACTCCTCAGCTTCCACTAGTTGTCAGCCTATGCACAGCATGTGAATCTAAGCAGATACAAGCATCAGAAATACGATTACGGTGAGTAATGTATCCCATTCTACTGCTACTGTAATTTACATTCCTGTGTAAATAATTTCTGGGCATCTAATCCCAGCATATGTAAATAGTATAACTGTTGTCATATATTATAAGCTGTCACACTGTACTGTTAAAGCTATGCGCCCAGATGCCTGAGGGCTAGGTGTGCTTTATAAATGAATAAAATACAAAAAATACAAATAATACCATTTATTACATGCGCGTTTTTTGTCGATTAAGGAACTGGGATATCTCCTCAGGAAACAGTTTCACCAATGTTAAAAAATAGATGCTGCAGGCCATGTTTCTTGAAGGTTGATATTGAAAGCTTTGGGCAAAATAAAGCCATTTGAAAATTTAAATTGTGATCCACTGACCCTTTTCTTATCTTTGACAGGAGGAATCTCAATTATTTTTCAAACGCATATTCTGCTGCTGTCAGTGCTGTGGACCCAGACGCTGGGAATGGAGAGCTGTGCATCAAAGTCCCCTCAGAACTGAGAAAGCATGTTGATGGTAATTTACACCCCAGAAGATTATTAAGTTTCAGGAACAGAAAAATCAACTTTAGCAATCATTGTTTTTTTTAAAGTTACCTTTGCATTTTTATTATTTTTTTCATATTATACAATTGAAAAGTAGTTCTATGATTTATAACATCAACAGCCAGTAGGCCATTAAAAAATAATGTAAATTGGTGTTAGAGCAGAATTTCATCTTTGAGGTCCCTTAAACGTATTGCTGGTTTCCTTGGTTTTTCAACTTTACTTTTGTGGATGGATCTTCTACTTCTGCCCTGCCTCCGCTCTATTCTTGAGGAATCCTGGGTTGTCGCCTGCCATTTGGCACTGTTGTGGGACATGTTCTTGCTGAATGTCTGTCTTCCTGCCTAACCTCAGCTGTCCTGGTTCTTGTGTGATAGTCATTGACTTTGAGGATGCCTGGTCTTCTACCACGTGGGTCCACCTCCGAGGTGACCTGTTTGTTTCTCCTTTTGGTTGTCTGGATCGTTGCTCGGTTGTAGGTTTTAGACACTTTGACTTGGAGGTCGCAACCGCAGTCAGCCAGACCTAACCACCCAAACAACACGTTTCTACCATCCAGCGCTGTTAGTACTTGCCCCAAGTACTGTGCTCATGATATATGATTTGATAATGTCGTCAGTGGTCCCCTGCATTTTTGGGAGTAGTGGGGCTTTTGGGAGTCTTCCTGGGGGTTCCCTCTGTTATCACCTTAGCTGCTTGCCATTTCTGCTGCAATTGTGAGGTAAAAGGAGAATTTACCTGGCTTACCATTTTAGCCATGACAGATCTAGGGTTTTTCCCCTGGTTATTCACGTGGGATTACTTTTGTAAACTCTTTAACTTCTTAATGGCATAAAAAGGTACTCTCATGAACCAAGACCTTTTTCCCAGCTCTCCCATATGGCCCTGGCATTCGTAGAACAAAGATTATAATCGCAGAAAGGGCTGGTATTTTGTTATACGTATTAATATGATCAATAACTACAGTTCACCCTGTGCCTGGAAAGTAATAGTGTTCGCATTAGTGCTTATGCTGTTTGTGCTTGGTTGTTTTTAAGGTGACAATGGGCTTATTCAGGTTCACTACTGTGTTTCGGAGTGAAGACTATTATGTTGGCCGTTTGACCAACACAATAGTCATTTTTAACGCCTTTCTTCCCTTGTTTTAGGACCAGCCCATCCTAAGAGTGAAGCGTGGCTGCTCTGCCATGTTACCCCTTGAAAGAGGTTTGGTCTATCTTGGTGGACATCCTCTTTTCTACATAGGATATTTCACTTTGCACCACTCAACAGAGGGCTATGGATAAACCTGCCTAACTGTAATGCTTTCCGAAAAAGCCATTTTTTATAGAGTTGCTCTTTTGTTTTCATCTGATTGATTGTTGGTCCCAAACCATGTGGTTATCCTGCTTATGCCAATACCATTGACTGAAGTTTTGTTTTTTAAAGTCACACCATTTGATGAGGTGTTGGGGGCAAATGACCCTTAAATATTGATTGCGTTTTAGTACTAATTAGGATCTGAGCAACTTTTCTGTTTGACAAGAATGTTCAATCTAATAGGGATTATGCATAACGCTGGAAAAATCCAAGGGCACAACACCTTTTCATGCTCTGGCAGTCTTGGGGACTTGGCAGTGCCACCAAAACAACTGAGTGGAACAGGTCTGTGAGGCAAACAATTCTGGGGGTGTCATTGAAATCAGTTGAGGGAACATTGCAAAAAGGAAAGAAATCACAAACGCCTCCAATTGATCTTAAGCCCTGCCTTTATGCACCTAATATGGGTCCTTGTACCCTGAGTGGCAACACGTTTCCGCCTATTATATGGGTCTGGTAGATTCTAGGGATATCTGTAAGCTCTCTATTTTCTTTAGACAGCCTATGATGATATGTCCCAACTTGCCAGACAAGAAATACTCACCAATTGAATACTTGTAAATGCAGTTGTGAGTCTACTGTAGTTGTAGATTCAACAGTCTTAATAGTCAAAGGTTTTGCTTTTCCAGACCTGGTGTTTTATGCCTTCGCCACTAGACATCTTTGTTCTCACACAGCATCGATCAAGAGTTGTATACATCTTCTAGATTCGTAGAATTAGTTTAACCTAATGCTCTAAACCATTCCAGTTGGTCTGTAGGCTCTGGGGTGTTATAAAACAGGCTATTGACTCAGGACTTTTCAGTAGTCTTTATAAGTTCTGATTCAAACCAACATGAATGTACTTTGGGCAACCCTGGGTGGTGAATTTGATGGTTATGTGCATATCTTCAGTTTGTGGATAACCCCCTATGGGATTGTAGGAGGATGCCGACAAGTTCCACTACTAGTGCCGAAGAAAAGGAAATTTGACAAAATGTTGTCTAAGGGAATACAACCGGTGGCTGAAGATGGATGCAAAGGCTGTGGAGGCCACGCAAGTTTCCATGTGAGGAAGGTGACAAATGCAAGAACCACTCTATAGTGCTGAGGTTCCGGGTACAGTCTGGTGTTATTTAGTGTTGGATCTAATGGATCCCATTTGAAATCCAACTGATAAGTGATGTTCTCGCGCTTGGTTTTTAAACGGGAAGTTGGATATCGACTTCCTTAATGATCGGTAACTGGGCTCAATTTTGTTCCCGACACATAGTGCTATTCCTGGGTGGATTGTGCATTGTACACCGTAGGGTGACCTTCACTTCCCCGCTTCAAATGGATTAGTGGAAAGGGTCAACCACCTTATTAAGGGAGCTTGCTCCTGCATGTGGATTCAAGTGGAGTTTGGTGCTCAACGAGGTTGTGGATTCATATAGGCTCACTCTCATGAGGGGAAGGAATCCAGGTTGCAAGCTTATATCAGCCTGGGAATAAACTCATGACAACTATAGGCAAAAATGGAGGTGATTTTGGCGAGAGTGAAGGAGATGCAGAGAAAGAATGAATGCTACTTTGTCAGCCTAAATGGTATGAGTCTGGTACATCTTTTTGCACAGGGTTGGGACAGGGTCAGAGATTCAAGGTAAATGGAGAAGGGTTTACCCTGCTGTTTAAACACCAAGAATTTGGTCAAAGGGGTACACTTATTTTGGAAGACAGTAAAAGATGGTGTTTGAGTTCTGAGATGAAGGTGCAGGTTCATTGCAGTGAGGGGCCAGACATTGCACACCTCTCCTAAAGCAAAATCCTTAGCTGTCTGGTTCCTGACCACATTTCATTAGGACACTGGGGGTCTTCTCTGCCTCCTTTCTTGTATGCATATTATCTAGGCTGCAAGAAAGAAGTACACTCTTTCAGAGTACACAAGCTTGTTGACCAGGTACTGTTAGTGTTGTCTGTAAAACAAGAAAGCTAATTTCTCTAGCTCTTTAAGTAATGTATTGTCTGAGTTTCGGAATTCAGAGGAGCTGGGAACTATTTAGCTCCTGCTTGTAGCCTAGAAGAGCCTGGTTAGCTTGATGGAAACAGCTACCAGGAGCTATTTATGGCTCACCTGGCCAACAGATACTTAGCAAACACACCCGTGTACATGTGTGACAATCTAAAAATAAACGTTGGACACGTCTATACACCAGTTAAAGCACCAGGGTTCATAGGTTATAGACAAAATTAGATGTTTGCATCTTATGGTAAAGTTACAGTTGTGGAACGTTATGTACTAGCTCATCATTCCCCAGTGGTAGCTCCTGGTTACTGGTTAATGCTGGATACCCAGGAGCTGCTTTTAACTCCTGCTTATCCAATCTCGATTCCGAGCCCTGCTGTCCTTTGTTTCCCATCTGTCCTCCAGATGGCTTAGTTATATAGGCCCTACCTTTCAGCTATAGGAGTTTATCTCAAGTCTTTTTAATTCTTCGCGCCCAACCCCATGGTAACACGTCACTTATAAGGGATGTGCCGCCATCTTTACCCCTGAGAGATACTCTGCATCCTCAATGGGATGTTAATGTTTTTCGGGCAGCTGGCAGCAATAAACCCTTTGAGCGTACGGCTACTGCCGACATCAGAATAGTGACTTGAAAGATGCCCTTTCTTTTTGAAAATTTGTTTTTTATTGGAATTTTACAATTATGACACAACTCAAGGAATAATGCAAACATTAATATATATCAAAGTAAGGTCACAACTTCCCTCCCCCCCTCACCCCACCTCCCGCACCCCCCCTTCCCTATCCCATACCATGGTTTATTGGTCGATAACAACAACAGGGTCCAACACATTATCTAAAGATGCAATGTGAGCATAGGGTAGCCCCTAAAAGAGAGAAGGTGTTCAAAAAATAAGGTCCAACATATAAAAGTCACATTTCCTGTAACAATCGACCTCTCCCCGTTCCAAGGGTAGTGCCCTGATAGTACTGTTCCAATCGAGAGGACCGTCCGAGATGATTACTTATGCCTCAGGCCGTTTTCCCATACTTGTCAAAAAATGGCAGCCATAGGGCCTCGATGTTAGATTTGGATTCATCGATCAGGTGGATTAAATACTCCATATCATAGATTGCCCGTGTTTTCGCTACCCACTCCCCCTCCCCGGGAGGTCGGGGTGATTTCCATTTTTGGGCCCAGCAGCATCTAGCCGCGACTAGCATGACCTGCAACATATGGTTGTATTTCACCTTAGGGCCCCCCCTCAACCTCAATGCCAAACACCACCAGCCAGGGGGACAGGGTTCTCACCAAGACCTCGCTCCAGTAGGTTTGTGCCACCTGGCACTTCCACCACATATGGACATAGTCCCCTTTTTTAACGTGGCATTTCCAGCAGTGGGGGTCGTAACCTTTTCTCATTCTGGCTATCCTCTGTGGAGGGTAGTGCCATCTGTGTATCAACTTCAGGGCCTGGTGGCGGTATTGGGGTGCAGTTGTGGAACGGTGAGCCTGCCTACAGATCTTGGTCCATCTTTTTTTCGTTATGGGGGTGCCTAGGTCCTTTCCCCATTGTACTTGGGAAGTTGGGGGGGGGTCCCGTGGGGCAGAGAACAGCAAAAAGCTATAAAGCTGCGATATCACCCCCTTGGTCCCTTTGTGTGTTATGAGGAATTTCTCAAAATCGGTTAGGTCTCGCCTAAGCGTGTCTCCCCATCTGCACTCGGTAAGGGCACCCTTAAGTTGTAAGTATCAAAAGGGGGAGAGGTTAGGGAGGGCCAGGGCGTCCTTCAGGTCACCAAGAGCTATGAACATCCCATCTACCCAAAGCTGTCCGGCCCTACAAAGACCTACCTCATACCATTGCTGGAAGGCTAGTGGTTTGTTGATCCCTTCCCAAAGTGGGCGAGCCCAGATGCAGCTTAAGGGTGAGGGCCACGTTGTGAGCCATCTGAGGTAACCCCCCTCCTTCTATATGGACCACAGCACCCCCTACACTGGATGTTTCAGAACCCTCCTGGGAATAGATGCCTTGGGGACCCATAGCCACTCGTCCAATGTGACCGGTGAGAAGAGTATGTTATCCAATGTTACCCATTGTTTCTTTGCGCCAGTCGTCAAATGGTCAACAAGGATGCACAATTGTGACGCCTTATAATAAGTGTTTAGATCCGGGAAAATCATTCCACCCTCATCTTTGGGTCTTATGAGAGTGTCATAAGCAATCCTGTGGGATTTGCCGGCACATAGGTAGCGGAGAAGGGCCCGCTTGATCTCTAGGAGGAATGAATTCGGTATCTGGGCCGGCAACATTTGAAACCGGTATAAGAATTTGGGGAGGACTACTATTTTAATGGAGGTAAGGCGATCCATCCATGAGAGGCCGGATTTGGACCAGCGTCCCAGGTCATGTTTGATCGACCCCCCACAGGGGCGGGTAGTTTACCTTGAAAAGATCCTCTAGGTCTGATGGAATTTGGATCCCCAGGTGGCAGAGTCCCTCAGTTTGTTTACCAAACGGGAGGTTATCGATGTATTGTCTCTCGGTCTCGTTGAGCTGGCCTGCTGGGAAAGCCACTGATTTATCTACGTTTACCTTATAGCCCGCCAGGGATCCATATCGCTCTAGACTATTCAACACCTCTAGGACTGATTGGGATGATTTAGAGAGGTACAGGAGGACATCGTCGGCGAACAGAATTATTTTGTATTCAGTTTCTCCTATTTTAACACCTTGGATCTGATTGTTAGTCCTGATTGCTATAGCCCAAGGTTCCATCACCAGAGCGTATATGAGGGGAGACAATGGGCATCCCTGTCTTGTGCCTCTCTCTAAGGGAAAGGGCTCCGATTCTCCTCCATTAACCACCACTCTAGCGGAAGGGCGGGAGTAAAGGGCCGTCATCCATCCCCGCCACCTGGGTCCCATCCCCAAGGACGACAGAACCCCCTCCATGAAGGCCCAGCTCACCCTGTCAAACGCCTTCTCTGTGTCTATAGACAGGAGAAGGGCACCGTCAGATTTCACTCCATTTGAGCTCGGTATGTGCAGGGTTTTGCGCATGCTGTCTGCCCCCTGTCTGTTCACTACAAAGCCCTCTGATCGGGATGGATCAGTCGGGGGAGACACTTTTCTAGACGTGTCGCCAAGATCCTGGTGAAGATTTTATCATCTGTGTTTAGAAGCGAGATGGGCCTATATGAGCCACACTCCGCTGGGTCTCTGCCCGTTTTAGGAATTACTGTGATTATGGCCTGCAGGAATGTCGGTGGAATGGTTTCTAAGGTTTTAATTTGGTTAAATAATTTGGTTAGTGGTTGGGTTAGTTCGGATTGGAATTGTTTATAGAAATCCGCTGTATACCCATCTCCCCCCAGGGTCTTGCCTATTTTAAGCTTTTTGATGGCCCCTTCCACCTCTTCCTCTGTTATCTCCTTGTCCAGTGTCTCCCTCTCTAGGTTTGTGAGCTTGGGTAGGGGGTAGTCCTCGAGATATTTTCGAATTTCATCCAGTGATTCACCCTCTTGTTTAGTGTAGAGGGCCTTGTAGAAGGCCGCAAATGATTTGGCTATGTGTTCAGTTTTTATCTGGGCGTTGCCTGCCCCGTCCTTGACCTTCTCTATGCGTTTGCCCGCCCTGTTTCCCCTCAGCCTATGTGCCAGAAGAGTTCCAACCCTGTCTCCCTTCTCATAGTATCTCTGCTTCGTGTATCTAATTTTTTTAACTACCTCTCCAATCAGGATTGTATGTAGGGCTTGTCTCTTCTCTCTCATTTCACTCAGGAGGTTTTCGCGGTCTATGTTTCCTTTGGTGAGCTGTGCCCTCATGGCCCGCAGGTCTTCCCGGATTTTGGATTCTATCGGGGCCCTCTCTCGCTTCTTGCTCGAGCCCTCTGCGATGAGGAGACCCCTAAAGGTGGCCTTCGCTGCCTCCCAGACTGTAACCATTGGGACTTCCCCTGTGTCGTTTGATAAAAAGAAGGCTTCTATTTCGTTCCTTAGGAATTCCCTAAACACCTGGTCCTTCATGAGGGTGTCGTTACAGCGCCACCTGCGTGATTTCACGGTAGCTTGCAATCGCCATTCCATAACGAGAAGTTCATGATCCGACCAGGTCACTGATTCAACGATAGGGTTTCCAACCTCTCCCCCTCCTTCCTCCGACACCAATAGCAGGTCGATTCTGGCATATGTTTGGTGGGGAGGGGAGAAGAACATGTAACCCCCAGGGATTTGCCAGCATTTACGCCATACATCCACCCAGTAGTATTCTTGTAGGAGGTCCCTCAAGGTTATCTTTTGCAGGGGCTTTTGGTCCCGTCCCTTTGGCCGACCACCAGTCAAGATGGGGGTCTGTAATGAGATTGAAGTCTCCGCCCAGGATTGTGGCTCCTTCAGCCCACCTGTCCATGACCCTAGGAACCTTGTGGATAAAGTTGACCTGGCCGGTGTTGGGCGCATACAGGGTGGCTAGTGTGACTCTTGTGCCCTGGGCTGACCCCTTGATCGCAAGAAATCTGCCTTCAAAGCCCCTTTTCGTCTCCACATCGGTGAGATGCAATGATTTACCCAAGAGGATACCCACCCCCCCTCCTTCTTCGAGGATTTGTGCGAGGCCCAGGAGTTTTTGCCTATCGCCTTTCCTATAATCGTCGACTCTGCCCCCCTTCTATAGTGAGTTTCTTGTAGGAAGTGGGCTAGTAATTTCTGTTTGCGGAATAGGTTACTTGTGAGAGACCGCTTGTTTTGTGAGTTGAGGCCCTTAACGTTGAGCGTACCGATCCGACCTTCAACTATGGTCGTTGCTACCCTTGCCCTGTGAAACTTCAGTGAGTACCCCCGTTATCATCCGTGAACTTGATCCCCAGAACCATTGCATGGCATTCCCTTTTTCTTTCCCCTTCCCCCTACCCCCCCGGTTCCCCATTTCCCTTACCCTTTTTGTTAGGCGTCCGTCTCCATCGCCCGACATACATCGGGTTTAGTCAACGAACCACCAGGGCCGCTGCCTGGGCCCCGAGAGAGAAAATGGTGTGGATCGTACCCTCCAGATTATACATATAGGAACTTTTCACAGGTTTAGTTGGCGTCCAATCCCTCTACAAGACCAGCCCTCTTTATTCCCACTGCATGTTTTATGTCTCATAGGGCCCGGGACCAACCGTGAACTAGCTTCCAGTGTGAATCGGGGGATGGGGGGGGTTCTCCATGGTCTCAGAGGCCCACTTGGCCACCTTCCGACAACAGAGAACAGCACCACTCCGTGTTTCAGACAGGTGGGACCCGAAACCTTCAACCATCAATTTCGGCATTAGCCTCGCCAACCGTGGCAACATCCTAATACAACATACAGTGCCGCCCAACATGGAGGGGCCCACGAGGGCCCCGCGGGCAAATGCAATACAAAAGAATAACATCACATTTCTTAACTTTCTCCCCTTCCCTCTTGATCACTCGGATCCATCGCGCAGGCCCTAGCATCAACAAAGTGGAACGAATAGTTTTCCTCAATTCGCCGGAGGCCACGAGGGGCGAGTGAGCGAATGAACCACAACAGATCGTCATTGCATTCCTTTTCTTTCCTCTTCTACCCTGTAATCATGCGGGACCTCTGCGACCCGCCGAGGGATGCCTGGTTTTTGGGAATTTCCGGGTGCCCTTCACTTAGTGTTTCCCCTGGCTGAGGTCAGGGCCCCGTGGGGCACGGCTCGGGTCTCTGTCAGATCCGCCGTGCTCTCTCGAGGACCATGGGTGGGCCCCGACCAGTTCGTTGATGCCTCTTTGGGTGTCCTCTTCTGTAACGAGCTGAAAGTTCTCCCCTTGCCATTCAAAGGATAGGTAGAATGGGTGTCCCCAGCGGTACCGGACCCCCTTCTCCTGCAGCCATCTAGTGATTGGACCGCATTTTTTCCTCATTTGTAGCGTGAAGGGAGATAGGTCCTGGTAGATTGCCACCCTGGAATTAACGTATTGTATATCTCTTAAGGTTCTAGCTCTTTCAAGTATTTTTGCTTTATCTCTAATAGTGGAACTTAGCAAGCACGGAGCGTGGGCCCCTACCGCCTCCACCAGCTCGATGAACCCTATCAATCAGGATGGTTTCTCCGGAGTCAGTTCCCAAGACAATCCTAATGATCGCCTGGACTTTGCCCTCCAGGCCAGTCTGGGTCTCCCCCTCCACCTCCGTCAGGCCGAAGAATCGCAGGTTACATCTCCGTTCTCGATTTTCCATATTGTCAACTTTGAGACGGAGCTCCCCCTCACGCCGCTGCATCTCCTTAAACCTTGCTTCCATCTGAGCTTCCAGGAAGTCGGTGGACGCCTGGTTATTCTCTACCCCCTCCATTCTGTCCTCCAACGTGGAGACCTTGGCGGTGAGGTCGGCCAGCTTGGCTCCCATGTCCGTTCTCATTCCCCTGATTTTGTCTAGGTTTGTCTGGATATTGTTCTGCATGGTGTTCATGTCAGGGGTTGGCGTGGGTGGGGAGTTGTTCTCCATCTCTGGTTTTCGGGGAGTGAATTGGTATCTTGCCAGGGTTTCTTTCCAACTCATGGGGTGTCTCCACCTCTAGATCTTTGTGGTTTCTCAATGTTCCTCGTGGTCTCCCCCAGGAGCTCGGGGCCCAATCCCCCCGGTTCTGTCCCAACTCCAATGACGAGTCGCGAGGTGGGCGGATTCTAAGAGTTAGATTAGCTCTGTGGGGTCCCCTTACGTCTCTTGGGGGTCAGTCCCAGGTCCCTTGGCGCACCCCACTTCCTGTGGCCCTTTACGGAGGGTCTGCGTCTGTGGTCGCCGGGTGGTCAGGCGCCTCGGGTGTTTACTTATATGGGACCACAGGGGACCTTCTATCTGTTATTCTGCGTGCAGTGGCACTCCACTGGCTATGGCTCTCCTGCACGGCGGTGGGGAGGGTGGTGGTTAGGACGGGCGGGCTGGGCCCCAACCCCTTCCGACAGCCACTACTCAAGATTGCTTCAGCGTGGGGCCGGTGGGTGCATTTAGAGGTTGCCGGGGTGGTCGTCGTCCCTTTAGCACCCACTGGAGGCTGACGGGTTCTGCTGTGGATGGCAAGTAATAGGCCCCCAAATAGGGAGTAGGGCCCGCGGGGTAAGGAGTGGCTCTGCGGAGGTATGGTGTGTGCACTATTGCTGGGGGGGGGCCCTATTCCAGGCTGACCTGCATGGTTGGGGGTGGTGAACCCCACGAGGGGCCAGGCGCTTTGCAGAGGGGCCCAGGCGCGCTCCCGCATCGGGCCGGGCCTGTTAGGTGTAGGCCTCTGTGAGCCGTGTCGCAGCAGCAGCTGGGGGGAGTCCTTATGGTACTTGTTGCAATGATGTTCCCCACCGCAGGGGGGGAGACAAGAGGAAGGGGCCCGGGCGTGCTCCCGCGACGGCCCGGGCCGAGATAAATAAACATGCGTGTGGCAAGCTGGGATCCGGCAGTGAGAGCCCGGGGCGTACTGACCTCCAAAACCGCCGCGGCGGGCACGTCGTGGGCGTCTCCGTGGACGAGGGCCCCGATCTCCGAGGGGCTCCCACGGGCTTTTGATGATGATGGCAGAGGCGCGGGGTGTAGATTCCGCAGGTTGATCGCGGCGCTGCGCCCGTCTGCAGAAAGGAGGGGCCCGGCCACAGAGCTTCACCTCGTACGCAGTGCGGGCCTGGAGGAGGGAGGGGGAGCGGGAACGCTCCGAATCAAATATCTCGGGGGCCCGGGCACCTCCAAGGCTCGGGAAGGTGTCGCCGGAGTCCCCAGCAGTTCCCCCACCTGGATTCAGCCTTTGTAGGAGGATAACGTTCCTTTTATTGCGGTTTACTCCACAAATCCCTCGGGGCCTTAGGGGAGCCGAACGATCAGGCAGCCATCACGCCTGCGCCCCCTGGTGGCCTCAATCTGCCCTTTCTTTTGATCATTTTCTTGGCTCAGATGTTTGACAAACTTCACGCCCTTTTGGTAGATGAGCTGTGCATGGTAATCTACAGAGATAAGGTGGTTCTTCAGATTCCATCTTCCTTTGTTCCCAAAGTTATTTTGCCGTTCTATTTAAAACGGGAAATTTCCCTCCTGATTTTCTTTGCCAATCCTCCTTTTGACCCAGGCAGTGGCTTAATTGTGTGGATGTCCCGAGAGCGCATGTTTATCTTGATAGGATCAAGTTATGTAGGTCCTCAAACGTGTTGCCACTATTGGACGCCCCAGCAAGGGATTGCCAGGCCTCTAAGGCTTCAATCGCAAGATGTTTTCTTGTAAAGTGAAAATGTACTCGGTTCAGGGACTCATACCCTCCTAAAGGTTTGCATGTCAATACAGTGTGAGCCAAGGCAACATCTGTGGCTTTACTGCAGGCATGTTCCCTGGGTTATTGCAAAAGCGGAAACTTGGACCAAACCATTGCTGATTTACAAACACTACTGTCTGTATCCTAGTTCCAGGGCGGATGCTCAGTTGAGAAAATGTTTAGTTAAGTAATATGTCCCATCATCCCTTTTATTGTAGGTGCTTGCTAATCTCCAAAACATTGAAGGCAAGGAGACTGGATGTACGAGTAAGAGAAAGTTACTCACTGCAGTGACTACTGTACTGTTAGTTTTGTAGTCCCCTTTTTATTATTATTATGGTATTTATTTTGAGTGTAGACCTGGCTTCGAGAAGTAACAGAGCTCTTTAGAGGTATACAACAAAACAGATACATAACAGAGTACTTTACAGCCATACGCTCTCTCGCCTTCCCCTCTAAATAACGTATCCATCAGTCAAGCAACGACTTAGGCAGATGGAGAAGTAAGCTTGGGGAGACGCGTTGTGGCCACGCATGCCCACAGCTTTGTATACAAATCCAAGATGCATGCGTTTTTGTATTGAAAAATGAAACGCTCTGTTCCTGACCCCCAAGGATGGAATGTCCCAAAATCATGGAGGAAACGGGAGTATGGACTAGTTCAGTAGTCGTAAGGAGAGTAATGTTTTCTGATTCTTATCCTCAGCTAATAGAACTTCCTAATTTGAATGCAAGACATATTTCCTAATGTTGGAACAACTTGGGCAATGCTCCATTTATATAGTATACGCCACATTTTCTGCACAAATGACATGCTGCTACGTAATTTTTCCTGTAATTCCATGATCCAGGAGATCTGACCTTTGATGCCTCAAAAGTGTTTTTTCATGTCCGTGGATACCAGCTCCTATCTTTTTTTTTAATATAACAATTTGTATTGATTTTGATAAACAAATATAATCGACACACATATACCATTGCTTGGTTTTTAACACAATACAGTTCACAACATACATGGTACATCAGTTGAAATGGTAGCTGAGCATAGATAGGTCAGTCCAAATAGGGGCGGGCCTTACCAAGGTACATTGTTTGTGCCCTTGATCTCGCTGGTTAGCCCTAGGCATAGCATATGCCCGGCTCCTATACTGTCTTTATGCCTTCAAACACAAAAGTAATGGCGGTTGGTTGGGCATATTTTCTCCGCCCTTGTTTGAACAGGCCCATTAGTTGGGGGAGGGCAGCCCAGGTTAGTCCAATTTCCCATTTGCCCAACACTTTCTGGAACGTCTGAGGACAACCTCTATAGTTCTATATCCGCCTCTCCGGAGCCATACATCTCGTCATTTCAGCAGACCATTGGTCAAGACGTGTGCAGTCCGGCAAACCCCATAATGTGGCTATAAGCCTTTCAGTGGAGTTGATAATAGTATTTTTTCATATTTAGTGAACCATAATAGTACTTTTTCATATTTAGTGAACCCCGTACCAGCTCCTATTTTAAAGCCCATGTCAGGGTGCCTTATCAAACGCAAAGATTTGATTTCAAGAAACTATAGAAGATCTAACAGCCGCACGTGTGACATTAGTTTCCACTTTTGCTCTATGTTGACACTAGGGCACGTTTTACTAAGCCCTCCCCTCCCCATTAACGGTTGTGGATGCTCACAATCTCATGGGTCCGTTTGATCTTGAATCACCCTTTTTAATATACTGGCTTACTATTGTAAAAGTACACGAGACCCAGGAATTCAGTAAAAGTTAATACCTCTATTTATTTCTCAACTGTGAATGTTTTTACCTTTTATGGCCTGCCTTCATTACCATTGCCTCGCGCATGTTCATTACTGCTAAAGTTTTCAGTCGCCTTTAGCAACATCATTATTTGTATTATTATTCTGATCATCGTTATTGATAAGAGCCTCCGGAATCTTGGATCATTTAGTAAGAATTTGTGAGCAGAACTACACATCCACTGCATCCTTCCTGTTGATCGCCAGGCATGAGTTAGCAGAAGGGCTTCAGATCAGCAAAGAAGATCGTTATATCCTCCTCATGGCTATAGAACAGGGATGGACTGGGAACTAAAAGAGGCCCTGGAAATAATCACTGGGGACCAAAAGAGGCCCTGGAAATAAAGTTCAAAGTGGCCCTGTATGACACCTTTTCAGCAACCCCAATGCTTTTCCTATGAGAAAATTTGGAAATACCACAGAAAAGAGGCCCAGGGTGCAGAGGCCCACCGGGAAATCTCCAGAGTTCCCTATAGGCCAGTCCACCCCTGCTATAGAATGCATTCTTGTTTACTGTAGGGTGACTCTTTGTCCTACTGAGTATTTAGTTAAAAAGAGATCAACCTGTTTCTAAACAGGAGTGTGGTTTCCCAGGAAGGAAATATGTTTGGTGCAGTTTGCAATTATTTTTGGGGGTTGCATCTAGGTGGCTGATTGTTATGCACGTTGACTTGCATGTTAGTAAAATATGCAGAACATTTACACTTGGTTTACTTGGTTGTTTCAGAGATGAAGGTACTGAAGGTGTACATAGAGTTTTCTTTGGACCAGCCTAAAGGTGGACTCCATTTTGTTGTGCCCAATGTGGAAGGAAGCATGGCTGAACGTGGTGCTCATGTGTTTTCGTATGGGTATCAGAATTCAACAAGGTAAGCATAGCTATTTTTATATTGTTTCAATGTTCTGCCATCATTTTTACAGATTAGAAATTAGAAAATAGATTGCTAACTTTGATGTGTTCTACTTGAAACCTACAACCTACCACTTTTTTTTTTAACCTAAAGCTTCTTCTTTTAAAAGCATGTTTTTGTTCAATTTCAAGATATTGCAAGCAGTGACACTGGAATCTTATAGAGAAAAATATGTATTTTGGCATAAGTAGTATATATGAGCCCCCTTTTTTTGCAATGTTTGTTAGGCAGAATCCTGTGCAGTTCCCTTGGGGAACACTGCAAACAGATTAAGACTACAGGAGTAAGCAGTAAACCCAATTGGTAGCAGTCTGCACCACCCATATTTATCTGGTAGCTGTGGCTGAGCAGTCAGACTTCTCTCAAGAAGAGTAGGGCAGTATGCAGAGTATACACAATGGGGCCAAAACACAGTAGAGCAAACAAACACTGACCAGAGCTTTGTATAAAAAGTATATAATTATTTATTTGAAACACACTTTATGGCATATACTAGCACTCTCAATCAAAAGCAAGTTAAAACACAGTCAGGTAAAGTATACACACCTCCCTTAATAGTTATCAGACAAGTCAGGGTTAAAACACTACTATTTGTTAGAACAGATGTGAGCGCTTAACCAAGATGGCACTCTGATAATGTAGTTAAAGGGAGAGAAAAAGGCAGAGCCTAAGAATAAAACAGTTCCCAACACTTTTAAGAGTTCAGAGCAAGGGGAGAAAGGCAGGTTATACTGTAGAGTCAAAGTTCATAGGCCAGGTCCACTTTAAATGGAGCAAAGCGAAATGTGCCCAGGATCACACGGTTTAAAGTGCACTGAAAGTCTTTGCAGTGTGTTCAAAAGAGGTTGGGGTGATTCAAAAGATATAGTTAGAAGGCCTGGAGCCAACCCAGTTTAAAAGCCAAGGATTTAAGGGTCACCTTTAGCAAACTGTAGAAAGGGAGGCCAGGCAGGACACAGTACCTTAAAGAGAAAGAAAGCTCCAGCGGGGGCAGTTGTTCCTGGCAGGGGTTGAAGTTCGTGGTTCTGACCAGGGGAAAAGAAGATCTTGTCGAGGAGGGAACGTGGAGTCGTTGCACTGCACAGGGATGAAACCAGCCGTGGAGTTTGTCAATAAAAGGTGCGTTCCTTTTATGCGCGGTCAAAGTGGTGAAGCTTGGCTATCCGGCTGCCGGGGTGCTTGGCACGGGCGATTCGACCAAGAGACGTCTTTGGAAGACGAAAAGGGCGAACTGGTTGATCCCACCAGCTCAGAGGAAGAAGACTCGTCCAGCAGAATATCTTCTCTTGTCGTCGGGAAAGTGGTGAGGTAGTTGCAGCAGGGCTTCACCGGTGGTGTCGTCGTTGCAGATGGCTCAGCTTCTTCCCTCTTCGGATTCTTGGGTCCTGTTGCGACTTATGAAGTTCTAGTCCCAAAGGCCCTGCTTTTATGCAGAAAAACTCCCATTCATCAGCGTAGCTGTCAATCACACATGCTAATTAGTGAGCCGGGCAGCTCACCACTAGGCCAATCGGAGTACAGTGCGACTTGGGTTGCTAAGGCAACGCAGTCCAGGGTGCCAATTCCCCCATCCACCCTTCCTGTGGAACCCAGAGTGGCACCATTTGGAGGGCTTCTGTGGAGAAGCCCGCCAAAATAGTGGAACAAAGGGCTCGACATTGGTCAGAGTTACAGAGACGCACACAAACGCCCTTTTAGAATTGAGTTCTGGCAAAAAGACCCAACCAGTGATTTAATATTAAATAAATAAACCAGCGGTATCTTTAACATTGCACCAAAAACTGGTGCGTTTAAAATCAATGGGAAAATCCCATAGAGAATATACCACTGCCACCAGCCAGAAACTCGGCGAGGGGGGACGGGACAGTGCCCCCTCGAAAACAGACCCAGGGGCAATCAAATTACCCCTTACCAGTACTTCCACAATATGATGGTTTGTACTGGTTCTGTTGACCATTTTGGACTAGTAAAGCCAATGGTGACTTTACATGCCCTGGGAGACAGTAGTCAGTCCCAGGGTATGGAGTCTATGTTTGGGGGGTCACTGTGACAACCCTGTTGTACTGCACTGAGGTAGCTGTGTACCACACATACAAAAAACAGATGATACCCTATGGAGTAAAAAGAAACCCCATAGCCCATAACAAGTCAAAGACATACCTCAAATCATGCCTAAGAGTGGGAGTAAAAGAGTCTCACTCGTAGCAGGAGAAAAAAACAAACCCCAAAAATCCAGCAAAGTTGCTGGGGGACTCACTAGGTTTGGGAAATTAGCCTTATAAGAGAATTCTCCCTAACAATGTTACATTCATGACTGGGGGGAACGCCCCCTGCTTCCGGCCTTAGTCCCGCCTTCCTTTTGATATGATTTTTTTTATATCAATTTAGAATAAATGAAATATAAAATGTAAATCAAAGATGAGATTTTATATCAAATGTATATTTCTTGATATAAAGTGTTTTTGTAGTTTGAAATGAAAAAGGATATCATTTGTATCAGTTTGATATAAAGTGAATATAAAATGTATATAAAAATGTGTGATGTGTGAGGGGGTGTGCTGCTGCTTGTTGCAGGGCAAGGTGGGTTGTGAAGAGAGAGACTGCGAATGTTAGGGTTTTGTTGTGGTGATGCATTGATGACGCAGGAGTGGGTTTGGTTTTTAAATATATAGCTGACATAATTTTATAAAACCTTTTTATATAGATTTGTGTTTTTTAAGGCACTCTTTTGATCATTTTAAACTGTAAAGGAGAGCCTTGAACTATAGCTACGTTTAGGAGGATTTTGGCATTTTAAAGTGAATTCACAACTGATGGCAACTTCATAGATAAACACACTGTCTCAGCTGTTCTTTGTAAGCCTGCCAGCCACATGGGCATAAAAGATTTGTTTATACCTTCCTGTTCTCACACGCCTCCCCATCCCGCCACTATTGCCCGTATCATATTCCGCATGTATTTGCTTTTATATAGCCAGGCGAGTAAGCGTCCTGGTTTCTCCCCTTCAGCTTGCTGTCTTTCTGTGTATTTCCTATAGTTCAACATGCCCAATCTATCGCAGCGCTCTAATGGCCTCCTGCCTTTCCTCTCCTTCCCCCAGAAGCTCATGGTATCCCAAGCTCTGGTTCTCTCTAGCTTGGACTATTGTAACAGCCTCTTTCTAAATCTACCTGCCTCTACTCTCCGCCCTCTGCAACTAATCCAGAACAGGACTGCAAGACTTGTCCTTGGCCTCAAGCACTGGGATCGTATCTCTCCAGCTCTGAAATCTCTCCACTGGCTCCCAGTGGATGCAAGGATTAAATTCAAAACCCTCTGCATTGTCAACAAGGCTCTCTGGGGCCTGGCTCCAAAATACCTTCAGCTATCCCTCTGCAAATACCTCCCCTCTCGAGCTCTTCGCTCCTCTACCTCCAACTCCCTCAGGGTCAGTCGTTTTTCAAAGAAACAAGCTGGGGGTAGATCTCTGTCTTCGGCTGGGGCCTCCCTCTGGAACAGCCTCCCTGTCACTCTAAAACTTGAGGAGAACCATCTCCGGTTCCGGAAGCACCTCAAGACCTTCCTCTTTTCTTCTGCCTTCTCTCCCCCTCTCCCCTGCTGATTTGTTCTCTCTTGGCACTGTGCACCTGGCCACCCTCTGTCCTTCGGGCCCAGGTACCTGCTCACCCTGCCACCCTCCCACAGTGCCTCCGGGCCACCCCTTGCACTGGGGTCTGTATCTGTACCCATATAGCCCCCCCCCCCTTTTCTTCCTGCACTTATCAGACCTACCCTGTCTGCTGCCTTAAACCTAGCACTTGCAAATTGCTGGCTGCATTACCTTTATTTTTGTTGCCTTTTAATATTTATTTATTGTTATTTATCTGTTTCTCCTCTCCTTCGCACTTTCCACTTCTTCCTCCTTCCATGCGCTTTTCCCCTCCCCCTCTCCCATGCACTTGCGTGTTCTCAATGTCACTGGGCCTAGTGAGATCGCTGTTTTGTTCTCCCCTGTTCCCCTCCCTTGCCTTGTCGTGCTCTGAAACACTTGTGTACGAGCGCGATAGAAATAAAATATCAATCAATGAGCCTTTGCTTTGGACATGTCCCCCGAGCACTCCATGGCTTCTAATTTAGTCTCTGCTTTATGTAGGTCCCTTTCTATCGTGACCTGTATCCCCTTTGCTTTAGCTATTGCTGTCCCTCTAATCACTACTTTGAAGGTTTCCCATAGTGTATCTGCCGATTCTACACTTTTGTGTTGTGTGTGAAGTAGTCCTTCACGTCCTCTCTTAGGCGTTCTTTCTTGGAACGTTTCTAAGTCTCCATGTCGGGATGCATGCCCTGGCGGGGGGGGTAATATGCCATATAACCACCAGAGGGGCATGATCTGATAATACTTGTGCTTTATAATACGCTGTTTTAAATTCACCCAAGGTTTCCTCCCCTATCAAGACGTAATCCGCCTAGTGTATAGATCAATGGGGACAGGGAAATGTGAATATCCTCTGGACTACGGATGCAAGGTCCTCCATATGTCTGACAATTTAAATGCTTGCAACAGTGTATTCAGGGCCTTGGCTGAAGGGTCTGGGTGTATAGACTTCTCATCGGATCTAACGAACGCTGGGTTAAGCGTGCAGTTAAAGTCTCCACCCCAAATTAATGTACTGTGTCTGTGTGGGCTCATTTGTGAGTATAACATGCGAACATACACTGTCGTATCCTAGTTCAGCGCACATGTGTTGATAGTACAAAATTCCCTCTGTTCTACGCGTCCTTGCATTATTATCCTGCTGTCTTTGTCCTGAAAAGTCTTGAGCACCCGCAATGGCACATTCGGTGCTACCCATATCAGTACCCCTGTCGCATACGCGGAATATGGCGATCCCAGCGTTATGCATCTCTATTTCTTGGCTTGGGCGCTTTGTTTCTCCCTTGTAAGATGCGTTTCCTGAAGGAGAGCTATGTCAATTCTTTTGCGTCTCAAATATGTAATTCTGTTACGTTTATTATAGCTGTTTAGGCCCCTAACATTCCCGGATGCTATTTTAACCCTTTAAGTGCCATGGGTTTCCCCCCCGTGGCAAGGCCTTTTTTGGTGATTTCGGTATGTCGCCATGCAATGCCTTGTAACTTTTGTTACATGAGATATCTCGGCCAAATGTGGCTCCTTTTTCCCGCATGTAGGCTGTCGTAATGCCACCCAGGAATCCTAGGTTGCTGTAGGGGGGGTCAGAAAATAACCAAAAAGGGCGAAAATGTTGTGTGTGTTTTTCAATAAAAGGCAATAAAATGATGTACAAAGAAGCCTGTGGTTTTTTCCTTGTAAGAGCTAGGTACAAATGGTTTGCTGTGCTGAATGCCCCAATTTCCTAGCTTTCAGGAACAGGTTGAGTGGAAACGAAAAAAAAAATATTTTGATGTGGTTATCAACCGTTTTGTGAGAGGTAGGCGATTTTGTCCATTTTTGCCAATTGGACATGCGTGGATGGAATGGAAGAAAAGGGTAGGAAAGCCGAATTGGAGGACAGAAAGGCATACATTTCTGAAAAGTAGACATAATTCCAAGTTTAGGAAGGGGTGACTTGCGCAGGTCGGGCAACAGTTAGGTAGAGGAAAATGCCATAATTTGGGGGGAAAAAAGCGGGAAAATTACCAAAAAGAAAGTTATGTGGTGGATATGGTTGGCTTGGTACGGTAATAGCTTCTATGAATTTTGAGTAAAACAATGCTCCGCTACATTCCCCCGAATCTTGCAGTTAAGAAAGCACACATTTTTTGTAGTGTTTCACAAAACAAGCAATACCACAAGCCAAACACTGAGCCTTGGTACACAGGAGTTTTATGCTTACGGCCTGAATAGACGTAATTAGCATGTGTAAATCAGGAAAACGAATGTGGTGAGGAATGGCAAGCATACATTTTCAAGGGTAGGTGACTTGTGCAGGTTACAAAAGTGTATGGTGCCTAAAGCAGCGACTTAATGTAGGGCACATTTGGGAAATGAAAGGGTTGTGTGACAAAGGGCACCAGCAAATGGGTTGAATCGTTATGAAAACCACACAAACACAACAAATGTCATACCTTACAGCGTTCCCACAGGTGTCCCGATGAAAACGGGACCTCACATGTATGAGTGCACCTACCTAGGCGCCAAGGGGAAAGCCTAAAACACCCCTAACCCTAAGTCTTTTCTGACAGCTGAATTTCATGATTTTTCCAGATGGGCACACCATACAGATATATACGCCTAGGGTGTCCAAGCCACCAAGGAAAACAGGGATCCCCATGCATTTCTGAAAAGAGGATACCCGTGGGAATACACAGGGTCTGGCTTGTGCGAAGCGGGCCAGAATTTATTAACCAGAACCCCCGATAAAGTGAACATTGTGTTTTTTTCCCCACCAAATATCACACTTTGTTGGGGATTGTGGTTAATAAATTCTGGGCCACTTCGCACAAGTCGGACCTCTGTGCATTCCCACTGGTGTCATCTTTTTCAGAAATGCATGGTGTTCCGAGTTTTCCTTGGTGGGTTGGACACCCTAGGCCCAAATCTGTATGGTGTGCACAGGAGTCAAAATCCTGCTGTGCGAAAAGAGTTGGGGTTATCTGTGTTTTCGGCTTTGCCCTTTGTGCCCCGGTAGGTGCACCCACACATTCGAGGTACCGTTTGCATCGGGACACCTGTGGGAACGCAGTATGGTAAGCCATGTGTTGTTGGTGGCGTGTTTTCAGTGGGTGAGCTGAGTGAAATGTGTGGAAATTGCCGATTTGCGCAAGTCAGACCTCTGCTGATTCCCACGGATGTCCTCTTTTCGGAAATGCATGGGGTTCCCCGTTTCCGTTGGTGGCTTGGACACCTGAGGCCCATATCTGTATGGTGTGGGTGCACCTACCGGGGCGCAAAAGGAAAAGGGTAACCCACTGGTAACCCCAAGCCTTTTGGCACAGCACATTTTGTTTGTCTGGGCAACCTACAGATTTGGGCATAGAGTGTCGAAACCAGCAAGGAAAACCGGGATCCCCATGCATTTCTGAAAAGTAGAAGACCGTAGGAATCCAAATATGTCTGACTTATGCAAATCTCCCCAGAATGTATTACCCACAAGCCCCGCCAAAGACCCACATGGGAGAAGGGTGCCCAAGGCCAGGGATATTACCGCTGATTTTGCTGGAGCTCTGGCTGGCCTGCATTACAGCTTCTCCCCACCAGGGAGTCCCGGCAGTGTGCCAATACCTCCCTGAAGGGAAAAGCTGTAATGCAGCCCAGCCGCAACTCCAGGACGGTTGGAGGTGATGTCCCCGGCCTTGGACATCCATGCACCATGTGGGTGTACCGTCGCCCAAGCACAGCGGCAGCTCCAGGGATTCCCGGCAGGATCCCCATTCCTCCCCAGAGGTGACACCTGTAATGTATCACAGCCAGAGCTGCAGCCTGGGCTTGCCAACGGACAACCCACATGGGAGGCATCCACTGCCAGGGAAACACCAATGTTCTGCTGGCATGAGGGGCAATTTGTGGCCTGCCCCTGCAATTGTGTCCCAGCCCACCAAAATATCTGGCCAGACGGCCCTATCCCACCCACACCATCAACAATCCAGCCCCATTCTCACCCACCCCACTAACAGTGGGTCCTAACCATAGAATAATAAAAAACAGTACACATAACGTTGCAGCTGCTCGCGTAGAAAAAGCTGTGAACAAAACAAAAAACATTTGTTCCCTACGGTCACACCAGCAAAAACAAATCAATACTTTACAAGCATGCCCCACCCCCCTCCTTGCAAGCTATCCCTGCTGGTCTACTGAACCTCACCCCCCCCAAGTTAAAACCCATTTGCCCCTTCCTACGGGCAGATATCTGCCCCCAGAGTGGGCTGCATGAGGTGCCCCCCACACTCCATTTGGGGTGGAGGGAGAAGCCCACCCCAAAACGTCGGACAGGCCCCCAATGGGTGGGGAAGTAGGGTTTGGGTACCCTGGGGCCCGATTGGCACACCAATGTGCCCCTCTGCGCCAAGGCAAATTTGGTAAACAAAGAAAAACATTGAAAATGGCAGGCTGGACTTTACGTGGGGCTGTGGGGCACCCTAAACCACCAGGGAATTTTGTAATGTAATGGGGGATGACCCTCTCCCCCCACACCAAATGTAGGGGGGGCATCTAATTTAGCCCTCCCTGGGGGTAGATAAGAGGGGGGTTCTCATGCAGCCCTCCATGGGGTTACATGCCCCTTCCTAAGAGCAGATAACTGCCCCCAGGAAGGGCTGCATGACATGACCCCATTTTGGCTAGGGGGGACAACCCCTTCCCATAAAAAAATCCCAGTTGGGGGGGGGGGGGCACTGCCCCACCAGCCATGACATTTTTGTTTATTTACTTCCATCGTTTGAGGGGCCAGCCCACACTTTCCTGGTGACCCCCCCCCCATCGGATGGGGGCCGCCTCATGTACTCCTCCCTGGGGTGAGAAATCTGCCCCCCTTTCCACTTCCCTGGTGGAATCCCTGGTGACTAGTGGTCCCAAACTCCCTCCCCCCCTTCCCATTGCTTTCTATTTTTTTTTCTAATCGCAGATAGTCATCCATCTGCCCCCAGGGGTCTTCATACATGTGCCCCCATGCTTTGGGGCTTGGAGGGGCGGGGGGGTCGGGACCGCTTACCTAGTAAGCAGCCCCCCATGCCCCCGTAGTGAAAAGACATCCCTGGTGTCTAGTGGCATTGCTGCCCACAGATCGAGTGCTCTGTGCCCGATCCATGAGCAGCAATGCTTACACAAATGGTGTTGTTGGAAAGGGGAGAATCTCCGCCTTTCCAACGACACTTGCCTCGATCTCCGCCTTGAAATGCAGCCGGAGATGGAGGCAGAGGGAGAAGGGCACTCCCCTTCTCTCTTCACCGCGGCAGCCCGAAATGGCTGCCGGGATTAAATTACTTTCACGCCGGCGTGCATTATGCACGCCGATGTGAAACTGAAGGTAATCCAGCCCCCTGGCAGTGAAGGGGGAACTCCCCCTCACATACCCCAGGGGTTGGATTACAGTTTTGAGCAATCCCTGCGGTGCCAAAAAGGACAAGCTATCTCGTCCTTGGCACTACAGAGGTAATGTCCCCCATCACATTTAAGAGCCCTGACGTGCCCTGGCAGTCCAATGCGCACTTTCTGCATACCTTGTGTGGACCTATAGGCCAACTCCCACCTAACTCCCCTTCAAACATCCCCCTCCCCTACTCCCAACAGTTGCCCAGCTCAGTACCTCATGCTCAGGCATACCGCTTCTCACTCCTGTCCCAGATACTTATCCTGGTGCACGAGGCGGATACGTAACTGCTAGTGTTCTAAAAACAAATCCAGGACGCTTCCATGCAGTGCATTCTTGAATAAGCACCACGCTGTTGTCTCCTGCAGTTAACAAAGGTTTAGTGCCTGAGGCTTCCGCTTAGAGGTCATATATCCACACCATCATATAGTCATGATCATCTGCCTCTTCCCAGCTTCTATGTAAGTCCTCGGGATGCGTCACCTTCTCCACTCGCTTGGGTGTCTGCCCCGGTTGGCAAATTCTCCATGTCCATCCACTTATATGCGTCCTCGCGAGTGTCAAGAAAATGGCCCGTCTTTCAATCTAGCCGGATGCAGCAACATGTACGCAAGATTCGCCACCCGCAGCCTCATTTGAACTGATATGTGGTGCATCCTCTGTTTCTGCACTTGTAGGGTATAACCTGGATATGCTGTAATGGTGGCAGATGCTTGTTGAATTGTCCCTCCTTTGTGGAAGTGTTCCAGGATCCTTTCCCTATCCTTGTAATTCAATATGAAGTCTATTATTGGCCGTGGTTGGGCTCTTGGCAGCGGTTTCCTCATCGGGGACCTGTGCGCTCTTTCTTCTGTGAAACCTTGAGTGAGGGCTCCAGGGCCTATCTCCTGTAGCAGCATAGTCTCTATGAAGTTGGTAGGGTTTGCTTCTTCTCCTTCGAGAGCCTAATGATTCTTACATTGTTGAGTCTGGCTCTCCCTCCCACATCTTCGACTCTTCCTTCCAAGTTCCGTACTTGTTGTTGTAGTATCATAACTTCACTTGTGGTGACTTTCAGGTCCCTTGTATTTACTGCCACTTCCTTTTCCAAGGTCCCTGTGCGTTCGTCCTGCCTCAAGAGATTGACATGTAAGCTGATGGTGTCCATTTTTGATTCTAGAGCGACCTTCAAGGCTGCAATAGTGTCTAGGACCTGATTCCCACCCCCCCCCCTTCAGTGCATCTGCTTTCCCTGTGGTGTTGGGGTCATCTGGGTGGTGTTCTCCCCTGGGTTTGCAATTTTGGCTAACGCATCTAGTGTGGATTGTTTACCCTTAATTCTTTGGGTCTTGGACGTCATGGCCAGCTATTTGTCACCCCTCTGTCTGTCTTTTTGTATCTCCTTCCCGGTTCGTGTTTCTTCCGCTGCGCACTAGTCGCTCCCGGGTGGTTCTACAAGCGCCTCGTATCTATTCACTTGGTCTTACCAGCTTGTCGGGTAGGGGCTTCTTGTTGTGTTCCAGGCTACCTGCTAGTGCGTAGGTGACTTGGATGTGCTTTTTTAAATTTTTTTATTAGTGTTATAGCCACATTTAATATAAACAGAAGAAAAAAACAGTTAATGACTTTTAACTTGTACCATAAAAATATCATACAATTCCTAACCAGGCAGATAAAGAAAAACAAATTTTAAGAAAAGAAAAGATCAGAGGGACGTCGCCCCCCAACAATCTTAAATCAGACTAAGTACCTCTCCAAACAAGGAGCTGTTGCCCCCCCCAAATCCAGAGCGTTTAAGACCATATTCGTGGGCAAGTGGGCAGTTCCATCCGAGCCAAGCGGAGCAGTAAACTGCACAGACCCCTCTGATCCCAAGCCTCTTCCCCCTAAAATAGTCTCTTGGCCAAGTCTTGATTTTAGGAGTTCAACTGTGTTGGTATTATGCTTGTCCTGGAAGCTCACCAGGTCAATATCGGACGTCGGAAAGTACTGAAGATGGGGGATAGACTTCATTTCTATTAGGATAGTTGAATGATTCAAAGGTGGTTTTCCCATCTCAGTTGGAGTTTTTCTTGACAGATAAGACTTTCAGTCCTGAAACCTGAATGGTTCTGTTGGTACCTTGTGGCCGATCGTCCATTGGCTTTGTCTTGGGGCGGGCATCAATGCCTACGCCCGCTTACCCTGGCCCACTATTTACAACCCCCAACTGTGTAGGGGTGTGTATATGTTTCCCAGGTTCGCTCCGGCCTGTTGGCCATTTCCTGCTGGTAGAGTTAGTTCAGTAAGCATTGATCTAATTGAACCTAAGTCAACCAAGTCTGGCGAAATTGGATTTTTTAAGCAAGATTTTACACCTGGTTTCAAGAAGATCGGCGCAAGTGTCACTATTGGTTTCATATCTTTGAGTTTTTTAAGTGCTTTCAGAAAAATAGGGGCTATTTACCTCGCAGGAGCCAATAGGATCTGTTTGGATAGCCACAGCAATACTCGTTCTCTTCCCCACCACGAGAGGTACTTCATCAGATTGTTCCTGGGTTTTTAGAGAATTTTAGTCCTTTTAGAGAAAAAAATGCTGAGCGGAAAAGAGGGGGAATTGGTGAGCCCACAACGTTAACTGCAGTTCTGCTTTTCTATGAGATTTCCCTTGCTTAACATACGCTGGCCACAGTGTTTAACTCCAGTTCTTTCATATATAGGAAAAAATTGCAATATTCACTTGGTGCCAGTTAACATGCAACCTTGCGAGCTACTTCATATGGAAGTTTATATGGGTTGAGTCAGTTTCGCTGGTATAAATCCACACAGTGAAATAGCAACTTACCAGCGACCTCCACTATAGTGGCGTGGTATGGGACTGGTGAAATAGAAGAAGCAAATAAAACTCCTTCTCGGGCCACAGTACTCTGTACTTGCACACACCGCCCCCCACAAGGAAAGCTAGCGATCTAGGAGCCACCAGCACAGCACAGCAGTCCTGTGAGGCTCTACTTCTCGCCCCCGAACATCCAACAAACAGCAACAAGCAGCTTCTGGGTTTATCCTCATGGGCGACTCGGATGTGCTTTGCTACTAGACATCCACCATAGGTTCTGCTGTGATGCGCATCGCAACAGAAGGCCGTTGTTCGATTTGCCATGTATATTGTGTATGTTGCAATGGCGATGGCTTTCCCTCGCTCCATAGGGAGCCTCCCATGCACATCGAAGTGGGCAGCTTACCTAACTGATACCTACAGTATTTGCCTTAAGTTCTATCTAGGTGAGTTCACTTTCCCCTTCCTGTTCGTTGAGTTATGCGCTTGTGTTCCGGCGCCGTGCTAAACTGCCGTTGGTCGCATCAGTGCTGTATGTAGCACCCGGATAGCCATTATCTGTTTCCAGCTCTCTGTTGTGCCATGGAGATCGTATTTTAATTCTTCCCATTTGTGTTCACTGCTGCCCATATATGTAATGTGCCAGACTGATGCCTGGGAGTCTCCAGTGTGCATCGGTGTCAGGCCGTCCTCTCCAAGGCTATCGTGTTGGCGAGCATCCGTGCGCCACGATGGGTGTTAGGGGGGGGGGGGGGAGTTCCTTGTTCCCTCTTGTTTTATGCACTTTGTGTGTGCTCTGTGTCCCTCCTTAGGCAAGTCAGTAATGGTCAACTCTTACTTCGCCGCTTAAATGTTCACCTGCCCATATTTCATTCTTCCTTGTGCTGAGGGGTCTTGCTGTGTTTGTGGATGTTGGTACTCGCACTTCTTGGCTCATTCAATGTAGAGGCCTTGGACAGTGTATGAATGTGCTCCCTCCTCTCTGTTGCGCTGCAGAACTGTGTGTGCATGCTTACTTGTCTATTTAACTGCCATAGGCACTCTGCCAGTCAGCAGGCCATGCCTGGGCAGCACCTCCCAATCGTGGCACCCCGTACTTCATTGGGATACTTGATTTTACTTTCCCTGCTTCCCGTTCGGATTTGATCAGTGTTTATTATTTGGCTACGCCATTGGTGTCTGTGAAACTGTTCCTGGTGCCTACGTGGGCTCAGTTCCGGGGCCGTGCTTACACGAGCGTAAGATTGATTGGGTTGTGTATTGTACTCCAAAACGGACCGCTGCATGTGTGATTGCCCTCATTTGTCTGACCGTGATCTGGGCCAACACCTGCTTTTCTCCGTCTCCCAACACCAACCTGTGTCTGGTACAGGGTCCGTGGGGTCGGTGTTGCCTCGGCACAGCTTCATTTCTCCCGCATTTCAGGATATGTTCAGCTACCAACCAAGCGCAGTGCATCCAACGTGTCTGTTCCGCACAGCGACCCGTTTACTAGGGCTTCTCTCAGCTTGCCTAAATCACTGTTGTGTCCTCTTAGGCTTCCTTGCGACCACGAGTATAAGAGCCGTCCTACTCTTCACACGATGGGTAGGTCTGTTCCAGACACAGTTGTAGCCATATGTTCCATGGCGTGTAGCTACCTTATCTCCAGTGCAGTTTAGACGGGATCCCACATCGATGCTGGCTCAGTGCAAGATCTGGCCGGGCCGCTGCAGTGCTCGGTTGTCCCTCACCAAAGCTGTTAAGTGTTGTAATGACCTTACCCCTGCAGGTCATTGTCTTCCCGATGCCGCCATCTTGTATCCTCCTCCCTCTGCTGGGTCGCAAACTTTAGCCGGCCTGTCCTCTCTTATTCACTTGTCTCCGACTTCTAGCCTGCGTCCGGTTCTGCACACAACTTTCATTCAGTCAGTGTTGAATTAGCAGGTGCTGCTGCACATTATAGCCTTCATTTCAGGGCATGATCTTTTTCGGATCGGCAGGAGCAACAGGAATCACGTCCCACTGCATGGCTGCTTAGCCATGCCTCCCCTTATCTGGGTCTACTTGTATTTATATGAACGCTTTTTTTGTACAATACATAGTGTTTCAGTGTTTCTTTGGACCATATGTATGCTACAATTTCTTTGTACAAAGCTACATCCCTCTCTGCCTCCTAAAATGAGCCTAGCTGCTCTGTCCATGCTACCAACATTCTCAGGTGGTACTGCCTTAGAGTGGAGCTTATGTACTGTCTCAGAGATGTATGGTTTTATGAAGCCCTTAGTTGGGCTTTAGAAAAACTGCCCTAACCGATAGTAGTGCAGGGGAACAAACTTTCCCCTTTCATTTTACTCTGTGGGCATTTGTCATTACTTTGTGAAGGCCAGGCATGCTGGTGGTAGTGGTACCTTTTTATTGTGAATCCCAGTGCACCTTTCATTTTTACTACATGATAGCCTTTTGCTCACTACAGTGCTCAAATTGGCTGGCCATGTTGTTTAAGCCATATCTTTGTGCTTCCCTGTTGGTTTCTCCATCTTCCTCCCTGCAGGGACTGGATATGGCCTTCCTTGGGCATACTTTTCGCACTATATAGCCAGATCCCAGGATTTTTTCTGTGCATGGAAATGGTTTGGCTTTGTAGGGCTGCAATACACGGCTGAAGCCTTGAGTTGAGGACATGGCTGCTCCTAAACTGGCTTTCCATTATTGGTCAGCTGCCCAAAAGGTTGAATGTTGTAGGTCCTCTGTCATCTCCATCACTGCTTTGCTGCTACTGCTGTTTATCAAGAAGAGGCGTCCCACTGGATCCTGAGCCACTGGGCCTCATTGTAGGTTTGGTGGTATCCCTGCAGGAAATCTGCCGAGATACCACCAAACAGAATTACTGTTACTGCCACTTGGTCCAGCGGTATTACCGCTGTATTACAAGTGGTGGTGTTAATTCCAATTTAATTGGAGCCCACAGGAAACTTGGGGGATTTCGGTGGAATTACTGCAGCAGTAATTCTATCAGCGGTAATTCCACTGAAGTTTGTCCGATCTACCTCCAGCTCATAGCTGGACGTGAAGCCACCAACTATACCGCAAACTCATTGTTGGGCGGTGTTGAAGTGCGTATATGATAATACTGCTGCATTTTACCTCCACCGCTCAATTTGTAATGAGGCTCTCACTGTGCCTGCTGACCATGTGCTGGGTCATCTCACCTACTTATCTCGTCTGTGGTATCCTAAGAGTCATCCAACGTCATGAGAGTGGAAACAGGTTATTCATACCGAGTCCAGCTAGGGGATCTTCGGAGCATGGAAATGCTGCATAATTGGGCCCAGCTGCCATAGTTGTCAAGCAAAGAACACTCTGCCCCTATCACCTCTTTACCTATAACTCCAGAACCAACTGTGATAGTTGATATTCCCAATGGTTCAGATTTATTTGTGGTTTTGTTTGTTCTGATCGGGGTACAAGAGACTGGTTTACATACCCTTTTTAAGGTCCCCCTGGTCCCAATTTGTTAACATTGGATCTAATAGTGATGGTACTCCTACGTCCCGTCCCCTTTCCTCCATACTTGTGAGACATTCCGTCCTTCGGAACGAGAACGGAGCACTTTTGATAAAAAGCATAAAAATGGAAAATGTGTTGTCCTTCTCTTTTTACGCAGGGTACCACACGCAGCCGTAACCCCGCCCTCCTGAGCTCCGCCCCACGCATCGCCCTTCATTCCTTTTTTCTGCGTGGTCAGGACTGGACGCACTTGCATCTTCAGGAGCTTTTTGTTCATGTAGTCCTTCTCTACTGCTCCATTTCTGCAGTTGCATAGTCCTTCATCTATGCCAGAGCGTCTGGGATATGTGTCCTGTTCTACATGCGGACGTCGCTTCGGTAGGGCGGATCCCCATTCTCTCTGCTTGGAGTGTCTCGGGCCGGACCACTGCTGGGATTCGTGCTTCTACTGCGATTCCCTCTCCGTCCGGGCACTCCAGCGCCGTCGTCTTTGGTGGGAGGATGTTTTTCAGCACGTTCCTCCGCCTCATCTTCAGCTTTTCATCGACGAAAAGAAAAGACATCCGGTAAGTTCCTTACTTTTGCGGGCGCTCCGGCTGGGGGACTCCTTTCTGGGTCTTCTCGGTCCAGGAGGGGCTCCAGTAGCTCTATCACCAGGATTTCTCCTGAGGTGCCTCGCAGACCTAATAGGCGTACTGCAGTTTTCTCCGAGGGTTCCCACGACGGACCTGCCAAGACCGGAACACGTTCCGAGGTTCACCTGTCGGGTGCTAAACGTTGGCCCAGTTCGTCTGAGGCTTTGGACACCGGGGTTCACTCCGAGGTCTCAGTTTCTGGAGCTTTCTGTACCAAGCCACGGCTTGAGGCCCCTCACAAGGGAGCTACACATACCGAGACGAAACCCGAGGTTCCTCTTCTTGAGACTAAGGTCTGTACTGACAAAACCGAGAGACCTGTTCCTAAGGTCTTGTCTGAAAGGGTGATTCCTCAGTTTTCCCGCGCTCATAGCGGTGATACCGGTTCTGTCGAGGGGGCAAAGAGGGCGGTTATGCGACGTAGCTCCTCTGTTACCGGCTCGGCCGAGGATCCTTGTGTTACGGCTAAAATGTTACTTAAGTCCCCTGACCAGCCTGAGGAGACGATTGTCTCAGCTGTACATGTGACGCAGTTCTCTTCAGGCATTGACAAAATGGTGGCCCACCCCTCATGGTCCACGGTGGCCATTTTGTATTCTTCCATTACACCTACGTTCTCGACGGCGGGTGCTGGGAATCTTAATTTTGGACCAGGAACGTGGACAGTGCAGGCCTCCAAGTCACCCTGTGTAGGCCTAATTAAGTCAAGGGCTATGGGTTCTCTAGAGCTGCATATCTACTTCTAGGTGCTACAGAGCCTCTACATGTCGCCTGAGGGTCAGAATTAGTCCCCCCCTTAATCGTTATATCGCCTTGTATGGGTTTAGTCTTACTTGGAAGTGCCTATGGGAGTGGGATTGGCTCATTTCCATCCCAACATAATGAAGATGCTGTCCATTTCATGTGGTGTTGCGGTCGGCGATGTCTGCTGTGTGGTTTATTGCTGAGCTTTTTGGCAAGTATTCGTTTTTATGTAGTTGTGAACGATCAAGTGCTGATGGGGTCTATAGTGACAAAGGTGAGATTGCTTCAGTGCATTATCCATAATGTTGCTGGTGGGCGCTGTGTTTGGCGATCTATCTTTCTATTTGACTTTTTATATTGCGCCTTACACCCATAGGCCTGAAAGCGCTCACAAGACAATTACAAACAAGAAACAAGAAAAGGTCAAAGAAGGAGGAAGGGTATATGCAGGCTGGTGAGTCGAATCTAACCTGGTCCCAAGTCAAACAGATGTTGTTTTTTAAATTGGGCAGTTTACTCACAACTCTTGAGGGCAAGAGGAAGTTGGTTCCATAGGTTTGGGCCTCAAGCATGGAAACTTGAGCTACCAAATGTCTTCAAAAGGACTTGAGGTTGCTGTAAAAGGATGTCTTTATTGGATCGAAGAGTTCGACGAAAGGGAACTCTAGAAATTCTAGTTGAAAGGTAACTAGGAGCTTTGCCTGTCAAGCAGTTATGGGTTATTACAATGCCTTGGAATCTGATCCTTTGGCTAACAGGTAGCCAATGTAATTTCCTGCTCACTTTAGTAACATGAGTGCGTCGACCAATGCCACAGACGGCCTGAATCACTCCATTTTGGATCTCTTGAAGACTTTTTACATTTTCATGAGAGGATCCAATAAGGAGGTTATTGCAATAGTCCTATTTGGTATTGATGATGGCAGCCGTGATCGTAGCTCTGTTGGTCTCAGAAAGATATGGACGGATTTGCCACAGCAGATGAATATAAGAAGAGCAGGAGGATTTGAGGTGGAGAAAGTGTTTCTTAAAACAGATGAGGATCAAAATAGACCCCCAATGTCTTCACATAATCAGAAACCGTCATTATACTTCCTGCAATCACAAAGCTGCTGTAGGATGGGCCAAGACGTTTGAGTTTTGTCTGTGTGCCTAGGATAAGTAGTTCAGTTTTCTTATTGTTCAAAGACAGAAAATTTCTGGCCATCCAAGTTTGTATAGTGTTCAAGATGGTATTTATAATTTCAAGATCTTTACTATAAAGGCCTGATGGCTCAATCACAATTTGGGTGTCGTCTGCGTAATTAGCGAACCGTACACCCAGAGAGGAAAGCGGATCACACAAAACAGTAGCAGCGACAAAAAGGATTCCTGTGGAACCCCGAAGGTCAGGACTGCTTTTTGAGAGTGTGCATTGTGCTTGGTTAAATAGACGATGCTAGGACCAAGGAACGATCTAAGCCAATTGGCTGCAGAAATTGAACACCCACCCACTTGGACTAATTGGTTGGCCAAAATGGCATGATCAACAAGATCAAAAGCGGCCGAAAGATCCAAAAGAAGTCAAAATGCCTGGCCGCCTCTATCAATGATCTCATTAATGTTGGACTTGAGATCCTAGAGGGTAGATTCGGTTCTGTGATTCACACGAAACCTAGACTGGCCAGTGGCAAGGATGTTATATTGCTGCACAAAGCTTCGATACTGATTTGTTGTCAGTTTGTCCGGAATTTTCAATAAAAAAGGGACGTTAGTGGGGTCACTGGTATCAAGATTCTCTTTTTCTAATAGAGGAGAGATCCAGGCTTCCTTCATGGTATCTGGGACAGAGGCTTCGACGAAAGATCGGTTGACGAGAGTTGTTACCAACGGCACCAGGGAGCTCTGAAATTCTTGAAAAAGCAGGGCAGAAAAGCTATCTCCTTTACATGATGTCGGTTTCAGCTTGAGGATAGCCTCCTGAACTTCACTTTCTGAAACCTCATGGAAAGAAAAACCGGGTCAGCCAAGATCATGTGAAAGGCAGACAGAAGGGCTTTCCGTGTCAAAAGGTTGGAGTTGTGTTGGTCCGATACGTTTTGTTGGTGTGTTTTTAATTTTTTATTTATATATTTTTTAACAACTTTATTTAACTTAGTCGCATTTGAGTTACATGCATACTTTGGCAGTTACATTTTCATTTATACAGCACATTAATTTAGTTCCATTCTAGAGTCATTTCTAGTACCGTCTGTACTTTTAAATCCAGTTAGGGTGTATTTCCAGTTACAACCTTTTACATAACACAATAACACAATATTAAGGAGTCGGTAGTATCTACCGACTCCTTAATGCATATTTATGTAATTTTGAATTGGACCCCAGATATCCTTTGGCACACACATTGATGAAACATTATGCACATCTCCCTCTTCTCTTTCATTCACAAAAGTAAATTCTCTAAGCCATTCTTGTATTGTCGGCGCTATGTTTGTTTTCCACGTCAGTAAAATGCATTTTTTAGCTATAATGCATCCCATGTTGTATAACATCCGAATCTTGATATTAGTCTTCCCAATATCCCCAAATAGGTTTCTGAGAGGTAACATTGTTGGGGGGATGTCAAGTTTGATGTAGCTCCTCCGCCGCATTACGCCAAAATTCCTGTTGTGACACCCCCAGAACATATGTATGGTGTCTGCACCATCGGCCCCACACAGTGTTGGGGGAGAACTTAGCTATCTTCTCCAGCGTGTAGTGCGATCTATTCAATACCAAAAATTGTATTAGTCGAAGCCGCAAATTCAACAAGACTTCTTTTGTGAGAAGACAGTATTTCTGCCATTTAGTTTCTTCAATTGTGGTGTTAGTATCCTATTGCCATTTTGCTCTAATAGTGTCGCTCGCTTCCCTTTTGCACCATAGCAAATATTCTTGACAGTAGCCCCCCTCACAATCAGCTCTAAACATTCACTGGGCTCAGGTTCCTGAGAGAACGACGGCCACATCGTCCTAAAAGCAGCCCGCATGTGATACTACTGCAATACCCTCACAGGCCACCCCCCAGTTTAGTTTTAAAGTCGTCTATATTAACAAACTTGCCATCCGGATATAAGTCCCCCTAGCATCATATCTTTACTAGGGTCCCATGCCGTTTGGATGTCAGTATCAAAGGTGGGAGGGAGCCCAGGGCAAATCCAGAGTGGCACATTTGCACAGTACGCGGCAGTTGTGCCCAGCCTTTTATATATGCGGTTCTACGCATTCAGCGTGGTTCACAGAGGGTCATATGAACATAAGTCTATGTGACGTTAGCTTAGAATAACTGATCTAAGTACAGCCGGGGAAGCACCATAATGTTCCAGTTTCTTATGTTCCAGTATTCTTGAATCAAAACCTCATATTATGGCTCTCACCGAGACTGTCTGTGTCTGGTATGTACCAGTAACCAGCATAATGACCTTGCGCAGCTAAGTAATAGAGTTCAGGATCCGGTTCTGTAATAGACCACCATTTCATGCAAGCACACCCTACCCATGTGAATTGTATAACCAATGATCGTGATCTGTTAAATAACTTTCGTCCCGGCTGCAGTGGAATTGTATTAAAGGTACAACAACTTGGGCACCACCATCTTTTTCAGTAGTGAGATTCTACCATATAATGGAATCTGGTATTTTGTCCATACGTTTAATTTGGTTTCTAATGTCTTTATGTATTTTTCATGATTTTGTACAAATGAAGGTTTCTGAGTACGCACTACCATTACCCCTAAATACTTTACAGTGGCCGGAGCCCACCTTAACCAGTGGAGGTTTGCTGGCTCGCCTGTGTTATCTGTTAATGGGAACAGCTCTGACTTAGCTGTATTGGTTTTATAGCCTGAATGTAGTGTAAATACCCCAACTTCATCCAACACTGGTTTCATATTTGCAGTTGGGTTCTGAAGATAAAGGAGGGTGTCCTCAGCATAAAGTGAAGTCACTTGAGGAGGACCAGATATGTGTATACCTCTTTGGCCATGGAGGTTCCTCATTCAACATGCTAGCGGCTTGATGGTTAGGGCAAATAGAAGGGGTGAGAATGGGCAGCCCTGTCGTGTACCCCTCGCCATTGCCAAGGGAGAAGAATATTCCTGGTTGGTATGTACAACGGTTGTTGGGTTTGTATATAGCAGTTTCACAAACGTTATAAACCCACTTCACAATCCGAATCTGTTGAGTACGCCGAACAAAGAGATTGAATCAAATGCTTTTCGGCGTCAAGAATGACAGCCACAGCAGAAGCCTCCGGGTCTATCTGAGACATGCCGAATAGTCTGCGCATATTTAGTGCAGTTGATCTACCCGGAATAAAGCCTGACTGATCAGGATGTACCAGAGTAGTCATGTGTGGGAGTAGTCCGTTTGCAAGGACTTTTGCAAATATCTTCATGTCTGCATTTATAAGGGACAGTGGGTGATATGAGGTCATATCTGCAGGAGGCCTATCCTGCTTCATGAGTACTGTTATTACAGTTCAGTGAGGGTGGCAGGGAGTTGGCCAGTGTGGCACGAACAATTCTTCCCAAAGCTTCAGTACATGGGGGGGCAACTATGTCCTTTTAGGTTTTGTAAACCTCAATTCCCAGACCGTCTGGGCCTGGGGTTTTTCCAGAGGCCAGCAAGGACACTGCTTCAGCAATCTCCTCTAGTGCAATCGGATATTCAGCTGTTCGACCGCATCTTGAGTGAGACTGGGCAAAGGAGTTTCACCTAGGTAAGTCCCCACTTCAATCTTAGTTTTAACATCAGAGTTTGCACACAACTGTTGATAGTAGTTTCTAAATGTCTTGTTTATCTCACCTGTGTTTATAATGTTGTTGTCATCCGGGCCATTAAGGCCCACGATATGCAGCATTTCCCGCTCTCCCCTGACTATCCCCACCACAAGACGACCTGGTCTGTCTTCCTCAGCATATTTACGTGCCTGGATCAACTTAGTAGTAAATCTGACCTCCTGGTCTGCTAATTCCAGAAATTTTAAGAGGTTGCCCTTCAAGAGCCCCAGGAGTGCTTTGTCCCCTGTGGCCCACACTCATTCTCAAGTTTTCACAGTGACTCTTCAGTTTCCCCCAGTTCTTTCCTTGTGCTTTTACGGAACCATATCTTAAATGTTTCCCATACACTGGCATATGTTGCTACTGATCCCTCATTAGTACTGAAAAAGTTATCTATTTCTATTCTAAGGGTCTCAGCAAGAGCGATATCTAAGTGCGGATGGAGCCATTCTCCATAGTGCCCGAAGTTTAATTTCGGATGTTATTTGTACTTGTGTTATTATCGGCAATGGTCCGATGGGGTTCGCGGGAGATTAATGGATCCACACATTCTGTAAAGCCATGTAGCCACACTAACCAAAAGTCGATTCTAGACATTGCATCGTACACTGTAGAATAATACGTGAATTCCATTTTGTTAGGGTGTTCCTTTATCCATACATCAACCAGCGAGTATTGCACCATAATTTGCTGTACCTTTCGGGCTGCTCTGGTATTACCCCAATGTCGAGTGTTAGATCTGTCTTTGGAGATGTCAAGAATGAAATGGAAGTCTCCCCACCCCCACACCCCACCCAAGGGGAACAGGGTTTACTGGTGTCTTCCCTATCAGGGTTGCCTCATGCACATAAAAGGCAGGGTCGTCTGTTCGGACCATATGTATTGACCAACGTGACAGCTTCATTATTAATTGTACCTGTAACAATCAAGTGTCTACCGCCAGGGTCAATATGGGAGGATTCAGTATTGAGATTTATGGATTTGTGAATCGGTGTAATCACACCTCTTGCTGGTGATGAGTATGATGTATAATATCTCCTCTTACCCCGTTTCGGTGTGATTTTGCTGTGTTATATCAAGGGCGTGTGTCTCCTGTAACATAACCACATTAGGGGAATGCTGTTCCAGATAGGCCGATATCTTCCTCCATTTTATTGGCTTATTAAGCCCTCAGACATTCCACAAAATCAACTTCACAGTATTAGCCATTTGTATCTTGTGTCAGTATCGAGTTTGTCTTTATCTTGATGTCTCAAATGTCTGGTTTTCTGCCATGCCATACCGTTCGCCTAAATGCAATTTTTACAGTTTTTAACTGCTCATGGAACATAAGGTCCCAACCGAGCCTCAATATTCTCATCTTGCCAACTAACATCAACTCCCCGCCCGCACCATCCGCCGCAACTTGATGATGTATGCCCAATAGAACGTTGGATACTCCTGGAGGCACTATGTCAGCTGCCATTCCCTCCCATTCGGGCTCCATCTCACCCAACTCACAATTTCACAACATTTTTCATGTCTATATCTGTATCTTCTACTCTTAGCTTTTTATCTCCATCGGGCCAGGGTCACAGGTACAATCATTTATGGTTCCTTCATCTTCGACACCTCTCAGCGGGTCATTTGGTTCCCTTTGTGGAAGTAGTGGTGGGGCAGGTATGGAGGCCTCACATAATTCAGTGCATCCGCAGGGGTTTTGAAAAAATGAGCCCTGCCCCAATGTTGTATTTTTAGTTTTGCTGGGAAAATCAAAGAGTATGGCAATTTACGTGCTGTCAGGAGTCGCTTTACTGGGTCATATGTCTTCCTTTGGTCTTGTACGTTTGTCGCAAAGTTCGGATGAATGTCGCTGTTACTTGACTCGTACCGCAGCGTTCTCAGTTCTCTGGATAGCTTCAGGATGGTGGCACAATCCCTATAGTTCAGCAATCTGGCTATAATCGTGCGTGGTGGTGCTCCCGACACCTCGGCTGGCAGTGTGCCCTTTCAACGAGTAACTGTGCGGATAACGCAGAGGTGTCAAACAAAGATTTCAAAAGAGACTCAACAAAGAGTTCCATTGGGCCTTTGGTTGCTGATTCAGGTACACCAATAATTCTTGTGGTGTTGCGCCTGGAGCGCGATTCCAGGTCTTCACACTTATTCCTCATCTTGGTTAATTCCGTTTTGATGGTAGATATGTCCCGGTCATGTTTTTGAAGCGTATCTTCAGCTGTACTGACTCGCGTTTCCACCCCATTTATTCGTCCGTTTTCTTGCTCTAATTTCACCTCGAGGGAGCCCATTGTAGTGACAATATCATCTAGCTTCACATTTATGGCCATAAAGCCACTCTGCATTGTCTGGAGGAGATGATCGTCTCTCTTATTACATTCCGCTGGTTCGTCACGTGTGGAATCGGATTGATTGGGCGTATCAGGACCGTGGGACTTGGTACCAGCGAAGGAGGTCATTGGGCCTTTCTTTTTATTAGTGCCTTTCTTTGTTGTGTATGAGGACGCTGCAATATGATTATCAGTGTTCCGCTGTGTGCACCAGTTCTAGGATGTGGGGTCTAACTGACCTGGAGATACCGAAATACCTTGAAAGGCTCAATGGAAAATGCCCTGCCATGTCAGTAAGTAATCAGCCACTCATGTCGTGGTGTGCGGTCTTGCCCAGCAGGTATATATTAGGCTGTTTTCGCTGCTCTGATGGCCAGTGTATGTTATAGGGTGTATTTCTTCTGCGTAACTAACTAGTTGCGAATTTGCCACTCTCAGTCCGCGTGTCCTAGTGATCGATGGGGTGGTGTTGCCAGGGCGTTTACTGAATCGAGCCTGTTTATCAATGGGGCCGTCTGGGATCCCTCATACACCCAGACAACCGCAGTGTTTCCTAACCCGCCTCTGCCGAGGTTGATTGTGCCGTTAGTGCTGTGCCACTGCAGGTTTTGTGCTGCTAGGCAGCAGAACTAGTGCGGCCTGGGCCCCTAATTGTCACAGGGCCATGATACCTTCGGGTGACCACGCACTTTATAAATTTATAAACGGGGAGGAAGACAATGTGGTGCAATCAGTGCTTCATCCCAGGCATATGCTTCCAGCTGGCCGTTTTCAGCTCATCATCCTCCTTATTTCCAGGGCTATATGGATCCGATCAGGCGCCTGTCAGACCCTCTGCTGCAGTGTTTTCCAGCCGACTCTCTTTTTTTAAAACTTTATTTTTGGGTTTTACAACTTCAAACACATACATTTGCACCAACTGGGTGCCGTCATAACAAGTACAACGTGCCATCCGTTTTGCTCATAATACACCCCCCCCTGCCGCACATCGTATCAGTTTATAGTTCATTGCTGGTTCCCCTTATCTTGGTCAGTTATTTGCGACCTCCTTGGTTGGGTTTCCCCTTCCTCGACTGAGCATGGAGCTTGAGTTTGGGAGTCTGATGACACAACAGTGTTTAACAAGTATGACGTGTAGGGGCCCCAAATGTCAGGGGGACGCGCATGTAGCGGTAGTGTCCGTATGAATTCGGTGTCCATATCCTGACAATATAGGATGTCTTTTTTCCATGCTGAAACAGCGGGGGCTGGGCCACGGCCCCATGCCATTGCGACCCTCCTGCGTGCCAGTACCAATAAAAGGGCTGCTAGTTTCCTCACTGCAGGTTGTAGGTTTTTGGTCAGACCAAGAAGTGCCACCAGTGGGGCAGGGGGTAACTCCTCACCCACCACCTCTGCTGTGATTTGTAGAACAGAAGACCAGAAGCAATGTACCCTGGGACAATCCCACCCTAAATGCATGAAATCTGCGACCGCGGTGCCGCACCTCAAGCATTGTGGTGACAGTTCTGGGCGGTGTCTATGGCTTTTTTCTGGAGTGTGGTAGGTCTGGTGTATGAAGTTAAAGTGAATTTGTTTATAGCGTGTATTTAATGCGACCTTCTGGGTCTGACGGAGAATGTATGTCCAATCCTCATCGGGAATTGTTGCCTGAATAGCGGTTTCTCACCTTGCCTTTGTTCGGGGGTCAGTGCTGACTGTGTCTGTTAATAGAGTTTTGTACAATAATGACACTAACCTCCCTTCGCCTTTCGCCTGAATTACGTTATGGAGTAGATCCCACGTTGCAGGTTGTTTGCGGAATGATGGGAACATACCTTGCAGTGTGTATCGTAATCTGAAGTATAGAAACGTGTCCAGTGGGGTGGTACCTCCCCTTTCTTTGGCCATTTGCGGGGTCAGGAACATACCCTTGGGGAAGAGGTCGCCGAGAGATTGGATGTTTAGTTTGTTGAGCCAATTGAGAAATACTTTTTCCGCTGTTAGGGGAATCCCCGAGATAAATTTGGCTGGTAGCAGGGGGGAGAACCTTATGTTCACATCGCACTTCTGCGCGATCTTTTTCCAGATTGAATAGGTGGATAATACCGTGTTCATCGTGTTATGTGGTACTGGGATGTGGCTGATGACGGCCCGCAGCAAGTTAGGGGATGCGAGGGCGCGTTCCACCTGGACATGTGGACGTATGAAGTGTATAGTATACCAATGACTTAGGAATTGTGCCTGGGTTGCCCAGTAGTATTTCTCCATATCTGGAAGTGCGAGGCCGCCGCTTGATGTGGGTAAGGTTAATGTTTTGTGGGATACTCGTGCTGGTTTCCCTGCCCATAGAAGTGACAGTATGAGGCTTTTGAGTTTTTGGAAAAATGCCCTTGGGAGAAGTATCGGAATGTTCGTGAATAGATAAAGGAGTTTGGGAAGTATAGTCATTTTGATGAGTGAGGCCCTACCCCAGAGCGTCAACGGGAGAGACTTCCACCTTTGGACCCGTTCTTGTAGGGAGTTAAGTGTTGCCATATGGTTGTCCTTGAATATATCGTTATAACTAAGGGACATATAAATACCTAGATAACGGACCCTTGAGCTCTCCCACTTGAAGCCATGATCATCTGTGAATTCAATGGTATTCGGCGTTAATGGGAACACCACTGATTTTGAATGGTTAGTTTTGAGGCCAGAGACTTGGCTAAATCTGATCACTTTGCGCATTATCGGGTTAAGATTATTTTGTGGGTCACTGACAAACAGCATGACATCATCAGCATATAGGGAGACCACTAGTTTGTTGGGACCTAGTGTAAGGACTCAGTGTATTTGGTATTCTCTCAATCTGGAAGCCAGGGGCTCCATCACCAGGGCGAAGATAAGGGCTGAGAGGGGGCATCACTGTCTCGTACCACGCTCTAGCCTGATACTGGGGGATCTAGTATTGCCAAGACTGATGTAGGATGTCGGATTGTTAGAGAGCAGTGAGACCAGCTTAAGGAAGAAATTCCCTAGCCCCATTTGTTTGAGCGTTGCAAAAAGGAAGGGCCATTGGACAGAGTCGAAGGCCTTCTCGGCGTCCAGAAGCACAGCTATTGCCTGCTGTGTCGGATCCAGTGCCTCAATGACGCCGAAAAGCCTACTAATGCCATATGTCGTATTGCGTCCCGGCAGTGCTCCAGATAAGATTTTGAGGTGGGAGTATTTTACGCATGATTTTTCAAATTAGAGCGTAAATGCAATTTCAAGAGAGTAAAAATTAGTTTTCTCCTCTGCAAGAGAGTAAAACTTATCCAACACATATGTTATGGGTATGAACACATTTTAAAAGGGTGCATGCTTTATTGTGTTGCTCGCTTAGCTGTCACAGATTTGGTCTTTCAGTTGGAAATTCACCATCATGCGTAAGAAGGCTATGCTGCTGACAAAAGAAATGCTACATTGCCATCTAGTGGTGGAAAGTATGTTTTTTTAATGAATAAATCAAAGCGTACACGGTACGCAGTACAAAATTAAATGGTCCGTATTTGCCATATTTACATGCGTAAAAGGGCAAGATCGCACGCTAACTGGTAGGCTGCGTCCCGGGATGAATCCGGCTTGGTCCCCCAGCACAAGTGCTGGCATTATAGGAAGCAGCCGGGTTGCTAGGATTTTGGCCAGAATCTTGTTGTCCAGGTTAATCAGGGAGATTGGTCGATAGGATGCACATTCTTCAGGGGGTTTCCCCTCTTTGTGTAGTAGTATCACAGTGGCCTCTCGCAGGGTAGGTGGTAGAATTCACCGCTCTGTGGCTTCCTCGTAGACCTGAAGTAGAAGCGGAGCTATGATATTCGCGTGTGCTTTATAGAATTCTCCGGTGAGCCCATCTGGGCCGGGCGCCTTGGTGTTCGGGAGCTGTTTGATTGCCCTATGGATTTCTTCCAGCGTTATTGGGGCGTTCGGGGGTTCACGTAGCTCCTCGGCCACCCAGTACAGCTTGGTGTCGTTTAGAAAGTCTCGGAGCAACTCGGGGTCGGTGCTGCCTTTGGAGCTATATAGGTCTTGATAAAAGTTACGAAACACCTCGACAATTCCTCTTCCGTGTAGACTCGGTTGCCATTGGCGTCACGGATGTATTCCACCCGAGTGGGCTTCTTGTCGATTGTCAGCATCCGGGCCAGCAGCGCTCCTGGCTTCTGGCCCTCACCATATTGCCGGATCTGGTGTCTGTGCCCGAGGAATTTCCGTTCTCGTTCCACTTTCTCTTTGAATCTCAGTAGTTCTCCTTTCAAGTCTGCTTGGGTCTGTGGTTCACTTGAGGCGTCGTTTTTGATTTCGAGTTCCTTTAGACGTTTTTCGCTCTCTGCCAGCTCTCGGCGAATCAGTTTCAGGATTTAATTTTCCTTCGCCATACATACTACACGGATAAAGCACTTTAATGTTTCCCATAAGGTGCCGGCGGAGCTGACTGAGGACTGGTCAATCTCCAGGAAGGACGCCATTTCTTGCTGCAGTTCAGTTGCGAACACCAAATCTGCTAGTGAGCCTGGCTTGAATCTCCAGTTGTGCCTAGATGGTGATGTATTTGATGACGTGAGTTCTAGTGTTACCATCGAGTGGTCTGAGAAGGAGCGTGGATGGATCTGCCCGGATCCCCAGTCGAATGGGCTGAAGGCTGATGTCAAAATATAGTCGATGCGGGAGCTGGTGTTGTGAACCGCCGAGTGGAATGTATATTCTCTGGCGTCTTGGTTGGAGTGTCTCCCCGTATCTATCAGGTCGAAAGTGTGGCATATTTCTTTGACTTGGAGACTCGCTTTGGACGGTCTGCTTGTTGGGTTGTGGGACTTATCTATTCTGGGGTCTAGTGGTGTATTGAGGTCTGCTCCCCAGATGATCGTTGCAGTGTCCTCCTTCCCGAGTTGCGTCATGATCCAATCAAAATTGTTTGGTCCGTCGATATTAGGTGCATATGAGTTTACAAGAACAATTTATTTCCCAGCTAGGAGGCCCTTTACTAACACTGCTCTCCCCTCCGTGTCTTTCTTGGATTCAATCAGATTGAAATTGTCTCTCCTGTCTATTAAGATGGCCACACCCCTGGCGTAGGATGAGTATGAAGAGAAGTACCTATGGCATCCCCATGACCGGGCCCATTGTAACTCTGCGGAGGGAAGAAGGTGGGTCCTCCTCTATCATGGCTATGCTGACTTTGTGTCTTCTGAGGTATTGGAGGATTTTCCTGGTTTTTGTTGGTTGATTGCCACTTCGGATGTTCCAAGTGGCAACTTTAAGCGGCGGCACTAGGTGACAGGTGGGTAGAGGGTGCTGTGCCGGGCGTGTTCGGTGGAATTCGTCTGGAGATCGAGTTTGTCCATTGTCTCAGCAGGGATTTGTGATCTTGGGGTGAGGTATGAGGTTGTGGTGATTCTTGATTGAGCAGATGATGGCGGTTCCTTATTACTACTTTCCCTCCCTTGCGCGGGCAGCCCCCAACTGGCCCGCGGTGACCCTCCCCTAATAAACAACTGAATGAATGTGGCTGCGCTTGGGGCGCTAGTACCCCTCCAAGAGGGATGTGGCTCCTGGAGTAACAGGAGAGTGATGCTGTGTCATTGGTTTACTAGTGACTGCAGCAATTGGGTGGTTGCCCTGATTGTTGCGTTAGGTATCATAATTTTATGGTGGGTCCCTTCTCGGTCGGTCTCTTCGTTGTGGTCTAGCGTTGTTGGGTCCGGGTCTGCACCCGGCCCGGTCAAGGTAATCATAGGCTTCTTCTGTTGTGTTGAAGAACTGAGACCTCCCTTCGTGTTGGATACAGAGTTTGGCAGGGAAGAGCATGGAATATTGAATTTGGTTGTCCTGTAAACGGCGTTTAATGGATGTGAATGTTCTGTTCTTCTTTGCGCCTGTACTGCTTGAGAGAAGTCAGGGAAGAAGTGGATCTGATCTCCATCAAATTGGAGGTTGCCTTTTTCTCTCGCCGCTCTGAGGATTGCATCACGGTCCTTATAGTTTAGGGGTTTTGCTATGATCGGGCGAGGGTTTGTGCTTGGAACTGGTCTGGTGTTGGGTACTCTGTGCGCTCTTTCGACGACAAACAGTTGGGATAGGACCTTGTCACCAAATAGATGTTTGCATATCTTTTCCACGTGATCTTCCATTTTGCCCTGAAGCTGCTGTTCTCTGATCCCCACCAGTCTGATGTTATTTCTCCGTGAGCGACCCTTTAAATCTTCGTTCTTGGCACACACTGCTTTCATCTGGGATTCCAGTGCAGATACCCTGGGGGATATGGAGGCTGCCCCGTCATCGAAGTCAGATATGCGTTGCTCGGCTGTGTCTAATCTGTCCTCATGTTTGTCTAGCCGATGTTGGAGCTGATCGACCTTTGAGGACAGCGTGTCCAGTTTGCAACCCAACCCTCAGATTCCCGCTTTTAACTCAAGTAGAATCCCCCTGATATCGAAATTCAGCGGCTCTTCATCAGCTTGGGGGGCCTCTTGTGTGGGTGATGATGGTCTGCTGTTGGGGTTGGGCGTTTTTGCTGAGGAGCCAGCCTCAAAGTTCAGTTTTCTTTGGGACTTATCTGTTTTCCCCATGGCTGCTCTGGCGGAGGTCGTTACTGGGTTGCCGGCTGTGCTGCAGGAGCGCTTGTGCATGGTCACCGGTGTTCTGAGACTTGTGTCATCGTTATGCGCCCGTTGCGCGAATTGGATTGGGCACCTCCAATGTGGTTGTGGATTGTGTGGTCTCTCACTACTGGTGGCTTATGGATCCTCCTGGTATGCTTTGGCGCTTGATTGTTGCCGTGCGGCGTGTGCTCGCAGTCGTTCAAGGGGCTCAGAGTTATAGGCACCGCACGTACACTGGTGGCTGATTCGAGCCTTTGTAGAGTAAACTAGGGACGCAGGCTGACCCGCGCCAGGCAGACTGGGGCTGGAGCTGGCTCTTGAGCATGCATTGAGGTTAATAGACTGGCGGACCAGTAATCTTTACGGACGTGTTTGTTTGTTTTGGACCCTTTACTGTTGGCGGTAAAGCTGGCTGGGTGGGCAGTGGGGTAGACGTCGTAGCCGCCGGAACAGTGGATCAGCGATCTGCCCCTCCTGCCGCACGGCGTGGTTCCGTCGGAGTGTGATCTACGGAGGTAGAAGGCAATAGTGAGGGGGATGGTGGTTTGAGCTGTAGTTCGTTATGCCCCGGGGTTTGCTGTAGCAGGGTAGGCCGCGGGGGTTGCCGCCGCACTGGTCTCACGCGGCGGCTGCAGATCTCAACCGAGGGCCCACGAACACTCGTCCAAGTGAGGGGGGCTGGTCGGGGCTCTAGACGCCCACCAGTGCCCGCGGCGCAATTGCGTCGTGGGGCTGTGGCAGACCCGGGACGCTCCTACCTTAGCTTTATCGGGAGCGGACCTGAGGTCTCCATGCCGATGCTCCGCCTCTTCGGAAGCCACCAGGTAGGCCCCTCCACCAGCCTCCAGGTTGGACACGACAGCCAGGCATCCAGACCGCTCGCGCCCCCAGGGCAATGTCGGGTCTCGTTCGGCGATCACTGCTGCACTCCGCTATCGCCACCAGTCGTCTCCTCTGGGAGGCGCGTAGTACGCGCTAGCTGCTCGGCCGTCTCCCCGTGCCACGAGCGCTCGGGCCGCCGTCGGCTGGGTCGCAGTGGATCTGGGGCTGCGTTTTGGGATCTTCTGTGCCGAGACGGGTTTCCCACACGTTTTGGGCAGCACGCAGCAGGCGAGAACGGTGTCACAGCAAGGGATTTTGACAGGATTTATAGGGAGCCACACGGAGCTCTCTAGGAAGCCGCCATCTTGGACGGCTCTCTAGCGCCCTCTTCCAGCCGACTCTCTTGTCGGTTAGCTCCAATCACAGCCTCCAGCACACCGAATCATTTACTAAGCGGTGTGGGCCCAATGTTTTAGCTTCCCAATTAGCCGATGACATTTCAAACAGGAGAGCTGCACTCTTACTCTCATGGTTAGGCCTGGATCACTTTGCTTGTTAGCACATAGGCATCTGCTGGCCATACTCCTTTCGAGCGCTGCTTCTATCGGTCTGAGGTCCTCAACCTCACTGAGTTGCAGGGGCAGGTATTGTAGGGATATACTTGTCAAGGCGTTCATCTGAGCGCAGCACTCTCAGATCCCAAAGTAATACACAATAGCCAGATCATCCTCCACAGTCCCTCAATAGGCATACGTGTACCTCCTGCCGAAGGGGAGTTGTTATACCGGATCGCCTGGGCACCAATCTGGCCACCCCTGTCTCGCTTGGGCTAGATATGTATTTTTTTTTTATTTGTTTGTTTTAACACCTCAATAACATACAGACATTACCATATACATTTCTTTATGTCAATGCACAACACTTGTCTGCTCATTCCCTGTACCGTCAACTCCCCCTACGCCCCCTTGGCCTACCTTGCACCTCACAGTTCTACAACTTCTTGCTTACTCTCCTTCACCACCCCTGCTGTCCATTTCCTCCTGTGCGGGACTGTGTTCCGATACCCGATTACCCAACGTGGGTGGCAGCCAGCTCTGCAATCAACTGCCTCCAGGGCTCCACCCACTCCCCCTCTTGGTCAGAATTCCTGTTTACCGCCTCTTGCCATACTACAGTTTCTGCATTCACCCATTTCAGCAGATTCACCCACCATAACTGTACCACGCTTGTGCTAGATATTTATATTGTAAGTGTCGGGAGTGGCGGCCGACCGCTCTGCCGTCCACACTTCAGGACTCCCACCTCTGCTGCCGTCCCAGCCATGCTCACCCCCACTCCGGGGGAAAGGACTCCCAGCAGAACTCACCGGCACCAGATGGAGCTGCGCTGTGCGTGCTCACCCCAGGCTGCTTCGTGGGCTGTGGCGGACCGTGCCTCTGTGGAGGCCCTGGCAAGAGCCTTAAATTCCCCCTCCATCCGCTACGGAACTCCCTGTAGTTGCAGACGTCACAGTTGGGAGGGTGATGGAGGGGGGGGTCCCCATGCCCTTCTGTCCTCCATTAACGGCAGGCAGGGCCCCGGCTAGCCGAACCGAAGGAATCGCAACTATTTCAGTCACCGGTCACTGAGGACAGCTCACTACGCAGCCGGCGCAGGATCTCACACAGTTGTAGATTTGCACAGGAACTATCTCCAGGCCCGACACTGAGACATGCAGTGCCCGGGATCCTTCTCTTCGTGTTCCGGTGGGCTACAGCACTGGATTAGGCATTCAAAAGGATTAATTATGCCCGGATTGCCGGCGAGTACAGAGCTTCACAATTAGGCGGCCATTTCTTGCGGCTGCTCAACAGCACTCCCCATGCTTTAATTTTCTGAGCAAACAGTCATGAATATGTTGACACCACGCATTATCTGCTTCAGGGAACGAATCTACTGAGTTGCCCTTTAATTTCGAGACCACTTTAAACAGTTCCCTCGACTTGGATTTAGCTGTTTCAATTCTGGCATTTAATTTATATTCTTTAGCTTTCAGCACAAGGTTCTTATATACCTTCACAGAGGACTTATGATGATGATCTGCTCTTCGTTTTGCTGCCCTGGCAATAAGAACATCGGAACAAAGCCACAATTTAAGAGTGGATGCGTTCTTATGAGAAGGCTGTTTCAGAGGGGCCTGAAGTTCAAAAGACTGATTAATGGCTTTCCTTAATGCTGACGTAAAGTCATCCAAAGATGTCATCATCCAAGCAGGGGAAAGGGGGAAGGGCAGTGGGTGCAAATGACTCATGTGTAATCCCTTTAGAATTCCTAATAGGGACACTTTGTTTAGTAGGTGCGTGGAATTTCACCGTCTCTGTGTAGGTAGATGCTTCAAAGGTGATAGAGAAATGGTCTGACCAGGGACAGGTCTGGGTTTTAACATTAGCAATCTCCATATTATGAGATACTATCCATTCAAGGGTGTTACCACCAACATGTCTGTCCCGTAACATGTTGTGTGAAACCAAGATTTAATAGTGTATTTAAGAGGGATGCAGCATCTTGGCATGCAGGATCATTGACTCTGGACACACGTGGGTCTGCTGGTCTCATCTTCGTGGAGTGAAGGTTTGGTCAGAGGAGCCTACATTTCTATCTAATCTATAACAGGAACTGATGGCATGAGACAAATGATAAGCATAAAAGTTTTGGCCTACACGGGGGTACTTTCAGAACCCATTGGCAGATATATCGGCATTCCAACCCCTGTACCCGGGCGTTCATAAAACCCATTGCCCCAGACCCAGGTGTCTGCCTCATGGGTTTTGATCTACCTGATGCCTCATGATATGGACGGACATGTGTTAGTCTGGACGATGTTATATTGGTGCATAGGATTAGGACTTTGGTGGGTGTCCTCGGCTTGTCTCTGCTAGGGGCCAGATGTGTATCTATATCAAAGAGTGGAAGGGCAAGTGACCAGTGGATTGTGGCATGGTGGGGTGGGGGTTAAGAGAGCGGAGGCAGGTTAGTGGAGATGGATGTGCACATGGGCTGGGGCCTTGTCTGGTCTCACACAGTGCAGTGAGCTCATCTGGGCTGGGATGATACTGATGTTGCAACAATGAATGGCTGAACTTCCGTGAGGACGGGGCTTGTGCGGAGTTGGCAGGAGGCAGCCGTGGCCTGGGCTGTCTGTGCAAGGCACTGGGCAGGGGAGAAGCAGTACAAGAGATCATTTTTGGGCCTAGTAAAAGATGGCGTTCGGTGTGTCACAAAATGGAGTCTCTAGGCATTAATAAAGGCTTGGATATTCATGTGTTTACTGCTGTTAGTGCGAATAATAGGCAGGAGAGTGGGGGTGTCTCTGCCCTTTGGCACACTTAGGATCTCTTCAGTGCGGGAACGGTGAGGGAGGTGGCGAAGACCACCTCTCCCCCAACACTGGCATAACCTCAGTGTTCAAAATTAGGTTTGTTACAAATAGACAGATTTTAAGCATTTGCGAAAAATCAGGGCAACTCGTCCACCATTGCCCATATCCTGGTCTACATGTAAAATATCATAGCCCTTAGGAATGGCGAGTAATGTGGAGTGGTGGGCAGCGTTATGAAGCCAAGTCTCGGTGAGAGCCATAATATGAGGTTTTGATTCAAGAATAAGGTCAGCTACCTCTATGGCATGGCAAATCAAAGAGCGCTTGTTAAGAAAAAAGCATGCATTTAAGGATTTAATGCAACAAGGGGTTCGATAAGTGAGGGGGTTCTGGGTTAGGTAATAAAGTAGAACTAATACCCTGCAGCTCCCTATTTGCAGAAAATTTGGCAGAATCTTTAGTCAGGTTGTGATTGCTAGAGAAAGAGGAAGCAGAGGCAGGTATCTGATGGGTGTCTGTTTTAAACATCGGTAAACGCGCTACTTGAGCATGAGAGGAGGGTAAGTAGCCAGTCTTACCCTCCGACTCCTCTGAATAGCAGAGAGTAGGCTGCAGAGTGTGGACATAGTGTGAACATAGTGTGAGCGCAGGGGAGATCACAGCAAGGCGACGATGGTGATAGTTGGGAGGAAGGGTGAAACATGTATTTAAGCGAGCTTACCTAAGGTTAGAGGAGTTCTGGTCCTTGGTACTTGGGGTCCAAACAGCAATTGCCCTTTTCTTCTTTTGTATGCCTGGGCGAGAGATGTCCGTGATCTAAAAGTTAAGAATGGAAAGGAAGGGGTAGGGCTAAGCAGGTGGGTTGGGCTTAAGCCATGTGACATAGCACTTGCACCGGTTCACCAACAGCAAAAGAAAAGATCCTGGAGGGCTGCTTATAAGCAGGGAAAAAGGGCAGCAAAACAAGAATGCACCAAAAGATGAGCAGTTATTGATAGGTGGGTGGGGTTTAGGTCACATGACATATTATTATTATCCACTTGCAGAGCTTGCAAACTGTGAGTTGACTACTTGTGCATGCACTGTTGATTGATCTTCTGAGCCAATTGGGCAGATTCTGAAAAACATCCCTAATTACCTATTCGAGAGGGCTCTGTCTTTTGAATTCCCACTGTTTGCAGTTCTTTAAGGCGTTTTCCAACCTGTTTCTTCCATGCTACCTATTTGGTCCTACGTGGAATGTGAATTCCATATAGTAGCTTCTTTTCTCCCAATGCATGCCCATTCTCTTTTCTTACCCTTTAGGCAATCTCCCTGGTAACCATCACTTCAGCGAGGGGAGTGAGTGAACGCAAACTCTGGTGAACAATTTCTTCTTTTCAAGAAAAACAGTTGCTTTTAGAGTAGCACAATCTTGCTTGCTCTGAGTTCCACTTTTCTCAGACAATACATCTTCTAGTCTTTTCTCTTCCTCTTCCCACCAGTACAAAAGAGAAATTCCATCAGTTGGATCCCAAGAGGGCCCAAGATTTTTAGTTCCTCAGACAATGGTATTTCGTAAAGATGACCAGTTTTTAATCAGCTTTTCGTGTGCTTGAACTGGCAGAGCCCTTAACAGACTGTCCTTTGTTAGATGTATTGTAACTTGCATCTCAGTGTACTATAATCTGGTGGACAGGAAAGTGACTATGGCTGATTTATGGGCTGGCCGTGACTGCAGAGAGGTGTCACTTTGACATTTGTCAGACTTGCATCCATGCATTGTTTCAATAAACATTGCCTGGAGAGGATGCCTGTTTCGATCATTCAACCCACCAAAGTTGTCTGATATAGATGATAGTCCCTCTCTTTCCTCCCTCAAAGCCCAGTTATCTAACATGAGGAATCTGTGGAAGAAATACAATGGAGGAACAATGGAAGAACACATTACTTAGGTAATGTTCTTTCTGATGGGACTAGTCCTACCTCTCTCAAATTCATCATAATCCTCCCACCTACCAACCTCTCTGATGAAATGCCTGGAACTTGTGGCAGCTCTGCAGCATATCAGCCTTGGAGGTCGTGGAGTTCAGGCAACTTCATTTATACCATCCATGGTGTTCCATCCATAGTCCCGATCAACGACAATGCTGAGCGAGCCACCATTAGCCGTGGTGCACCCTGTAGTGATTGAAAATGTTTCTGAAGATAGTCTATGCCTGTAGAATATCTCACAGATGAGGAATCAGTCAGAAGAAGGGATTATCCATCAGAATTACTGAAAGTATGTGCATCCACATGGGAATTGATAGTGTTTTTGTAGTCTTTGTTAATTAGTCCCAAACACTGAAACTTAATTAGTTCAGAATTGAGTGCTATGCCAAAGTACTGGATTTGCAGGACACTTGTTGAATACAGATTGGAGGATGCTGGTGTGTTATAGAATAACCTGCCCATGACACTGTCAGAAGGCTTGGTATGGCAGTTGGTGCTGTAGGGACTCAAGAACAGTTAAGTGGGCCTGGTAGGAGGGGTTATTTGAAGGGGAGGTACTGCAAGGGAGGGTCAGGAGAGGGAGCAAAAAGAACAACTTGGGTAGAAATCATCTCTTTAAAGAAGGAACAGGTTACAGTGTGTGCTACAAGCAGTAGAAAGTGCTGGTAGCATTTGGCATAGCAAGAACATGGTGCAGCACACAGTGGAGCAGAATTATGGGAGTGTTAGGAAGATTGTATGCTCTTTGGGTGCACTACAACAACCCTGACCTCCTGGCAATAGGAACCCAACCTTTGGTATAAGTCTGTACTACACAGGTTGGCAGCGTGTTGAGCAGCCAGGCTTATCTCAAGAGGGGTCAATGTGAGCTGTAGGGGAGTTACTCAGAGATTCACAGTGACAAGTATTCAAATAAATGCTTACACACAAGGTTTCTTGATTAAACAATTATTAATTTAACAGTCAGTCAGCCTTCTTCAGAAGGGGGCAATATAATAGTATCCACGTACTGGATCGAGACCCAAATCTTTCCTTTAATGACATGTCTTCACAATAGGGTTTGGGCAGTTTTATTCAAAATGGTTTCGCAAAAACAAAAAGATTTTTAGGAAAACTTCTATTATTCTGTCATAAAAGGCTGCCCTCAGAATGAAATAACATTAACTTTATTCAGTTTCATTTGAGGGCAGGTTTTTTAGTTGATAAAGACCCCACTCATCCCTGGTGGATTTGTCTTCTGGGAGGTGGGAATACTTGATGTAGTTGGGACCTACAGTCCTCACGTCTATTTCTTCTTCATTTTGATTTTCTTTTTTCTTGATGTTGATAACCTGACACAGGTTCTCTGTGTTTCTGTGTGTATAATAGACAGTGATGATCCTAGATTAATCCTTAGCTTCTTTAGGGTAGATCACACTGTACTCTGGCTTCTTGCATTAGGATGTGCCAGTGCAGTGTTATGGTAAGCCGACCGGTTTCAGTGGTAAACAACCACTTTCATCAGGGCCGTAACAGCTTAGCCAGTGTATTGCGGTTGGAATGTAGAGGCTGAATGTAGCTTCTTTTCATCCAATTGGACCAAACTGTATGAATACAGAGCGGGAAGGGGAAGGAGGGACGAAGAGAAGGTACATTCGTGAGAGATGTTATGGCTATACATAGTGTCTATTTATTGCCTGATGTGGTAGGTGTCTTACCCTCCACTCTGTGTCTTCTCTGCCTAGGAAGGTCCTTGATGATTCACATGTAGACTTCAGTTCTACTGCAGATATCACTGTTAATCCAATTTCTGCATAGGATACCCAACTATAGACCATTAAATAGATTGGGGTCATTTACTACATCGTGGTATCCATTTTTTATGACATGGCTTTAATTACCTCTTCAATTACTTAAGGCAAAGTTCATAATGAACGAAAAAAGTACCAACATATCTCTAGTTGTGTATGTTAATAAGGTACAGATTGGCCAGACCCGGTGAGTGGCAAACACAGGGGTTTAATACCATAATGCAAGTCTGTACACAGGATACCACCTTTGTGGGAAACTGGATTGGGGTTTAGCTTTTGATTTTTGAACGGAGTGCACATGTATGCTGTAATACAGTTGAACTGACCTGTTGACCTTAAGGTCTTTGTCTTATAGATGCGGGTCATACAGGTGAAATCTTTGACGGCTGGGTTCTGGCAGGCAAACTCTGCCATGGCACCACACTGTATAGGGTACAGGAGATGCACAGAAAAGACAAAAAGCAACGAGGAGCCTGTTGGTCAATGTAGCCTTGTTGCGCTAAATAGCATAAAAATGGCAATTGCTAGCCCTGCTGGAGCCAAACATTCCGAACGTGGCATGTCCTTTTGATTTTGAATGTTACCTTATAGATCCGTGCTGCGCGGGATACGTAGCTTGTCTGCAGTTCGTCTCCCCGAGCCGCTGTGTAAGCCGTGATAGTCCTGCGGCTTGAAAAAGGCATGTGATCTTGCTCACATGATGTATTCTGTGCGCGTGCATCCCGATTGGAGCATGCGTGGTTACTGTTTAGGGAGGGGCTAGTATGTGTGTAGTACTTAGCGTACGAGTGCTGGGAAATGTAGTCGCTAAGGCTATGTATATCTTTGTCGTTTTTTGTGTAATGATTGTAGTCCTTTTGTATATGGTTCAACCCGTGTTTATCTTTGTTCAGCTACAGTTTACCTAGTTCTCGGTAATGTTACCCAGTGATTAGTAAATTTGAATTTGATTTTGATACATTTTGCAACGGCATCCGTAAGCACAACTAAATGGATGTCAGTCAACCATCACAGATGGGATGTGATTCAGTTATACACAGTGCAGGTGTTGGTTGGGGATGACCTAGGGGGTTTGATAATATGTGCCTTTCCCAATGAATTCCCAGTGACAAATGACAAATTAGACTCTGGTTCTTCACATTGCATTACGTAGGACACAGCTGAGCCTGAAGTCCAGTTAATATCTATCTGACTCAATCCACTGCCTGGTAATTAGGTGCTGTAAATGTGTCTAGATCCCAGTATAACATCTACATGCCATGTCCTGTATTCAAATTTCATAAAGAATTTGGCATAGTTGATCCAATATCCTCACTGTGTTACTCTTTCGTAATGCTGCAAGGGTTTGCCAAGATGTCGGTTCATTTAAGCCTCTTGCATCTGATTTTAATCTAAATATCCATTGCTGCTCACGGCGAAATAGTAGGTCATGCAGGTTTCCTCCTGTTGATGGAGTGTTCACTTTCTCAATGATGGACCATGTAAAACTATCAGGAACATGGTTTTTGCTGACCAAATGTTCTACCATCGGTGCTGTTAGTTTTCTTGTTCGAATACATGAACGATGTTCAGCCAACCTGGTCCTAATGGGGCGTGTTGTCATCCCTATGTAGTGCAGGTTGCAAGGACAGGTTATGATATAGATAACATTCTTTGTGTTACAATTGGTGAGGTCCTTTTGCATCCAGGGGTATTTCAACCCAATGTTGATCTCTTTAGTTCTGGTAGTGCTTGCACAGGAGCTACATGTACCACATGGGCCATGCCCTCTTGGTTTTTCTTGGTTCCATATTGTTGTCTGTGATGGAGTAACCGGCTCTTTAAAGGTATGCATCAATGAGTCTTTTAGGTTTTTTCCTCTTTTGATTTCAAATCTGGGGGATTGAAGTTGGGATTCACCAACATTCAGTATCGGCCAGAGTCTTAGTACCTCTTTTTTTATTTTGTTGGTTCAACTGTATTACAGCATACTTGTGCACTCCGTTCAAAAAGCAAAATCTAAACCCCAATCCAGTTTCCCACAAAGGTGGTATCCTGTGTACAGACTTGCATTATGGTATTACACCCCTGTGTTTGCCACTCACCGGGTCTGGCCAATCTGTACCTTATTAACATACACAACTAGAGATATGTTGGTACTTTTTTCATTCATTATGAACTTTACCTTAAGTAATCGAAGAGGTAATTGAAGCCATGTCATAAAAAATGGATGCCATGATGCAGTAAATGACCCCAATCTATTTAATGGTCTATACTTGGGTAGCCTATGCAGAAATTGGATTAACAGTGATATCTGCAGTAGAACTGAAGTCTACACGTGAAGCATCAAGGACCTTCCTAGGCAGAGAAGACACCGAGAGTGGAGGGTAAGACACCTACCACATCAGGCAATAAATAGACACTATGTATAGCCATAACATCTCTCACGAATGTGCCTTCTCTTCTTCCCTCCTTCTCCTTCCCGCTCTGTATTCATACAGTTTGGTCCAATTGGATGAAAAGAAGCTACATTCAGCTTCTACATTCCAACGGCAATACAACTGGCTAAGCTATTACAGCCCCGATGAAAGTGCTCTTTTACCACTGCAACCGGTCGGTTTACCATAACACTGCACTGGCACATCCTAATGCAATATGCCAGAGTACAGTGTGATTTACCCTAAAGAAGCTAAGGATTGATCTAGGATCATCACTGTGTATTATACACACAGAAACACAGAGAACCTGTGTCAGATTATCAAAATCAAGAAAAAAGAAAAATCAAAATGAAGAAGAAGTAGACGCGAGGACTGTAGGTCCCAACTACATCAAGTATTCCCACCTCCCAGAAGATAAATCCACCAGGGATGAGTGGGGTTCTTTTTAAACTAAAAAACCTGCCCTTAAATGAAACTGAATAAAGTTAATGTTATTTCATTCTGAGGACAGCCTTTTATGACAGAATAATAGAAGTTTTCCTAAAAATCTTTTTGTTTTTGCAAAACCATTTTAAAGGCAATATAATAGTAACACACAAATACACTCCAAAATCCACACTCTTAATATTTCTAAATCAGTAAGTACCCTTTTGGGATGGCACACATACAGTAACTAGGACACTGTGGACATTAATACACCATTGTTTGCATTTAGAATCAGACTTAAGAATTTGGCAAAGAAAAAGGTTATTAGAACAGAAGAAGAGATGACACAAATATTCTGAAGCAGGTAAGTACTTTTGGTAAACCCCAATGCAAAGTTAGTTAACCCCTTCCCGGGAGGAAGACAAACAATGTCAGAGGGAAGAAGAGAGTCATTCAGGGAGCCGGGCTAGGCCAAAGTCAATTGGGCAAAAATCTAGGTGAGCTGAAGCACTTCTTGCAGGTTACTAAAAGTCTTGCACAATGTTTTAGAAGTCTTTGTAGAAAAGAAGAATTCAAAGCAGGGCACAAGCTGTTTAGGCTTGTGAAGTAAAGAAGCTATCAGCAACTCTACAGAGCAACCACAACAGTTCTCACCTACAGAGACAAGTGCAGTTAGACAACAAGAGGTAAATTCTCTTAGACTGTACAGTACCTTTAGGTTGAAGAAAAAGGGCAGCAGATGACTTCAGTTCCTGTGCAGCTCTGCAGTTCCTGGTGTTCCTGGGCCTCAGTCGTGGGTACAAGAGGGAGGACGTCTGGGGACTCCTGCACTGCAATGGGACGATCACTGATCGCAACTGGCAATCTTCAAACAAGTGGCACTTCAGTATTTCAGCTCCTTGCGTCTACCACAAATAGCAACATTGCGATTCCTGGCTGTCAAGATGGGCTTTCCTTGCATCTGGGGTCCAGCACTCTGTTGAGGTGGCTCAGGCTCGGTCAGTCCTGCTTCCTGGGAGTCAGGAGGATCTTCCTGGAGCTCTTGGCCAGCTTAAAAGCAACGCACATGTTCTGGTGTTCCTCTTCCTGGCTATTCGGTTCTAGCAACAGCTGCAGTGGAATTTCAACCAACTCCGAGAGGATGTCCAGGTGGCTTACACTGGAGTTGATTGGTCCCACCAACACAAAGGGAGAAGTTGTCCTTGCTGGGGCTTCTCTGTCAATACTAATTTGGAGTTCCAGCACAGCAGCAGTGCTTCACCGGGCAAACCAACGGTCCAGGAGTTGCAGCAGGCGTCTTCTTCAAGTTCTTCTTTGGATTCCTTCGTCCAGTGGTCGACTCTGCCTTCCAAGCCAAAAAGCCTCACCTTTTATGCAGGTTTCTCCCATTCATTCCAGCCTAGCTGTCAGTCACTCAGCAGGGTGGCTGTCCTTGCTGGACAGCCAGCCGGCCAATCACCTAAGAGTGCATTCCTGTCTCCTAGGAGACCAAGCACAGGGAGTTTCTGGCACCTCCCTCGCTTCCTGCCCCCACCAGACACCCTGGAGCCAGAGGCAGGCTTCACTTGTGAATCCTGCCAAAGACAAAATGAACAAAGGGACCAAACCTGGTTTGACGTGCGTGCAGAGTAAATCTCAAGAAGGGCCGTTCCACAAAGAAATGGCGTAAAAAGACGACCAGGGCCATTTTGACAAAAATAGCACCCTTGCATGCTTTACTGCAGCTGCAAACACAGCCCTTGGTAAATGCACACCACAGTAGTTAAAAAACCACTGCCACCAGCAATTCATCGAGGAAAGGGTAACATAAAAATGTAAAATGAGAAGCTAGACAAAGGGGATACTAAGTAAATCCTCCAAAACCCTATTGTAAGATAGTGTGTGCTGGGTCTAGAAAGTTACAAGTGTAAGTAAAGTCAATTTCACTTCACTGTTCTTGGAAACAGTAGTTTATCCAAGAGAAGGTATTAAAACATTTGGGAAATCTGGAAGGCTTCCCTGTGTCACTGCACTGAAGGTGCTGTGTGGCACAATGCAAAAGATGCTGCTTATGGAGTTTGTCAGACTCCACAACCAAAAGAAACGCAGAGTTCAAAATCACATTAAAATACATGAGAGAGTGGGGAAAAAAGGGTCTCTCTCTCAAGGCAAAAAAATAGTCATAGAGTACAGCAAAAGAGCTGAGGGTCTCTAAGGTAGAGGGGAATTGGCACATTTCTGAGAATTCTCCCTAACAGAGTGGCATCAGGAGTCCCTTGCAAGGAAAAGGTGTGGTTCATGCCCCGATGCTAAAGCAAATTGTGGTAGGAATAAATGCCTATCTGTTTATTTTTTTCGTCATTGGACAATTTCTATATTATTTATAGTTGTGAATTTCACTATTTTAAAGAGCATAGTTTTGTGCTTCAGTAACATATGTTGCAGTGCATGCGTATGCGTTTTCTCCAAAGGGTATTTGATTAAGACATGCATCCTTTCTGATAAGAGTTGATTGTGTGCTAGCTCATTATACTTGACATATTTAGTAATAAACTTATTTTTCTTACAGATTTTGGTTTCCTTGTGTGGACTCCTACTCTGAACTGTGCACATGGAAGCTGGAATTCACAGTTGATGCTTCTATGGTGGCTGTTTCAAATGGGGATCTGATAGAAACCATCTACACCCATGACATGCGAAAGAAGACCTTCCATTATATGCTGGCTATCCCAACTGCATCGCCCAACATTGCTCTGGCTGTGGGGCCATTCGAAATCCTGGTTGATCCTTACATGCATGAGGTAATGACCTTCATAGTGTTGCCAGCCTTTAAAAAAGATGTACTTGTAGCATTTACTGGTATTTCTGATAAGGCCTGTGTAGCTTGTCAGATGATCACATGTACATGTGTTTCTGATGCTTGTGAATCTGCTTAGAATCGCATATAGTCGACATCTAGTGGTAATCGCAGAGTATTGCATCTGTCTTTCGAAAGGGGACGTCGACATGGGCGTGACTGTAACACTATCGCTAACGTGACGTGCAGTGTACCCAAAATCCCTCGCTCCCTCAGATTGTTTTTTTCCGCTATCCTAGTTCGTCGCCTAATGCTGAGCTCGCAAGAGTTAATATTGCTCACTTTGTCCCAAGACCTCTGGTCGTCTAGTCTCCCGACTAATTCTCTCGACGACTGACTCGTGGACTTTCTGCCAGTGAAGACATCCACAACTGCTCGGCGAATGCTGAATTGCTCGACGATTGCCGACCACGTGGCCTCAGCCCTCCTGTCAGGCCCTTACAGTAGGGAGAGTGGGGCCCTGGGTTTATTCTTCTTCAAGAATGTATTTCCTTGTCCCTTCTTTCTCCATTTGGTCTGGCTGCTGTCACCCTCTGTTATGGAGAGAACGCCCTTTAAATTTTTCCTGTCGTGTAACGGCAAGCTTCCATGGAAGGACACCCATCACCATTGCAATCGGTGTCTGCCTCGTGACCACGACGAGCGCTCATGCAAGTCCTGCAAGCTCTTTTGACCCAAAATGTTCAAGGACAGGCGTACTAAATGGTGGGCGGCCTACACTATGCAGGCCGAAGCCATTCCCCCATTGGTGCTGTCGCTTCGGATGACAAGAAATCCATCAGCAGCCATGGCTCTGAATTGGAAGCCATTGACCTTTCGGCGGAACCTTCAGGCTCCCAGGTGCCCGTCCCCAGCCCGACAGATGGGCCATAGGCTCTGTTATGGGGAGTTCACACCAAGGGCACACAAGCACCACAAATACCTAAATACACAACCCCTAAGGCCTCCTCGACGGAGACATTGAAGAAGCACGCAGCTCCAACATGGCCGCCAAAAACATCGGCGCCTCCCGAACCTCAACCGTCTTCGCTGAATGCGACTGGGCATTCTGGAAAGGGCGTTCACCCAAAAAAAACATACGGTTGCCGACACACCGTCCAAGGGCGCGCAAGCACCTAAGGCTTTGGTGGAGTCGTCGATGACAGCGGCGCCATCGGGCACGTCGAGACCTTCCATTCAGCTGCTGAATGTCTGTCAAAGCCTTGCGGCTATTAGTTTGCCAGCTACAGAACACAAGGGCCCACCCTCTCGTCGAGAGGAGTATTATGAAGCCCCCCCAAGCCTCTCTTGAAGGCCTTATTAGGACAAATCTTCCCCTTTTGGGCCATCTTTTCCACCTCCAGACCCTTCTGCATCTTCCCTATGGACTAAGGAGAGATTTGAAACCTATATGGACAAAATGGCCCAATTTATTGACTTTTCAGACAAATATATCACTCCCAAAAGACCCAGGGAAGAGGACTCCTGCCCCATTCCACATAAATTGCAGACGTTTCCCATGTCTGCACAAGGCCACCAAGAGGATATCTTGGATGTCTCAGAGCAGGAGGATACTTATGAGGACATTCATCTATTTTCTCAGGACACTACTGACCAAGACTGGGATCAGGATCAGTCAGGGGATCAGGGCCCTTGGCTATCACCAACACACACCCCTGACCCGGACATAATTTGTCTAGATCCCCCTTTTTCGCCTCCACAAATGGAGTTGTCACCTGTTGATGACCCAATGGTATTCAGCGCCATTTTAAAGAGAGCGGCCTGATCACTTTGCCATCGCAACACATGAGGCAGCCCCTGACTCTGACTGTGTTGAGGATATCCTTAAGGAGATGCCTCTGACTAGTCAGGCCATCCCCTTACTCAATTCTATAAAGAAGCGCCTATCTCCTTCTTTGTTGTCACCGTCTCCTTCCGACCAACTGTACACATGGGTTCATACCACACCAGACTCCTTGGTGGTTACAACCACTAGGGAGGGTGCGGGGGTTCCACTATCCACAATGGAAGCCCCGCCGGATAAGCATTGTAAGAAACGTTAGGCTTTCAGAAAACGAATCACTGCCTCTGCGGCCTATTCAACTAGGATCGCAAACAATGCAACTCTTGCAAGCTACAGCGATGTCCAATGGGGCCTGGTCCAGGATGGCCTTCAAGACGTCCCAGAACCCACCCGATCACGCCTGCTGGCCGTTGTGGCTGAGGCAGGCAGGTTACCCACAACCTATTAAAAAATACTCTGGGAAAGCTGTCGATGATGCCCTTGAGACTGCGAAGGAGCACGAAATGCTGAAATCACTCGGCCAGATCAAGGCCAAGCCCTTCCACCATCATAGAGGCTCTAACTCCCACTGTTCCTTTCGTGGACAATCCTTTTCCTGGTCTCCCCATGGACAATATGGCTCAGGAAGTACCCCCTGGTCCTCCGGCCAAGGCTCTTCCGGTTACAACCTTACAACCAGTATCAACAGAGAGTTCCTCGTAGAGGCAAGGGTAGAGGTCTGAACCCTACTCCTAGAGGCTCACTGGCCTCCACCTCAAAGTGACTTGCCGGTTCGGGTCTCCTCCCACGCTTCCCCGGTCGGGGGTCGCTTGTCATAATTCATTCACGCCTGGGAGGGGATCATATTAAACCAGTGGGTGTTAAGGACCGTTACCCACGGCTACTGCATCGAGTTTCACCCACCACCTTGATACCGCCCACCGAAGAGCAAACGCCTGTCACCAGAACACATGCGCATCTTGCTGGGAGAGGTTCAAGTGCTTCTGGAAAAGAGCGACGTAGAAGTCGTCCCCATTCACCAGGCAAATAGGGGTTTTTATTCAGTGTACTTCCTTGTACCCAAAAAGGATCTCACCATGCGCCCTGTGTTAGACCTGCGCCTAGCGAACAAGTATTCAGAATGACAACACTGCAGGAAGTAATCCCACTGCTGCTGCAGGGGGATTACATGGCCACATTGGATATGAAAGATGCATACTTTTATATTTCAATGTTGCCAGCGCACAGAAAGTACCTCAGGTTCATGATAGTAAACACCCTCTATGAGATCAAGGTTCTCCCCTTCAACATTGCCTCGGCTCCACAGGTGTTCACGAAGGTACCGCCGGTCGTAGCTGCTCCTGTGCAGACAGTGCATCCTTACCTCGACGACTGGCTCATAACGGGATTTGTACGGAAAATGCCAAACAAATACCCTGAAGACTGTAGATCTCCTCTTCAAACTAGATTTCTCGATCAACGAGAAATAGTCCAGTCTAAATGCCAGCCAAGTCACAGTTTCTGGGAGCTCTAATTTAGAGCAAAAATGGCCTTGCCTTTCCTTGCAACGAGAGGGTTCAAAACATGCTGTTCCAGATCCCTCACTTTGTAACCAGTCACAAGGCGACCATACGCAAAGCCAGGCGACTGTTAGGAATGATGGCCTCCTGCATCTACCTAGTTCCACACGCTTGCATGCTCCCCATGTAAGAGTGACTCTCTAGCCAATGGTGTCAGGCCAGCGGACAGTGAGATCATCTAGTGGTTATCTCGGCAGCACTTGTTCACTCTCTACAGTGGTGGTCAAGGGCAAAGCTTCTGCAGGAGAAAACCTTCACCTTCACCAGTAGAAGCCACTTCTACCAAAGACTCCTCTCTGACGGGTTGGGGAGGAGGACACGCCTCCTTCATCAGACGGGGCACGGCATGTATTTCCCAGTGGTAGCATCCAATCACATAAACTTGTTGGAACTGCTAGCAGTGTTCAAGGCCCTGAAGGCCTTCGAAACCAACCTTCAGGGGAAGACAGCTCTAGTCCCCACGGCCATGTATTACTGAAACAAGAGGGCACTTAATCTCTAGGGCTGTCCAAACTGTCCCAAAGCATATGGAAGTGGGCTCTCAAACACAAGAGGTTCCTCCTGTCACAACATGTTCCAGGGGAACTCAATCATCTACGTACTCCGCAGAGACTTTCCTCTACCTGCAGAGCACGAGTAGGGACTACAGGAGGACATTGTACTCAACTTCTTCGAAGACTGGGGCTTCCCAGAGGTCGACTTGTGCGCCACTCTGGAGAATGGCCAGATTACGCCTCCAGGTATCCTCAGAACCACTCCAAGGGGAACGGTCTCTGGATAACATGGTCAGGGAAATTAGTCTACGCTCCTCCGCCCCCCTTAATCCCCTGCTCAACAGAATAGTGCACAAGATGCACCAAGATCCAGTTAGGATGATTCTGGTGGCCCTGATGCGGGCCTGCCAGTCTTGGTTCTCCCATCTCATGGCAATGTCAGTCTGCCTTCCCAGGATGCTGCCATGCCCATACAACATGCTGTCTCCAGACCAGGGGGTGAGCACTACATCCATGCCCACCTATCAGCCTGGCTCCTAAGGTCCTAGAGTTTGGGCACCTGCAATTCCCTCCAAAGATATATGGACATTCTCAGAGAAGCACGGAAACCTAAACACCAGGCATTGCTACTTTAGCAAATGGAAACATTTTGTCCTCTGGTGTAATGGTAAGGGCATCAATCCTATTGAATGCACACCTAAACATATTGTCCTGTACCTAACCCACCTGTTAGATTCAGGTCTTGTTTTCAATTCCCTAAAGGTCCACTTAGCTGGGCTTTCGGCATACACCATGTCCCAAAGCAAGGTTTTGTGGTGGAACATTCCGTTAATTAAAGCATTTATGGAAGTGATAAAGAGGCTTCATCCCCCCCGATTTGCAACCCAGCTCAGAGTGGGACCTGAATGTTTTTCTTACAAGACTAATGCGGCCTCCCTTTGAACCAATGCACAAGGCTAGCCTTCAATGACTCACCTACAAGACCGCCTTCCTGCCGGCGATAAAACAAACTAGTTCCTCGTTTCAGTGCCAGCTGGCAGAGAAGAGGACCCTGTCTCTAAATCAGCTATCATAAAGCGGATCGTAAACTGCATCACACTGTGTTACACACCTGCCAAGAGAGATCTACACTGGGCACAGGGGGCTCCCATAGCATTCATTGCAAATGTTCCTCTCAAGTCCATGTGCAATACAGCAACCTGGAGTTCTGTACACACCTTTACACAACACCACTGCCTAGATGCACACTCTGATTCTCGGGTGGGACAAGCGGTGCTAAGTCATCTCTTTGCTACTGTTCCTTCACACATCCAACCACCACCTCTGGGTACTGCTCGCTAGTCCATGCACAGCAGATTCACAAGCATCAGAATACATGCATTACACGCTGTAATATCATTTCTGATGATTGTATCTGGTTAGATTCACATGCGTCCACCCTTCATCCCCTCGTGGAGAAGGAACATAGACCTCTTAAACCTTCTGTATTCGCTTACGCTGACTATAAGGCTCCCTCACGGCAGAAAAAACACAACAAGAGGGATCACGACACGTAAGGGATTTTGGGTACACTGCATGTCACGTTAGGGATTGTATTAGTCACGCTCACGTCGACGTCCTCTTTCGATCTTTGAAAGAAAGATGCAATACTCTGTGATTACCACTAGATGTCTGACTATATGCACAGCATGTCAATCTAAGAAGATACAATCATCAGAAATGCTATTACGGTGAGTAATGCATGTCTTTCTTAAGTAGATCAGTTGTATTGTGATCTAGTTCCTATGCACCCAGTGCTCTTTGTTGCTTGTACTTTATTTTGAATTAATTGTGTAGTTAAGAGAGGCTTCACTGAAGACCCCATTCCACTGCAGTCCTTTTTATCATGGTGTCCTATTGTAGCCCATATGCTCCTTAGAGCAGGGGCTATTTCTAAACACCCTGTTTTGACCCCAGGGGATTATATTGCCTTACACTTGTGTCATGGAGTAGGCTGGAGGCAGCTTTAGTTTGCTTTGGGCTTCACAAAGGGTGCAGCTGAATGTACTGCATTAGTAGCCCAATTTAACTTTATGGTAGCCGTTTGGGTGCTTATGCATTTTTTAAGTTCCCTGTGCCACCAGGCCATTGTGCACATATGGGCTTTTTCTGAGCCAAGCCTTGCAGCCTTTTGGACTAGTTCAGACTGATCCCTTTTACCTATACAGGCCAATACAAAAACTGTTTGGGTTGGCCTGAGTGTTTGGTGATTTTTAGGGCCAACCTGATTGGCTTAACCGTGATTGGAGTGCTTCTGTATGCCAGAACAAGAGTGAATGTGCATATATAGGGGATATACTGCCCATTCCTCAAGTTGTCTGGGATTTTTTAGTTTTACTTAACTGTGTTGCTGGAGGATTTTGCCACAAAGATGTTCTCACTTTTTGGGACCCGGTTTGGCTATACTGGCTGGGTCCTGTGTCCTAGCTCTTAGATCCAGATTCTTATTTTAGCTTCTGGATCCACCCTCAGCTGTCTCTCTTCCTTCTCCTGGCCCATGCTGGGACTCTTTCAAATGGGTTGTGTCCTCCCACGTATTCCTCATCTTTGATATACAATATCCAGCTTCAGCTGCTTTGGATTTTATTTTCAGCAGTGGGCGCTGTGCGTCGAAGCAGACGACTCGATGTCCCTCGAGGGCCTCCATCTCGAGGATGATGTGATCAAGGGCATATATAGCACGCGCAGTGCCCATTGGCTTCAGTCCCGTTTTTCCGAGTAAGCTTGCGCTTCGAGAACTACTGTGCGCTTCAGTGTTTCCTTCATGAAATATACGAAAAAATGCCCCAAAGACTGGGTTAAAGAAGTGTCAAGACAGCGGTTTCAGGATGTCACTAACCGATCTACATCGAGTATGCTTGTGGTTTCTCGGTGTGGAGCACAAGACCTCGGCCTGCTCGAAATGTCAATCGATGACCAGAAAAGCTCTGAAGGAACGTAAGGGGAAATTGGCGGTAGGTAGAAACCTTAAGAAATCCCCTTCGACAAAACCTTTTTCTGATGATGCGCGAGGCGACTCTCCTCGAAGAAAGAAGGCAAAAAGGTCCAGGTCAAGGAGTGTCTCCCACCACTGGTCGTCGTCGAAGAAGAGGCACCATAAGTCGCCCACTTCGACGTCCTTGTCTGACTCCTCTCCTGAGAGAGATATATCCTATCCCACTAAGGCTTCCACTCCTGCTGAATGGGAAGCATTCAGGTTAGAAATGCTCAAAACCTTTAAGGTACAAAAACCCTCGACAAGCCATGCTCCTAACGTACCTTCGAAAGCTGGTAAGGAAAGGGCTTGAGCCAAATCCTGCGCACGCTCGAGCCCGAGACGAAGGCCAGATCTGCATCGAGACCCGTCGAGGCCTCGACATAATGAGAAATCATTGTAGGATCCTTCCAGTCATAAGTCGAAAAATGAGGTCGAGTTCGTTGACGCAATCGACGCCAGCTGCGCCCTCGATGCCAGCTGTGCCATTGAAAACGTCTTTGTCGAAGACATCGACCACCTCTTCCAGCATCAAGCTCAACATTTCTGACACCTTCAACGCCTTTACCAGCAAAAACGTTCCCTCCTTTGCCAAGAAAGGATTACTTTGTCACTAACCTCTATTTATGAGGACAATGAGCCATCTGGTAATGATGCGCCATTTGGGTTACAGTATGGTACACCAAATGTACCTGATAGTTTTATATCAGGGGTATCCAGGTTAAAGGACCTTAATGAAAATTTGCAAACAGCCAGTGCAGTGGACACTTCACCAGAATTAGAATTTGGTAAGCCCGAGTCCGATGAACATGCAGATGCCTCATGCAGGCATTTGATGTCTAAGGTAGTATATTACATGGGATGGAGCAGACCTGCCTTCCCCTTCGAGCAGATGTTCTAACAGACATCCTTGATAAAGGTCAGCAAAAGGATCCCATTTTACCTTTACACATTGCTCTTCAGAAAAGGGTGGCTGCCAATTGGGCGACCCCAGAGTCAAGTCTGCAGTAAAATAGACCTTGACAAGAAAATACCGCCCACCTATTAGTGACCCCAACTACTTACAAAAACACCCCAACCCAGAAAGTCTGGTGGTGCAGGCAGCAACAGCAACCTCAAAACAAGCAGCTTATCCAACCATCACATTGGATAGGGATGACAAAAGGGTAGATACATGCGCAAGAAAAGTATTTTCTGTGGGGAGCATGGCCCTAAAGTCAGCCAACTCCACTTGTGCCTTAGCAACGTTTTCATACGCTTTATGAGCATTTTCCTGAAGAGGAGGAAAGAGACGGTTTCTTGGCCATTGTTGGGGACGGCAAGGAAGCCATGTGCGAGTCTCTTCAGTCAGGTCTGGATTCTGCCGACAGCATCAGCAGAGCCATGGCAGCAAGCGACGTAATTCGCAGATTTGCGTGGTTAAGGAAATCTGGATTTGACCGGGACGTGCAGTCTAGACTCCTTAACATGCCTTTTGACGGGTCTCACCTTTTATGGCAGCAGGGCTGACGAAAGCCTTGAGAAGCTGCAGACCTCGAAGGCGGCAGCCAAATCTTTGGGTGCTGCTATTAGGCAGCCTCAGCCTTTTTGCCCCAGTGGACCTTCTTGGAGGAGTAGATCTTTCGCTACTACTCCTCAGTTGGAAGAGCGAGGGGAATGGCTGGTCAAAAAGGCCAAAGTGGTTGACAAGGGAGAGGTTCAAAGACCCCTCAAGCAGGGGTATCTTTACCAACAGCCACTGCTTCAGCCGCCTTAAAACCTCTCTGAGGTTTTGAGTAAAGTCACCCCAGTGAGAGGCAGACTGTCTCAGCATCTGAATTAATGCTGATACAATACTTCGGATGCTTGGGCATTAGAAACCATATCCCAAGGTTGCAGCCGAGAACTCTGAACCAACCAACAGGGAGCCTTTCTTTGAAAGATCCAGATCCGCTCTTTGTGCAGGACATTTTTTTTTTAATCTTTTTTTTAAATTGTTTTCATGTACATACAAAGCAAACTTCAACTCCCCTGCCCCCAAATTCCCCCCTCCCCTGCCCCCCCTCCTTGCACCGGAAGGTCTCTGTCCTCGATCCCTTTCGGGTATGTCACATTCTGCAAATAAGTCCAGGATCCTTATTTTGTGTGGGCACCATTGCTCCATGTAGTCTGATTGGAGGTATTCCAGTACCGTTCCCCATTCCTTCCTGAAGGACCCAGTTGTGCCCTGTAGATTATGTGTTAGTCTTTCCATTGCCACTAGAGACCACACCTTTTGTAGCCAGCCAAACACCAACAGCGGGTCCTGTTGTTTCCAGTTCTGGGCAATTGCTAACCACGCAGCTATGAGTAGGCCCATGAAGCTCTTCCATTGTGTTTTCAAGAGATTCTTTGCACTCTGGTCCTTTAACCCGCATAACCAGAATTTCTCTCCCATTTGGCCCATATCTGGAAAGATCCCCTTCATCTGTGCCTTCACTTCAGTCCAGAATCCCTGAATCCCTTGGCAGTCCCACCATATGTGCCTCCAGTTACCCTCCCCTGAAAAGCCTCTCCAGCATAACTTAGATGTGTGTGGGTACATTGTGTTTAATCTCTGCGGGGTAAAAAGTGCCATTGGGTCACAATTTTTACCCGCATTTGGATAGAGCGAGTTAGTTTGGGGATGTTATTCCATAGTTCCTCCCATTGTTGTTTGCTAATGACTTCCCCCAGTGTAGTCTCCCAATTCACCATGTAACTCCACTTGATCTCTTCCTGCACATTAATGAACGTATACAGTGAAGAAACTTTGATGACCCCGAGTTAGTCCGTGTTTTTTTTCGAATGGAGTGAAATCCCTTGTCTAATGGTCGGTGTCGCTATCCAGTGCCTCAGTTGCTCGTATTGAAATCTATCTGACTCCCTCAGGTTCATTTGAACGCTACAGGCTTCGAATGATTTAATTTCTTGGTCTTCTATCACTTGACCTATTTTCGTGCACCCCGCTATCACCCATTTATTAAACGTCCCCTTTTCCATTCCTGGCATGAATTCAGGACATTTTGACCCTACTAGAGAAAGGTGCAATGGAGCCAGGACCTGTTATGCCCTTACCCCAGAATAAGCAAATTTAGGCACGTTGTCAAATTTATGAATACGGTGTGCATACTGGCCAAGAGATCTATTGCAATGGCATGGTAATCAGCGGGGGCCCGCAATATGGAAGATGGCACAGGGAATTTGAGCATTGGGCAGCCGCAGAAACCAGGGTGTGGGGTGAAGGGGGATCCAGGTCGGAGGAGAATGTGAATGATGCATACGAAGCATGGAAAAAGTTGGTTTGGGACATGTTTCATCCATCTGCTGACAAACCCCCTTGAATGCAAATAAGAAATACCTGAAAGGATAATTACGACATTATTGTGAGCACTATGAGGGCCTTAGCCACATTTCCGTACACTCTGTGGGAGTGCATATCAATGGCGGCGGAGCACGTTCCAGAAGGGGGGGAAAGGGACGGTTTCCTAGCTATCGTTAGAGATGGCAAAGAAGCCATGTGTGAATCCCTTACATCTGGATTAGACACTGCAGACAGTGTCAGCAGGTCTGACTTCAGGCAAGTAATGCACATATTTGTGTGGGTTTTGCACCAGATGTGCAGGCCCGTCTTCTAAACATGCCATTTGACGGGTCTCCCCTTTTTGGCAGCAAGGCTGACGAGAGCCTTGAGAGGTTGCAGACCTCTAAGGCGGCTGCCAAAACTTTAGGGGCCGCTGTTAGGCAACCTCTGCTTTCTCGTTCTTCAGGACAACCATGGAGGGGCGATCCTATCGTTGCTACTCCTCTTTTGGAAAGGCAAGAGGAATGGCCAGTCAAAGAGGTCAAAGAAAATACCCTCGTTTTGGATGAGGTAGGGGTGCAAAGCCAGCTACAGCATCCTGCCATCAGCAGCTGAAGCAACTGCCCCAAAACCTCTTTGAGAGCTTGCGTCACGAATCACCAGTGGGGGCAGACTATCTCCGCATCTGCAAGAATGGCGAGCCATTACTTCAGATGCTTGGGCTCTGGAAACAATAGCCCAAGGGTACTGCCTTCCATTTATAACGCAGCCTCACAACAATCCACTGAGGAAACTCTTTGAGGATTCCAAATCCGCTCCTTGTGTAGGAAATATTAACCCTGCTAGAGAAAGGTGCTATAGTACCAGTACCTGTAGCAGAGAGGAACAAGGGTTAGTATTTGTCATGGTGCGTGCTCCAAAACCCCTGGAGCTGTTGGGCCCATCCCAGTCCCCGCCAACCAGAAGGACTTGGCAGACCCCCAGGAAGTGCCCCAGCGTCTCATCGACTCGGTCCTGGTGCCGTTGGCGCCAGCCTCATGAAATGGGCTGAATTTATGGAACTACTTAAACTGCCTGTGAGGCTGAGTCTTCTGTTTAATCCAGGGTGCGGCAGAGGGACTATTTTTCCTGAGAGACAGGGTGTAGTAAAGGGACTACTTTACCTGGAACTACTTACAAGGCTATATAAGCCACACCCTGCAAGCAGAACATGCTTTGCGTTATTCTGCACTCCTGCAGCGTAACGCTCACCGTGTCTGCTCTGCCCTCGAGCTTCTTCAGCCACGCCCGTTGGTGCTTTCCATTCATCGGTGCCTGGAACAAGATAAGGAGAAGAACAGGAGTTACTACAGTGACAAGCCCTTACCTGCAATTCTAGCCATCGGTCTCCTCTCTGGCTAGTTCTCTGATCGCCGCCCCTGTTGGAAAAGGACTCCCACGCAGATTCCCGATACTCACCTGGGATTCTGCATCCTCTGGGTTTCTTCGGAGCGGTTCTTCCATTCTTCATCTTGGGGCCGCGCCTGCAAAAGGGGAACAGAAAACAGTAGGTTAGTCGCGCACCATACAAACAAACAATTACTCTGTCATCCGGCGCCACTCATTCGCACCTATACTCGCCTGGAGGCAACCAGCTCAGCATCCGAGGAGGGCCGAATCTTCCCCCGGACGACGCACAAAACTGCATCTGCAAGAAAGACAAACACGTTTAAAGCCCTGGGATAATATGAGCATCTATGCCACGCTGTTATTGAGATGGAGACTCACCTGATTATCCAAGCATTCCGAAAAAGCAGCAACAGCACTCTGGAACAGTGAAGTAACTGCGCCCAGAGAAAGACTGAGCCTACCGCGCCCCTGCTGAAGGTCAAGCAGGACGGAGCGCCACCCTCACCAAACTCATAGGTGAGCAGGAGAGGGATCGGACACCAGGAGGTGGCAAGTAGTGGGGCCAGTCCAACCCACTCATAGCCTGTAATGTTGAAACAAGTAGTTGGCTAATGCCTTCTGGGGAGATAACAAGGGAGAGGACACTGCTATACCATCAAAACTACACCAGCGTAGTTCCCGGTCATACGACTATGTGCTACCAGGTGAGCGTGACAGTATTCCCCATATTTCTGATCCCCAAGAAGGACGGGGGTCTGAGACCCATCTTGGACTTGAGATACTTGAACAAGTTCCTCAGGAAGGACAAATTCAAGATAGTCACACTTTCTCAGATCCTCCAGGCCCTCCAGTTACAGGATTGGCTGGTGTCATTGGACCTTCAGGATGCTTATTTTCATGTGCCAATCCATCTCAAGCACAGAAAATACCTAAGGTTCGCTGTTGGCGGCTCGCACTATCAGTTTCGAGTCCTGCCATTTGGGTTGACCTCCGTCCGAGCGTGTTCAACAAACTGGTGGTTGTTATGGTGGTGGTGGTGGTGGCAGCGCATCTCGGGAGAGGGGGAATTCATGCCTACCCCTACCTGGATGATTGGCTGATCAGGGCGCGTTCTCCCAAACAAAACCTGGATCCATCTCAAAGTCACCTGCCAAACCCCGTCACAGATTGGGCTTCTCCCTCAATTTCAAGAAGTCACAGATGACACCTTCTCAGCAGCTCCAGTACATCGAAGCTGTATTAGATACATCCTTGGCAAAGAGCTCACCACTTAAGGTAAGGGCTCAAGACATTCTTCAGATGGTTACCAAATTCCAAACTGCCCAGAATCTCCCGACCTTCGATTTCTTGAGGTTGCTCGGCCTCATGGCATCCTGCATTTTTCTGGTGCCAGAAGCCCGCCTGAGAATGAGATCCCTTCAATGAGCTATAAGAACTCGGTGGTCAAGTTCTCAGGAAAGATGATGGACCTACTTCAAGCAGGGTTGCACAGGATCTTATGTGGTGGGCCTGCAAGGACAATATTTGGAAGGGAAAACATTTTTCGCAGCAATGGCCGGAGATTACAGTAGTGACGGATGCTTCACTCATGGGGTGGGAAGCCCACAGAAACGACCTGTCAGTCAGCGGTCGTTGGTCTCCATCCGAGTCCAAACTACACATCAACCTTTTGGAGCTGAGGGCAATCAGACTAGCGTTGAAGGCCTTCCTGTCCTCGGTCAGGGGAAAAAATGTCCTGATAATGACGGACAACACACTGGCCATGCATTACCTCAACAAGAGAGGAGGTGTAGGGTTACTACCACTGTGCAGAGAGGCAATGCAGCTCTGGTACTGGGAAATTCAAGAATGAATCTCCTTATCTGCAGTTCACCTAACTGGTTAGAAAAACACGATGGCGGACACTCTGAGCAGGCAGGGCGCAGTCTCCCACGAGTGGGAACTAGCTCAGGAAGTCCTTCAAGAGATCTTCTCCTTTTGAGGAACCCCTCAAGTAGACCTGTTTGTGACCTGAGTCAACCGGAAGTGCTCAAGGTATTGCTCAAGGGAATTTCCTCCGAGAGGAGCTCTATGAGACGAGTTTGTGGTGGTTTGGGAATTCCCACTAATTTACGCGTTTCCACCGATCCCTGTGATTCCTCAAGTAATCGGGAGGTTGAGACGGTTTGAAAGCCACATGATCCTAATTGCCCCGGATTGGGCAAGGAGAACGTGGTACCCGGACCTTCTAGACATGTCCATCTGTCCTCCGATTGGTCTTCGACTTAGGATCTCGGGTTATCCATCCAGAGGTCAACACTCTCAACCTTCACGCTTGGTTTCTGAAAGGTTGAGATACAGGGATTGGTACCTCCCGGATGACGTCATGGAGGTGTTGCTTTCAGCAAGAAGGCCAGCAACAAAATCTCTGTGCCGTTGGAACAAGTTTTGCGACTGGTGCAGGAAAAAGAATGTTGATCCTTTTCTATGTTCAACTCCAGAGGTGTTCTCTTCTTCTTATCATTGGCACACAAAGGTCTCAATGTTGGGATCATTAAAGGTTACCTGGCAGCGCTCTACATTGCTCTTCGGAAGAATGCTCCTACTTTAAAATTCCCTTGGTGATTCAATTTCTGAAAGGGCTCACAAACTTATTCCCACATTCTTCTTTTCAGGTCCCAGTTTGTGATCTTAATCTGGTTCTAAAATTTTTAATGTGTTCCCCATTTGAACCCTTGCATACATGTCCATTGAGGTTGTTGACCTTTAAAACCATATTGTTGATTGCATTGACATCTGCAAGTAGAGTGAGCGAGTTGCAGGCACTTTCCTCTAGGCCACCCTATACTGTATTTCACAAGGACAGGGTTGTGTTAAGGGTAAAACCCTCCTTCCTACCTAAGGTTGTATCCGATTTCCATCTGAATCAGAAAATTATTCTGCCGGCGTTCTACCCCCCGCTCCATCCCTGTAATGAGGAATAAAGGCTCCATAGGTTGGACCCTAGAAGAGCTTGAAGCTTTTATAGTTCTAGGTTCTCCAAACTCAGAGTGGATGACCAACTCTTTATTGGATGTACCGGAAGGAAATTGGGTCAAACTGTTTCAAAACAGACATTATCAAGGTGGATTATTCTTGGCATCTCCGAATGTTACAAATTGGCAGGCAAGGACCCGCCATAAGGCTTGACAGCTCATTCTACCAGAGGTATAGCCTCTTCTGCATCCCTTCAAAGTGGCAAACCTATTAAATCGATCGTTGATGCGGCAACTTGGTCATCGCTGCATATATTCACAAAGCATTACTGTTTAGATGCTTCTCACTCTGATTGTTGTCTTTGGTAAGGCGGTACAATTTTATACAATTATAAAATGCCGACATTTTCAAATTCTACTCCCTCCACCAAATTCTGCATACTGCTTTGGGAGTCTATCAAAGATGAGGAATACGTTGGAGGACACAATCCATTTGAAGAACAAGTTACTTACCAACTGGTAACATTCTTTCGACTGGATGTTCCTCCAACGTATTCCTAATCGCCCTCCCAGCCTACCCTGCAGTAGAATTTCCTATGCTATTGCAGCTTCCGTTCTCGCAGGGCTAACTACTGCTTGCCTAAGCTGACAGCACAACACGAACAGGAGGGAAAAACAGAACTGAGGCCAACAGGCGCTGCACGTGCTACTTATACACCCGATGACGTCACCCTTGATGGAGGCCTTTGAGGGACAGACTCGACTCCACGCCATTGATGCATGACGTCCTCTGCTGAGATTTATTTTCTCCAAAAGCAGCCTTAGCTGGACGAGATATCAAAGATGAGGAATACTTTGGAGGAACATCCAGTCGAAAGAACGTTACCAGTTGGTAAGTAACTTGTTCTTCTGAGTCTTGTGGAATCTGCTTAGATCACATGCTATGCATAGGCCGACATCTAGTGGAAGCTGCAGAGTATTACAGTTGTTGTTTTCGAAACTCGAAAATGGACGTCGACAGGGCGTGCCAGTAATACCATCCCTAGTGCGACGTTCACTGTATCCATGGTCTTTCACGTGTCGAGGTCCTTCAGATTGTGTTTTTCCGCCATTGTGAGCCGTCACTTATCGATGAGTTCTATTTCAGCTGACGCCATTTACTTAGCAAAGTTTAATTATAGTTACTCTTTCTGTCCTTTTTCTTTAAGACATTGATCTTCAATGCGGTGGAAAGGACAAGACAAAGACAAGGCAATGCCGTTGGACGGAGTCAAGTTTCAACTGACCCTTTCAGCCTTGGAAGGCCCACCGGGCTTAGGCCCATACAGTAGGGATAGTGGGGGGTGGTCATTGACAATGCATTTTCCCACCTTTTCCCTTTATCGCCCGACTGCCCATCACAGACAAGGATAAGACGCCCTTTAAATTCTGCCCCACTTGTAATGGAACATTTTTGTGGATCGACAAACCGTGTGTGCAACCTGTGTCCGCACCGCGACCACGACTAAGGCAACTGTCGGGCTTGCAAGCTCTTTAGACCTAAAACCCTTGTAGATTGCAGAACTAAACACTGGGACCATCACGCTGTGCAGGTCAAAGCCGCCATGGACGTGGAGGGAGCCTCCAGTGACGCAGCGTCGCCGTATTTTCGGAAGGCGAGGGCGAAGGGGAACATCCAAGTTCCCAAGTGCAAGCCCCCGACCGAGATGTCTGTGGGCCATATCTGGCCTGTTGGTTCTGTTCTGAGGCCTACTCCGGCTTGGGTCATGAGTCCAACATAGCGTCCAGAGGGTAGGTGTCATGATTCCTGCCCCTCATGTCCCCAGCCCCCCAAGATGTCAGGCTGGAGCCAGGCCACGATCACCTACATGGCCCTCAAGGGCCTCTCCATCCCGCCAAAGACCCACTTGGAGTCAGACTTGGCGCTTGTGGCACCAGACTCACTCACTCCCATAGGATAACATTGGGGATTGGACTTGTAGTGCATTGATGGGGACAAGATGGATGCCCCCACATATTTCGGTTCCCAGAACTGCATGTGCAGTCTAGTCTTTTGGGTGTGGTTCAGCCTAGAGATACCTGGGATACCCAGAGACTATTTAAGCCACGCCCCGGCTGAGAAACATGCTTTGCGTTTTCTGCACCTGCAGCGTGACACTCACTGTGTTCGGATCGTTCTCCAGTAGGCCTGCATCTTTCTTCTGCGCTCAGCTCCTGCAAGAAAACTGTTGGGAACAGCCTTACCTTGTGGCGCTTCTGCCCATCATTCATCGCTCCTTCTGTTCTGCGGGCATCTTCGGCGGTGTCATTCCCATCCCGGCACGCCGCTTCCTAAGGGAAAGGAACAGAAAAAAGGCATTAGTAAGCATTCAGCAAATCTTCGCTTATTTTTAAAAACTGTACGAGCTTCAAACGCTTACCTGAATCCTAGCCGCTCTGGGGGAACTCTTTCTCCGGAACTTCTCATCCATCTGCAAGAGGGAAAAGGCACTTCAGGTTAGCATGGAAACATCTAGAGGCGCTGCATACCGCGCTTGCTCGCCGCATTTCTTCATAAATGGCAGCCAAGCTGAAAACATCGCGGCACCTAAAAGACACAGAAAAAGAACTCAGTTCAATACAAATACGAAAGGGGAGCATCGCGCATCACGCTCTCACTCACCGTCAGCGCTACTCATCTCAGCAGCACACCGCCATCCCCGGACGCTGGCCATCATCTAAGGAAGAAAGGAACGAAGTTAGAGAACTGTTCAAAAGACTCATTATACTTACCTGTCAGACTCTTGCCAGTGAAGTAACTAGGCAGCAACGAGCCTGCATCAATCAATGCGCCCCTGCGCTGAAAGCAGGACGGAAAGCACACTTTCCAAGAAAACACGATGAGCTGTGGATCAAAGGGAAGGGTTGGACCCCGGGGAAGAAGGGGTTCAAGCACACAGAGACACTAGGAAGTTAAACTTTACCAATCCTGTGTTTTAGGCCCAGTCTCCAGTCGAGTAGACTCCAGGGAAGGGTTCGAGGTCGTAAGAGGTCAGAACAGGCTGAGTGACGTCCCTGTGGATACCAGGTGAGCGTTACAGTAGGTGGGGCAGTGCTTAGGGTGATCTCTTGTGCTTCGGTCTGTCCATAAGGTCCTTTCGATGGGGTTAGTAGCATGAAGCATCTGCAAGCATATACACTAACTCTTCCAGCATCTTGCGTTTCAGCGATGCGGTTGCTGGCCTATGTGGAAAATAATAAAGATGCATGTTTGTGTGTGTGTGCAGTCCGCTAACTCATGGCACTGGACATGTTCTTTGTGTAGATTAGTGTGTGAGTGATCCAGGTGTGCGATGGCCCATATATTTTCTGCCTGACGTGGCTATGTCGTCATGTCATCTCTAACGATGGCAGCTTTAGCTTGGATGGCGTTTAGTCCAGCTGGTCCATGTAATCGTTTCCAGCTCTGTCTTGGTTCCCGTCACGTATCTTGGGCGGGATGCGGCCTGGTTTCGCAGGTGGAGCATGGTCGCGGTGTGCATTGGCGTTCGGGAAAGTGGGCAGTGGTTCTTTAGCCGTGACATCATCTTCTAAATAGGAGGCGTGCCCTGTGTCCGTCGGATCTGTTGAGAAATAAAAGATAAACTAGTAACCAGGGAAGTAACACATTCATACATTTCTCTTGCGAATACATCATTGGCTCCTTCACAGTCATACATGGCCCTTGTGGGTGGCGTTAATGGGAGGTGCATTTGGCGCCCGGTCACGATACCTCATGGGGCGTGAGGTGGCGGTCTGATCCGGGCTTGTTTCGCAACTCGAACCAGGCTAGAGGAAGGCAGTAGAGCCAATTCTTCTTAGTAGCCTTTTGTCTTTTCGCTATGGATTCCTTTAGGAGGCCGTTAAGGCGTTCGCATATGCCATTCGCTTGTGAGTGATATGCGCAGGCAAACTTGTGTTTGATCCCTAGCAATGTGCTGGAAAAGTTCATTTGCGAAGTATGGGCCGTTGTCTGATCTTAGTACCTCACAAACTCCCCACCTCAGGAACACCTCCCTCACCAGGCATTTCGTTGCCCGAAGTGCATCGGCATGAGAGCATGGGCCTGCCTCAATCCACCTTGAGAAGGGGCACACTACCGCAATCATGTATCGGTAGCCTTGGCATACATTAATCATATCGACATAGTCGATATGAAGCTGTAGGAAGGGCCCTTCAGGGCATGGTATTATACCTTTGATCACTTGTAATGTGTGACCGGCCGTAAATAGTTGGCAGATGAGGCAATTGCTAATGAAGTTTGCTATGTGCACATTTAATTCGGGGCAGAACCATGACTCTTTTATTCGTGCTGCAATTACCTCCTTTCCTGTATGAGTAGGGTGGTGCAGTTGGGCTAAAGCTGCCTTTAGCAGGGCCAGGAACATAACAACTTTTCCTGTATTATTTTGTCGCCATACTCCATCTGTTGAGGACATTGTGCATCCTCTTTTTACTCACAATTCTTTCTCTGCCATTGGTGCTGCTGCCTGTAGTTCCATAATCTGTGTTTCTGGGAGATGGCTGTAGCCTTCTTTCATTATCATCTGTCTTGCCATCCCCCTCTCTTTTTGTTTTTCTTGGAGGTCCCACATCTCGGCAAAATATGCAGCATGCTTTGCATGAGTCTGCTGCCTCATTACCTCTAGATATTGGATCTTCGCCATTTGTATGTGACTGACATGTTACCAGAACTCGTTCATGTGGGTATGTTATGACTTCTATTAGTTCACCCAGGAGGAGAACATGTTGCACCGGGGTGCCATCTGCCCTCCTAAATCCCCTTCTTAGCCATCTTATTAATCCTGAGTGTACCGTTGATGTGACATAGGCACTATCTGAATAGATCGTTACTCTCTTGCCGTTTCTTCCAGTGCCAGTATTAGGGCCACTAGTTCTGCTGCCTGTGCTGAGTATTGTGGGGGTAATTTAACACATCTCACTGGCTCGCTTGTCCAGTCCTCAATCACACTACAGCTGCTCCCGTTCTTCTTATGCAATCACTTTGATCAATAGTTGATGAACCATCAATGTACAAAACATCACCCTCCTCTAGGGCGTCTTCCTCTACCTTACGAGTGGATGAGTAGTACTCAATGGCATGTGTATAATATGAAGCTTGTTCACATTCTTTTACATCTTCTGCTATGAAATGTGCTGGGTTAACGTTGTTGCATCTCACTATTTTCACTTCTGGTCTTGATAGTATGATCTCATATCCTGTTGGTCTTTTGGTAGTAAGTCTACTTTTTGGCTTATGCAGAATTGCAAAAAGGGCGTGCTCCACATACAGTGTTGTTGAGCATCCCATCGTTATGGATGATCACTTTTCTACAGCGAATGCTGCGGCGGCCAGGTGTTGTTCGCACAGGAAGTGTCCCATCATTACTGGGTCTAGGTGCCCGCTGTAAAATGCAAGAGGGTTGTGTCACAAGCTTGTCTTTTGTGTAAGCACTGCTTTCATTACTGCAGCATCGCAGTGCGAAAAGATGTAGAATTCTTGTTTATAATTGGGGCTGCCCAGGACTGGTACAGTCGATATGGCCTCTTTAAATTAATTGAATGCCTGTCATTTCTATTGTCCAGCCCAGCTTTCTCCCCCCTCTTTGCGCTTCTTTGAGAGCTGCTAGTAGGGGTCCTATGTATGTGCTGTGGTCAAATACCCATGCTCTGCAATAATTGTACAGGCCGAGAAATTGCTGTAATTCTCGCACCGTTTGTGGCTGTGGTGTGTTCATTATTGTTTGTGCTCTTTGTGGTGCGATGTTGCTCCCCTTTTGAGATATTATCTGACCTATGTATAGAACCTGTTCCTGGCAGTATTGCAATTTTGCTTTGTCAACCTTGCATCCTTTCTCAGCCAGCACTGCACTGTGAGCATCTTCACATAGCCCTTCCTGCATTCCTTTTCGTTAGTGCTGCAGATGAGAATGTCATCTACATACTGCAATACTGTGCTCTCAAGCTCGACATTCCCCAGGTCCATCTGTATTATCCTGTTAAAAATGGATGATGATTTGCAGTATCCCTGGGGTAACCTAGTGTGTTTCCATTTTGTGTTGTGGTATGTGAAACTTGTCAGATCTTGTGATTCCAGGTGCAGGGATATTGAAAATTAGGCATTCTTGAGGTCAATCATGGTGAATCGTGAGGCCTCTGCTGGTATCCCGCACAGTATTGTGGCCGGGTTAGCTGCCACTAGGTACTCTGCCTCTACAATGTTGAGTGGTCTTAAATATTGTATGAAACGCCAGACCCTCTGTTTGCCTTTTGTACAGAGTACACCACAGTATTACATGGTGACTCTGATGGTACTAAGGTACCCCTCTCTATTAAGGCACTTATTGTCTCATAAATCCCTTCATCAGCTTCCTTTGACAGTGGGTATTGTTTAACTCTGCGTAGAATTGCTCCCTTTTTTAATTTGATCTTCACACCTCCACTGCTTTTTATGCACCCTACATCATAGGGACTAGTCGTCCATAGTGAGTTTGGTACAGTAGCCAAATCTTCCTCGTAAAAATTAGGGGGTGCAGGGAGGGGTGCCTCCAATGCCATTGCCATTTTCTCTGCTACCTCTTTGTATGTCACTTTTAACCAAACGAAGACGCTCGTTCCGAACACCATCTCCTCTCTCTTCTGAGAACAGTTCTTCGTCTGACACCAGCATTAACCTACAGCCCTCCGCCAGTGCTATCACTGCTCTCCATGCCTTTCCCTCCCCATCCACAGCATGCACGGCTATCCAGTCCTGCCTTGCCACTATCCCTTAGATATCCACTGCCATTACTGTACCTTCTTCCTCACCTGCGGGTGTCTCTGAACTAAATAGGTGGCCGGTCGCCACCACACTTTACCTCCAATGCCTGGTAGCCATGCTATCGCCATGTCTGTTCCATATTGGAATACTTCGGGGTCCACTAGCTCAGCACTTAGTACGCTTTTACCACAATAAGCCTGAAGTATCTGTCTCGCTGTGAGCATGTGTATGCCTGGTTAGAGCATATTATGCCTTTGTCAGTGAATGAGATGGTCATATTCAATCTGCTCATGATATCTCGGCCGAGTATGTTCACTGGTGCTTGTTTTGAGTATAACAATGGCAGAGATAAATCGTGATCTCCGACACATAAGGAGATGTTATCAGTGAATGGAACCATTCCTCGAGCCCCAGAAAATCCTTGAGTGTGCATGGCATCGCCTGACAATTTAAAATTCCCCTCCCTTATGCATGACCTAGTGGCCCCTGTGTCAACTAGGAAGGAGAATGTCTTGTCACCTATCGCCACCTTAATGCATGGTTCCTCCGCAGGGTTAGGTGTTACCGACAGGATGGGACACAACAAGGTAGTCTGTGGGCTGTCCTATTGGGGGTATAATAATTGTCGGTTACCCGTGTAGGGGTTATGTCCCATAATCGTCACTCCTCCCATTTGTGTAATTGGTACGGTTGTGTCCATGGGTTGTTATGAATTGTCTTGTAGTTGTTAGTTGCTGCACTGTTTGGACATGTTGTTGTGCCGTCACTATTTGCTGCTGTCTGTTGTTGGGCAGGTTGGTGTTGTTGCACCTGTTGTGCATTAGGCATTGTGTGTGTGCTGTTGTGGCTGTGGCACGTTATATTCCTGTCCCATTCGCCCCTGGCCAGTCTGTTGGGCGTCTTGCTGGTAGTATCCACTTGTTCCCCCTTGGTAGCCCTGTTGTCCTTGTTCGCCCCATCCCAGTTGTGCCGGCCTTGACCTGCATGTGCGTGATATATGTCCTACCAGCCCACATGTCCAGCATGTGGGCAGCTCCCGTGCCTGCCATGGAAATGCATCTGTGCTGTCGCCGTATCCCTGTGGTACTTGTTGGGGGTAGCCTCGGAACCCTGCCTCCGGGTGGTGTGCCAGTGGCCCAAATCCCCTACCTCCTGTTTGACCCTTCCCTACCTCTATAGTTTGTGTAGCCATTGCCCATAGTCATGTAACCTCCTCCCATGTGTTGTGTATATTGCTGCTGTGTTGTTTATGGGGGTGATTGTGGTAGTTGTTGGGGCATGGGTTGTAGTGGGTGTTGCGATACGGCGGTCTGCGCTTGTGGGGCGGGGCTTGTTATGAGTGCTCCCTCTAGGGCGTATTTCAATAGTTTCTTCTGAACCAGTTTTGCCTCGTCTGCCTTCCTGTCTTCCTCATTCTGTTTCATCTTTTCTTGCCATAGTCTACAATGGTGTACTATAGTCAGTTGTATCTCTGGCCATGCCTTCGCTTCCATCCCCACCAATCTTTTCAATTGTCGTTTCCATGCACCACGTCTCCTGGATTTCTTGGATGTAATTAACCGGATCCGCATTGTCTTGCTCCTTGCGTGAAGTAATCGCCCCTATATCTGACGTGTCTGGGTATTGTACCCTTAAGGCCTGCCATACCGCGTGTCTACAGTTTGCAAAGGGTGACCTGTCATGCGATGTTATGAATAGTCACTCCAGGGAATCTCGCCCTCTTCCAGATGTCATCTGCCGCGTTCCCCAAAATTGAAATGAAGAGCCCCTTTACGTCACCCACCGCTAGCCTGTGCCCTGCGGTCAATTTTTCCATTTCATATATCCTTTTCCTCGCCCCTTCACTCAGGGGCAGTCTGCACTTAACGTTCTCCCTGTCGGCATGCTTCCAGGGTACATATTGTGGCCTTATCCCTCCCCTTTCCAATAATGGCATCTGTGTGTATTCTGCCATCTCCTCCGGTGTGCGTTTAAATTGTGTGGTCTGTATGTGTTCCGTGTCATCCTCCATATCCGCCGACCTGTCGGGGAGGTCTATCCTGTTGTGTACATAAGGCGTGTCTCCTGTTCCCCTATCCCCCCGCGTTGGCATGAATGTCCCTTGTTGTGCGCTATCATTGACCCCTCCCTTCTGCGCCCTGGGAGATCTGAGTCTGTTGACCTATGGAGTATGTGTGGCCGACAGTGTTGTTGTCTGCAGTGCATCTTCCCTCCGTGCGTCTGTACTCCTCTCTCCTGTCACTTTCCCGTCTTGTGTTCTGCATTCCCATGATTTCCCTGTGCTTGTACGTGTGATGTAGAGTTTGCTGAGCCCCTCTCCATTTACATCGCCTGGTCGTCTGCACGTTTCTTCCTCATCCTCATCACTGCAGAACCTCCCTGAGAATGGCAGCTTTGCACGCAGGCGCGGGCCTCGTATTGTTACCGTTTCCAAATCTATGTGAGCGAACTTACCCGCAACTTCTGTATCCGCCCCTACCCTGTTTGCTGCCACCAATTTAGTAACGTGTGTACTCACCTCGCTCCCCAGGTCCCTTTCATCTTCCTTTCGCGCCCATTCACCTGGTGTCATGACCCCTATCCCTGACCCCCACAGTTGCAACATCCCCCTGGCAGCAATGAGGCTACAGCCCCACAGAGCAACTCCAAGGGTCTTAAAAACCCAGCAACATCTGACATGGAGACAGTCCTGGTGCCTTTGGCTCCAAGAACATTATCAAGAATAAGGCAAGCCCACTTTGGGGCTTAATCCAACATGGAGGTCCTTCCTGCAGCTCAGTTCCATGAACTGAAGCATGCAGACTAGTGTTTTGGGTGTGGTCGACTCTTCAGGTGTGGCTGGCTATATAAGCCACGCCCGAACTGGAATTCACACTTCGCGTTATTCTGCACTCCTGCAGTTTAACGCTCACCGTGTCCAGCTCCAGCTCCTCTGCTTCTCCCGGTGGCTAGAATGTGCAGCATCAACCTGGATTCCACCGGCAACCTGCAAGAAAAAGAACAGCATTAATAGAAGCACTTACCTTTGAGTAGCAGCTCCAACACCCATGCGCGTATCTGTCCGCACTCGGTGGCTCTCCCATATCCAAAGCGCTCTGCAACCTGCAAGAACAGTATTACAAAGGGACAATTACCTGTGAGTAACAGCTCCTGCATCCGTCCGCGCTCGGTGGCCTCGCCATCTCCGGAGTGCTCCGCAACCTGCAAGGTAAAGGACAGCATCAACAGCGGGTTCTAACATCGCCCTACGCTAATCTGCTAGGGTGACGGAGAAACAAGCAAAACACCATTAATCGTGTACCTGCATACCCGGCCACCGAACGGACTGCATTCCAGATAATCGGCGCGCTGCCTCCTGTGTGAGGGAGAGAAAGAGATACAGGTTAGCACGTTGTGCAGCTCTGCGCTTAGCGCTAAACTACTTACCTTAACCATCCGGCGCTGTGGCTCCGCAACAGCAGCAATCCCTGTGGAAGACAGAAAGAGACATTAAGAGCAAAAGGAACACCGAAAATCACACGGAACGAAAGAAGACAGGAAAGGGAACAAAGACTGTAAGACTCACCTGAGCACATTAGGCAAGTCAGTGTCTCAGCCGGACTGGACTCGACACAAGGGCACAGGACCAGTGAAGCAACTAGGCCCTCGGAACTCCCACAACTAACTTGCGCCCCTGCACTGAGACGTAGGACGGAGAGCTTAACGCGCAGACATAACCCAAGGGGAAGGGACTTGGTCAGTGGGAGGTGGGAATCCCATCACAGGCTCAGTATCTAAAACCCCATTCTCCTGTCATAGGACCTGTCCACCAGCCAACATACAAACAAACAGAAAGGGGTCCAGGACAGCGCACAGCTTCCCATCCAGTATTGTGTGGAGTCCCTGTGGATATCAGGTGAGCGTAACACCTGGCCACTTGTTCTGTTGTTCCGCGTTCGCCTTGACCCTGCTTAGTTCCCTCATTATTGTGTCACTCACTTCGCTTAGGGCCTTCACATCCCGATCCCTCGTACTCTGGTCTCCACTACCACTTGCCAGTATGCTGTCTATTATCCGGCCCTCTTCGTACTTACATGCACTCTCTGATAGGAACTTTTTCTTCCAGAATGCCATTTCTCTGTCGGCCTCCTCCTCCCTCTCTTCGTCCCTTCTCCTATTCTCCTGCTGTTCCATACGCGCTGGCCGTTCTGTGATGCCCCGTATGAGTGCTTCCTCCCGCTCTGTCTTCCGTCCCCTTTTGCTCTAGTTCTATCCTCTCCCCTTTGCCGCTCTAGTTGCACCTGTCTCTCTATTAGCTCAAGCTGTTTGATGAGTATGTTTCGTCTTTCCTTTATTTCTGCTATTTACGCTTTCAATCTCGCTTCCCCCTCCTTCGTTGAGTTCCCTTCCTCTCTGTTGCTTACCTCTTTCTCCTTTCGCGCTTGTTCTGCTTCCAATCCTTCCATTGCCTTGGTTGCCCCCTCCTCCTTCCCTGTGGTCGTTCCCTGTAGCTTTAATGGTACATGTGCTGCTATCCATTCGTCCGGCCCTACCCCTGCTAACTCAAGCTGTGGTTTTCTTATGCCGCCATCATCCACCTCTGTCCCTTCCATACCTCCCGTACCCTTGTTAGGTGGGGTGTTTCGGTAGTGCTCTCCTGGGGCGTACGATGGTGGATTGTACGTAGGGTTTGAATATCCCTCTGCCGCTGTCAATTCTCAGGGCTTGGCTGCTTCCTTTAATTCTCTCATTGGGTACGATCCCTCGTCCTTCTCTCACTCTCCTCAGCGTTGTCTGGGACACCGCTGGAAGGGGCTTGAGGCGGAGTGCACCCCTCTCCCTCACCATCCTCCACTTCTCGTACGCTTATCATCCCTGGGCCATATCCCTGAAACATTTTCCACAGCTGGAAGATTTCTAAACGGTTTGCCCACTTCTTCCCCTTGTATGTGTTGTGTAAGTACGCTAGCAATGAGTGTTGTTTCCTTGCAAAAACTACCATTGGGCGGCCAAGCAATTCTTATTCTTTTGTCTGTACCTTTAGTCCACTCTACACTGTACTTTACTATCCTATTTCTGTAGGGGGGCAGGGTTTTACAAATGTATTGGAGTGGTGTTGTCAATGTGTTGCACGCATGCTGGGTCCCTGCTCCATAGTACGTCGTTTTCAATACGCATCACCTTTACCTGGCCCCTAACTGGGGACTTCCAACTCTCTGCTGTCAGCAGGAGGGAAAATAAAATTGCATTAAAATCCTGTTAATTGCTTCAGTTTCTATCTTCCTGTTGTCATGCACTGGGCTGCCGTCCTCTGACACGCCCCTCTGTGCTTCTAGGGCCCCTTTCGGCCGGTGGCGTGTGAGGGCCCCTGGGACTCCACGCCCGGCGCGGCGTGCTCTTGTGCCACCCGGCCCTTTTGGGGGACCCGCTGCTCGGCACTCCCGTGTTACTGTTCGAACCTCTCCTCTCTTTTACTCCCTCACAGCCTGCGCTGCGTAGCCTCGTACTGTCCCACCCACACGGGTTGCACCGCTACTCGGCAGGCCCCCCTCGAGGACGTGCCAGCGTTCTCTGTGTGCAGCCGCCTGCTCACTTGCACCCCGTCTCAGCCGCTGGCAATGACTCCAGTCTTACATGAAAAACACTATGTCCTATGCAATACTCAATGGGTGACGTCACCAGCTGACCACAAAAACTGACAAACATGTTACGCGCGCCAATTTCCCTGTGATAAAACCTCACAATCCCCACAGCTGTCTTTCCACTACACCTGGAGTGGAGTATACGTTATCAATCACATTTCTCAATATAGTTGAGTCTGCACCCACTGCGTCGCCTCACGTGTTATACGTTCCCTCACTGGAGGAACTTAACCAGCCAACTATCTTCCGCAATCTGAGAGAGACTCTAGCTATCTCCTGCGGGAATCCGTCATCTATTCACCAAGCTAAAACACTCAATTAATAGGAAATCCTCATCTACTCATCGAACTACAACTCCGACTCATAAGAAAACCACCCCCCATACATGTGTTCGCTATCCAGACCAATCAGCGCGGCACTCCATCCAACATGTGGGGACTCGTTACCCCACCAAATATGCTCATCAACCCAAGAAGGGACTACCTCTGCTCCGTTCCCTACTACAACTCACGTGCCTTTCACCATCGATGCACCAAATTTTGCGACCATGTAAAACCACCCGCCACCCTATTTACAATTCCTCCCCCCACCCGCACAACACAATATTGCTTGTTGTGTGGTCCATACTCCTATTAGGCTCACCTCTGCCGGTGCCGCTCAGCTGCGGACACCTCTCCCAATCGGCTCACCACTTCCCCTCTTCTGGACACTCGCCAACCGCGGGCGAGATGATTTTGAAGTCTGCTCCTGACGACCAATCTCTGGTTGTGCTGTCCGGTTGTATCGCAGTTCGACGATGGTCCTGCAGTCCTCCAAGGGGGCAACGGCAGAGGGGGCCGCGTTGCCGGGGCCACCTTATCACAGACGATTGCGCTGGGGACTCCAACGTATTAGGGGAATATCTGGGTGTCGGCAGAGCCGTACCTGGGGTCCGCGGACCTCCAGCTCTTGGAAGGCCCTAACTCCTTCCGTGTCCCAAAGAAGAAGAGGGTCCACACAAGAGCAATTGCTTACTGCCATTTATTAGAAGAAACAAGCAGGGACAAATTCATGGAGTGTAGGTTCCAGGCAACTTCTCATCTGAGTCAGGCTCGCAGGCCCGTTTTCTACCTGCGTGATGTAACAATTTGCGTCACCCGAGAAAGTATGTCCCCAAACCTATCGTCACTCCGGGCGGTAGGTTCGGTATAGGGACATATGGAGAAAGGTGTTATTGGTGGATCAGAGGTCAGGTGGCACGCTTGGTTCATCCCCAAAAATTGCTACACCAAAAGTGATACATAGAGGGGGTTAGTGATTGGTTATGTGGTATTATCGTCAGTGGTTATCCCGCCATGTCCTGATTGGTCCATCACCGAGCCCACAAGCTTGGGACCATCTTTGTTCCCAGCCCGAGATGTACCTGGTGCTAGCAACAATGTATGACTATGTGTCAGTGAGAAACAATGGACAGGTTCTGCTGATGCCGTTAGAGTGCTCTTTTCCCAGCGCTGCCGGTGTATGGGTTGTTACACTTTATGGCAAGCATGGTCCGAGGCGTGGGACACCAGTGCTCCTTCAGTCTCTGGGGATTGGCATTATGTCAGTTCGGCCAGGTCACGTGTTAGGAGACCGTTGCTGAGGCAGAATTACGATGGTTTGATTTATATTGTGCTTCGGATAATCATGGCAGTGGCTTGTGTCACCTTGGCTTGGCGAGTGCGGAATGTGGGTTGCAACATTGCGACCTTGGGTGTGGTGGCTCCTGCCATGGGCTGTTCTGCACGCTCAGCATCTTGTAGCTCCGAGGTCTCTGGGCCATCTCTGGCCTGTCAGTTCTGTTCTACTCCGGCTTGGGTCGTGCGTCCAACATAGTGTCCAGAGGGTAGGGGTGGGAGGCGGTGCTTAGGGTGATCCCTTGTGCTTCAGCCTCTCCATAGGATCCTGTCCACAGGGTTAGTAGTGTGAAGCATCGGCAAGCATATGCACAAACTCTTCCAGCGTCTTGCGTTTGTGATGCGGTTGCTGGCCTATTTGGAAAATAATAACGATGCATGTTTGTGTGTGTGTGTGTGTGTAGTCCGCTAACTCATAGCAGTGGACATGTTCTTTGTGTAGATTGGTGTGTGAGTGATCCAGGTGTGCGACGGCCCATATATTTTCTGCCTGACGTGGCTATGTCGTCATGTCATCTCTAACGATGGCAGCTTTAGCTTGGGTGGCGTTTAGTCGAGCTGGTCCAGGTAATCGTTTCCAGCTCCGTCTTGGTTTCTGTCACGTATCTTGGCTGGGATGCAGCCTGGTTTCGCAGGTGAAGCTTGGTCGCCGTGTGTGTAGGCGTTCGGGGCAGTGGGCGGAGGTGCAGCCTCGCGCGGCCGGTGGTTCTATAGTCGTGACGTCATCTTCCATATAGGAGGTGTGGCCTGATGGAGGGGACACTCCCCTTTCTCCTCTTCAACGCCAAGCACTTTTTGCTGGAGTTCTGGACCTTTTCCCTTATATCCTGAATGAGTGGAGCCTTTTCCACTCATTCATTATTATGGGTTCTGTCTTTCGGAACTCTGTTCTCTCTCTGTTTTACCTGTCATATGCAGTCTACTTTCCTCCATATCTCTTTTTTAAGGCATCTGCATTTTACTTCTGCAGCACACAGCTCCTTATGGGCAGTGTTGCTGGGAACTCCTTGGGTGCTCCTTTGAAATTCTTTCTTTATCCTTACTTTCTACTGTTCTTAAGGATAGAGAGATCTCTCCTAAAACATTATATTGTGAGAGTTTGGCACACACAACCTTAAGTGGAGTGCCAATGTGATACCCAGTTTCCCCCTTCTCTGTACTCCTGTGACTTTCTAGTCACATAGACAACCCTCTAGTTATGGCTGGTGGCAGTGGACTTGTACTACCAACTATTGTGTTATTTTTTTACTGCAGACTGTGTTCACAGTCTCAGTTGTGCTCAGTAGGGCTAGCTAAATTCTAGGTTGATGGCTCCTTTCTTTTTTTCATCATTTCTAGCGTGGTTGTTCTTTGTTAGCATTTCTTCTACCATTCAGAGCCGGGGAGGTCTGTGTGTAACCAATGGCATGCACCTTTTCTGTCCCAAATACTTTGCTCTAGCATACAATAAGGATCATAATCGATGAACCTTTAGAACTATCCACAGTCCCCTTTCCACGCCATGGATCATTAAAAGACCTGGGTGACATGTGCATACCATCATACAGGGCAGCCCTTCTACCCTTTTTAATTTTATATCTGTAACACTCCCTCAATGCCTGCTTTCATACAGTCACACATCCATCCACCAATCGCTTCCAAAACCTGTACATATAACCCAATGACCATATTAAGCTTGCACACACCAACTGCCACTTAACAGTCTTCTACAAATCTTTTGCATCTGCTTTTCGGATGCTAATGTGGGACACCACTGGCTAACTACTGGAGGAGAGGAGTCCCAAGGTTTCGATGCATTTTAACCATAACATTCCTTTAACAACGTTTTTTCTGTCAATTTCATAGGTTTTTATAAGTTAAAATGTGTTATGGTATAACATCACTGTATATAAGTTATTAATAATTTTCATATATATGAAAACTATAAACTGCCTTAAGAAACATATTTTTTGCAACACATACCTACCTATGTCTGTTGTTATCAGCAGCACATGTTGGGGATGGAAATAATCATTCAATTGCCTACTGCATAACGCTCCACCATGACCTCAGCCAAAGCAAACCACCCCTATTATTCACTGCACCTACCCTGCATCCTAGCTCAGTGTCCACTATACCCTAGTAATGTAACCAATGGTCAGTGCTCATTGCTTGCAGCCATGGCCAGTCTCCAAATCCATGGGGCATGGGCTTCGGCCAGTCCGCATTCCCCAATAAGCAAATCGGAGTACACATTTGCATTTGCCGAGGACCAGGCCCACTACCCAGACACAAAATGTATATCACTAGTTTTTCTACTAAATTTCTTACACTTTGGAAAAATAAAGCACAAGACCTATTTCCAAAAACATGCTTGTAGGTCCTTGCTAATGCTTGTCGCGCAAGTTTGTTCTAATCTAGTCCACCAGTGCAGATTGTAAACTCAAGGAGAATATTTTTTTCCCATTCGCAAACCTACCACTTTGCCCATGCTGCATGCTCCAATAAGCAAATTACAGTACACATTTCTCCTTGCTGACGACCAGACCCATTGTCCAGACACCAATATTATATCACTGTTTTGTGTACTTCTATTTTCACACTTTCAAAAAAATAAAAGTTCTTGCTGACACTCCTCGTGCATATTTGCTGCAATCCCAATCCCATCCAGCATTTCAACCGATACCCACTAGCAGAATTTTTTTTTCCTATTCAAACCTATCCCAATTTCGATAAACTTTACCACATAGCTGGTCATGGCCACTTTAACCCCATTGCTTGTGGTCATGGGCAGCAGACAGATTGCCCTTGTCATCATCTTAGGCAATGACCCAGACAATCTGACCACTGCCCATGGCCACAGGCTATACCTCAGTCACCAAAGGTATATCACTTGTTTTTGTATTGAAAGCAAGCGTCCCCAAACAGCACGATCCTCCCCGCAATGAGAGACAATGAAAGACTCTCCCAAAATGGGAATAAGGCCAAGACAGAGTGCGGGTGAGCGTAAATGGGAGTTTATCAATCAGAATAGGGCATGCAAAGGACTCTGCAAAACTCCGAGAGCGCTCTGTCTGACAATAGCAAAGACAGGCGTATATATTTACAAAAAACGTCATATTAACCTACACACTATAGGGAGCACAAGTTCAAGGGGATTGGATGGCGACGACTAACTATAGGTGCTGCTGTGATGTGGTTGGCTTCGGCTGGAAGACGTCACTGGTCAGCCTCGTGGGTTGGGCTGGGCCTGGCAGGGTGGCAGAGTTCATCCGGGCGGTGTTGTTGTGCCATCGCGGCCAGTGTTAGAGATGAATGTCTTTTCCTGACTTATTTGCCCTAGGCCATGCACACCGCAGTCATTCAACCATTTCAATGTGATCTTCTTTAGTAAATCTTCCAATAGGTTATACTACAGGTTAACGCAACACAGGAGGAATGCACCTTGTGAGGGGTCTGGAGGTAATACGTCAGGACATGGTTACCAGTGTCCTATTGACCGGGGCCATAGGTCGAGGGGCTAAGCTTCAGGGCCTGGGACGGGCGGTACAGGCCTTCCTGCCTTGTTTGAAGTTGTTATGGATGTTCCGCTGTGTGTTGTCAGAGTGTTGGGTGTCCTGCTTGCACAGGGCCATAAGTCTGAGATGGTCCGGTGGGTTGCGAGGTTTACGAGGGGGCGCGTGTGTTCAGGCAGAGGTTTACTGCTGTGCTGTAAATAATGCAGGTGGCGGGTGGCGGCCTTGGGTGCTACAGAGGGGTTACAAGTCTTTGAAGCGGCTCCAGTCTGGTTGGGGGAGGTAAAGCAGCGCGGCGCGGTCTCTGCTCTCATGCCTTGGCAGCCTTCACAGGGTGGGAGGGGGAATGGCCTTGCACGTATTTCACAAAGGTATCTCCCTCGTGTGTTGCCGATTTAGGTAAAAACATCACAGACATTTGAACACTCTATAATACTTATTGTAAGCAATACAAAACATGCATTTAAGCTTTGCTGGATGTGTCTCGATTATACCCAGGCTGAGCACCGTATTCGTACGCTATGTCTTAACAGCTACAGTATTTTAGTTACATGCATATACATTTACAGTAAATGAGGTAGTATTCGGGTTGGTGGAGTACATAGAAAATGACCCGCCACTGTACGTGACGGTGGTGGCACATAAGGGGCTTAAATATACACACATAACGAGTGCATTCTCGCGCATCCTTCACATGAGCCCATAGTATAGTTACATTCGTCTTCTCGTGTACTCTAGCAGCATTAGCTTGGTTATGGCGCAAACCCTCGGAGGGTAGGTTTCCCAGTGATACACGTAACAACCAGACCCCTGGAGCGCTCCTTTATTGTTAGCGTCCAACTGCAATGGTGTGGGCTCGCCATTGCTTATATCATGGAAGCATGCTTTCTTATGTTTATACATTCTACAGGCTTTTGTAATATAAGAGGGTTTGTGGAAGAAAGCATACTTTGCGAGTGGTCTTGACATTTATATATATATAAAGACTGTCTGCCATCTGATGACCACTTTACCGTTCTTTTCATTGTCCAGGCCTGCTGGCCGGGTCATGCTGGGAGCGATAGTACACTGCGGGAGGTGAACTGTTACAATGTTAGTGTATTACGTTAGCTCATGTCCGTCTTGTTCGTGGGAACGTGCTCGCAGTGGATCTGCCAGGGTGCTGCGGCAACAAGGATGACTGAAACCCTCCAAGGGTGGGGGCCGCGCTACAGTGCGCTGAGCTCACACTATTTTTACCAGACAAAATGGTTTCTGGGCCTAGCTAAATTTTCAATACGTGTGGGCAAGCAATGCGTGTGGACAATCAATACGTGTGGGCAATCAATACGTGTGGACAATCAATACGTGTGGGCAATGTCTCCAGCGGGTGAACCCTCCACCACCTGGGCCCGGGTGGCATGAGGGGACGCCCAATGAGCCATTGCCCTCACCTGGGGAGAAAACGCAGGCGAGAGGGGTCTCCTGGACCAGTCCTCCCCTACATTTCCCCCCTTTCGTTACTTAAGTAACAAATTCTTTAAATCCTCTATCCTCCTACATTCTGCTTCGTCCATCACCGCCTCGTCCCATGCAGGAGTTCCTTTGATGGGCATCCATGCTCTGCACACCCCCCTTAAGCTCTCACGTCTCCTGGCGTATTCATCTGGAGTACACGTGAGATATATACACCCACCATCTCCCTCCAAATCTACCCAAACTTCCTCGTACCATTCTAGTATGCGGGGCTCTTTGATGGTGGTGTGCCACAGCTTATCTACAATATCCTTGTCGTGGTACATGGGCACCAATTGGTACCTGGGTGTGTTATCTATCCCTGTTTGTATTTGTGCTTCTTGCATTGTTTTTATTGTACCGTGTGAGTTGCCCATTGTCGCCATCATCATTGCGCCATTTGGTACTGCGTCAGCACAGACTCGAAGACCCACCTGGCACAGGCAGAAAATCAAAAGGAGGAACACCACAGCTGGCATTAAAAATTTCACAGTTGTTCCAAGCCATGAGGGGACCCAGGAGAAGATGTTATCGAACCATGTACTATCTTCTGCTCCGCCTTCCATCTTCATTTTTTCTCCTAGGTTGTGGACTGCTTCGATCACATGGGACAGGGCGCCGTTCTCTGCGTCCTCAGAAGGTACGAAGGTGCAGCAGGCACTTCCTATTTTTCGGCAAACACCGCCGTCCATCGCCGTCAACAGGTCCAGGACATACCTGTTTTGCATGGTCATCAGTCGCAAGGCTCTTAGTTCGACCTTTATTATATTAAATCCTTCTTCAGTGTCGTTTGCCAGCTGAATCAATTCCCAACGGGTTATCTGGAGCCATTTTGCGTTTGCCCTTGCTTGGACACTTGATACGAGTGAGGCAAAAAATGTTTCTGCTGAGCTGAATAATCGATATTTGTCTGGGATCTGAGCCAATAGTTCTGATGATGCCTGTGAGATGTAATTTGATGCTCGTCTGTGACGGGTTAGCACCTCTCCCTTGCTTCCGGAAGACAGGACATACATTTGTGATTCTGCAGTTGGTTGGGCCACACTCTGTTGCGTGCGTTCCTGTGTCCTTTTGCTTCCATCGATGTGGCTTTCTGGTATCACCATTAGAGCTGAGTGCAGAGTGGCCATTGAGCAGCTGCCACTCCACGACGGGGGGAGGTGTAGGTATGCCTGGTTGCCACATACCCAGTACGTGTCCATAAGGGCCGCAGTCCCTTTTCTTAGATCTGGGATGGTGAGGGTTTTGTTGCACTTCTTGTTCGTCCCCATGGACGTTCTCCCTTCTCCTTCAAAACATAGTTCATAGTCTATTTCACTCTGCAGCTTGAAAGGCTTTTCGATGGGCATAACCCAGGTTAGTTTTGAAATGTGTTCCTTCCATACGGGTGTGCACGTTTCTTCTGTCCATTGCAACTTCACCGGTGCCACACCTCTCAGTGCTTCAGCTTTACACATTACTGTTTCGTCCTTCCACTTGTTGTCAGAAAAAAGTGTCCCTTCAATTACAAAAAATGGTTCCTTCAGACATACCACCCCTGCCGGTTTTGGGTAGCACGTTTTCTCGTTCTGTAGCATTTGAAAAGTCACTTCATGTGCCTGGAAGGTGTTCTTAATCCTGCATAACGTAAGATGAAGGAGACACTGGGCATCTATGACTGGCAACTCTTTGGGTAACAATACTTTGGGTGTACCTGATGCGTGGGGAATGAGGGAGCAGACATAACAGCTCTCGTTTGTTGTTTGTTTAGCTGTGGCACTCATATCTGCATACCACTTATTTGTTTGGCGGGGGTGTCGTGGGTCTTCCATTTTATCTAGACCTAGCCCATAGTACTCATCATATTTCCTCCTCCCTGCTTCCCTCTTCCGTCTGTTATTCTTGTTCCTTTGGCGCCTCCCAACCTCCTGAACGAAGGGCAAAACAGACCCCCCTTTCCCCTTCCCGCCCCCCTTCACCCAGTCATCGTATAATATTTCATGTGTTGCTTTCATTCTTTGATTGTCTATGGCCATGGGGGCAGGTTGGCTGGTGGGGGTGTTATACAACCAGGATATGGCAGAGGGGTTTCAGTCGTTTAAGTTGTGAGCATTGTAATTAGACATCTCAGGTGGGGACAGTGTGTTATTTTGCCTTTTGCCCCTTGGCCCTCCATCTTGTGAGATGACAACATTGGATGGCGTAGTATAGTAGCCCCACACAAGTTTAGTTCCGTCCCATACCAAGAAATCACCTTCCCTTGTATTAGCATTGACACTTGCAGTTGTATTGGTCCCAGTAGTTGTGTTGTTCCCTCCCCCCTCGTTCATCTCGATAGAGATGAACGCTATGAACCAGTATGTAACCAGACCAAACAGTAATGTAAAAAACAATATAATGCACGCTGATAGTCCACATTCATACGAATATATACATTTCTCAGTTAACCACTCTCTAATTCTAGTAAATCTATCCGTTGCAGGCTGCCCGTTAGATGCCATGGAAGCTCCTGTTTAAGATATAAAAGTGCATTGAGTGCATACATGTAAACATTTTGCTAGCACCATCAGTGCTAATATACATGTGACGGGGAATGGAGGCGGGTGGGGATACGGGGAGGGGTATTCACAGACAAGGGTGTATACAAGCTATACTTTGGCATTCCATTAAATATATATATATATATATATACACACTCAACAAGATGAGGGCGTACAAAATATTACTTCGAATGGGCCATGGAATCGTGGTGCATTCCACCGACGTACAAAGCTTCTGACGTAAATCCAGTCGCCTGGCATTAGCTGTAGCTGTTGGCCTGGCTCCGGGACAGAGCCTGTTGCACTTCCCTCTTCTCTAGTGAAGGGTGGGGACAGTTGCTTTGATATCATGCGCGCTGCCCTTGTCAATTTCCTTAAGTAATCTGTGAACTCGTCTCCCAATATCGCGGCGCTTCTATGAGCGTCTGAGTGTTCGCGCAGTGGCGAGTGTGCTGTGTTCATTTGTCTCCCAGTCACGATCTCGTGCGGGGACAAATGGTGGTCTTTGCTTGGCTGATTTCTCAATTCAAATAGTGCAAGGGGTAGGCAGTAAATCCAATTCTTCTTTAATGAGAAGCATAGTTTTGATAACCTGCCCTTCAACAGTCCGTTCATCTTTTCCACTACGCCATTACTTTGAGGATGATAAATTGAACATAATTTATGTTTTATTCCCAATAATGTAGTGACTTCCTTAAAAAGCTCATTCACAAAATGAGTGCCGTTGTCTGAGCGAATCAGGTCACAAATTCCCCAGCGCGGGAACACTTCCCTTACTAGGAACTTGGCGGCGCTCTTGGCATCAGGTCGTGCGCAAGGTCCTGCTTCCACCCACCTCGAAAATGGGCACACAACCACGATCATGTATCGTGCGCCATTACACCTTTCCCCCTTATCTGCATAATCTATATGCAGTTCTTTGAATGGGCCAATGGGTTTAGGTATTGTTCCCCGGAGAGTGCGTAATGTCATTCCTGAATTGTATATTTGACATGTTGTACATTCCATTGCCAATCGAGACACATGCTCCTGGAGACAGGGCACGAACCATTCTTCCTGTTTTTCTGCTGCAATGTGCTGTTTGGTGTTATGTGCAGGGAAGTGTAGCTGTTGAAATGCAACCTCTAATAGCTGTATTGGCATTACCACTTTCCCCGAATTACTTTGCCGCCACAGCAGGTCTGTTCCTGACTTGCTGCACCCTCGTTTTGTCCACATTAATTTTTCCTCTGCACTGGCTCCTTCCTGTAATTCTATTATTTGTGATATGGGCATCATATTATATCCTTCTGGGGGCTCTTCGTTTCTCTTGTTCTTAAGCATGTACTCACCTGTGTTATTTTTCTGAAAATAGGAAGCCTCCTTGGCGGCAGTGTCCGCTGCCGCGTTCCCTAAAGACACAACATCTGTGTTGGATGTATGTGCTTGGCACTTTACTATTGCTACTGCTGTAGGGTTTTGCAGGGCCTCAATTAACTCTTTCAACAATTCTGCATGCTGTACTGGTGTTCCGTCTGCCCGCCTAAATCCCCTACGCCCCCATCTTGCTAGTCCTCCATGTACTGTCGTTGTCATGTAAGCTGAGTCTGTGTATATTGTCACTGCACAACCCTTTGCTGCATGTAGTGCTTCTATGAGCGCAATCAGTTCTGCTGCCTGTGCGGAGTAATGTGATGGGAGGCGGTATTGTACCAGTGTTTCATACTCACCGTCTTCTAACCTCACTACTGCCATGCCAACGTGTTTTTCTCCCGTGTCCACGGCAATTGATGCAGACCCATCCACAAAGTACACTTCCCCCTCGCTTAGAGCGTTCTCAGACACCACTGTGTCCTCCCCTCTTTCTCCTGTGTAGGTTGCACAATCGTGGTTCTGCATGTCCTCTAGTGTACACGCTTCTGTAATGAATGTGGCGGGGTTCACTGTCTTGCATCTCACTATATGGATGTTGGCGCTGGACAATATAATCTTGTAGGATGTCGCCCGCTGTGTGGTCAGTGTGCTTTTTGATCTCTCTAATATTGCAAATAATGAATGTTCCACAAACAATGTCACCGGGCAACCCATTACTATGGTGGCACTTTTCTCAATCGCGAACGCGGCCGCCGCGAGTGATTGCTCACACGCGAAATGTCCCTGCATCACGGCATCTAAAGTACCACTATAGTAAGCCAATGGCTTGTGTCCTAGGGCCGTTTTTTGTGTCAGCACTGCTGTCATGAGTGTTTCTTTGCAGTGTGAGAATAGGTAAAATTCGCGTCCATAATCAGGGTTTGCGAGTACTGGAGCGCTTGAAATCAAATCTTTTAATGTTTGGAAAGAGGAACTCATTTCTTCCGTCCATTCCATCTTCCTGTTCTCCTGTTGGGCCACCTTTAATGCTTGTAATAGGGGCCTGGTGTATGCCGCATAATCTAATATCCATGCTCGGCAGTAATTGCACATTCCCAGGAATTTCTGCATGTCTTTTACTGTTGTGGGTTCACCTACTGATCTTATGGCTTCTACTCTGTCTGGTATTATTCTTTTCCCATCTTTTGAAATCAGCTGTCCCAGGTACAGGACCTCTGTCAGACAGTATTGTAGCTTTCCCTTGTCCACTTTGTACCCCTTGTTGGCCAGCAAAGTCAATAATGTTATGGAATCTGTTCTGCATTTCTCTTCGTTTTGTGCGCAGACTAGTAAATCGTCTACGTACTGAATAATGGTGCTCTCAACTGTTAGGTTTCCTAGGTCTTCATGTAATACGCGGTTGAAGATGCTCGGGCTCTCGCAGTATCCCTGTGGTAATCTGCAATGTTCATATCTTTTACCCCCCAGTGTGAAGGCGGTAAGGTATCTACTCTCTTCAGCCAGGGGTATAGAGAAAAATGCGTTCTTCAAGTCTACTACTGTGAAATGTGATGCCTCTTTCGGGATGCTGCATAGTATTGATGCAGGGTTCGGGACTAGAGGGAACTCCTTCTGAATTACATCATTGAGGGGGCGTAAGTCCTGTATCATCCTCCAAGACCCCCCTTTTGCCTTTTTGATTGGATAAATACAGGTGTTGCATGGGGAGTTCGAAGGTACTATTATCCCTTGTGCTAGTAGGGCATTTATTGTCTCTTTTATCCCTTCTTCAGCTTCACGAGACAAAGGATACTGTTTAACTTGCGGTAAAATTGCTCCTTGCTTTAGTTTTATTACCACAGGTTGTACTCCGTGCAGCAGTCCCACATCATGGGGGCCTGTTGTCCATAAGTTGTTTGGTACGAGCCTCATGTCGTCATCAAAAAATGACGGTGGTGCTCCTACCACTGTCATCAATTGGACGGGGGTCTCCCTTGCCTGTATTAAAATATCACAGGGCATCGCTATTTCCATTACTATCTCACTATCCCCTTCTGTGTCTGAAAAGAGATCCTCATCTGTTACCTCTCGTAGGGCGATGTTGGCGTTTGTGCACAGCACTGTGCGCCACTCACACCCTTCCTCGTCCACTCCAATCACAGCGATCCTTTTTGCTGACACTTGTACAGCATGCAAGTCTAATGATACCACTGATCCTGGTGCTGTGTTGGGACACACTATGGGGCGGAAGAGGAACTCCGCCGGAATCCTCCAGTCCATGCTTCTTAGCTCGGGAATTATGAGGGCCAAACTCTTCAGCCCTTTGATAAACATTTCCTCATTTTGTGGCAGCCCTCGTATTTCCTGTGTGGTTGTGTAGGCTTGCACTACCAACATCGCACGCAAGGGGCATATCCCGGGTGTAGAACACACTATCCCTCTCTCGGTAAATGATATGGTCATGTTGAGCTTACTCAGGAGATCCCTCCCTAGCAAGTTTATTGGAGAGTGTTCGTAATACAATAAGGGTGCCTTCACAGTCTTACCCCCCACTGTTACATCCAAAGCTTCTGTGTAAGGAACTTCAATTACAGCCCCAGAGAACCCCTGCGTCTCTAACTTCCTGTTAGATAACGGGAATCGGCCCTCTCTGACACATGATTTCTCCGCTCCCGAATCAACCATGAATATAAACTGCTTGTCTCCTATCTGCGCCCCTACCAATGGTTCCTCTGCTGCATTGTAGGTGGTGGATAGAACTGGACACGCAAGTGTTCTCTGTGGGCTGTCCTTTGCGGGGTATCTCATCGCCCCTCCCTCATTAAAGACATTCCCTGAAACCACTGACATGCCGCTATAAGGTGCTGGAGCGGGGGCCCCGTTTGCTGTTGTCGCGAAAGGGTTACCTGGCGTGTATTGCATACTGTCATTGTTTTGTGGGTGGTTCTGTGTTCTATACTGGTGTCCCTGTTGCTGGCCCGTGGTACCCTGGCCGGGGTTTCTTAGTTGCTGCTGTCCCATTGGGAGACCATATGGGCTCCCTGGGTGTGGATGACCATAATTCTCCTCCTCCTGGAACCCATTGTTTTGTCTACTTCTGCACTCCCTGGAGTAATGCCCCCATCGTCCACAGTTCCAGCAACTCCCCTGGGGGCCCCTGGGACCCTGCCATCCATTTCCTCCCATTCCCCCGTACCCCTGTCCGCCTCCTCTCCGGCCCCTGTACCCACCTCGTCCCCCTCGAGGGGTCCACTCTTGCCACTGCGGACTTCCACCTTGCTCCTGCTCAGTCCACTGCCGCTGTGCTGTTCCCGCCCAATTAGTTGCCACCCTTCCTTGGAGTGCTACCAGCCCCTCCTCCTCATCATCTCCCTCCCTACTGTGTGGGAGTGCGGCTACTGCTGCTGCAACCTTCACTAACTTTGATTGTACTAACTTTGCCTCGTCTGCCAATCTTTTCTGCGCCACCTCCTTCTCCCTCTCCTTTATTCGTTTACAATGGTGTACTATTATGCTCTGAATTTCTGGCCATCCCTTTGCTTCAATACCTGCTATCTTGTCAAGCGCCTTCTGCACTTCCTTTGGGAGCCCTCTCTTTATAATAAAATAAAATAAAGATGTCGATTGATACCAGGGCGTGCCCGTTTCTGCTCTCCACATCTCTTGGACCCGAAAAATGTAATCCATAGCCTCTTCCCCGTCATTCATTGTACACTGCATCACTGACTGTAAGTCCGGTGTATCTGGGAATGTGTCGCGTAAGGCATCCCACACCCTAGCACGCACAGTGTTAAAGGAGGCCCCATCATGGCGGTCACAGTCTAGTGTTACTCCCGGAAAACCGGCCTTAACCCATACCCTTTCAGCCTGATCGCCCACTGCTGATACGAGTAGACTCTTTACATCTCCTATGGCTAGGGGTACCCCAGCAGTATGTTTCTCAAAGGCATATATCCACTTACTTGCCCCTCCTGACAACGGGGGCAATAGCTTTAATAAATTGGCTTTGTCCATCTGTGCCCATGGGATATAGTTAGGCCTCCCTCCTCCCCTGTGTATCAACGGGAGCTGTAGCCTTCCTTTCGCCGTTGCGTCCGGACCCGTTTTGGCTGCTGATGTTCCCAGTGATGCCATTTTTCCCACTCTGTTCCTTAGTCGCCCCGTCCACTCATCATCCAGGGTTCTCATTGAACATGTACCTTCCTCCCCCTCGCTTCCCCCTCCCACCGCCATACTCAACCTGTCGCTTTCTTCTAACTCATCCCTTATATCACACAGCAATTCCTCTCTAATTCCCCCAAGCCTTTCTTCGTTTACAACATCTCCTTCTTGGGGCCCTACTTCTATTATTCGCGTTGGTTCTTCCTCAATTCTGAACAGAATCTCGCCCTTTTTCCACCCCTCTTCGGGCTTTCTACTTTCACCTGGTGTTCTGGACGTACGCCCTGATCTAGTAGCATCTAGTGCTGTTCGTTCGCATATGTCTTTTATCCTTGAGAGCTCATCCTTTGCTATCGACAGTCTTGATTCTAAATCATCTGTGAGCTTCTCTATATCTACCCTTTGTGTGCCTGCCTGGGCTCGCTCCCTCGTGCTTTCATATGGCGGAGGTGCCGTGGGCCGGTGGGGTGTAGTATCTTTCGGCGGAGGTATGTAAGTGGGGTCACTGTACCCCTCTGCGGGCACAGGCTTCTTTAATATCGGGTACAAACTTATTACCTCTACCGGTGGCGCTACACTTGACCCTTCTTTGACATCTCTTTGTATTAGTAGTGGATTGTCTGTGGTGGACGGGAGATCAGGATTTAATGCTGGTGTTTTAGGCGGTGGTATCTCTTCAAATAACCTCCAAAGATCTAATATTTCCCTCCTGTTTTGCAGCTGCTTTCCTTTGTATTTTAGAAAAATGCATGTGGCCACCGTATCCAGAACACTTATCAAACGACCCTCCCTGGGGCCAAATCTGAGGTAACCCCTCCCCCTTTAGCTCGGTCACCCATTGGTCGTGATATTTTTTAATCCGCTCCACGTATCCCGGGAGATTCTTACAAATATGTGATAAGGGTGTTTCAGCCCCCATCTCTGTGCCCTCCTAGTGCTGGTGTGTCTCAGTGTGTTTGCAACTACAACGTAAATGTAGTATCAATGTATTCTTTATATTTTACTTCACATTCAATGTTGGGTCCCTTTGTGCTCCCCTCCTCCCTGACTGCACAATACAAAACTGGCCGTACACAATGTCTATTCTGTTCTCTTTGGGGGGCACATACAAGAGCAACCCATCCTTTATTTTGACAATGTCAGCCTGGAAAATCAAAAAGGTACTCACTCACTTCACTATATTGGCGTTATCTTAAAAGGGAAAAAAAAAGTTTTATCCAACCACACTTACCATGACCATTTAACTATTATGCATGTATAACCGCTGTACACATTCACAACATCAAAATGTCTTCTAGCACATACGAGGTGCACACACCTCTTGGCACCACTCAATTCACCATTCAAGCTGCCCTCCCTTTCCTCCCTAGCCGGCTGTCCCTGTTCGTCTTATTTGAATATCTAGGTGCCCATATATATATAGATATTAACCTGTTTTCCCCCCTTCTAGTGGGACTCTTTTTCTCTTACTGTCTCCCTAAGTTTGTGGTAATCACAGTTCTTTATTCTCCCCCCTACCCTTAAAGAAAAGAAAGGAAAAAAGTAATAGCGGTCACTAATGTACTCTCAGCGTCCCCTTTTGCTGGACAATTTTATTTTATACTCCACTTCTTCATATATTCCCAGTACTAGTCAAGATAGCACTATGCGGCGCCGCCTTCCACCCCCTTTCGGAGCTAGGTTCCCGTCACTTTTATCTCTTATTCACCTCTTGATCCTAATGGCCATATGCAAAGAAAAAGCAAAGAAAATTTAAGATGATCCTTAGAAGATCTGCGTACCCCCCCTTCTCGTTATCTGTCTTACACTTCTTTCCCCGCTCCCTTTAGAATCGCTCGCACTCAGTACTCACGTGCCCGTCTTGAACCGATAGTCTCCGAAACTGGGTCCGTCCAGGCAGTGTCGCCGTCAGCTCTACAGTCAGCCCCGGCTCCGGCAAGCGGTACTCAAAGGGGATTTTTCAACCGGGATCCCGTACCCCCTCTCTATTGAGTGCGCACTTCTTAGTGTACCGGTCGCCGTTGGCGGGCAGCCTCCCGGAGCCGGCTCACCGTGCGTATCCCTTTTCGACCGGAGATTCTCGTGCCAAAAGGGGACGGTTATAAGGAGTTAGGAAGGAATAAAAATCACGCTATCGGGGTCACCACTGAAAGCAAGCGTCCCCAAACAGCACGATCCTCCCCGCAATGAGAGACAATGAAAGACTCTCCCAAAACGGGAATAAGGCCAAGACAGAGTGCGGGTGAGCGTAAATGGGAGTTTATCAATCAGAATAGGGCATGCAAAGGACTCTGCAAAACTCCGAGAGCGCTCTGTCTGACAATAGCAAAGACAGGCGTATATATTTACAAAAAACGTCATAAGAACCTACACACTATAGGGGGCACAAGTTCAAGGGGATTGGATGGCGACGACTAACTATAGGTGCTGCTGTGATGTGGTTGGCTTCGGCTGGAAGACGTCACTGGTCAGCCTCGTGGGTTGGGCTGGGCCTGGCAGGGTGGCAGAGTTCATCCGGGCGGTGTTGTTGTGCCATCGCGGCCAGTGTTAGAGATGAATGTCTTTTCCTGACTTATTTGCCCTAGGCCATGCACACCGCAGTCATTCAACCATTTCAATGTTATCTTCTTTAGTAAATCTTCCAATAGGTTATACTACAGGTTAACGCAACACAGGAGGAATGCACCTTGTGAGGGGTCTGGAGGTAATACGTCAGGACATGGTTACCAGTGTCCTGTTGACCGGGGCCATAGGTCGAGGGGCTAAGCTTCAGGGCCTGGGACGGGCGGTACAGGCCTTCCTGCCTTGTTAGAAGTTGTTATGGATGTTCCGCTGTGTGTTGTCAGAGTGTTGGGTGTCCTGATTGCACAGGGCCATAAGTCTGAGATGGTCCGGTGGGTTGCGAGGTTTACGAGGGGGCGCGTGTGTTCGGGCAGAGGTTTACTGCTGTGCTGTAAATAATGCAGGTGGCGGGTGGCGGCCTTGGGTGCTACAGAGGGGGTTACAAGTCTTTGAAGCGGCTCCAGTCTGGTTGGGGGAGGTAAAGCAGCGCGGCGCGGTCTCTGCTCTCATGCCTTGGCAGCCTTCACAGGGTGGGAGGGGGAATGGCCTTGCACGTATTTCACAAAGGTATCTCCCTCGTGTGTTGCCGATTTAGGTAAAAACATCACAGACATTTGAACACTCTATAATACTTATTGTAAGCAATACAAAACATGCATTTAAGCTTTGCTGGATGTGTCTCGATTATACCCAGGCTGAGCACCGTATTCGTACGCTATGTCTTAACAGCTACAGTATTTTAGTTACATGCATATACATTTACAGTAAATGAGGTAGTATTCGGGTTGGTGGAGTACATAGAAAATGACCCGCCACTGTACGTGACGGTGGTGGCACATAAGGGGCTTAAATATACACACATAACGAGTGCATTCTCGCGCATCCTTCACATGAGCCCATAGTATAGTTACATTCGTCTTCTCGTGTACTCTAGCAGCATTAGCTTGGTTATGGCGCAAACCCTCGGAGGGTAGGTTTCCCAGTGATACACGTAACAACCAGACCCCTGGAGCGCTCCTTTGTTAGCGTCCAACTGCAATGGTGTGGGCTCGCCATTGCTTATATCATGGAAGCATGCTTTCTTATGTTTATACATTCTACAGGCTTTTGTAATATAAGAGGGTTTGTGGAAGAAAGCATACTTTGCGAGTGGTCTTGACATTTATATATATATAAAGACTGTCTGCCATCTGATGACCACTTTACCGTTCTTTTCATTGTCCAGGCCTGCTGGCCGGGTCATGCTGGGAGAGATAGTACACTGCGGGAGGTGAACTGTTACAATGTTAGTGTATTACGTTAGCTCATGTCCGTCTTGTTCGTGGGAACGTGCTCGCAGCGGATCTGCCAGGGTGCTGCGGCAACAAGGATGACTGAAACCCTCCAAGGGTGGGGGCCGCGCTACAGTGCGCTGAGCTCACACCATTTTTACCAGACAAAATGGTTTCTGGGCCTAGCTAAATTTTCAATACGTGTAGGCAAGCAATGCGTGTGGGCAATCAATACGTGTGGACAATCAATACGTGTGGGCAATCAATACGTGTGGACAATCAATACATGTGGGCAATGTCTCCAGCGGGTGAACCCTCCACCACCTGGGCCCGGGTGGCATGAGGGGACGCCCAATGAGCCATTGCCCTCACCTGGGGAGAAAACGCAGGCGAGAGGGGTCTCCTGGACCAATCCTCCCCTACATTTCCCCCCTTTCGTTACTGAAGTAACGAATTCTTTAAATCCTCTATCCTCCTACATTCTGCTTCGTCCATCACCGCCTCGTCCCATGCAGGAGTTCCTTTGATGGGCATCATCATCTTAGGCAATGACCCAGACAATCTGACCACTGCCCATGGCCACAGGCTATACCTCAGTCACCAAAGGTATATCACTTGTTTTTGTATCTACATTATGACACTTTAAAAAAAATAAAACACAGATAGATTTGCAAAACCATGCTTTCAAGTCGCTGCAAATGCTCCCATATTTTATTTTTTGGAAATTGTCAAAATGTACATACATAAAACAGTCTATAACTTAACCACCACTTGATGAAATCCATTTAGACTGTGCACAAACATTCAAGGTTGGGTCTATAATCTGTTTGAAAACTTTTCTACAAATTCGTCAAAAGGCAACAAAGTTATAAGCCATCTAAAAATATTGCAATCCCCCTCTTATTTTGCCCCCTCTTGACAATATCACTCCAAACTTTGTGAAAACATTCATATCTAGGTCTAAAACCGGTTGGCAAACTTTCGTAAGTGTTGTATTTTTTAATATGTTTTCACTGCGATGTTTGTGGACAATGGTGCTGTCAGCAAATCCAACATGGCGGGCGTTTCCAAAAATCTGACGCACTTGATGTTTTTTATTGACCAGTCAGCGGGTTCACCCAATCTCCGCGGATATCACGTCAGCCCCTATGCCCATCGGAGGCCAGACTGTGGACCGAACAGGGAAGTGAGTCAATGGACCAAACTCAGATATCGCTGTATTTTTTACCTACTTTTTGGTAGTATTAAAAAAGACGACTGGACCGAGTCACACCAAATTTACAAAAGCATGCTTTCGGGACCAAGCCGCCGCTCCTGTCGCATATTTGGTGAAAATCCATCCATCGGTTTGGGCTGTAGACGTGAGCAAATTTTTTTTCTTCCATTGCCTGTATGGGAAAAACTGCACATTTTGGGACCCGCCTATAACTTTGCCCCCCTTAACGGAACTTCACCAAAATTTGCAGGATCAATCTGACGGGACCATATACTTTTTTTGCAAAGTTTTGTGAGGATTCATTCAGTGGGGCAAAGTTATAAGCCGCCCAAAAAGTGCTCTTCCTGTGGGTTGAGCAACTTAACCATAACTACATGGCTGTTACCGCAGGCCCTGTAAAATATATTTTTAAGTCCTTTCGGGCGGTGCAGGCAACGTGTAGACAGGTGAATATGCTTGAGGCCTCATTGCTGGGGATCACGCAGGGATTTAAGCTTTCTAGAGGCACCAGGCACGGAAGCCTCCTCTCGCCTCTTCTATTTGAGCTGGCGGTGGAACTGCTTGTGGTGCGGATTAGAGCCGAGGATCGTATTCCATTTAGGATGAGGCACACAATTGCGCATTTTGCAGATGACATGATCCTAACTCTGTTGAGGGCTGATATCTCGGTCCCGTGCTGATGCAGATCCTAGAATCATTTAGTTGGCTATCAGGGTTTAAGGTGAATCTTAGCAAGAGCGAGGCATTAAATATATCATGTCGGGATGAGACGCTCTGGATTTTGAAGCAGGTTGCTCCCTTTAGTTGGGGAAGCTGAAATACTAAGCGGTTTATCTCGCTCTCTGGTGTGGTCACCTGTACCGAGCGAACTATTCTGGCCTGTTTGGCACCATTAAATCAGACCTGTGCTCCTGGCGGGGACGGGGCGGAGGGGGTGAAAGCAGTCTAATGGTTTGGGAGGGTCTCTGCGATCAAGATGAGGATTGCTATACCACTTTCAGGCTCTCCCGTCCACTGTATCAGGCCGTGCCCTGCTAGCACTGCTAGCATTGCAGAGGTACTCTTGGGCTATGTCTGCAAAGGGGGGAAAAAAATCTGAATCAACAAAGCTACTATTCGCACCCAGGGACAGAGGGCGAATGGCACTCCTGGATAACCATAGATACTACTGAGCAGCTCAGCTAAGGGTCATGCGTGACTGGGTTAGCTCAGTAACCTTCCACAGTGGAAGAGGCATGAAAGTGCTTGGAGGAGATCACCTGGACTGTCGAAGGTAACTGAGCCAGAAACCAGAGTGTGCACCCGCACATTTGAAATTCTTTTTATATATAACGGCCTCCAGATAAGATGCGTACTAGGCCTTTTTACGCATGAAAATCTTGTAAATACGACCACTTTATTATTTTTCTGGGTACATTTACACACAAGTTTAGAGCAGAGGGCAGTACAAAGGTCAGGTTACTTGACAGAAACCAGAACGAGTGTTCTCTAATGTAGCCTTTAAAAAAAAAGAAACTGCACAATGTGATAAAAGGAATGATTTCTTTCCATTCAGTTTCTACTGTGTTGATGCTCATGAAGCAAACAGAAGCACTGTGCATATTAATTTTCCTAGCATTTTAGGATTGTATAATTAATAAGATGGAAATTTAAGTTGCAATTAATAATTAACCTTTTGTATCAAATTATGTTTTTTTCTCCAATAAAAGCAAACCACTATTACAGAATTGTATTTTTTAGAGTTTCCTGTGCTGTGTGCATAATCACGTGAGGCCAGATCATTTTTCCACTTTAATTTACACTCCAATTATACAAATAGTGTGTAAAATGAGGAGTATGCACATTCTAGTTTACATCCATTCAACCTTGCAGTCAATGGGGTACATTACTATGAATGGTCAGTGGCAGCAGAGTCTTTGCTCAAGGGTCAGTGATTGCCATTACACCAATCACAGGTGTTATAGCCTCTCAGATCTTCAAGACTACAATTAAAACATCCAAAACCTGACTCTCCAGGAAGTGCAAGCGCTGTTCAAAAACAAACAAATTAACAAACAAAATTAAAGCTACATTTGTAATTGAAATAGAAACTCTGCAAAACCTGTCCCTGTGATAATCCAGGTAGGTATTTAACTTCATGTAGCCCTTCAAACATGGTTCATCCAACATCTAGGCACTGTGATTATTATACCTCAGTCGAAACTCAGTTTACCGACCTCTGAAGGATGTTAGCCAAGAAGGTAGGTCAGCCAGCTGAGCGCTCATTGCTGCGATCTGTGCGTGATCTGTAGGTTGCAGGTTTGAATCCCACCAAGGCAAACTCAGCCTTTCATCCTTTCGAGGTCGATAAAAGCGTACCGACTACGGTTCGGTGATAATTGTCATAAATATGTTCTATGTACAACATTTGCCAACAGCGCTATTTAACCATTTGACCATGAGATTAGATATACAATTTAGCATGGAGTACTTGCCGCTGCACTGTTGTATCATAACATTGGCATACCATTAGGTAGTGATATCTCGAGGAAATTAGGACTTTCGTTAAACATGAAAAGACAATTCTGCTATCGAACCTCGAAACACAATGCAATTCATGTTTGCTTTACTATAATTGGCTAGATTTTTGTGTTTTCAACATTTAAATATATAGAGGAGAGATCAGATGGCCAGACCTTAGAGAAATAATGAAAGGTGCAATATGTCACGATGCAGAAAGCTGCCACATAGTAATGATTTCCATACAGTTTTTGCACACGTTGGCTGGATTACACATACATTTTACTTGCAAAGGAGAAAAGTCATTTTTACTCTCTTGAAATCACATTTACTCTCAAAGTTTAAAAATGGGGAGTAAAATACTCTCACTATTACATTATCTGGAGATATATATAATCTCGGACTAGAGGACAGAATTCAACTCAGCTTTTTTTAAAATAAAAGGAAAACTCCTCACTGCCCTTACTGTAAAGGGGGATTCCAACATAGTGATTGGTTATGATTGATAGCCACTCGTGCCACACACCATGTTAAGCAACCCCTAATAGGGAGGTACTAGGTACTATGTAATAGTCTACAGGAGGGAGGAAAAGTACACATTTTTAGAAATTTGGCCCAGAGTGCCAACATTAAACACTACTGGGTCTAAATAGTAGGCCCAAGTTCACCCCTGGAAACAATTAGTTTCCTGGCGGGAGTGACACCACCCGCCTGCAGAACTCTTAAACTGCCGGTCCGGAAACAACGGTGGCAGTGGGTTTACCGCCACCGTTGTTTCCAGAGCCGCAGGGTCGTAATGAGGCCCATTGTCTTTTTACAGTCCGCTTTAAGCAGCGGTCTGTCCTTATTAATGCATCTTTTGTTGGCCCAAATGTGTGCATTTTGCTGTTTTATGCTGAAGTAATTTTGGATGTACTGTTTCATTGCTGATCAAGAAATGTAATAAAAAAAGAGTTGTTTGATCAGGTTGCTACTTCTCCTGAAAGACGAACGTTGTGCACGTTAAGTGGTTATCATGCAGACCCTTTTCCAATAATTTTAAGACTCTTTATCCAGGAAACCTTAATATTGTTTATTTTCTTGCAAAGAAATGCATCTGATTTTTCTCCTGCTATTCCTAATGAACTGCTATTTCTTTCAGGTTACTCATTTTTGTTTACCACAGCTTCTTCCTCTGCTGAAGCATACAACATCTTACCTCCATGAGGTATTTGAATTCTATGAAGAGATTCTCACCTGTCGCTATCCTTACTCCTGTTTTAAGACAGTCTTCATAGATGAAGCCTACGTCGATGTCGCTGCTTATGCTTCAATTAGTATTTTCAGGTAAGAGTCCTGGAATGTCGCTAAGATGCTAAAATGGGCAGCACTGGTCTTCCGTTTCCTCTTTAAAAGTGAAACATTAACAGTTTTCTCAGCCTAACACCTGATTATTAGTGCAGTGCTGACAGAGTAATGCTGGCTTGATTTCAATGGAAATAAACAGGTCGCCCTGTGCAGCTGATTGAATGAATGACACCAATGTGTTAGAATTGGATTGGCTAACAGGCATATTAGTGTGGGAGTATATTAGCTTAAGTGGAGGTCCTAATCCTTTATAAACCAGCTGTACAAGGCAGAAAATACCACGTTCTGTTAATGCATATTTAAACCCGTGGGCATATGAGCGCTGCAAAGAATCCAGTTCTTAGAAGGGAAAGGAGGCTACATCATTACAGATCCTAATCGGTGCATAACATGGCGTGCATAGCTGATCCCAGAAGACTTGATTGCCTGGGTAAGAGAGGAAGCAAATTGAATGATTAGGCAATAACTTTTGTTCTAGTCTATGGGCCTAAACATGTGCACTCTGTACATTTTTCCATGTTCTGATTTTTAATGCTTGATTCAATAGTTTGGGACAAAAACTAAATTATGCAGCTAAACTGCTTTGGAAACAAGAAGCAAGCAACTTTCAGATGCCTTCACCCTGAAACAGTAAACTGTTCCGGGGCAAAAATGTGACACTTTGTCAATTTTCCCAAACTCAGCTCAATCATGGTTTTCCCCGTTTTGCAACATATATGCTTCCTTTACAGAGTTACACCATTTAGAGTCACTATGATGTTTTTTGTTAAGTAAGCCTTCCGTATTTCTGTGTGCTGGTGAAACACTGAGGTTAGCATTTTATGAGTTTCGGCACACCACCATCTATCAGCTGTGCTGCCCTTCTTCGGCCATGATAGGTGGATCAATCAAAGCATAGAGGATGGGCGAGATAACTCTTTGCAGGGGGATTTAAAATGCTTTGCCTGTATTTTTTATCCCTGGCACACAGTGGTATTGAGCATTGTACATAGAAACACCACAACAATATTGCGGTCTAATATCAAGCCTGTCAGATGCTCAGGGAGTAGTAGTTTCCTTTGCGCTAAATACAGAGACCCAGCTTTCGAATAGATTGTGTCCTCCCATGTATTCCTTATCTTATGATAATTATCCTTCCAGCTTCAGCTACTTTGGCAAATCAATCGACAGGTGGTGCTGTGTGCCGTCTCATCGAGTCGATGTCCCACGAGGGCCTCCGTTCGACTGTCGACGTAATTTTCAGTTTATGTAGCACATGCAGCGACCGTTGCCCTCAGTTCTGTTTTTCTGAGCTAAAGCTTTGAAGAATGATGGTGCGCTTCAGGTCTTCTGTGAACTTCGATAGTTATTTTCGATCTATGAAAATGTCTTACCCGTCGGCTCCATCAATGTCTAAGACAGATTTCAAGAAGTGCCAAGACCGTGGATCTAAGATGTCGATCACCGACCCCCACCGCAAATGTCTGTGGTGCATTGGTGCCGGTCACCATACCTCCGACTGTAACTCTTGTCAGGCGATGACTGAAAGGGCTCTAAGGGAGCCTAAAGGTAAATTGGCAGTGGGGAGGTTGCCTTCGAAGTCTCCTTCAAAGAGCTCATAGAGAAAGACCGATGAGTTGAGGGATTTGTCTTGATGAAAAGAATCTAAACGCCTCGATCGAGAAGTCGATCACGCCATTCTTCTTTTTCTTCTAAGAAGGCCAAGAAACGGCATCACAGGTCACCTTCGACCTCTGGTGATCACTCGGCTGAGGGAATCAAATGTCCAACTCAGTCGGACTCCCCAGCAAAATGGGATGTGTTTCGTAATGAAATGCTTAAAATCTTCGAGAATCCGTCTCAACCCATTCGTAGGACAAGCAGAAAGCCCATGCCCCTGTTGATCTGCATAAAGATGACAAAGGGAAGTTGAAGACAAAATCTTCGAAACCGAGACATAAGCCGGTAATTGAGAAAATCTTGTTCCAGAGAAACCGTCGAGGGCTTCCACAAGCCAGGAATCCAGTCCATCGAGGGTTCCTTCGAAAAAGCATAAGAAGTCAACAACGTTGGCGTCCGAGCCGTTGACAACTAGAATCAAAGTCGACTCAGACAAAATCCTCTCCGACTTCGAAGTTGTTGTCGACGATTACTTTCGAAATTGTCGAAGCCAGTGGTAACCCAGGAAAAGGTTTTCAAAGGTTTTCAGACCTTTGCCCAAGAAAGATTTTGTTTAAAAATCTTTAACTTCCATCTATGAAGATAATGAACCTTCAGATGACGACACCACCATTTGGGTTACAATATGCTACCCCTAATATGCCAGATGTATTTATCTCTGAAGAGTCTAGACTAAAGGACTTGTATGATAACCTTCAGCCGGCCAGTGGTTTAGATGCCTCTCCGAACTGGATTTTGGCAAACAAGATCCTACTGACCACGCCGACTCTTCATATAGGAAACTGATGAGTAAGGTGTGAGTTTTTAGGTTGCCTACTCCATCTTTTGCGCAGGATGACCTGAAGATATTTTGGCTCGGGGTTCCCAAAAAGATCAAATTTTGCCATTTTACACGGCACTACAAAAAAGGGTCTAAGCTAATTAGGAGACACCAGAGACTACGGCTGCAGTGAATATAGACCATTCAGCAGCATCCCAGAGTATTTGACAAAACATTCAACACCAGAAGGTTTGGTGGTTCAGGCTGCTACATCTACCAAGCAGTCGGCATACCCATCCATCCCTCCTGATAGGGATGATAAGACCGTGGATGCCTGGGCGAGAAAAATATTTGCTTCTGGCAGAATGACATTAACGCAACTTGTACCTTGTCAAGGTTTATGTTTACCCCGTAGGACCACATTCCTTAAGGCGAAGAAAGACGGCTTTCTGGCAATCAAGGATGGTAAGGAGGCAATGGTTGAATGCCTTCAGTCAGGTCTGGATACTGCTGACCGCATCAGCAGATTCATGGCAACTGGCACAGTGTTAAACCGATTTGCGTGGTTTAGGAAGTCTGAATTTGCACCAGATGTGCAGTCTAGACTCCTCAACATAACCTTTGACGGCTAAAGGCTGTTTGGCAGCTAGGCTGATGAGAGTTTGCAAAAGCTTCAGACCTCGAAAGCGGTGGCTAAACCCCTTAGCACCGCCATTAGACAGCCTCAACACCCCTACTACGGTTCATTTTCTTGGAAGGATAAGTCCTTTTGATTCCATTCCTCAATTGGAAGAGGAAAAGGACAAGCCGGTCAGAGAAGATTCCCTCGTGGCGGAGGAGGGAGAGGTTTCTAAACCAACCCACGCAGCAGTAGTTTTACCCTCAGCCGCCTCCAAACCACTCTGAGGCCTTGACCCACAAGACGCCGGTAGGAGGCAGACTTACTCGGCATCTGAAAGAATGGCGGGGCATTACTTCAGATGCTTGGACACTGGAAACTGCAGCCCAAGGTTACTGCCTTCCATTTCAAAAAAGGCCTCTGGATCATCCATCGGGGACCAAATCTTTCAAAGTTCCAAATCCGCTCATTGTGCAGGAAATGTTGACCCTGCTAGAGAAAAGTGCTATAGAACAAGTACCTGTGGCGGAGAGGAACAAGGGTTTGTATTACCCATACTTTCTAATTCCCAAAAAGGACGGAGGATTGAGGCCCATCTTGGATTTAAGAAACTTGAACAAGTTCCTCAGGAAGTACAAGTTCAAGATGGTTACCCTTTCCCAAATCCTTCAGGCTCTCCAACTCCAAGACTGGATGGTGTCATTGGACCTTTAGGATGCTTATTTCATGTGCCCATCCATCCCAAGCAAAGAAAGTACCCGAGGTTGGCGGTTCTCATTATCAGTTTCGAATTCTGCCATATGGGCTGACCTCTGCACAAGTGTTTTCACCAGATTGATGGCGGTGGTGGCAGCGAGTCTCGGGGGCGAAGGGGGGAATTCACGATTCACATCTACCCCTACTTAGACCATTGGCTGATCAGGGCACGATCACCCGAACAAGTCAGGAACATCTCAGCGTAACCTGCCGCTCTCGTCACAGTCTGGGCTTCTCCCTCAATTACACAAAGTCTCACATGATACCATCTCAAAGACTCCAATTTATTGGAGCAGGCCTGGATGCTTCTTCGAGGAAGGCCTTGCCACCCGAGGTGAGATCTCAACATAGTCTGCAGATGGTCACCAAATTCCAAAGGGCCCAGCATCTTCCGGCCTTCGATTATTATTTCTTTTTTAGGTTGCTCAGTCTCATGGCATATTGCATTTTTCTGGTGCCAGAGGACCGCCTCAGAATGAGATCCCTTCAATGGGCTCTCAGAACTCAGTGGTCCCAATTCTCAGGCAGAATGTCAGACCACCTGAAGGTTTCAAGCAGAGTCTCTCAGGACCTTCTGTGGCAGGTTTGCAAGGACAACATTCTTGAGGCAGAATCTTTTTGGCAGCAATGGCCGGAGAGAACTATAGTGACGGACGCTTCATGGGCTGGGGAGCCCACACCAATGACCTGACACTCGGTGGTTGTTGTCCATCGGAGTCCAAACTACACATCAACCTTTTGGAGCTGAGTGCAATCAGACTAGCGCTGAAGGCCTTCCGGCCCTGTGTACGGAGAAAGAACGTCCTGATAATGGACAACACAGTGGCCATGCGCTACCTCAACAAGAGAGAAGGTGTAGGGCCACTACCACTGTGCAGAGAAGCAATGCAGCTCTGGTTCTGGGCAATTCAAGAAGGAATCTCTCTATCAGCAGTACAGCTAGTCGGAGAGGAGTACACGGCGGTGGACGCTTTGAGCAGGCAGAGAACAGTCTCCCACGAGTGGGAACTAGCACAGGAAGTCCTTCAAGAGATCTTCACCCTTTGGGGACCCCCTCTAGTGGATCTGTTGACAACCAGTGTCAACCAGAAGTGTGAACTATTCTGGGTTTCGCAAACTTTCTCAACCTCCTTGGGATTGAGGCCCATCTTGGATTTAAGAAACTTGAACAAGTTCCTCAGGAAGTACAAGTTCAAGATGGTTACCCTTTCCCAAATCCTTCAGGCTCTCCAACTCCAAGACTGGATGGTGTCATTGGACCTTTAGGATGCTTACTTTCATGTGCCCATCCATCCCAAGCAAAGAAAGTACCCGAGGTTGGCGGTTCTCATTATCAGTTTCGAATTCTGCCAAATGGGCTGACCTCTGCACAAGTGTTTTCACCAGATTGATGGCGGTGGTGGCAGCGAGTCTCAGGGGCGAAGGGGGGAATTCACGATTCACATATACCCCTACTTAGACCATTGGCTGATCAGGGCACGATCACCCGAACAAGTCAGGAACATCTCAGCGTAACCTGCCGCTCTCGTCACAGTCTGGGCTTCTCCCTCAATTACACAAAGTCTCACATGAATTTCCCCCAGAGGAGCTCCCTTAGAGCTCCTCTGGGGGAAATTCTCAAGCTCTAAGGAATTTCCCCCAGAGGAGCTCTAAGGGACACGTTTGTAGTGGACTGGGAATTTCCACTCCTGTACGTGTTTCCTCCAGTCCCTGTCATTCCTCATGTGATCAGGAGGTTGAGAAAGTTTGCGAAACCCATGATCTTAAATGTCCCGGATTGGGCCAGCAGGGCGTGGTACCCGGACCTTCTGGACATGGCCACCTGCCCCCCAATACGTCTTTCACAAAGAGAGGACCTTTTCTCGCAAGAGGAGGCTCGGGTTCTCCATCCAGAGGTCAAGCGACTCGACCTTCATGCATGGTTTCTGAGAGGTTGAGATACAAGAATTGGGACCTCTCGGATGATGTAATGGAGAATTTACTTTCAGCCAGAAGGCCAGCAACAAAATCTTTGCACCGCTGCCGTTGGAGCAAGTTCAGCAGCTGGTGCAGTGATGAGAATGTACACCCCTTTCTATGTGACACACATATGGTGCTTTCTTTTGTGTTAATTTGGCAAATCGTGGGCTTCAGATTGGAACAATTAAAGATTACCTGTCAGCGCTATTTTCATGCCCTCTTCAGAGGAGGATTCATAATTTTAAATCCCTCTTATTGTTCAATTCCTAAAGGGTCATACGAGTGTATTTCCACCAGATCAATTCAAAGTCCCTCTATGGGATCTTAACCTGGTGTTAACATTTCTAATATGCATTCCTTTTGAGCCTATACACTCATGCCCATTAAGACTGTCAACCTTCAAAACTGTTTTGCTAATTGCAATAACATCAGCCTGCAGGGTAAGCGAGTTAAATGCTCTTTTCTACCAGGGTGAAACCTTCTTTTCTACCTAAGGTAGTCTCCGACTTCCACTTGTCACAAAACATAATTTTGCTAACTTTATCCACCTCCTCATCCTGGAAAAGAGGAGGAAAGATTACATAAACTGGACCTAAAAGTGCTCTCCGTTTTTTTCATATCAAGAACGGCTAAATTTCATGAGAATGACCAATTATTCATTGGCTATACAGGCCCTAAATTGGGTTTAGCTGTTACAAAACAAACCATATTGAGATGGATCATCCTGGCTATTGGGGAATGTTACAGATTAGCTGGCCACTTGGTTGCCTATTCACACGTTGTGAGACATTACTACCTGGATTAATCTTCCAGCCAGGAAGGACAATTTGCAAAAGCTGTCCTCCATTCAGTCCATGACAACAATTAAAACAAAATATAATTCATACTCCCACCACTAAATTATTACTGCTTTGGGAGTCTATCATAAGATGAGGAATACATGGGAGGATGCAATCCATTTGAAGAACAAGTTACTTACCCCTGGTAACGTTCTTTTGATTGGATGTTCCTCCCACGTCTTCCTCATCGCCCCTCCCAGCCTACCCTGCCGTAGAATGTAAGTGTTCTTACACTTTACACTTTCTTGGAGCCTGCGGTCTATGGTATGCCTGGTAATTCCTCTTCAGGAGGGGGAAAAACAGAACTGAAGCCAACAGGCGCTGCGTACGCTACTTATACTGATGACGTCGACAGTCGAACATAAGCCCTCGAGGGACATCGATGAGACGGCACACAGCGCCCCTGTCAAATGTTTCCAAAGCAGCTGAAGCTGAAAGGATAATTATCAAAAAATGAGGAATACATGGGAGGAACATCCAATCAAAAGAACGTTACCAGGAGTAAGTAACTTGTACTTCTCCAGTGCCTTGCTTTGGGTATATCACTATTTGCTGCCGCAAAACCTGTCAAATTCCCAGGTTGGTAGTTAGACTGCCTTTCTTGGTGGAGGCAAGGCTCTGGCATGCAGGGTGTGATGGAAACCATGAAGGGCAGCAATATTTCAAAATATGAGGTGAGAAAGTGGCCATTCTCTGATGCTCAACGCATCCAATGTCTCTCATATCACAGTTTTTATAATTGCATTGAAGGGAAGCGGTCACTTATTCAAAATATTGATTGCCAGCCGCCACAGGCCTATAATTATTTACAATGCTGGTGTATCTCTAGGAATTAGCCACCCCCCCCACCATCTAAAGCTGCCTCCACCAAGCATTCTAAACGCCATACATTTTAGGACAGTGCTGCTGGTAGAAAGAGCAGCTAAAGTGTATGCGTCACTTTCCCCATTAATTAAAAAGGTGATAACATAAACGGCATGCTGCTGAATGGTCTCTGCTCGTTCCAGACTTTCGTTAATTTAACTTGTGCGCAAGCTGTGTCTCAAACTATATGGCTGCTGCAGGGTAAACGGTGAAGTCCTCTGTTGTGCCTTGCTGTGGCCTTTGCACTGCTGTTTTCACACTCATCGGCTTTAGTTTGCCCATCCTCTCATTTGTATCCGTCCATATAGGCTTTATTCAATAACCCATTCATACTTTTCACACTTATACATATATACATCCATACATCCTCAGACTATCATGTCCTTTAAGCTTACTTTCATTCATCCATCTTCAAAATATTTCATCCAATCCTTCACACACCCAACCTTGCTCTCATAGCCATTCTTTCTTCTTTCTTCTTTCCCTTGAGAGATGTCATCTGTTAGGTAGAATTTCCATCTTGTGTGTAATTCTCCCCACTTGGTGAGTCCCCCAGCACTTTTTTACTGGACTTATGGGTTTTTATCTGACTCGTGAGTGAGTGGGAACCTTTTTCCCAACTTACTCATTCTTTTTCTGTGACTCTTGAAACCCTTTTTTGGTTATCTTTGATGGAGCCTGCTTTCCTCCATCTTTCTGAGGCATCTGTATTTTACTGTTGAAGCACACAGCACCTTTGGTGCAGTGTTGCGGTGAGCTCCTTGAACTTCCCTCTTTGTTTTTTAAAAAAAAAATGTTTAAATGTTTATTTTAAACCAAGGCAAGGTAACAAACTTACAGAAAGTACAACATATAGCATGGCACTTACTCATTCCCAACAGTGTCTCCCCACCTGACGCCCTCCACTACCCTTGATGAAGGTGTGTTCCCCACCTGCTTGTGCTCCGTCATGTCCACCTTGTTTTGTGCTTCTCCTTTCAGGTGGCGTTGTAGTCCCCCAGGACTCGCCGGGCATCAGTGGGCTTGAAGGTCAGGGCGGGGTATCTCTGGTCATATTCTAGCATGGGGGCCCAAATGTTTTGGAAGCGGTGGAGGATTCTGGCTTTTGCCGCTGTCACCTTTTCGGCAATCAAGATGTCCCATAGTTTCCCCCACCATTGGATCATTGAGGGGCCTTCCCGGGCTTTCCAGAACCGAGCGGTCACTATTTTCCCTGCCAGAAGGCATTGGGTCAATAGTTTAGCTTTGTTTCCCGTACGCGGGTGTAAATCCCTGGGATCGGGGTCCCTAGGAGCACGGGCCCGGGGTCAAGGGAAAGCGGGGACCGGGTGATCTGTTCGATGACCGCTAGGCATAGTTTCCAGAACTGTTGGACCTTCGGGCATGCCCACCACATGTGGAAGAAAGAGCCCGGTCGGCCACATCCTCTCCAGCAAAGGGGGTTGAGGGAATGGCTCATGTGATCAAGCCTGAGCGGGGAATAGTATCAGCGCAGTAGAATTTTGTATGCGCATTCTCTATCGGTGATGCCGGTAGATGCTGCGTGAGTTTGTGACCAAATATCCACCCAGTCTTGGTTTTCCAGCGGGCGTCCCAAGTCCGCTTCCCATTGGGCCATAGCCCGGGTCTTCGTGGTCAGGAAGTCCTCCGAAAATCATTTATATAGAGTGGATATTCTGGCTCGGGATGGGAGGTCCTTGAGAGTTAGTTCGAGGGCTGTGAGGGGGCATGTGGCTGCTTGGAGGGTTTGCGGGTGTGAGCACCAGTGGCGAAGCTGAAAGTATGTGAACCTATCCCTCTCCTGAAGTTGGAACCGCTCCTTACATCGCTCAAATGTGCGGGGGAGGGCGCATATAGTTGGTCCAAGGTTTTGAGGCCTCCCTCGATCCAGTTCTGGAAGTTTCGCGGGTGTGTGCCGGGTGAGAAGGTTGGGTTGTGGAAAATTGGGGAAAGGAGGCTCAGTCCTCTCGGGATCCCCTTGTGTTTTAACGCCCAGTCCCAGGAGGGACTGTGTTTTGTTTGGTTGCCAGCAGGAGGCCCTCCCTGTGTTCTCTGAGGGCAGGTGGAATGTGCGGAAGGAATCTGAGGGGAGCGGGAGCCATGCCTGCTCAAGTTCCACCCATCTTGGGTGGTCCAAAGCTATTTGCCAGGCGCGGATGTGAGTTAGTTGTGCTGCTGCCCTATAGGCCTGCAGGTCGGGGACCCCCAGAGCCCCCAATCTTGCGTTCCCTATTAGTGTCTTCTGGGGGATTCTAGCTTTTTTGCCCTTCCAGAACAACCAGAGCATCATCTTCTGCAGCTTGTTTAGGTCGGGTGTTGGGATTACTACCGGGAGGGATTTTGTATTTGTTTATTACTTGTATCGCGCGCCGAACCCAGGGGTAACTGGGCGCTTGAGAATGTAGGTTACAGGTTGCAAAAGGTTATGCCAATAAATAACAAAAGGAATGACCCTGGTTACAGTTGGGTCGATAACAAGTTATATTGACCCTGGTTACAGTTGGGTCGGTTTACAAGATACACAAGATACACAGATAATGGGCAACGGTGTACGATGGTTGTATTGGGATCTGTAACTGAGGTGGCTGGTCCCTTACTGGGAAGGGTTGTTGGTTAGCCACGTTTTTATGCTGGCTTTGAAGGTGAGGAAGGAGGGTTTCTGTTTGAGGGTGAAGGGGATGGCATTCCAGCGTTTAGCTGCTTGAACTGGGAAACTGGCGCCGCCTGCTGATTAAAGGTTATATCTTGGGATCATTAGGTTTGAAGAATTGGAAGATCTGGTGATGCGGGTGGGTTGGTGGGGGCAGAATTTGTCTGCGAGATATTTCGGTGCAGAATTGGTGAGGCATTTGTGCGTGATGGCCAGGGTGCGAAGGGTGATTCTGTCGCGGATGGGCAGCCAGTTAGCGTTTTGTCTGTGTGTGGAGATGTGGCAGGATCTCGGGAGGCTGAGAGCTGCTCTTAGTGAGTTATTCTGGAGCACCTAAAATTTGTTGAGGTTATGTTCCGAAGTGCAGAGGAATAGTGTGTTAAAATAATCAATTTTGGAGAGAGCGAGTGCTCTGGCTAGAGTTAGGCAGCTACTTGTAGATAGGAAGGGTTTGCAACTATATATAAGTTTGTTTGGATGAACAGGCGTAGCAGAATATTGGTAAGAGGTTCATTTTGCAGGCCATTATGCGCCCCATCAGTGAGATTTCCTGGGATGCCCAGTGTTTCAAGTCATCCTCGAATTCTTTGAAGAGCTTGGGGAAATTAGCTTGAAATGTATCCCTCGGGTTTGCGGGGATCTGGACCCCTAGGTAGGGGATGGACTTTCTCTTCCATATAATTGGGCACATTGGGATCAGGGCCTCCCGTTCCTCCGGGGAGAGACCTATGCCCAGGGCCACCAATTTGGCAAAGTTGATGGCGAAGCCAGTGACCTTGCCGTAGCTAGCTATTTCGGCTAGGGCATGTTGTAGTGAGGTCCGGGGTTCCGAGATCGTGAGTAGCACGTCATCTGCGTATATAGTGCGATTTTGTGCTGTGACAAATTGGAGTGAGGGCCCCTGATATAGCTGTTCTGTCTGATCCTTTGGGCGAATCGTTCCATAATGAGCGCGAACAGCAATGGGGATAGGGGGCAGCCTTGACTGGTCCCGCAGGTCAGGGAGATCGGGGCAGAAAATGAACCATTAATTCTGAGGACAGTTTTTTGGTGCTTTGTAGTTAGTTAGCCAGGACCATTGTCTGGAATGCCGGGCCAAATCCAAAGGCCTCCAACGTAAGATGCATGAAGGACCAGTCCACCTTGTCGAAGGCTTTGGTGGCGTCAAGAGCCATCAACACCAGCCCTTGGAGTTGCGCGTGGCTAAGTCGACCAGGTTCAGGGTTCTGTGTACATTATCGCCTGTAAATCTGTTTAGGATAAAGCCTGTTTGGTCAGTGTGGATTAGGTCAGGCAGCACGCGCGCCAGTCGGTTAGCCAAGATCTTGGAATATAGATTGGTGTTGATGTGGCTATTGGCCTGTAAGAGGCTGGGTCTCTCGGGTCTTTCCCTGGCTTAGGAAGGAGGATTGTGGTGGATTCTTGCATTGAAGGGGTCACCGTCCCTGTTTCTCTGAAGGAATTGAAGAGTGTCACCAGGGCGGGGTGGCGGGGGGGGTTCAGCTGGAGTTTAAAGACTTAGTAAAATCTCGTGGAGAAACCGTCGGGGCCTGGGGCCCGAGGTTTGAGACACTTAATAGCTTCTTCGACCTCACCTTAATTGGGGACTCCAGACTTTCTCTAGGCAAGTCGTGCAGTTGGGGGAGGGCCGCCTTCCGTAGGTAATCTTTCTGTTCGTTCTGGTTCCGAGAGGGTGCCGTCATTACCTGGGACAGATGTTCTGCTTCCACGTGTAGTTTTTTTGGGTTCCGCCTATTGTATTATCCCCTGTGAATCTCGGAGGCCCACAATGGTACTGTTACGTTTTGCCTTGGCTAGTTTGGCTACCAACAACTTGTTAGCCTTATTGTTCTTGACGTAGTAAAATTGTTTGGCTTTGGCCATGAGATGGGCTGTTTGTTCGGCGTAATGAGCCTCTAGTTTTTTCCTGGCGATGCGGGTGGCTCGCTGTGTCCTGGGGGACCAGCCTTTCTTCTTATGAGTCTCTTCCGCAGTTTTGAGTTCCTCCTCCAAGGCTAGGCGGGCCTGCAGTATGTTGCGATGAAATGCCACCCCTTGTGCGATTATCTCACCCCTGATTACCGCCTTTAGGGCGTCCCAGGTGTTTGCGGGGGAGGTGTCTTCTACTGGGTTTTCCTTGAGAAAGTTTTTGATCGCTTTTGCAGTGTGTCCCTGAGCGCCATTTCATTGAGCATTGGGTCATATAGTGACCATCTGAGGGGGGGGGGGAGTTGGGCTTTGGTATGTCTGCTCGGATTTCCATGGTTACTGGGGCGTGGTCCGACAGAATCTGGGGGCCAATGGATACCTCTTCAGTGTAGGTGAGCACCTGGGCGGACGTCAGAAGGAGGTCTATCGTTGAGAAGGTCCGATGGACATAGGAGTAGAAAGAGTAATCTTTTTCAGAAGGATGGAGGATCCGCCATGAGTCTACCACTTTGAGTGTTCTGAATAAGCGTAAGAGGCTGAGTGCTTGAGTGAAGTCTCCGGGAGTAGGGGGGGTGGCATCTGTACCTCGTGTGGTCCGGCACACCGTTAAAGACTCCCCCGATGATAGTTTGGCCTTCTATAAAGTGGGATAAGGTGGCGCCCAATGAGTCGTACAAAGCTGATTGCCCAGTGTTGGGTGCATATATCGAAGCAAAAGTGTAGATGTCTCCCAGCAATTGGCACTTGACTGCCATGAATCGGCCTTCCGGGCATGATTTAGTATCCAAATTTGAGGATTCAGACCCTTTCTGAAAAGGATTGCTGTGCCGCTTTTCTTGGAGCTCCCTGAGACGAAAAACTGAAGTGGAAAAAGTCTGGCGCGGAGCCGTCCCCAATCTTCCGGTAGCAGGTGGGTCTCCTGTATCAGAGCTACTGCTGTGTCCTCCTGGAGCTTTTTCAAGATCGACTTCCGTTTAGCGGAAGAGTTCAGCCCGTTGACATTCAGCATAAGGAACTTTAGGGTCTGATGTCCCCTGATGTGCTTGATCCGCCCCTGCTCTTATGTTCGGGGGAGGTGGTGCCAGTGAGGTGTTGATTAGAGAGCATCCCGGTGGTATGTTAGCCAGGGGTCACCTTGCTCTTAGGGTTTTAACATGTGCCCCAACGGGGAGCATAACTTTTACTGGTGGAGGGGCCAATTTTGTGAGTGTGGCCATCCCCCTGGCCAACCGGGTCAATCGTGGAAATACGAGATTAACAGAGTTCCAAGGACTCAGAGTTGGAATGTACCTTGGAACTGGGCATGGGCCGTGGGCAGGGCCCGCTGCGTCGAACGTGATCCTCCGTAGCCGGGTCAGGGCCAGCGAGGCATCTCTGTAACGGCGTTTGGAGGACAGCCCCAGAGTGGGCAACCTTCCAGCAGAGTATCTTTTGCACTGGACCATGAGGAACGTCTAGGCTTCGGAAGAACAGCCGATTCCCGGCCTGTGGGTCCTCCGACCTTGGTGAAGTATCCTCTATAGGTGTAGAGGGTCGCATGATCTTGCTAGCGTCTTCAAGGTGGCTGATTCTGCGCAGCGTGCTGTTCTATGAGAATTGTAGAGCGGTTGGGAACAGCCATCTGTACCGAATCTGTTGCTCCTGTAGGAAGAGCGCCAAGGGCCCAATGGCTTTCCTCTTCTGGAGGGTGAGTAGGGAGAGGTCTTGGTAGATCTGGAGAGGTGACCCCTGAAAGGAAAGTTTGTTTCGGGTGCGGCTGTTAGCTGAGAATTGCCTCCTTTGTGGTAAAGAAGTGCACTCTTGTTGTCACATCTGGAGGGAGGTCTGAGTCTACCCCTCATCGTGGGCGCAATCTGTGGGTGCGGTCCAGAAGGAGTTGTGGTTTGTCTAGGTGTGGAAGCAGAGATTGGAAGAAGTCCCCCACGTATTCGGCCAGGTCTTTATCTGGCACAGAAGATTGGAACCCCACGGATTTGGAGGTTTTTTTGCCGAGCCATGTTTTCCAAATCCTCTTGTTTAAACTCCAGGATTTCACACTTATCCTGTAAGGATCTTATGGAGCTTTGGATTTCCCCCAGTACGGTTGTCTGGGCCTGGGAGTGGTTGTCGATCACCCCCAGTCTTTGTTCCATCTCGTTCACCCTTTCATCTGTCTGTTCTAGCTTGGTGGTAAGCTCCGTCATGCAGGATCTGAATTCGGATTTAATGTCGGCCATGAAAGCCTGTATTTCCTCTTTGGTAGCTAAGGAGCCCCGGTCTACTTGGGCTTTTGGTTGGGTGGACATAAGGGGGTCAAGCTTCTTCCCTTTGTCCGTCGTCGAGCACATGGATACGATGTCTGAGTTTTTGCCCACCTTTGGTTGCTTCGACATTGCTGCAGATCTGGTTCCTGAGGTGGACTTGAAGACCCTCTGAGGTGTGGATGGAGGGTGTTGAAGTGGAAAGCACGGTTCTGGAACTGGTGATTGGCGGTCTCGCAGGTTCCGTGGGTTGTAGTCCCCTGCTGTGGAATGCAGACCCCTGGTGTTATGTGTTGGGGGGGGGGGGAGCAGGGTGGGCCGGGGTGCCCCAGGAAGCAGGGTCAGCAGAGTGGGAAGAGCAGGGGCGCTTCAAATGACCTTCAATATTCCGCTTGGGTGACCGGGAAGGGCCGGCCGAGGCTTGATCCAGGCAAGAGGACATGGACTTGATATTAATGGATACGCTTTATGCGTGGAGGATGTTGCCTCATTCCGCAGATAATATTCGCTGGGATGAAGGAGTCCGTGGGTTGAGGGCCCCCACCATTGTATGGAGGCAGAGTGGGCCGGGGCCCCCCAGGAGGGAAAGAGCTGCCAAAGTGGGGGCAGGGCTGTTTCAGAAGTCCCTTAGCCCCCGGGGGTGGGGGGGAGGAGTGTCCAGACAGGGCCAGCCGGGTCCGGTGCGTGATAGGGGAGGTGCAATTCCCAGCGGAAGAGCGGGGTCACCTCAGAGGCCGCACCCCAGACTCCCCCCTGCGGGGTGAGTACTGGACCCTCAGCCGGCATCGGTGGATCTCCTGGACCAGCTGCGGCCCACCCCGTCGTGGAGCAGAAGTGTTGTGGCGCTGGGGGGAGGCACCTGCCACGTTGTGGGGCCCCTTCTGGTAAATCGGGGTTGGCCGCTGTGGGAGGTCCAGTCCTTCACGTGGGTAGTTTGTTAGACGGGCACAGTGCCCGTATTAGTCCCCTGCCTGCACCTGCATATGAACTGGGGGGGCCTCCAGACACCCACGGGACTGCTGAGGATAGAGGGGATCCCCCTCATGAACGCCATCTCATGCCCGCAGAACACCCACACGCTCCCAGGGGCTTACTTGGAGCGGGACGAGGCAGCCAACGTGGCACAGGAGCGTCAGATCCAGGAGGCTCAAAGGAGGCGGCGGTGTTGTCAAGACCCGCGTGCAGCGGTGCGCGGGGGGCCCCATGTCAGGATCATTGTGGGGAGATCTACAGGCTGTATGCTGCCTCTGGAGTCGATGGGTCCCTCGCCGAAGCCTATATCCTCTGAGTGCCGGGTTCTCGACGGTGGCGGAGGGGCTGCTGTTTTCGGAGCCCAGGGGGCCTAATTCCTGGTTCCGCTCGGCTCCGGAGTAGAGATCGCCGTGAGCAGCGGAGGTTCAGACACCCCCAGGTGGGATTCAGGGGGGTTTATTTCGCAGGCTTTACATTTGGTGCCGCAGCGGGCCTGTCACGGCGGGCTCTTAAAGGAGCATCCGAGTCAACGGAGCTCCAGGCCACCCCCCCTTTGGTTTTCTTTTATATTCCTGTGATAACGTACTGTTACCAGGATAGAGGGTTATTTTGTATCCTACCTATGCTTTTCTTTTGTGATTAGCACAGCCCACCTCCCACCTTAGGTGGAGGGTTGAGGGCATACATGGTATTTATTTTCTCACTTCTGTAATTTTCTAGTTACAGTGGCAAGTCTGAGTGGCTGGTGGCAGTGGATATTTTCTTGCGACTTTTTGTGATTTTTACATGCAGGCTGTTGCTGCAGCTTCGGTAAAGGACACATGGGTCACCATTAACTTAAAATGGTGCCTGTGTTCTTTTCCTGTCAACACACAATGGCTTGCCCTTTCTTAAGCCTACCTCTGCTAACCTGGGTGGTGGTGGGGGGGGGAGAATCCTGCTCACTCCTTTGTCGGGCTCCATTGGGAAGCCGCCCGGAGGCACCAATGTGTTTGGGAGGACAGGAAGCTGGGAGGATACTGAATCTCCTCAGGTCTTTGGCCTCCAGTGTGTCTGCTGGTATCCAGTTCTAATTGGGTGCCTGGCTGTCCCTTTGGGACAACCTCCACCCAAAGTTTGAATGGTGCATGCATGCTAATTTGCTGGGTTCTTGCATAAAAGGCAAGGGTATTTATGCTGAAGCCAGAGTCGACCACTGGAAGATCCATTCTGAAGAAGAAAGAAGAGGATGCATACAGCTACCTCTAGCAACCGCCAAGCCGACTGAGGGACTGCTGCTGCTCCAGGCCTCTCTTCGGTGCGACAGGGAAGATCCAGACCGGACGACTTCCTCCCTTGGACTGGTGAACCTAACCAGTCTCGAGACAAGCTACGGTTTGAGCCATCCCACAACGTGCTGTGACCTCCCAGGCCTGCAATACCCGAATACCTTGGGACCTCTGGCAGTGCTGCAGTGCATCGTCTCGTCGACGAAGACCGAGAGAAGGAAGAAAGTCTGCCGGGTGACAACCGTCGCTACTACAAAGCCTGTGTCGAGCCTCTGCAACCAAGTGTCGTGAAGATCGCCTGGGCATTCATGTGAGTCTGACTGTCTGCTCCCACCAAGGGTTCTTCACCCAGCTGCCAAAGCCAGATACCCGAACCAAAGCTGCTGTCGTGTTACCTTGGGGATCCGCCGGTGACATTGCTCTTCATCATAGAAGGTGCTGCCTAACTCCTGGGTGCTGCCGGACTCCTTGTTGGTGTTCACTTCTCATAAGCATCTTGAATCACGTTGGGCTGAAATCCTTCAGGTGGCCTACCTAGCCCCCTGAACCCTTTGAATGAAATTCCATTACTTGTTATGAACATGTTTCTTTTGCTATTTTACAAGTTTGACAGCGTCTGCCTTCCTTTGTTCTGCTCCCCAAGAGTCACTGGTGCCCCAGTGGCCCCATCTGACTTTCTGAGACTCTCGTCCCCCAGATAGGGTTGGGCTTCTAAAGAAAAGGCTTTCCTTAAGTTGTTAACCTACTAGCATTGCTAATTAAGTAAATGCTACTCTTATACTTAACTGTAATTCGTCTAAGGTCTACTACTGAAACTGAGTATTGCAACAGCAAATATCCCTTGAATATGCATTTTTGTGAATAATTTATAATTCCCTTAACTGTCTTGATTTGAACATTGGCTTAGTATGTATAAGAAATAAGCCAATTTCTACTTATACTACAGTTTATAAGTGCTTCCTTGACCAGAAGTGTGCTTAAAGGTCTTTGTACTCGAATATAGTCATTCTCCCTCCTAGACTAAGCCTGGCTGTTCGTCCATTGCTACCAAACCTTTTGGGTAGTTCAGGCAAAACCTAACAGTTTGAGCCCTGTACTCTTAAGAGTGAGTCTTCTATAATCCTACAACAGGTGGCCTTTAGTTAAACTCTTGAACATCCTCCATCTATCTAAATCTGTCTGTATGGATGACCAAAGAATATATTCTCTTGTCACAATAGCATTTTGTCTTGGTCGGTGCTTCTTATGAGATGCTATGGCATGTGCTTGAGCCCATTCCCATCCACATAAGTATGTTTCATATATATGATGAATTGACTGACTGCTACATCCAGAAAGTTCAAATTAAACCCTGACAAAGGGTGGAGGTATGCATTTTACAGGAGATGCAGTCTGCATTTATGCAGACCAAAGGAGAAAAGCTTACTTCACTTTCTCAAAAGATAGGTCAAAAAGGTCACCACAGGATTCTCGCATTAGGGTTGGAGCATCTGAAATCTATTGCGAGATTTATTTGTTTTTCCTTTGAGATTTCATTTTGAAACCTCAATTTATGTTATATGCAATGTTTGCTAATTGTCTGTTTCATTCCAGTACAAATCTTTTGCACAGTGCCATGATTATTGACCAGACCCCACTCACCAGAAGATGTTTGGCTGAAGCATTGGCACAACAGTTTTTTGGATGTTTCATATCCAGAATGTCTTGGTGAGTATTGGGTAGAGCTAGAGGAGTCTCTCCTCTAGACATACTGTATTCAATAAAGCATTATGAAGTCACACAATGGTAATAAATGTATCACAGCCATTGTTTCACACAAGAATGTTCAATATTATTTTACCCCATGTTTTTGTGAGAATTCACAAAATTAGATTTATTTTCGACGACGAGAGCACTTTATTCTCAGTGATAGTTTTATATATTTTCAAAAACCGGTACAAATAACTTTTACCTCCTTTTGGTTCTGCCTTTGCTTGAATGGACATGCTTTCTGATATTATGAGCCATTTATTTCTTGTCCTAACCCTCCCCTCACCTTTGATGGAGTCTCTGTCCCTTTCTTTGTCGTTCCTAATGGTTTCTACCCTGTTTGTTAAAGTTTAATGCTTTTTGCCCACTTTAGTTTATTCAACTTGACAGCAACATATACAAGATAGACAATCTCCAAGTTGCCTTCAAATGTGCTGAACAGTATATCCCTCAGCCCCCCTTCCTAGGTCTATTGAATGCCCACTGCCAGTTTGGTGTAGATCCTTACAATTGGTAGACTTGGGAGAGCTTCTAGTTCAGATCCTGGATAAAAAGAGGGCTCCTGCAGCCATTCTTAAGTTCAACGTTAGTCAAGTCTTTTACGAAAAAGAAAAGCCCATTGACAACCAGAGACCCCTGCAGCTGACCAGCAACCACTCCAGTGAAGTCCCAATGAAGCTTCCACTTCATCATTATATCACGAGATTAATAAGGCGGAAGAACGCTTTAACTGCACCCTCATGCATGTGTCAGAATTCCTCTTCACTGGTTGACCCCGTAGTGTAGAAGAATTCTTCCCACCAATGTACCCCTCTGAATGGTAACAATACACATACAGAGGGATCAATTAATTGAAAGATGTTTGGATATCCCTCCGAGACCACCGTAGCTGTAGAAGGAAAGAAGCACAATTAGTATCCAAGTATACTGTGTGGCTTCACTAAATACTAACACTCCTCCCACACTAACCTGCTCAATGATAGAATTGATCCTAAGAAGATTAACCACGATTTGAGCAGGAATCGGGGAAATACTAGGAATATTCTGCAAAAACAAGTGACCTCTCTGGTTACAATCCCTTTTGATACTAAACTACCAATAACAAGAAAAGACACAGAGATTCTTACCAGAGGGATTCCAGGGTTGATTGCAAACGGTAACGATTCGTGATGAAAGAGAAAGAAAATTTCCGTCTGAGTTAGAAGGAATACGAGAAGCCAAAGTGTTCTGCAGTTTTACCAAATGGTGAAACAACTCCCGCGATGCAGCGGACGCTGTCCCACGGAGCAGCAGAGGCTGTTTCGCTGGACGTCAGAGGCCTTCCCACGTCGCTCCCGCGGTGCAGCTGATGCTGTCCCGCGGCGCAACTGATGCTGTCCCGTGGCGCAGCGGAGGCTGTCCCGCGGCGCAGCTGAGGCTGTTCCACGAAGTAACAGATACTGTGTTAACAGTACAAGAAGTAACAAGAAATAACAAGAGTAACTGAAGTCAACAACTCCAAAAGAAATCCTTTAAACAATCCGGGTCAAATCCATCCGAGCAAACTTAGACTGAGGATTAGGCAATAACAATATACAAGGGCAGAAGGCAAGGGTAGAAAACCAGTAAATCACTGAAGCACCAAAACAGACTAGGAATATCCAAAAGCAAGGTCAGGTCAGAGAAGCAAAGGTTCAAGATACCAGGTAAACAAGATGCAAGGTCAGTAAACAAGTAGCGCCAAAAATGCTCGATCAGAAGCACTGAGCAAGCGGGGGGGGCGGGGTTAAATACCCAATATCACATGATCACCGCCCTGAACCAGCACGCACGTTGCGTCTCCTTAGCAACGCATTGCTAAGCTTCCATGGCAACCTCCAGCCGCCTCGGAAGGCCGAGGTTCGAGGTATTCCTCCCCGTGAAACACTACACAAAGTTTGGCTGATTCCTGTGTTTTTCCTGGTTGCATGAAAAGTATGTACACCATTTCGAGAACCTGCGCGCATAACAGCATGGAATCAGGATGTCTCTGGAGGCGGGTATTAGTTTGGAGAGTACATTGTAGAAGACAGTCTGTGCATATAGGTTAGTGGCTAATGCCACCCCTGGTTTGATCCCGTTTGAAGTTTTTACGTGAAACCCACACACGACCATGAGACAGCTGTGGTTCTCAAGGGCGGGTTTTGTGGATTGTGCTGAACGGAAGTTGAGAGAAGACTTGCAGTGTAGGGCTACAACGATGAAGGGGCGATAGGATATACTGAAGAATGTCAGTACTGAAGAATGTCAGAAGAGCGAAGTCTCAGAGGGAGAAAGTGCACTGAGGTTAGTGCCGAAAGGGCATAGTAGGTTATGGGGGCGCAGAAGGTCCGAAGAGTGTTGAAAGATGTAGTGGTGTTGGAAAATGGCAGTGTGGGGAATAAGAGTAAGACTGCCAAGAAGGGAGACCTATAACTGCTGGTCTGGCACCCCCACTAAAATGTGCAGGAGTCCGTGGGAGAGGTGCAACATTGGTCAAGCTTGTCAAGAATCATGTTGCACTGCTGGGTGCATTGTATATAGTTAAGTGGTGGTGTGCATTCCAGGTTGGAATGATTGGGAGAGTGTGAATGTTGAGAGAAGATGTTTTGATTGGAAAGTGGGCAGTTGAGCCCAAGAGGAGGATGCAGCATGAGGTTACTCTGGGGGGCCTCCTTACCCTTATACTGTTAGATTTTGAGAAAAACTAATTAAAGAAGCAACTACCCACCTTGGTGTCCTGTCTTCCTTTAGCAATGTAGAAGTCGATCCATCTCTCCATGAAGCCCCCACTACTAGACTGGTTTCCTCATAATGTAGAGCCTTCCAAGTGTCCAGTTCCATGATCCTTGTACTGCACGCAGGTAGGAGATGATATTGCTCTAGTTTATATTGCTGCACATTTTTCCTACATAAGCTGTTTATTTAAATGTTTATCACATTATTCCTGGTTGGTTGACTTAGTTAGCGGGTGAAAGGCCACTAGCACTTTGCATAAGGCAGACAAGTCTTTTGTAGCCCCTATTTTCCAGTCCTCGTACAGGCAAGGGTGTCCACTTCCCTCACCCTAGACAAGGGGCAGTCCCAATGAGAACCACCTCCCCCATTTCCCAGGCCAGCTGCACAGGGATGGGTGCTGCATCTGGGATCCCTCTTTATTTATAAAACATAAATTGTTCTATTATTAAAGAATCCTATTCCATTTGAAGCGTGAAGCTGGAGGATGGCCTCCTTGGGTGGTTTCACTTCCCTGGGCAGCCGCAGGCAGGTTGCCATTTCTTCCGCTACCCAACGCCAGGTTTCCTCCCACCATTCCTTTCTACAGACTACAGACGTACAATTCTACATGGTGGTCAGTCAAAATCTCGAAAACAAAATCTCGAATGACAAAAAGCACGAAACAAAAATCTCGGAAAAAAAAAATATCAAATTCTTTATTTATTTATATATGTTTTTGGGGTCAGGTAAGTAAAAAAAAGGGGTAAAATAAAAAAAATGAAAAAAAGGGGGGTTAGAGGGGAACCCCCCCATTTTGAAAAAAAAAACGCATTGAAAAAAAAATTCGATATTTTTTTTTTCGGCCTTTTGTTTTGGAGATTTTTGTTTTCGAGATTTTTTTAATCTATATTATCACTATGAACCATCACCCGATGTGAGAAGTAGGACGCACGACGCCCATAGCCTCAGTTCAGTTTTTTACGCGAACGTGTTCGCTTTGTGAATCTCAGTACGCCTCGACTCGTTGGAGTTTGCTGTTTTCAATTCTCGGTTCGTTGAACCTGTTCGGTTTGTTGTGAAGACCTGTTTGTGGCGATGTCTTTCTCATCTTCAACCCCGCGTCCGGGCTTCAAGAACTGCGGGGACTGTGGGTCCAAGATGTCGGTCACGGACTCGCACGACGCCTGCCTCTGGTGCCTCGGGGAGGCCCACGATACGGACGACTATGTCGACTGCCAGTCGCTCACGCCGAAGGCCTTGCGGGAACGCAAGAAGAAGCTGTCGGTAGGCCGGGTGTCTAAGCCCCGGAAGTCGAGGTCTGCGGGGCTTTCAACGGATGACTCGAGGGGTGACTCCACGTCATCGTCAGAAGTCCAGTGGGTCTCCTTCCAGGAGTCGGTCTCGCCATTCCTCCGCCTCTTCGAGGCATTCCCGGAAGCGCCGGCATAGGTCGCTTATCCCTCCATGCAAGCGACACCAGAGGAATGGGCTTCCTTCGGGAAGCAGATGCTAGTGATTCTTGAATCGCAGGGCACCGGTCCGTCCGTGCCTCCGAGTGGGGTCAGTCGGCACCGGTCGAGAGACACCGCCCGTACGCCTTCGGGCTCGGGTGGTCGGCATGGCTCGCGGGAGAGGCCCTGCTCGGAGTAGCCGTTCTCGCCAGGCCCGTTCCAGGTCCCGGTCCTCGACGTGCTCGAGACCACGTGATCCTGTGCCGTCTTCGAAGAAGACGTCGACGCTGAGGTCGTCGACGATTTCTCTCGAGGCTCTGCCTCCGAGGGGGTCGTCGACGCCGTCGGCGCCTAGGTCGTCGAGAGACACGCTCGGAGCTCCGGCTTCGAGGCCTGTGTCTACGCCACCGAAGCTGGCGGCGCTGCAGCTGACGTCGACGCCGATTTGCTTGACGTCGACAACTTTTCTGTCAACGCTGACACTGACTCGTTCGGCACCCTCGACGCCTTTCGAGGCGGTGGTGTCGGAGGGGCCCTGTGGCACGGGGTTTGCCCCTAGAAAGGCTATGGCTAAGGTCAGGCACTGCTTTGATCCACAGAGGTTTTCCTCTCCCTGCCTGGAGTACATTTCAGAGGGTGATGAAGGCTCTGATGGGGGCTTGGTTCCGGTTCCAGATGACCTTATCTCGGGCCATAGCCAGTTTGATGATCTGCGGCAGTCGCTGCATGATGCCAGTGGACTGGACACCTCTCCAGAGGTGGAGTTTTGTAGGCCGGAGCCTGGCACTCATGCCGATTCTTCATATCGGCGCCTTATGTCTCGGGTCACCGAGTACTTGGGTTGGTCAGCTCCCCCAGGGGAGTTCGTTCAGGATGATCTCACGGACATCCTTGATCTCGGTCCCCCCACTGACCCGGTTTTGCCTTTTCATATGGCTCTGCAGAGAAGGGTGGCGGCGGCTTGGACTGCTCCGGAGAGTCTCCCGGCAGTGGGCAAGTCTTTGTCGCGAAAATACCGTCCAGCCAGTAGCGGCCCCTGCTACTTGTCTAGGCACCCCTCTCCGGAGAGTTTGGTGGTGCAGGCGGCTATGGCCCCGGCAAAGCAGGTGTCGTATCCTACCATCCCTCCGGATAGGGACGACAAACGTTTTGACGGCTGGGCGAAGAAAGTGTTTTCTTCTGGGGGTATGGCGCTTCAGGAGGCCAACTCCATATGTGCCTTGTCTCGTTTCACACACACTCTGTGGAACTGTGTTGCATTAGCGGCTGAACATATTCCCGAAGGGGACGAACGGGATGGTTTCCTTTCTATGGTTCAGGATGGCAAGGATGCTATGTGGGAGGCCGTTCAGTCGGGTTTGGACTTGGCGGATTGTGTCAGCGGGTCCATGGCGGCGAGTACCGTAATGCGCAGGTTTGCGTGGTTGCGGAAGTCTGGGTTAGCTCCTGATGTGCAGTCCTGGCCCCTCAACATGCCCTTTGACGGTGAACAACTTTTTGGCAGCAAGGCTGACGAGAGCCTTGAGAGGTTGCAGACCTCCAAAGCTGCAGCGAAGTCGTTGGGCGCTGCAGTTCGCCAACCTCTGCCTTTTCGTCTTAGGGGACAGCAATGGAGGGGAGGTTCCTTTCGCTATTACTCGTCCTTCAGTAAAGCGAGGGGAGCTAGCAGTCAAAGAGGCCATCGTAAGAGTGCCAGAGGTGGAAATAAAGGTACTCGAGGTGCCAAGGCCGCTCGGGCAGTTGCCTCTTTACCCTCAGGCAAAGCCGCAGCTGCTACCACTCAGTCATGAGGCCAGGTCCCATGGTTCGTCGGTTGGGGGAAGGTTGGCGCAGCATCTTTTAGAGTGGCAAGCCATTATTTCGGATGTGTGGGTTCTGGAGATCCTAGCCCACGGCTACTGTCTTCCTTTTCGGCAGACAATCCACCAGAGAACCTCTCTATGAAGTGTCCGGATCCGCTCTTTGCGCAGGAAATTCAAGCCCTGCTGGAGAAAAGCGCCATAGAACTGGTGCCTGTAGCGGAGAGGAACAAGGGATGGTATTCCCCTTATTTTTTGATTTCAAAGCAAGACGGGGGATTGAGACCCATCATGGACTTGCGTGGTTTGAACAAACTCCTCAGGAAGGACAAGTTCAAGATGGTGACTCTTTCTCAAGTCCTCCAGGCCCTTCAACTTCAGGACTGGTTGGTGTCTCTCGACCTCAAGGATGCTTACTTCCATGTGCCGATCCATCCCAAGCACAAGAAGTACCTGAGGTTCGCGGTTGGCGACTCGCACTTTCAGTTTCAGGTCCTGCCGTTCGGATTGACCTCCGCCCCAAGGGTTTTCACCAAGCTCATGGTGGTGGTGGCAGCGCATCTCAGGAAAGGGGGGATTCACGTCTACCCCTACCTGGACGATTGGTTGATCAGGGGGAGCTCTCCCGAGCAAGTCCTGGATCATCTGTCCGTCAGCTGCCACTCCGTTCACAAGCTGGGCTTCTCCCTCAATTTAAAGAAGTCCCATTTGACACCAATGCAGCGGCTCCAGTACATCTGAGAAGTGCTCGACACGTCCCTGGGGCAGTGTTTTCCTCCCCAGGTGAGGGCTCTTCACATTCAGCAGATGGTGCACAAGTTTCAGTTTGCCCAGGATCTCCCAGCGTCCGAGTTCTTGAGACTGCTCGGCCTCATGGCATCCTGCATTCTTCTGGTGCCAGAGGCTTGTCTGCGGATGAGATCTTTGCAGTGGGCACTCAAGCTCCAGTGGTCTCAGTCCTCCGGCAGGCTGTCGGATCCTGTTCAGGTGCCGCCCTCAGTGGCCCGGGACCTTCTGTGGTGGGCCGTCAAGGGCAATCTGATGAAGGGGGCCCCATTTTGGCTGCCCTGGCCGGAGGTGACGATCGTGACGGACGCATACCTCACGGGATGGGGAGCTCATGCCAACGAGTTGAGTCAGCGGTCGTTGGTCTCCGTCAGAGTCCAGACTCCATATAATCTGTTGGAGCTGAGGGCCGTCAGGCTAGCCCTGAAGGCTTTTTTGCTGACTGCGCGGAAAGAGTGTCCTGATTCTAACGGACAACACGGTGGCCATGCACTACCTCAACAAAAAGGGGAGGGGGGGGGGGCAGGGTCACTTCCGCTGTGCAGGGAGGTGATGCAGCTCGAATTCTGGGCCATCCAGCAGGAAGTTTCGATCTCGGCTATTCATCTGGTCGGAGACGACAACGAGATGGCGGACGCTCTGAGCAGGCAGAGCTCGATCTCTCACGAGTGGGAGCTGGCTCAGGAGATTCTCCTGGAGATCTTTGCCCTTTGGGGGACCCCTCAAGTGGATCTCTTTGTCTCCAGTGTCAACCGGAAGTGTGAAAGGAATTTCCTCTAAAAGGAGCCTTAGGAGACGCGTTTGTGGTGGAGTGGTCATTCCCACTGCTGTACGCGTTTCCTCCAGTCCCCGTCATCCCGCAGTGCTGCGGAGGTTCGGTTCCCGGATGATCCTCATTGCTCCGGCGTGGGCCCGGAGGACGTGGTACCCGGACCTTCTAGACTTGTCCATCTGCCCTCCACGTCGTCTTCCCTACCGAGACGATCTGCTCTCACGGGAGGGGGGGTCAGGTTCTCCATTCAGAGGTCAGTTCCTCAATCATCACGCTTGGCTTCTGAAAGGTTGAGGTATAAGGATTGTGACCTCCCTGAAGACGTGATGGAGGTGTTGCTCTCGGCCAGGCGGCCGGCAACAAAGTCTGTACCATTGCCGTTGGAGAAAGTTCTGCGACTGGTGCAGAGTTGAGAATGTGGATCCTTTTGAATGTGACATTCCCATGGTTCTGTCTTTTTTGCTTTCTTTGGCCCACAGGGGCTTGCAAGTGGGGACCATTAAAGGTTACCTGGCGGCGCTGTCCATATTTAAGCGCTCGTCTGAGGAGTGTTCCTATTTTAAGATTCCTTTAATTTTGCAGTTTTTGAAAGGGCTCTCTAATATGTTCCCCTGTCACCTTTTCTGGCGCCAGGTTGGAATTTGAACCTTGTTCTTAAGTTTCTTATGGGTGCTCCGTTTGAGCCTTTACATTCTTGCCCTTTGAGGCTGTTGACTCTGAAAACTGTGTTTTTGGTTGCGGTTACTTCCGCTTGCAGAGTGAGTGAGTTACAGGCACTTTCAGTTAAGCCACCCTTCACTGTGTTTCATAAGGACAGGGTGGTCTTTGGAGTTCGTCCTTTTTTTCCGAAGGTGGTTTCGGAATTTCATTTGAGCCAAAAGGTTGTTCTTCCGGCGTTCTATCCTCCTCCACATCCTGGTAAGGAAGAGGAGAGGCTCCATAGGCTTGATCGTTGGAGAGCGTTTGGGACAAGCTGTGACGAAACAGACTTTGTCTCGTTGAATTATTTTAGCTATTGCCGAGTGTTACCGCTTGGCGGGTAAGGACCCTCCAGCTGGCTTGCGGCCCATTATACCAGGGGAGTGGCTGCGTCTACTGCCCTGCAGAGGGGAGATCCTATTAGTCACATCTGTGATGCAGCCACCTGGGTTTCAGTACATACTTTTGTACGTCACTACTCCCTCGATTCCATCAGAGGGCAAGATCTGGCCTTTGGCAAGGCAGTTCTCTGTTCTGCAATTTGATTGGGCATGCTAAATTTGTATTCTAAATTCTTTCCCACCTCCTTGCTTGGTACTGCTTTGGGAGTCTGTCATAGATATGGAATACGTCGGAGGACCCAATCCCCTCGAAGAACAAGTTACTTTCTTACCTGGTAACGTTCTTTCGATGGGATGGTCCGATGACGTATTCCATATCGCTCCCTCCCTGCCTTTCCCGCTGCAGAATTTCTTTTGCGATTGCAGCTTGCGTTCCGCAAGGCCTTGTTTGTCTGACTGGCAGAAAACCGGTGGCACACGTTCTGGGAAAAAACTATAACTGAGGCTATGGGCATCGTGCGTCCTACTTATCACATCGGGTGACGTCGGCCGTCGGAGGAGGTCCTCGGGGACGGCGAATCGACGTCATCGACGCAGACGCCAAAGATTTTCCGAAGCAGCACAGCTGTGGCCATTACCTGTCATAGATATGGAATACGTTCATCTATGACCATACTTGTAACTATAAACATAAATATATGCATTAAACTACAAGTTATATTATAGAGCTCTGCTGCTCTGTCAGTCCGCCTGCTGATTCTTCTCCAAACTTTCTCACCATTGATCTCTCTCCCATTCCATCTTTAAGCTTCCACATTATGGTTCTGCTCCAGCATTGTGGATTCCAACATGGATACCACACATCCACCTTCTTTTCGCAGGCAGCTCTCACCCCACATAGTCCAGCAAGTACTCTGGCCTCCTCCTCCATCTTCCCCATCTGGTTGGCACCAGTCTTTACAACTTCTCCTGTCTTCGCCCAAGTCTTTATGATCTCCTCCTTCCCTAGTTAATGTATCTATTAAGGATCTTTGTAAAAGATGAACGGAGGCTGATTGAGGTAACTCCTTTTAGTTTATTAAATAACGAGCCCGCCGGAATAACACGGCACAATGCAGCTCTTTCAACCGCCGCTGCCGTCACGCGAACCCTTGCGCTTCGAATCCAAACAAAGAGGCAGAGCTCGCGTGACGGCGCGCGGACAAAACGCACACCAGTCTCCACATATCTTCCCCCTCGGAAAAGAAAAAAAAAAATCTCCCACATTGATATACAATTTGAACAAATAATAAATAAAACACGAAAGAACAACTGTGAAACTGACCAAAAAGTTATAAGTATATCTTAAACACAGCTAATGAAACTACTTGAGACACATAATCCTTCATCCAGGCAGGTTTAGACCTCAACCTGCCCGGAGCATCATAACTCCAATTCCTCACAACATTTTCTTCACTGCCGATATTAACTCGCTTGTCTGTCTTTCTCACACTTTCGTTCACACCATGTACTTTCGCAATCCTTCCTTTTGACCATACCTCACCACCTTCCAAAATCACCACTGACTTCTTGACAGCAGATATCTTCTTAGGCCCTAAGTACTTACTTACACAACATTTGCTCACCAACCTGGGATTTTTCACATACACATCTTCCCCAACTTTCCACTCTCGTTCCTTCACTTTTTCACGTGCATTGAAGTCAGCTGTATTTTTCTCCTGACTAGCATTGATGAGTCTCGTTATTTGAGCCCTATCCACATGAACCACTTTAGCCACACCCAACCAACCAGGACACAACTTTGTTCCTGGCTCCCTCCCTTTCAGGGATACAAAGGGCGACACTCTTGTCACCGAATGAGGAGTGGTTACGTAACTCCATGTCAACAAATTAAAGATTTCCCTCCAAGGTTGCCCCGCTCTCATCGCTAATTGCAAACCCTCTTTCAACCAACGGTTGACCCTCTCCACAAGTCCATTCGCCCTGGGATGATATACTTCTTTAATCAGTTTCCAAGTGTAACATCCAGTTTCTAGAGTCATTATTCATCAGATGGTAAAGTCCAGTTCTCATAGACAAGCACTGGCATCCTCTCTCTCAGGCCACATCTCTCAACACCCCTAAGAGAACACCAGTCACACATAAACATTCTAACCAGTAACATTCCATTGTCAATCATGACCCTCACTCCAGATTCCATTAGGATGCAGGACAAGACCAGATCCTTACATATCTCCCCTCCTTAGAGATATCAAAAAGACAGCCAGTTAACTCAAGCATAACAGCTATATACAGCGCGTCCACACACACACACACACACCCCCACCCCCACCCCCACCCACACACACACACCCACAAGTTCGATGCACCTGCATCATCTCTCCAAACTAAGAAGCGCCGTCACGCGAGCTCTGCTTCTTTGTTTGGATTCGGAGCGCAAGGGTTCGCGTGACGGCGCACGGACAAAACACACACCAGTCTCCACAATCTTCAATTCTGTTCATTCCCATACTCCTTTGCATCCTTGCACAGCTTTTTGCACGGTATCAGTCCATGTTCTGTACTCTCCCGACCATTCGCCTCTACTACATTTAACATCACTCACAGCACTTGCATTGGTTGTGACCAACTCAGCAAACTCTTTTTCATTGAGCTGGATTACAGTATTCACACCCAGTAACCTGTCTTGTGATGTATCACCACTCGCACACCCACTCTGTCATGTGCTATTTTGTTTATCTGGGTCTCCCTCGTCTTTCTCCCCTCTCTCCTTATCTACCACTACAAGGATCTCCTTGCCACACCCATGGGGGCGTTAGTTTAGTATTTGGTCTCCTTCCTCTCCTAAATTCAAATGGAGACACTCCTGTTGTTCACTGTGTCGTAAACCTATGTGCTACCACTGCATCTTGAATTGCCAATTTCCAATCCTTGCCATTAGCTACTGTCAGGAACAATTTCTCTTTAGGCAACTTGCTCTCCATATTCTATGGCCCCCAAACTATTTGCTTTGTTTTTGAACCTGTCCTGACTTTTTACACGAGGAAACTGATCAGTCCTTCAGACTATCAGTACTGGGAATATGTGTTTCCCTTTTGTCTTTTTACCTTTTTTGGTAACCTTTTAACAGTGCACATAGCATCTTACATTGCAGTCAAGTGGGGATACTTTTGTCTCACCCTAGTCTTTTACACTTGGGATTTTTAGTTACTTTTATGTGTGCTGTGATAAGCTGGATGGTGTCATCACTTTTTTCCAGATGGTGGCTTCTCCCCTTGCGACCAGGTGATGGTAGCCGCTACCTGATCCTGATGGCGGCTAAATGAGGGAGGATCACATGGGAGAAGGCGACCCTGGGGACAGGGGGTGTTATGATATCATCGGACAAGACATGGTATCCCCCTTTCTCGTTTAAAGATACCCCTGCCATTCCCCATGCCCTAATGGCATACTGTTATCCCTCCCCTCAGCGACCCAACAAAAATACTGAAAATATCTTTCCAGGTTCTGCACATAAGATATCAAGGACTGACTTGACCTTCAAGATCACCAAAATCCTCATTCAAGTTATCAGAAACCTAGTTTTATTTTCATAAGTATGAAAGTACCTCCAGCGACCCCCTGTGCCCTATCCCCCCAGTCAACCTACCTAGTCAACTGGGAAAATAGGATTCAGGGGGGTAAGCAATTACAGCGCATTCACCTTCCCCTGTTCACCTTTAAAATAAACATTAGAATAAACTTTGGTTATTCCATTCCATCACTTTTTGATTGTTAGATCTAAAACCTTGTATCTGAAAGATAGGAATAATATTTTATGTACCTGTAACTTGAATATCTTTTGGAACATTTTCATCACCACAAGAACTACTTCTACATCTGTCCCCTCTCCTAAGAAGAAGCTTCGTGACTTTTGGCCACAAGGCGCTACACATCATAGGGATTGGACCTATAAAGTTAGGGCATATTTCCTGTGAACTGGTTTCATTATACAGCATCACTACTTACCTTATTTTTGTCTAAGTTATTGCATGCATTTATAAAAACCTAAAGGTGACTGTATATATTTTTCATAATTGAGTATTGTGTGATATTACTACCTGCTTGTTTCATTTTCTAGTGTGCGTTTTGGGACCTATAATAAAGTAGATTTGTGCATACCTGTCTAAATTGAATTGTTCTGTGCTTCACTGTGTGGACTCATTGTGGACCCCTGATCCCTCCTCACCTTTGCTTGAGACTAAGCCATGACTGTTCTCTACGCTTACCTTGATTGTGTTTGGTTAACCTCTCAGTTTCCCTGTTCACTATAACTAGGGTGGCCTCCTAAAATCACTATAACTAGGGTGGCCTCCTAAAATCTGTCCACCAGGGAGGGGGCGTGGCTTGGAGCCATGGCAGTCGGACGTGCTCTGTGAGAGCTCCCGGCTGGTGTCACGTCGCCACGGAAAATGCCTGGTGAACACTAGATCTTCTCGACCCACTCTTCAGCGATCGACAGCTGAGATGCTGCGGAACACTTGGGCGGCATGACGGAGCCCTACCGACGCGGATTGCAGAGATCTGCCGCCTGCGACACACCAATAGGGTGCGAGGGACGTAGCAAGATGGCGGCCGCCTCCCCAGCCCGGCACTAAGCCCGGAGCCTAGGGGTTGGGATCGGAGCACCCCGGGTGCGGGATTGGGCCGGCGGAATCCAGCGACTCGGCCATCACATCGCCCCGGAGGCTCGCCGGCTCCCTTCTGGGGCCCGGCTGCGCCCGAGGGTGAATCCGGCTCCGGGGGCCCCTCCCCCGCCTCTCCTGCTCCGGGGATCGGAGATCGGCGGTCTGCCGTTCCACGCCAGCCCCGCACACCAGCCGATCGATCTGGGCCGCGGTGTCTGAACGGGGGCTGGGTGCCCGGGGGGCCTCCTGGTTTCCTCCCTCCTCCCTCCCGGATAATTACTTCGGCGGCCCCCGTCTGCCTCCTGTCTCCTGTGGGGGCAGACCAGCAAATTGAGCCGATCCGGAGGACATCCAGCCGCGGCGGGCCGTCTGGGGACCCGGCCTCCAGACCAGCATCCCTGCGGAGCGACCCGGGGGGGCCTCCGGCCTGGACAGAGGCCGCAATTGAACAGACGCCCAGGGGCTGCTACGAGCTCACTGCTCACCGGGCCCCCCCCTTGCCTCACTGCCATCGGAAGGAGCCTATTCCTCAACAGCTCCCACCCTTTCCACCTCAACTTCGGCCACAACGCCTCAACTTCAGCTACATAGCCGCCTGGATCTGCCCGCTTCAGTGTGGACGGGGCCCATTCACCTCGGGGCCACGGAGGTCCCATCACCCAGCATACCTCCCAGGGGGGGCTCATCTCCGGAAGTAAGGTAAACCTGGCAACTAACGACCCCGGGGTCTCCCCACGCTTCCTACCCTGCAGGTTGAGCCCGCGCCGGGGCTCCCATCAGCTTCTTCTTCACTCTCCTGAGCCCCTGGACTTCCTTTCGCCACACGCTTCGGGCACACCTCCAGAGAGGGGAGGTAGCCTCCCTAAAGCACTGCTACAAGGTAAGGCGGCACCTGCCGCATCTCGCCCTAACTGGACGCTCTGCTGCCCCCCGGGCCTGGCTGGTGGCCCCTCCGCCCCCGTCATAGCTGCAGGGGCGTCCCCGGGTTGCCATGTCCAAATCGGGCAAAGCCGCCAAACAGACTGATATTTCTACTCTATTAACAATGCCTCCTGCGGGGGAAAAAAGCAAGAGGGTTGAGCGCATGGACGCGGGGATGGGGAACGGCCTCCCCAATGACCAAGTATCACAGGCGGTCACGAAAGCAGACCTCCATGAGCTTCTATCGGCCCTCACCAGGGAATTCCAGAAGGGCACTGAAGAGGTCAAGACCCAAATTACCCGGTTAGACAAGAGAGTGGGGGAGATGGAGGCCAGAACCGAGGTGATTGAGTCTACATTATGTGAGCAGAACTTTGAGATCGGAGAGGGGGCGGACAGGATCAGGGCCCTGGAGTGCAGGTGCGAGGCGCTTGAGGCCAGACAAGAGGACGCTGAAAACCGCTCGAGGCGGAATAACATTAGAATCCGGGGAATCCCAGCTGCAGTCTCAGAGAAGGAGCTCCCATCCTACGTCTCCGACCTTCTCCGCCACATTATCACCCTCCCAGACAACTCTCCCCTGGAGCTGGACAGAGTACACAGGGCTAGGCCCAGGCAGAGGTCCAATGGGGCGGCCGATGTCCTGGTCAGGATTCATTTCTATAAACTCAAAGAGGAGATCATGCAGGAAGCCAGGGCCATGGGCCAGATCCACTTCCGGGACTCGGAGATCGCCCTGTTCCAAGACTTAGCTGCTTCCACCCTAGCCAAACGAAGAGCTCTCAAACCTATGGCCGACTGGCTACGAGAGCGCAAGATCCCCTACCGCTGGAGCTTCCCTTCAGGCCTCTCCTTCACTTGGGAGGGAAAGACTCAGCAAATTCCATCCCCACGGGAGGCTGCAGTGTTTATGAATCCGGACCTGGAGGGGGAGGTCCCAGGGGGCCCGGCCCGCTCCCCCGAGGGGGCCGAGGGGGGGGCTTCTTGCTCCTGGTCCCGGGTGGTTGGCCGACGCAGGATGCGCGGCCCTCCTGTTAGGGGGAATAAAACCAATACCAACTGAGAGGCCGATCTCCCCAGCACCATGCTGGTCCTCTCCAGAGCCTGTCAACACACACTGGCCCGCCTTCTTGGGGGCCAGAGGGCTACCCTAAATACTCACATTTATCTGGCCTACTCGGGTCGCCGCCGACCTACCCTTTGTCCTCACAGCCGGGTGGGCCAGAGCTGCCGGCGGAGTGTTCTCTCGATTTGCAAGATCTTCACCACTACAGCATGAGACCCCGTGGTCTCCGACACAAATGGCGTCCGTGACCCAGCCGACAGCCCTGTTGGTAGAAGGCTGGTCTGGATACCTTTACATGTTAACTGTTTTAAGTTATGTTTTAGTTCATGTTGTTGGTTCTCCTTGGTCGGGGGGAAAATGAGATTCGGAGCTTGGGCTCGGGCGGGAGGTGACGTGGAAACGAAGGTCAAAATACAAGTAATCGGAGTGCCCTCCTCCCTGCACGGCGGCTCCAAGGCAGTGGCGGAGGGTCCACTCAGCGCTGAGGAGGCCCCAGCTCCACAATCCAAAAGATGCCACATAAATCCGCTATCAATCCTACCTAATAATGTCTCAGCCGGATAAGGAACTCTCAATGCTGACCTGGAATGTCCAGGGTCTGAACTCCCCCCGGAAAAGAAAGTCTGTGGAGCACAGGCTTGCTCAACTGGCACCTGATATTATTTGCCTACAGGAGACACATCTCCTCAGGAGCGACGAACGTCGCATTGCCTTCCACCGATACAACAGAAGCTTCTTCGCTTCAGCGGATCTCAAAAAGAGGGGGGTGGCCATCCTGCTAAATCGGGACTTACCTTTGACCAATATCACCACCAAACGGGACCCCGAGGGCCGTTATCTCCTGCTAAAAGGCCTCTTGGTAGAACTACCCATCACCATCGTCGCCATATATTGCCCAAACACCGGGCAAAGCAAATTCCTGCGGAATCTCCTACCAACTCTGTCTGCCTTCAGAGAGGGTCAATTATTCATAGGGGGTGACTTCAATTTGACTCCCGACCCAAATCTTGACAAATCGCTCCCCCCATCGAATGATGATTTCAGCAAAGCCCTGGCCATGGCAGAATTCTTAAGGGAAACCGACACCATAGATGTATGGAGATTGGCCAACATGGGAAAGAGGGACTACACTTTCTTCTCCCACGTGCACCTGGGATACTCACGGATCGATCTCCTTCTAATCTCAAGTAACCTCATTCCCTGCGTCGAAGCCATCCAAATCGGGCTCAGAGCCCTCTCAGATCATTCTCCAGTCACATTGAACCTAAGGGTATCCTGCCTCCCGGAGCCACCCCAGAGGCAATGGAAACTCCAAGAGCACATCCTCTCAGACATCGCAACCAGAACTGAAATTGCGGAAGCCCTTAAGAATTATTTCAGGGAAAACACCACCAAAGACTCATCGCTGGCTATGATCTGGGACGCCATGAAACCTGTCATCAGGGGCACGGTGAACGACTGCACAGCCCAACTCAGACGTCTGGACAAAGTACAACAAGACGCACTCGAAGCAGAGGTGGCAGAAGCGGAAAACACCCTTAAACGAGGCCCGAACAGGAAAGCTAGCCGCATCCGCCAAAGGGCGAAACGTTCCCTAGAAATGCACCTGGCCGACAAAGCTGTCAGAGCGCTAACCTACACAAAACAGTTTTATTATGTGCACAGCAACAAAGCAAACCGGCTCCTGGCTCACAAATTAAAAAAGCTACAAACAAGAAACCTCATCCACAGCCTCGCTGATGAACAAGGGACTCTTCGCTACTCCATCAAAGAGAAAATGGGAATCATGGCTTCTCATCATAGATCGATTATGTCAGGTGCTCCCACCTCCGAAGTAGCACAAGCCAAATACCTAGCTGAAGTACAACCTCCCCTCCCAGGTCCGGAATTTGAGGCCCTGGAATCCCCCTTTTCGGCAGAAGAAGTCAGTGAAACCATAACCAAACTGAAAAACTCAACCCCCGGCCCAGACGGGCTCACTGCCCAATTCTATAAAAAATTTGCATACATCCTAGCCCCCCACCTGGCTACCCTATTTAACTCATTTCTATCCTCAGGCACGACCACTCCTTCCATGGAAGAATCAATCACTGTGCTACTGCCGAAGCCTGGAAAGGACCGGAGCCAGTGCACCTCATATAGACCAATCACCCTCCTGAATTATGACGCAAAAATCTTCACTAAAACCTTAGCGAACAGACTGGCCCCACTGCTCCCGTCTATCATCCACCCGGACCAGACGGGATTTATACCCGGCCGTTGCACCCACGATAATATAAGAAGAACCATCAATGTCATTGAATCAGCCAATAGGAGGGGGCAGGCAGCGATGGTATTATCCTTGGACGCACATAAAGCTTTCGATATGGTTGACTGGGGCTACATCCGAAATTCACTCGTTCATTTCGGCTTCGGCCCAAACTTTATAAAATGGACACTAGCTAATTACCAACACCCCTCCACCAGCCTCAGAATAAACGGAGTCAGATCCGACACGGTCAAAATCTCAAGGGGCACTAGACAGGGCTGCCCCCTCTCCCCCCTGGTATTCGCCCTCTCCATGGAGCCATTTGCGACCAGAGTTCGCCGCAATGTAAAGATCCAAGGGCTGTCAATCAAGGCCCAAACATATAAAATCGCCCTTTACGCTGACGACGTCCTTCTCACCTTAGTCAAACCAGAGGAATCCATGAAGGCCTTATGGAAAGAACTGCTAGAATTCGGGGACGCCTCAGGCTTTAAGGTCAACCTTACCAAATCTACAGCATTGAGCATCAACCTACCTAGCCAGCTAGTAGCAGACCTGGAGGAAAAATACCAGATCCCCTGGGCCAAGAGGAACCTCCCATACCTGGGGGTCCAGCTCCCCAGCGCTCCCAGCAGACTATACAAAGCCAACTTCCCGGCATTCCTGAGAGAACTCAGAGCTGATATCAGACGATGGCAAAAGCAGGAGATCTCATGGTTTGGAAGAATCACGGCCCTGAAAATGAACCTCATCCCCAGACTCCTTTATCAGTGCGCTGCCATACCCACCATGATCCCGAAACAGGAGATCCAGAAGCTACAAAAACATGTCATGAGCTATATCTGGGAGGGGAAACAGCCACGCATTCCGCGAAGGATCATGCTCCGGGGCCGTGAGACGGGGGGCCTGGGAGCGCCTGATGTGGCAAGATATGTGCTGGCTGCTCAGCTCTCGTCAGCGTTCGCCTGGCTCCCTGCCACCTCCAAGCCCCGCTGGCTGGAGCTGGAGGAGGCCTGGAGCTCAAGCCCAATAACCTCGCTGCCACACCTAAAGGAACCCAGTGCAATCGGGGACATGGGTCCTCTAACGGCGACTGTAAATACTGTAAGAAGCTGGAAGGCAGCAGCGCGACTCTGGAATCTCCGCAGCACGACGGGCCCCCTCACCCCAGTCTGGGGTAACTCAGATTTCACCCCGGGCTGTAACCCCAAGAACTTTGGGAGATGGAAGAATGGAGGGCTGGAGAGACTGCAAGATTTTTATGAGGAGGGACACCCCCTAGACTTCGAGGCCTGCAAGGAAAAATTTGATGTGCCAGAGAGCGAGAGATTTAGATGCACTCAGCTCCGCCACTGGCTCTCGAACAGGGAGGTGAAACGCCATGGAAGCAGAGCCCTTACCGCCCTGGAACTCACCCTCACCGGTCCCCCGCCAAAGGGCGGAATCTCCACCCTCTATAAGCTCTTGGACAGAACCGACCCATCACGCAAAGAGCCATATATGCTAAAGTGGGAAAACGACATAGGGAGACCTATCGAGGTGGAGGAGTGGAACCACATCTGGGCTAGAGCGAACAGGAGTTCGAAATGCGTTACCAACAAGGAAGGTATGCTTCAGATGGTATCGGACCCCAGAGATACTAAATAAATGCAATCCCGCAATTCCCCCGGCCTGCTGGAGAGGGTGCCCAGACAAAGGCACACTCTTTCATCTACTCTGGACATGTCCCAAGGCCACGGAGTTCTGGAAAACAGTGCTGGACCACATCAACAAAATCACAGGCCTCACCATCCCTTGGGACCCAGGCATCGTCCTACTTGGATCAAGCGGGGCAGACCAATTCCCCCTCTCCGGGCATAGAGCAGAGCTATGCTCCCACCTGCTCACGGCGGCAAAAATCTCCATAGCCAGGCTGTGGAAAAACCCAGAGGGCCCGGCAGTACAAATGTGGTGGACAAAATGTTGGGACATAATGGCAGCCGAAAAAATTACTGCCCTACGACTCGGAAACAGAGATAAATTCTCCCAAACGTGGGCTCCCTTTCTAGACTTTACCCAACAATTTCCAGGTCTAGCACGACAACCCCCTTCCCTACGATGGATGGACAAAACCGACTAAACACAAAAGGGGCCAAGGTCGTGCAGAGGTACAAAGTGGCCTAGGGTCTGGCCTGTCAGCGAACCCAGGAATGTGGCTCTGGGGCCTAAACAATCTAACGCACTGCGAGCTGAAAACGATCAAGGGCCTAAAAGCTCACACAAAGTCCTCTTTTCATCCACGTTTACTCCATCTCGGCCCACCAGGGCTAAACTAATCGCTTGCTTCACCCCAGAATCTCTCCCCTGACCTGTTGTTGTTATGATTGTTGTTCTGTTATGAAGGACATTGTCCTTGTTGATTTAACACTTGCACAACTGAACTCAAGCGCGCGGCGCGCAGCGCTCAGCGCTCTTTATGTACTTGCAAACATCCAATGCAATGTATGTATAAAACCAATAAAAATATATTTGGAAAAATCTGTCCACCAGTCCAGATTCTAGAAATTCATTTTAATAGCTACTGCTCATCTTATGGTTTCCTTCAGCTCTCTGTTAAATCGTTCTACCATCCCTTTGGTCTGTGGGTGATAATATCGCACTAATGCAATGTTTTATATGGCATTATGCTTTAGGTATTCCTCCATTTCCTTCGGTTTAAGTTGTACCCCATTGTCGGACAACATCACACTGAGATTTCCTTCCCTTTGGAATGTTTCATCAAGAAAACCTACGACTCTTCCTGTGCTAATGTCGGTGGTCACCTTTACCTCTACCTACTTAGTGAGCCAGTCGGTTATCTCCGTGCAATATGTGGGACAACACTCTGACCTTATTTGGCCCATACCGTCCAGGCCTACCTTTTTCTCACAGCATGCTTGGTATCTCAGTCAATGTCATGTGGCACTTATGACTCACACATCCCTTCCCTCCCACTTCACAAAGGATACATTCCATGACACGTCGCTCCACCTGCTGCCACCAGTAGTCACACTTCAGCTGTTGCTTGGTCTTTGTGATACCTTGATGTCCTTCATGTGCTAAGCTTATTATCTTCTTTCTTAATCCCTTACGGGGCACCACCCTCTCTCCCCTGTTGAGAAGGCACCCCTCGACCTACAATTCTTTCCGAAATTGCCACCGCCTTCCAGGTTGTTCTTCCTCCACCATACTTGATCCAGACTGACTTCTTGCATATTGTGTATACATTTTCTTTAACTCTTTGTCCTTCTCCAAGACTTCCTTCCATTGTTCCTCTAGGATAGAGGTATATTGGCACAGTACTGCCATGATATACTCTGTTGTCTCTTCCCTGACCTCTTACTTGCATGTAAATCTAGACAGACAATCTGCTGTGGAATCCTTGATCCCTGGTACATATATCACCTCATCGCATGCTCTTGCAGTGCTACTACTCACTTCCTTATTTGGTGGTACCCTTTTACTGAACCTTTATACATCGTTCTCTCAGCGGTTTATGATCCATATGAACTTCAAAAGATACACCCCTCACAAATGACCAGGACCTAGTCACAGCCTATCTTATTGGCATCATTTCTTTCTCTGTTGTAGTATAATCCTTTTTGGCACCCTTCAGCAAACATGATGCAAATGCTAGGTTTGCTGTGATTGTTGTTTGCTTATAGCGCCTGAGTACAATATTTGACAAGTACCATACAATATTTGACAAGTCCCAATTGTTGTTTCCCAAAATATGCCGTTAATATATGCAAGACTGAATTTAAGAAAACAATTTGTTTTTTGAATATTGATGAAAGGAAATTCTTTTATTCCTGGTCATGCATACTTTCAAAATACAGTCCTCAGTATAATGTTTTAGCCACATGAAACCATGGAGGTGACCCCCCAAAAAAGATGTTTTATTTTCCAAATGGATCGCAGAATCGGTTAAGAACATGCTGTGGTTAGTCCTAGATGCAAATTCGTGCCAAAAAGGAAAATGATTTGTTCTAAAAAGCAATTGTAGGAATCTCCTCAGCTGTAGTCTGCAAGGTGCTGCAATGTCATTTTTGCAAAATTAAATAAAAAAACACTAAGAGAAATGTCAATATTAATGAACTTACCTTTGGGATAGGACGGGTACGATTGCCCTCCTTCCGCGATGTGTGGGCTATCCAAAACTAATTCCCATTGTTTATAAATTACCTTATGACGCCATGGCACACAATGTAGTGCACCATGACATCATTGCATTGCCATTTATGCAGTGGCGAGGTTTGTTCATATTGTAACCCCCCCAATTAATTATTCAAAGTTCAATATTAGTCAAGCTATGATATGAAACATATGCTCGAGTTGGTGCAATAAATCATGTCCATTGTGTACGTTTTATTGATGCTTAGATATGTATTTACAAATGCCAGAATATTAATAATTTGATATTAATTGTAGTGGGCAAGGATATTGGACATTGAGTGCACACACTAAAATACCTATTGTTCTTAAAGGTGAAGAAAATGCACATTGTTCTCTGATAACATTTCAGCAGTCAAAACACAACAAAACACATTCTGCATGGTTTATGAAGCTATTTTAACAGTTTTTCAATAACTTTTTGCAGACAGTCTTTGTACACTTAATGCTCATTTTGCTCATTTTTCCTTTACATGAATGACCAGAACTCGTCCTTATTCATGCCAGTGTGACAAGTGTCCATTAAAGTAATACATTTTGAGTCTGTTTGCCTTAGTTTTAGCTCTCTATTTCCTCCTCTTAAAGGGTTTTCAACTACTGCAAGTCCATGAATCTGAAATCTTCATTTTTTTATCTGGGTGTTCTGTGTTGTGGTGAATGGCTAATGGATATTTTGTGTCTCTGTTTTTAATCTCTCTCACATGTTCCATAATTCTACGTTTTATTTTTCTTATGGTGCTGCTAATATACCATTTGTTACAGTGGCATTTCATGCCATATACAACATATTTGGTGTTGCAATTGATTAAATTAATAATTTTCTTCCTTTTCCCTTTTGGTAGTCTATCATTTGTGGACACATCTTGCATTTCCCGCATCTATGGTTTCCTGTAATGGCCCGTATAGAGTCTAAAAGTACCTCTTTCATTCTCTTTTTCTGGCACCATAAAGCTAGGACTTAAAGAGTTTTGATTGTTGGTGCAAATGCTACTGTGTATCCTCTTTCCTGGTCCTTTTGTACACAGGCCTCACCCAGAACGTACTTTGCTTGCGTCCGTCTGTTATGGTCCCTTCCTCCCCGTTTGTAGTTCTTCAGTGTGGCAGAGCTTTTTAGGGTATCCTTCAATGCTAGGAATTGCTTGTTGCACTCACTCAACAATTTGTATCTTACGCCCTGTCACAGTGTCAAAGGAGTGGGCGGACACAAAGGTGGTATGGTGGTTGCTATAGACTTTTATTTGGTTGAAAATGAAATAGGAAACATCACTATCCCTAGTCCAAAAGGAGGGTTTCCCTGCCTCAACGCTAAAACTAAAGGGCTGCCAGAATGTCAGTCAAAAGAGTTTAGTTTCACCGTCATACTTCTAACCCTTAAACTTAAACTAAAAAGGATAACGCAATTCAACCGAAAGAGTTCTTTAACCAGGAGAATGACTCCCTTCTCCTGGCGTCTGTATTCCACCTTGGTTCAAGGATGTGGTCTTTTAAATTCAAGAGTACAACAGTTCAACAAAAAAATAGTTCTATGCTATAGTCTTTACCCAGGGGATTTGCTCCCTTCACCAGGCTTCTTATGCTCTGCTTTGGGACCAAGATAATTACTCTGTTGGGAAAACTGTCAGGTGTGTCAGAGAAATGCTGGTAGTCCATGGACTTGGAGGGCCGAACTCCCTCCCCCGGTATACACAGAGGACTCTATCAACGGCAAGTTGAAACTGTGGTTTATTACAGACAAAAGCAACAGGGATCGGTACAAGAACACAGGTGAATTCCAGTACTACTTCAACTTCTCCAGGCTTGCAGGTGAGCTTTAATGTAAAATTGCCTCACTAATCTGTCATTACTTCGGACGCACCCCAGAAATCTACTGATGTGTGGCCACCTGGAGTCTAATAACCTATTTGTGTACCTATATGTGTTATTGTACTGGCTCTCCCATGTAGGGTGGCTGGCCTGTCCCGTCCCCAATTTACTAACTAATACATTGATGCAGAGTAGTCGACTTACCATTGGTTCCTGCCTGTTGCTACCCACCACTAGGGTACTAAACTTTGATTGGCTAGAGCTGACGTCCCCAGGCCTGTGGCCAGAAATGGGTCTCAGCTCACTGTGTACCTTTTCAATGTGATCTGAATGTGTCTGAATTGTGACTTGTGTGTACCACCTTTGCCTATGAGACCATTTCCCGCTCATCGCAACATTTGTGGCACGCTTGTTGCAGCCTGCTTCGAGCTGCCTTGGATCGGCTTCTCTTTCCCACCACTGATCACTGTCCATTGTTTCGCTCGGCTGTACCATGTGTTTAGAGACCACAAAATTGAGCTCTGCAGCTCCGAATTATGAGGATTTATTTCATTTCCCTACAGCTGGTCCCTTTGTCGTCTAGAGATTAGAATATTTTAGTATCTCTCGACCTTGGCTCTGGGCTTGTCTCACCCGTCCTGCCCCTGAATCGGCTTAGCTCATCTCCTACTCAATGATTTGAGGCCTGCTGTTATTTTCCTAAAACTTTTAATGCAGTTTCTACATTGTCCATGTTATACTACATTCTCTCTGAGTTAGCTATACGTAGTTTGATCAGGTTCCATATGCTCTCCATTATGTCCACGTGACTATTGGCTTTAAGCATCAGCAAGCTCACTCGGGATCTCTTGTGCCTTGTGATTTCTGCCTTTGGCTAGTGACAAAATAATAAAAGCAAGACAGTATGTATATGTATCTGTCCTCTAACTATAGAACTGTGCACTCATGTTCTTCATGTATTCGGGTGTGTGTTTATGTGGTGCACTGCGGACTGCCCATGTACTTCAGGTCTAACGCTGCTATGTTGTGGTGTCTCTAATGACGTTGGTAACATGGCTTCTTGGCGCTTAGTCCAGGCTGTCTATATATGTTTCCCTTACCATCGCATTCAGCTCTTCACTCATGCATGGATAGATGTGTACCGCTCCTGGTCTGTATGGCTGACTGGGAGTCGTCCGAAATAGAATGGGTGGTTGCAGGCTCTTCTGGCCTTCCGTATTGTCATGAACTGGATGGGGTGGGGGGCGGCGGGGTTGGTCTCAGGATCCCGACTCCCTCTTCAACTCCTTTCTCCTGGTGTACAATTGTCCAGAAAATAGCACAGTTGGTTTCCAACATCCGGGGGCTTATATGGTGACTCTCCCGGTTTCTTTAAAGCCCTTGATATCTTTCCAACTTTGAGAGGGTTGTGGACTGCCTCTCCGGTGAGGACTTCTTCCTCTTCTTGTTCTGGTTCTCTTTTACTTTTGGTGGGGTTCACAACCCTATTCTGCTGATTCCGCTGACAAGGAGACTTGTCTCCCTCCACTCCTTTAGGGAGGGACTCTCCTTCTCAGGTTCTCAGCTGGTTGTTTGGGGTCCTCGACCCTTCCCTGGTGGTCTGTGGCTTTAGCCCAATTACTGTGACGAGTTGGAAGAGGATTCGCCTGCGTCCCTTCCGGATCCCTTACCTGCTCGTGGGATGTCCCCGGGTCTTCCTGGCGTAGTGGGAAGGCTGCCATGCTTCTGCGGCATCTCAGCTTCCGGGCCTGCTACCTCTCTACGTGGTTCCGCTCAAGCAGGCCCTTTCCATCCGAACACGGCTGACTGCCAGCGTCTTCCGCTCCTCTGCTCATCCAGCGCGTTTGAATCTCCCGTGCCGGGTGCTGCATGCACCTGCAGTCTCACAGCTGTTTTTCCACTGCCCTGGACGTCGTCTCCTCTGCATAGTCCGTTCTTCATGTTTATAGTCCCTGGTTGGCAATGGTTGCCATTCAGCCCTTCCATGTGTCTGGACTTTAGATCTTCATTCCTCTGCACAGCCAACTCCTCCGAGTATCCCGAGTTACAGCACTCCTATGATTCTTCCTCGTCTCAGTATTCTCATCCTGACAGCAATACGTAGATGTAGAATGAGGATAGAGGTAGAGTGAGGAGAGTCGTTGGAGCAGAGGCTCGAGGGGTATGTGTTTTTGTGGCTTGGCTCACACCCTAGGTTGTCGTCCTTGTCCCCAAGCAGGGAGCTCCCTCCCATGAGGTCCTCCCTCATAAAACCACCCTTACGGGGACTATTCGATAATGACTGCACCTTCCTAGCCCCATGCCTTGGGGAGAAGTGACGACGCCTAGCAAATTGTCACATACCCTTCCCGTTATGGTGGTGGCTTCCCCATTTGAGATTCTCCTCAAGGCCTGGTTTGCGGGGTCTGGACTTAGGTTCTTTTTTGGGGTTGCCGCCACTTCCAAATTGGGATATTGTCTTTGAATCCCTCCTTGTCCTTGGTGTCTATAGGAGGATAAGTACTTGTCTTATTTATTTTGTAAATTAACTTTCCAAATTTTGGAAAGTCGGTGCTGATTGTTTCTTCGAGTAAACCTGGTATAATGGCTGAATTCATTGTTGTGACTTTCCTTCGGATATGGATAGTAATTGGCGTTCGGGGATAGACTACTTGGTCTCTGTTGAACACATGTTGCTTTAACAGGTTTCCTTAAGTCTGTCTTTCTCATATACCAGGTCGGCTTGTATTGCTGTCTGTTTATTACTGGAGTCTATGAGAGCCAACACCGCTAACCTATTAACAAGGGCTGGGGTGTGTTTGTTCTAAATGGGGTGGTGAGTGAGAAACAATTGGTAAGAGTTTCTATGTGTTCTTCCCCTTGTGATTGCAGATCTTCCCATTCTTCGCCTGCCATCCACCCTATATCTCCATTGGTTCCTCTCATTGATTCTTTGAGCATTGGTTGGCTAAATGCTCCTTTTCCCCACAGGAAAAGCAAGCCATTCCTGATATCCTGTGGGCCCTTGTCTCTTCAGTTTTTAACAAAGGTTGGTCACTAAATGAAGGATATTTCAACTCTTTTCTTTGTTCGAACTCTAGACCCCAACTTGGTAACCTTAAAGTTCTTCTCCTGAACCTCCTTAGAAGAGGGTTTTGGATTTTTAGGCAGTATTGTTCTAATATTAGGTCTGTTATTGTCTCCCCTCGTCTCCTTTCTGGAGGGATCGCAGATGTTTTGCTGCCCATGCGTGAGCCTGAGCGACCTCCACAGCTTATTCAACGTGGGTTTACTCAGCTGGAGAACCTCTTGTTGAAGGGAACAAGGAAGACCATTGTTCGGTTGTGTCAGTGTGAAGGCCTCTTTTACATCCTCTAGGGTTTTCCTTCCCAACCATTGGGACAACGTATTCTAAATACGTGCCCCCACGTTCAAGGAGTGTTTTGTTTAAAACCTAGTCTAGTCCCCCTAGGGAGATGGTTCCCAATGGGTTCTGAGTCTGGTATAGGCCTGCAACTCGCCCCGTAACACCGGGGCCAGGTAGCATATTTCTTAATTTTTTTAATTGTTTTTATTGGGGGGAAAAAACCATGAAAGCAAACACATTCTATGACATAATGACTGTTTACCCAAAATGTTTTCAGTCCGAACCTCCTACCCTCTAACCCTCCCCCTACCAAGAGAAAGTGATTCCAACCAAATAATCACCTCTGAGAAAAGAAGTCAAGTAATGTGCCAATCCAGCCTGTGCGCACACAGTTCTGCATGAAAAACTCCAAAACAAACAATGGAATCTTTTCATCCCCCTTCCTTTTGTCTGGTCACCGCCACCCTGCTCCCCTCAGCATTATCTAAAGAGATCTGTATAGGATGGGGGTTGCCCCATGAGCATCTGTAGCAGGTCGAGCGGCAGAAGCTGTCCTGTCACCTCCACCATCAACCCCAGTATGTCCCTCCAGTAAATCTGAACTTTAGGGCAGAGCCACCACAAATGGGTCAGGGACATGACTGCCCCACATCCCCACTGGCACAGTGGAGAGTCTCCCGCAAACATCTTTGAGATTCTCAGCGCCTCTTGATGCCAACTGTGTAACAACTTAACGTTATGCTCAATGTAAGCAGTAAACAAGTTACCATGAAACCCAATCTTAAAGATTCTACCCCACGTCTCCTCTGAGATTTCCTTCCCCCTCAAGACATTCCAGTAAAATTCAGCCTAACCGCCTTTTCTGCCATGATCAAAACCCCATAAAGCCTGGATAGAATGCCTTTGGGCGAGGATGAGTCGTCTAACACCATCTCAAAGGGCGTAAGCGACCACCCAAAAGCAGTACCCCATTTCCAGTCCGTGAGGATCCCCTTAAAGGATAGTTCCGGGACTTTTTTTTTATTGTCCCTACGGTTCGGCCATGTGATTTTAAGCATAACTCGGTAGATCGTAGAAAACTTTCCTATGGACCTTACCCGAGTTTTCGTCCATTATCGCACTCGAAATCAGCCGCCATTTTCTGATAATCCTATCATTTCCCCCCATCGCCCTGGCTCACCTGCTTTTGCGGCACTAAATCAAATCCCCCGCCCCTGAAACAGACTTTATCAAAACATTCATATTCCCCGCCTCTATCCGTGACGTGACTGTGCTGCGTAGGCAAACGCGCCCAGGCGTCTTCTACGCGACTCCACACAGAACCCGGAAATCAACACAGATTAGCTCACAACACAGCGCGCCACAATTCGGAATATGAAACTGTACTTTTAAATCAAACCGCAAGATTGTAAATTTGGTAAAGTACATTTATTTGACATCAAATGTTTAGAGAATATTCAGCGATTTGCATTTTTATTTGCTCACGTTCCAAAAAGTTCGTTTTGAGGCACGCGATGTTCCTTTGCTGTACACAGGGTCTTAGATCATCTCACAATACAGCGCCACAATTCGGAATATGAAACTGTGGTTTAAAAGCAAACGGCAAGATTGTACATTTGGCAAAGTACATTTATTGGACATCAAATGTTTAGAGAATATTCAGCGATTTGCATTTTTCTTTGCTCTCGATCCAAAATAGTTCGTCTTGAGGCAAGCAATGTTCGTGTGCAGTACACAGGGTGTTGGTTTACGAAAAAATAAGCTCTTCGGTCGCACTGATAATCGCATGGCTGTTCCAACAATGAGGCACTAGGCCACCACAACGGTCTGTATGTTGCACCTAGCCGTTAGTACCGCGTAAGGGCATACTTGTACTTGGCGATCGTCCCATAAAATGGTCAGGGTGGTAACGTTGTTCACGCGGAGAAGCAACTGGCGGTCAAAAAACCCATCCGCCGTGTCTGGTACTCGTGACACAGACAATAATGAAGGATGTACCTGTTTTAAAAACATAAAAAATGAAATTAGTCTCACCATCAGATCTTTATTAAAATTATTCATTTTATATATTAGGTCGGGAAATTATTTCATAGCTAGGACAGTGCAACTGGGTATTATACGTCAAGGGGGGGCTGTAGGATACTGAGACAGTCCCCCAGTGCAGGGGTTGACAGGGAGGCAGTGCAGGTGGAGAGTGGAAGGGCCCAGGACCGAGGTCGCAGACAGTGGACCAGTTGTAGCAGGGGAGAGGGAGAGAGAAAGCAGAAGCAAAGAGGAAGGTTTTGAGGTGCTTCCGTAAAAGGAGATGGTTCTCCTCAAGATAGTGCGCGGTACAAAACAATATGCCACATAGAACGAACAAGTACAACTTAACCCGTCTTTAAAGCTACTGTATAGTAATTAAATTGCGGTATAAACTCATCTAAAGAGTTACTTACATTATTTTTGCATTTTCCATTGTGTCTGTGCGTAGGGCAGCCCCGAAATACCACTCCTTCTATGCCGACGTTATTTCTTCTAATGAACGAACATTAAATGGCTATCATTTCTGAAATTTTATTCATTATCGTTTCTTATGTTATTGCACCACACCCCCAAAAAGAAGTCTTTCGGGATGGTCCCGGCCTGTCAAGGTCAAATAACAATAGAACCTTATACTGAGTCGTGGGCCATTCCGGCACCCGAGCAAAAAATCAAAGCAGCTGACCTTCACTTTGAACGAGCACACATTCCTAGTTAGCTACATTCAGTGTATGGCCATCTCACAGGACTTGAAATTTACACTCCATCTTTGCATTTTGTCTGCGTGCTTTGGAACCCCAGAGAACCATAAATACGGAGACATTGTATATTTTTTGAAAAATGATTTATATTACTGTTTGGTTTAATTTAATGCGCAAATGAACAAGGTTGGATAGACACATTGCATGTACACTGATCAATCACTTTTATTTACACAATACATAGCTACACATATTCAATGGGCCTGCGACATGAGGAGACTCGAGAGCAAAGTCACAGGTGACACCCGGGTGGTTCGCACTACTGCACGGTGAAGGGAGGGGCAAGGGTGGAGAGACACATTGCATGTACACTGAGCAATCACTTTTATTTACACATTACATAGATACACATATTCAATGGGCCTGCGACATGAGGAGACTCGAGAGAACAGACAATCAAATGACAATCATTTAAACCGTGATGTGTATTTCTCAATGAGCTCTGCTTTAGGTGGACATGGAACAGAGGCAATGTTGGGTGGCAATGCAGTTGTCCCCTGCACAGGTTCGTTCACTACTCCATGTATGTGCCTATCTAGGACATCAACAATAAGTCTCTCGATAAACTCATATTGCATATCCTCAAACACTGGTTTGATCACCCATTGTTTACTTCTTTTAGTGAAGGCCTTATTGTAGCGAAGCGTCCCTAAAGTTCCGGTCGTCCTACTTTGTTGACGGCCAACATTATGGTTATGTGCCAAGACCGCTAGAAGAGTCCGATTTATCATGCCCTGCATGCCAAAATGCAATCGTTTTGGCCTGTACTTTAGGCACATATTGTGGAACACCTCCAAATCTCCTGTGTGGCAGAATTCCGTGAGTCCCCTCAAATCTCTTGTTATAGTTTTATCAAATACAATCTTTTCAATGGCTTTGTGAGTGGGTGATGAAGGAATCAACCACTTCTTCTTCCGTGCCTCCTCTGTGGACAAATGGCCATGTTCACAATTGTGGAAATGTTGGTTTGTGTTCCAACGGTGAACGTTGGTACAGTGTAGCATTACTGACCGCCATTTTTCCAGTAGAATTTCCAACGACCCTCCACATGTTTTTGAGCTCCACCAAAGATGGTTGCTGACTTGGACCACTGTGAAATACCTTGCATATCTTTTTTTTTACCTGCAGCCGACATTTTTTTATTGATTGTTTTTGCAAGATGCCAAACGTCAAATTGGTGATTTATATTTTTGTACTCTTCTCTCATTGTCTTGGCAATTGAAACGTGTCTGTCCGTGGCTATCAGGTCGATCACCATTCCCCGCGATTGTAGTTCTTGCAATGATGCTACAAAGCCAACTTTCTCTATGGCCACTGAGGATGTACTTTGTGACACCTGCACGACCACCGAACTCACAATTTTCTTACTTCCCATGTCCTGAAAGTGGTAGTACTTGGCTGAAAATCCTGGGCTGTCGCACCGTCCATCACCGGCTAGCCTGAAACGTTTGCCCGCGAATGTACTATCAATAGACATTTTTTCCATTCTCCAAGCTTCGCTAATGGCTGGAAATAGATAATCGGTTTGGTATTTGTAGAACTGGGTTTTCGCAATGAAATGGATTCCCACAAACTGAAAGAAAGACTCTAACTTTTTAAAACTTGAACCACTAAAAAGTGCAGCCGCTGCACAAAGTAGATTGCCTGCTGGCAGTTGCCCCAGCATGGGTTGTGCAGACCATGAGAAAGGATGATATTTTGTACAGGTGGCATGTATTTTAAGGTTAGTGCCTCGAATTGCACAAGTCACATTAATCAATGGCTCCCCACATACTTCCCCACCAACCGAATGCCCACATTTCAACCGAATAATAATATCAATCAAACAACTATCGAAAACAATGAATTTGGCCTCTTTCCTTATACTGTCACTCTGCATCCCAGCTGGTTCGGCCTGTAACGTTGAGGACATGTCACTCACATGAAAGGTAGAATCTCTGATATCGTCTTCCGCTATGTTCAGTGATATTGATGGTGTTTCATTGTCGTCCACTTCATTCTCTTCCATTGCAACATCTGTTCCTTCTCCGGCGATGGGTGAATAAAACAATTTCTTCAACTTTCTCGCGGTCTTAGTTTTTGCAGGTGTGGATTCTGTGAATTGATCTCCGACTGCACCCGAACTACCAGGAGGACATTCACTATCAGTGGCTGGTGGTGGTATAGCTCCGTTGTCAATCACTTCATATTCTTCCCATTGGCACGATGCATCTCCAGTCTCAAGTCCCTGCCAAAAGGTTTGACAAGCAACATCTCTCGTTCGCTTCACTGTCTATGTAGATCTAGTTCGTACACCCACTCGCAACTAGAGGACAGATTGGAAAAGGGATGTTCAGTTTAAACACAACTTACAGTATTGAACTATTAACAGTGAAAAACAACATAATATAGTGACCAGGACACTATCCTTCTTTTGCTTTCTTTTCTTTGAAACTTTCTTGCCTCGAACTTCAACATCAGGACGCTGTTGCTCCGACTCGTGTGTGCATGTCTCCACTTCCTCTTGCGCTGCAACGACTATATTTTCATGATAAGCACATCATCACGCACTGACGCTCCATCGACTCCCTGAAACATAGAACTTTCATTAGTATGTATAATAATATCGAAAACACAAAATGTACTTGGGGACCAATACCCACGTAAATCTCAATAGCAAAACACGAATGAACGCTTTGTGTAGAACATTCAAACGACAATTATTCACGCATTGTTGATCTAGTTAGATGGAACTGTCAAGATCCATACCTCGGGCTCCTCATAGACTTCCATTGATGATATTATTGAAGATGATGCTTCAGTAACTCCCTGAAACACAGTCATTGCATTAGTATGGTTTTCTATTTTGTTAAAAAGAACATAAACTTTGTGCTGGCGTCAACGGCTCATCTAAATAGACATGCACAAATGATCAGTTGTCTAAAATAAATAATGGATATGTAAATATGATTCGATTTGCTCGATCGTTGGAAGTGTCACCACCCAGAGATCTGCATCAACTACTAGGGGTGATGTTCTTGTAGAAGAAGCTCCGTCATCTCCCTGAAACATAGTACTTGCGTTAATAAAGAAGGAAGTATAGCGGATGTAATCACGTCATATGATCTCGCTTGATCAAACTGTCAGTATCCATACCTCGAAATGCATAAGAACATCAAGGGACGATGTAACTGCGGTGCACACTTCTGCAAGCTGTTGCGCCGACCCGTAACTGCATGCTCCCCCTTCTTCTTGGACTAATGCTCCATCGACTCCCTGAAACATAGGACTTTCATTAGTAATGAACACAATATTGAAAAAAGAAGACACATAGGAGGGCGACGACAGAAGGACATATCAATGGCTAAAAACGAAAGAAGCATTGTGTGTAACAATCACGCTACAAGAATGCAAGATTTGATGATCTCCATTGATGGAACTGTCCGGAAACGTACCTCGAGTATCTGAGTGACATCAACGGTTGTCGTCAATACGTTGGACTCCTCAGCATCTCCCTGAAAGACAGTACTTGCATTATTTTGGATAACAATAATTATAACGGAAAACAAAGACTAGAGGACGAGTACAAGGGTGTACCATTAGGTAAAATAATTACACGATCAATTAAAACTATTGATTTACATGCCTAAAAGAAGTCAATGGCAGAATAGCCAAGTAAGATTACCCGATAGGCGCTTGAAGTGGCTGATGACTGCAATAACGACACGGATGGAGAATCTTCCGCCTTCATATTGAGTGGATACATAAATGGGGAAATTGTTAGCTAATGCTACACACTACCGCAAGGCCGAGAGATAAATACGTAAACTTGACTCACCAGTGGAGGGATGTGGACGAATAGTGGGAATAGCGGTTGAGAGCAATTTTCGCCTCGCTCGCGGTGTGTTCTTCTTTATTAGCATTGATGTGGAGTACATGTCTGAGCTAAAGTGCCTGCTGCAGATGCGGTATCGATCACCCCTCTTTTCCGCAAAGACTTCTAGGACTCTACTTTCAAGCTCAGACGGTGGATATCCGCAATATCGGACCCATTCTCTGATCTGATCTATTGTCTTAGGGAAAACATGCATTATAGTACCTTCAGATTTATTATGGGTCTTCGAAGGGCAACCGCCAATAAACAGGCAGGCATTGTGGAAAGTTCTGAAAAGTAAAGATCAACAATTCTCTATGAATACCAATGTGTTAAAAAATTAAATGACACATAAAAGGTTCAATGCAAGTTTCGTTTTGGTTCTTGGAACTATACACGTTATTCACATGCGGCTAAGTATTTGAATAACTTTAAAAAAATAGAAAGATAATTTGACTAGACTCAGAAAGACTTCTGTCTTGAACGAAAAGAAATTGAACGCAAAATGATTATGGTACATGGCCTTACCTTGACGAGCAAACAGTTAGATTCCGGGATCAGAGTAGTTTCTTGTCGTAGAACAGGGAGCAGTTCACAGGTTGCAAACTGACGAGTTTCCTCGAAGTGGTCACGGAAGTTCACAGAGACGAAGAGCAGATAACCAGCACCTTCACGGGTTGACTAGCAAAGCGCAAATAAGTTCTCGTTAGACATATGAAGTGGGTTATAAAGAATTCGAAACAGGGGTGTGTTTGTGAATGAATGACGTGTATATGTCGTGGCATTATGCGGTTTGCAGGGGGCCATCCAGCGTGAGGGGGGATGCTTGGCAGGAGACACGGGGTCTGGAGGTAGACATGGGAACAACAACCCATGCTCTATAGACCACTTTGAAGTGCACATGGTCTTTGGCACCTCTTGGCCTTTATCGCTCCCTGACAGCTCCACTTGCCAGCACAAGTACCCCGGTGCGAACTGCCTTTGATAGGGCGGGGGGTGGATTGGGGCGGTGGTCGTGCAGACAAGACTCGTTTGCCGCAGGGCCTCACCAAGGAGAGGCCATCTAACTGCATGTAAGAGGCAGGCTGCAGGATCTAGTACATGGAAGGCAGGGGGTGAGTTTATAAATACCTCACCCTCCCAGCAGAATATATGGGTGCAGTTCACCCTGGAGACCCTGGATGCCTAGGCAGTTAGTCAGCAGCAGGCTGGCCTGTGGTGGCAAGCCGGCACGGGCCAGAGGGGGTCATCTCTGTACCCGGTGACCAAAAGGATGATTTATTATGATCAACCATATTGATTATTTACCTATAACCATGTTTTGTATCAATAAAATCCAACGGCCTTTTATTGCCAACGCTTGAACAAAGTGGTGTGGTAAGTATTTTTGGGGGAGGAGGCAAGGCCGGGAGGCTTGATGCCAACCCGCAAAATAACATATGTATGTCTGCTGCATATGGGTTCAACGGTTATGTGGATTGAAGGTGGGCGGCCAGCGTGAGGGAGGATGCTGGCCGGAGACATGTGGTGTGACAAGACAAGGCACAGGAAGACTATTCAATGGAGACACACTAGATTCATTTAAAAAATCAAAACAACTATTGTTAAAATATATGTTGGGTTTTATTTTAGATCTTAATTTCAATTGAACATAAATAATAAACATTACACATTGTAAAGTTCCGGTTGCAGCACATCCAGGGAAAATCCGCGGTATTGTCCACTGTCGCTGGGGAAATGTTGTCTATTGGCAAGTACCGCACAGGCAGGTATTACTCTCCGAACGCGGTGTCCGAGCCTCCCGTGAAGCCACCAAGTGAAGCAACGATAGGCCACCAGCCTGTACCACCTGTGAAAAAGAAAGATGCAAACTGTATTAAAATGACAACTTTCTTATCACTGTCGATTCAGGTAAAAAATGTCATTCTGCTTTGAAAAAAATTCTATCTAGAAAATGCACAATATGGAACCAATTTACATGCGTTCGAATGATATGTAGATGTAATTTTATATGTGGGAGACGACCATGAAATAGTAGTGGCATCACTGACATCACAACCAGAGTATACTTACTCGTTACTCGGATTACGTGGACGAACAGTGCCGCGAAGTTTGTGCATAAGCACCATCATCATCCTCAACACGGTCCGTGAGAGGCAGGCTTCCCTGAACTCTGGCAGCTCGGTGATGCATTGCGGACTTGGCTCGCCTTCCGAAATGTAGGCCAAGCACCCGGATTTTTCACGGCAGCAGCAGTTCTCCTCCTCAGTTGGCATTAGCTCGCACCGATTGCACGTGCACCAGGTGGAGACGCCGTCCATGCGACATGGTCCAGGCTCTTCATCCGTTGACTGGTCCTCCCAACTGCCGTCCGAATCCCCATCGTTTTCGCGTGCTTGCCTTTCCAGTAGTTCCTCCTCGGTGTACTCGGGCTCGTACATATACGGCATTATTGTAGCCATTGTGTGGTAAAGAAAGTAAAATAATTTACAGAGATGGTACAGGTGTTCACAAGGCCTAGAAGCGGCGAAGGTAGCTGACCAGAGCACAGAAACGAGTCACAGAATACTCAAAGTAACACAGAGAGAGGAATGGAATCGAAAATCTGCTGCTGTGTGTTGTGAAACGGTGTGTTTATACTTATTGAGGAAAGAGGCGTCCTGCCATTTCCATGGCGACACTTCATTAGCTGAGGCGCAGCGATTGTTGACACGAAACGTGCTTTGGCGTTGGGAAATGGGCGGTACGCGTCTGCTGATGTCAGGCTCAGGGGCGGGGGATTTGATTTAGTGCCGCAAAAGCAGGTGAGCCAGGGCGATGGGGGGAAATGATAGGATTATCAGAAAATGGCGGCTGATTTCGAGTGCGATAATGGACGAAAAGTCGGGTAAGGTCCATAGGAAAGTTTTCTACGATCTACCGAGTTATGCTTAAAATCACATGGCCGAACCGTAGGGACAATAAAAAAAAGTCCCGGAACTATCCTTTAAGCCGTTAGTCAAATATTGAGATTGATTCCCTACCGAAGGTGCCACTAATCGAGTCGTAATCAAGAAAGCTTCCCTCTCCAAACAACTACACTGCTCTTTCCAATTCCTGCGTCCGGCCAGGCCCGTGCCCACCAGAAATCTTTTTTTTTTTAATTCTTTTTATTGACATTTTGCAAAAACAAAACAGTAAAAACGAAGAAACCAGTGCAAAATTAAACAAAAGAGAAGCATCATCACAGGTAAGCAGGATATGTACAGTACTTTAGTTTTGTCCATTAGATAACAGCTGAGTATTTGTCCTTGTGTCGGCCTTGGTACTTTACCAGATGGGTCTCTTGGTTGAGGTATTAGTAATTTACCTATTCTTCGGCTTTTCTAAGCTGCATGGGTGCATTGGTTATGGAATCTGGTTTTAGGCATGAGTGTTATTGCTCTGCCCACTGTGTTGACTAGTTAGTGCCCGTTGCACGAGTCTACCTCCCCCTGCGATCCCTTGTTTTCTTCCTCTGCTAGACTCGTCGGGTAGTGTACGTATAGATCCCATATGTTGGATGCACTTAGGGCTATAGGACTCTATACCCTGAATCCATATTGTTGCATCTGATCACATCTGAATGCCAATCCTCTATTTTGGTGTATGTTGGGCCTTTCCAATGTATTGCCACCCTCCTTTTTACCAACAGTAGGAGTAGCCCTGCTAATAGTCTCCTGCCGCTGGGGATAGTCTTGGTGTATACCAGGAGTGCTGTCGTAGGGTTTAGATGAAGCTTTGTACCAATATCTCCCACGGCTGTACATACTGCATCCCAAAAAATGTGTACTGTAGGGCATCCCCACGCAATATGTATAAAATCCACCCTGGGTTTCCTGCGCCTAATACAGTTAGAGGATGCCTCTGTGGATCTGAACAGGAGTGTAATAACATTGATGCAAGTATTTCCAGTGGATTCATTTATACCTAGCGTTTTTTGCTGTTTTCCTAGTTCCTTCGAAGCAGTATCTCCACTCCGCCATGGATATCTCGTGTCCCAGGGACCGTTTAAATTTTTCCCTCGGGGTTGAAAGCTGCGGCCTACAATCCAGAGTTATGGCATACATGACTGAGACCACCCTTCTATGCTGCCTCCAGAGATTATTCTGTCAAGAATTGGGGCCACAGCTGGTTGTTTCGGGAAGATCGGGAATTTCGTTTGGAGCGCTGTTTTTAACCTGTAATATAAGGACACTTCCAGGGGATTGAGGCTCTCCCTAGCTTTTAGCGCGTCTAGCGTTATGAACCTCCCCTCGGGGAACAGGTCACAAAAGCTATTTAGTCCCAGTTTCCGCATGAGATTAACACATCCACTTTCTGAGGTAAGTGGTATGCCCGGGGTAAACAGTTCTTGACCTCTGCTCTGTGTGTCCATGCTATGCATGTGAGCTCAACCATGTTCCCTGCCTTGTTCCCCCTCTCGGGGGCGTTGAGGAAACTGGATCGCAGCAGGAATGGGGCCACCAGCGCCCTCTCTACCTCCACATGCCTCCTCTCTTTTTGGTCGTCGAACCAGTAAAGGGCAAACCCAGCCTGCGCTACGTTGTCGTACGTCTCCAGGTCTGACACTGCTAACCCTCCTTCCCGTATTGGTGTTGTTAACTTGTCCCACAATACTCTTGGTTGCTTTCCGGCCCAGATTGATTGAGTCATCAAAGATTTCACCTCCCTGAAATACACTGCGGGGACTGCTGCAGGTACATTGAGAAACACATAGAGGAACCGGGGAAGCAACACCATTTTGATCAGGGAGATCTTGCCGTATAGGTTTAGCGGCAAGCATTTCCACCTTATAACTGCCTCTTTTGCTTGATCTAATGCGCATCAGTAGTTCTGTTCAAATACTGCGTCTGCTTTCCGGGCTGTGGTCACCCCCCCGGTATGGAGTGTGTGTTACATGCCATTGGAATCCTCATTTGTCAGCATACTGTGACACATTTTCCGTTAGCGGGAAGAGGACTGATTTTGTTGCGTTGACTACTAGGCCCGAGAAGAGCCGAAACTCAGCTACATCCTTCGTTATTGGCTCATGGTTCCTACCGGGGTCGTTAACAAACAGCACCATATCATCTGCATAAAGTGAGATAACTACCTCATGCTTAAAATGATTCGAAAGTGTTGTTTATGTCCCCGTCTTTTCTGGTGATTCCTGCGTTCCAGGTGCTGGTTTCTGCCTCTGTCCATCTCTCCATCTTTTTGATCCAAGCTTCATATCTCGGTCCTCTAGGCGATTTCCATGCCATCGCTATCGCTCTCTTTGCAAGGATGCACGCCATGTCCATTAGCTTTATAATGTGTTTGTGTTTGCTTGGTCTGGGGAATGTTCCTAATAAGCATTCTTTCGAGGTCCTTTCGAACCTGTTCACTCCCGCTTTCCTGCATATTTGTTAAAGTTTAGTCCAAAAGCCTAGCACCTTGTGGCAGGTCCAGTACATGTGGATCATGTCTGCACCTTTGTTGTTGCACCAGGGGCAGTGCGATCGGGCTTGTTTGTTGAAGCCAGCTACCCTGTGCGAGGTCATGTAAGTCCTGTATAGGATATTCAGCTGTATGAATCTGAATCTGGCGTTTCTAGACACCTCTTTCGGGTAGATCAGTGCTCTCTCCCATTCATTCTCGGTCACGGTGGTGCCCAGGTCTTTCTCCCATCTTTCTTTCAGTGGCGTACTGCAGGGGTTGGGTCTGTCCGTTATTTGATTGTATAATCTGGATATGGGTTTCCAGCCATCACTTAGGTCGTGCATTTCTTGCAGTAGGGGGTTCGGTGGTGGTTCCTCAGGCCAAATGCTCCATTTCTTTTTTGCAGGGTGTTCGACTCTTTGGTACCACAGAAACTGGCCTTTTGCTAGTCCTTCCTGTGTGTGGAGTGATTTGAAGTCTCTGAAGGTTCCATCATTGAACATGTCCCCCCAGGTGTACAGTCCCACTTTATCCCAGTTTCTCATTCATCGCCTGTAGGTCGTTGAGGTTTGTGCATACATCCACCGTTATGGGGGTTTCAGGTGAGTATGGATGGTGCAATCTGAGCATCAAGCTGATCTTGTTCCACACTTGTTTGACTAGTCTCACTATCATGGGGATGCTTAGTGGGTCGATCAGAGGGCTCCACAATGCTTCTTTGGGGAACGTTGGGGCTATCTGGTGTTGTAGTAGCCCTATTTCAGCTGATGGGTCGTCTGACATCCACTTCGTGACATGGCTGAGCTGGGCCGCCAGATAGTATTTTTGAAGATGAGGTAGTTGTATCCCTCTTTCTTTGTGCGATAGTGTCAGTATGTGGAGGGGTAATTTATGACGGTCGCACCACATAAGAATTCCTTTAGAAGGTCTTCTAGCTTCTTGAAGAAGGGTGGTTTGATGTAGTAGCATACGTTTGTGAAGTAGTACAAGAATCTTGGGAGTATTATCATCTTTGTAATGGAGGCTCTGCCCATCATGGATAGCGGTAGCTTGGACCAGAATTTCATGGAGTTACGTAGCCCTTTCATCACTACCTCCGTGTTGCAGTCGTGTGTGAGCTCTGGCGTATGCTTTATGTTGACCCCCAGGTATCGGAACGTTTGTGGCTGCCACTTGATTCCCACCCTGTTAGGTCTGCTTCATTTACCCCTCTGAGTCCTGCTAGTGGGAATGCACAAGATTTCTGTTTGCTGAATTGTATCCCTGAGTATCGTGCGAAGTTGTCCAGTATGTCAAGTGCTGTCGGAGCATTTAATTGGGGGTCTCTTGGGTATAGTAGCACGTCGTCGGCATATAATGAGATTATGTTGTAGTTTGTGCCCACCTTTGTCCCTGCATCGAAAAGTTGCTTCCTGAAGTAGATGGCTATTGGCTCCAGCCCCAGGATGTACAGCATCGGTGATAGCGGACATCCCTGCCTAGGGCCTCTCTGTTTCGCCCAGGCCTTTGACACCACTTTTCCAGTCTTCACTCTTGCCACACGGGCGTTGTATAGTACTTTGACCCATCTCACAATGCTTTCTCCAAACCTGAATCCCCTCCGGGTCTTGATTAGCCATTCCCAGAATATAGAGTCAAACGCCTTGACGGCGTCCAGTGATAGCACCGCCATGTCTTCATTGCTTCCCAACGTCTGTGCCATGACATGTGGGAGTCTCTCGCAGGTTAGCTGTGGTATTTCTACACGGCACAAACCCATTTTGGTCTTCGTGGACTAGAGATCCCACTACCCCGGCAAGTCTCTTGGCTAATATGGTGGTTAGGATCTTGCTATCGTAATTTAGCATTGCCAGAGTGCGGTAGGAGTCAGTCGCTTGCAAGTTTGTTTGGCTTGAGCATTGGGATTATGAGTGTTTCTCTCATACTTCCTGGTAGAGTTCCTGTTTCGTATGCTTCCTGAAATACTTCATGCAGTATTGGGGTTACGGTTGATTCATAAGCTTTGTAGAATTCCGGCGGGAGGCCATCGCTCCCTGGGATTTTGCATGTGGCGAGGGATCTGATTGCTTCTGTTACGTCTTCTGTAGTGATCTCCTCCTACAGCGCCTCCTTGTTCCTTGGTTAATTTGTGGAGCTCTATCTCTTCCAAGGTGGCCTTAATGTCTTCTCTTGGTACACTTGTGTCTTGGGCGTAGAGCTCGGAGTAAAACTCAGTGAATGTGTTGTTGATCGCTGATTGTGTCCTGTGTGTTGCTCCATTTTTGTCTCTGATCTCGGTCGGTAGGTGTCTTGGATGTTCCCGTTTGCACAGCCATGCCAGCAGTCTACCCAGTTTGTCAGCTTCTTTATGTGCTCTGGCAGTGCATGTTGTGAAATCGCACTTGGATAGTCTCTCACAGGCTGTTGGGCAATTGTTTCTGATCTCCTTCAGTTTTTCTGCATTCCCACTGGTGCTCAGGGGATTATCTTTTAGTAGTTTTATCTCGCTTCCCATGTCCTCTAGTTCTCTTGTTAGTTGTTTCCGGACACCTCCGGCTCCCGCTATGGTTTCTCCTTGCGTTACCACTTTCATGGCTTCCCATAGGGTTCTCCATCTGTCTACTGTACCCTTGTTTAAGCGTATGTATTCTTCAAGTTTTTCGCCAAGGTTTTTGTTAAACGCTTGATCAGCAAGTGCCTCAGTGGGCATTATCCACATCGGGATTAGGGGCCGGGGGCCCCTGATCTTCCATTGCATGAGTAAAGTGGAGTGGTCCGAGATCGATCTGCCTAAGTAGTCGGCGGATTCTGCATACATTAGTTATGCTCTGTCAATAAATAGATAATCTATTCTGGTGTGTAGGCTGTGGGGAGCCGAGTAATAAGAATAGCATCTTTCGGAGGGGTGTAATTCTCTCCATACATCGGCCAAGTCCAGATGGTATATCGTGGTGGTCAGCACTTGTGAGGCTGTGTTTTTTTGGTTGTTGTGGCGGTTAGATTCTGTCGATCGTTCCGTCTTTAACACAGTTGAAGTCCCCACCTCCCCCATATGAAGGTTCCATCTCTGTGGTGGGTCATTTTGGCGCATAGTTGCTTGAGGTGCATAGGTATGCCGTGGTGGGGGAAGTAGGAGTTCACTATGCATATTTTGACATGTTTGATTAAGCCCCACATTATCAGGTATCTGCATTATTTGTCCGCTTCCGTTCCTATTAGTTGGAATGGTATTTCTGGGTTCACCCATGTGTATACTACTCGTGCGTATTTGGAGTAGTGCACGCCTCCTCCTTGGCCTCCCCAGCATTCAGTTAGCTTTGCAGTTGCTTCCGCCGTTAGGTGGGTCTCTTGGAGTAATGCGATCAATATCTTCTTTCTTCGTAAGAAGGATTGGATTCGGTTCCTCCTTAAGTATGTCCCCGTTCCTCTCACATTCCACGTCATTACCCTGAGTTGTGTTGCCATTGTTGATTCTTGGGGGTTCTTGTGTCTCGGCCCTGGTTGGGTCCTCGTGTTGGCTGCCTCTTCTGGTTCTCGGCTCCCTCATCTGGTCCACCTTCTTCTTTGGATCCGTGTCTAACGCTGTTCTTTTCTTTTGATTCATTTGTCATTCGCTGGCCGAGGGCTGTGTTACGAACAAAACAAAAAACATAACTGTAACTGGTGCCCCAGCGACTGCGATTCCGTCGCGGTGCTCAGGTGCCCTCGCGCCGTCTAGTCCCATCCTGGGTTTCGAAAGCGAGTGTGGATGGGCTGGCAACAGGCCTGCACTATTGTGTTAGTGGGTTAGTGCTGTGTGCTCGGCTTAGGAGGCCGGGCGAGTTCCGTAACCATTACGCAGTTTTTTTGGCTTCTATGTGTTCTTCTGGATCCGTGGTTGAAAGTTGGGATGTAGATGCTATTCCTTGTTGCTTCGCTGTTTCAGATCCGGGATCCTTGGGAGGGTGTGTCTCCTCCTTCTGCTAGGTTGTTGTGCTCCATCCACATGGTGTCAGCAGCCGGGGTGTTCCAAGAATATTGCGCAGCCCTTGTATATCACCTTCAACCTGGATGGGTATAGTAACATGTACTTTAGGTTTAGTTGTCTGAGCCTGGCTTTTATAGAGACGAACAAATTTCTCGCTCTTTGCACCGTGGGCGTGTAGTCGGGGTAGATGGCGATCATGGAGTTGTTTCGTTCTATCACTCCCCACCTCTCTGGAGTATTTTAGTATGGTTTCCCTATCCTGAAAGTTGAGGATCTTCGCAATTATTGGGCGGGGATATGAGCCTGGCGGTGGTTTCTTTTGAAGAGATCTATGTGCCCTTTCCATAGCGAAACCCTGCGTTAGTTGACCTCCTATTTCCTGCTATATCAAGGTTTCTATGTAGGCTGTCAGGTTCGGCCCCTCCGTGCCTTAGTGTACTGCATGTATCCTTATGTTACCGCGCCTTGCGCGCCCTTCAGCCTCCTCGGATCGGGCCTCTAAAGTGATCACTTTGTTTTTTCCAGGTCGGCCATTCAGGCCTCAAGGTCTACGGGATCTTCTGTCGTTTCTTGGAGGGCCATTTCTGTGATAGTAAATCTCTCAGCAAGGTTTCGGGCATCTTGACGCATAAGCTGCATGTCCGACTTTACTTCGTCTATTTTGCTGTCTATAAATGTCCTTAGTGCAGCTATGGCCTCTAGTACTTGGTTGTCTTTGCCGCCCCCTTCAGACTTTTGGTGGCTTTCGGTGTCAGGAGTTGACGTGTGTGGTGTGGCATGTGACTTGGCTGTAATGTAGGAGTCCATTGTGGAGGACTTCCCTTTGTTTCTGGAGGAGGACATTGTGATGTTGTCCCGTGTTTTAGGTGTGTCATGGGTAGTGCCTTTGAGTCCCGTCGTGCATTTTATTTTTGATGAGATCTGCAGCTTGCGGTTTATGCTTTTAGGTTGCTTGGGATTGTTTTAATTGTAGGGTTGGTCTTATTGCACCTCTTATTTATGGTGGGAGAGGATTATCATTTATGCCCCTGGTTTAGGAGTGTCTGTGGGAGCAAGCGTTGTGGGTTAGGGCAGTTGCTGGCTGGAAGTTGCCGGATCCAATTCGAATTGTGCTATTCTCCTTTCTGTCCAAGCAGAGTGTTTGGTGGGAGCGGCTGCGTGGTGGCTCAATACAGGGCGTTTCTTGGTGGTATGAGGGTGCGTGGGCGTGGGGCCAGCTTTTGGAGTTCCTCAGTGTTCTCCGTTGCGTTACCCGGCGACAGTGCCGACAGTGCCACTGTGTGCTGGCCCGAGTGCCCTGTATCACTGTGTTCTGCTGTTGGTGTTTGGTAACACCGCAGCTCCCCTGTCGCCCCCCGCTGCTTTGGCTCACCTTGTTACTGTTGGTTTGCTGTGGGGCCCTCTCGTCGGGTGTCTCTGCCCTTCGACGTTGTCTTGGGGAGAAGGGGAGGGCGAGCAGCCGATGTCTCGTTTGCATTAGTGCAGTGGCTCCGGTTCCTCTCAGGTGCAGGCGGCCGTCTCAGGGTGCCTCTATCTGACTCCGCGTGTGCCTCCTCCTTCCTGTTTGTCGGGTGTCCGCAGCCTGGGTCCCGGGCTCCTTTTGGCGCTGGGGTGAGGCTTGGGTGCTGTGTGTTGGACGTCTTTTTTGTCACCTTTCCCCGCTTAGCGTGGAGTGTTGTCTGATTAAGTGTCCCGCGCTGCAATGTTTCGGCAGCAGGCTGCTGTTCTCTGCCTAGTGGCGCTGGCTCCAGATAGCGTCCGCCATTTTGTGCGACGTGCTGGAGGAGAGGGGGTCGGAGCGCGGGTTGGTTTTCTCTCGGTTCCCCTATCCAATTTTTCTGGAGATTACCTAATATGAATCGGGTATCGCTGCTGCTTCTCTCGGATTGATTCTTTTAGGATTGTGGTGCTTTACAGCCACCTCTGCAGGATCGGGTTACGGCAACTCGGCCGGAGCTCGGCGTTCCTGCTTCCTCACGCCATGAGCACCCACGTAACTCATGGATCTCCATATGCTGCAATGCTTTCCCTCTACCTGTGCTTTCCCCTATACCCCAGTCCCCTCCCCCAACTGATTTGTGGTCTGTCTCCCTTGATCATTTCCCTCTGCCATCACCCTCAGTTAGGAATCTGGGGGTTAAAATCACTTCATCCCTCTCTATGGATGAACAGGTTGAGGCGATCTGTAATACCGGCCACTTTAAGTTATTCATCCTTCAGAAAGTTCTTCCTTTCATTCCGGTTAAGTGTCAAGCTCCTGTGGTGGTTGCACTTGTCTTGAGCACGGTGGACTACTGCAACTCACTTTACTTAGCTCAGCCTCGTTTTCTCATCAATCAGCTTCAGCTACTTCAGAATGCTGTGGCCAGGGCCATTCTCCACCCTCCGTTTGGAGCCCATATGTCTCCTCTGCTGAGACAGCTCCACTGGTTGCCTATTGAGAATTGGATTCCTTTCAAATCCATGTACATCATTCATTGTGCCTTCTTTGGATTGAGGGCAGAATATCTACAGGCAAAGTTCCTGCGCTATGTACCTGCTCGTTGTCTTTGATCTCAGTCTGCCCTTCGGGTTCCTGTCCCTCATATCAGACTGTCCCGTATGGGTGGTCGTGCCTTCTCGGTGGCTGCTGCAAAGGCCTGAAACGTTCTCCCTTACTCTCTCCGTGCAACAGTAGACCAGCTCACTTTCTGCCGGTCATTGAAAACTCTTCTATTTTAAACCTCTCTCAATAAAAACTTCTGTCTTCTGCTGCTACTGCCAAGATGCCTTTGGGCGAACGTGCGCTTAACAAGTATATGTAACATAACGTAACATAACACCGACAACCCCAACCTGTCAGTTATACACTCCCTCCCCCCCTCCGCCAGGCTGGCGTTCCGCAACTTGCCAGCTTAAAGAACCGTAACCTTGCTTCCACTTGGGCAGCCGCCAGTGCTCCGACCATGTCTCCGCACCTGCTACGATCGGGTCCGCTACTGGCACCGAAATTGTCTTCCTCTACAGTTCATCGGTTCCTAGCTCCGGAAGCTGTAGTCCCTCCGCTGCTGCTACTGCCAAGATGCCTTTGGGCGAACGTGCGCTTAACAAGTATATGTAACATAACGTAACATAACACAGACAACCCCAACCTGTCAGTTATACACTCCCTCCCCCCCCCTCCACCCATCCTCCCCTAGGCTGGTGTTCCGCAACCTGCCAGCTTAAAGAACCGTAACCTTGCTTCCACTTGGGTGGCCGCCAGTGCTCCGACCATGTCTCCGCACCTGCTACGATCGGGTCCGCTACTGGCACCGAAATTGTCTTCCTCTACAGTTCATCGGTTCCTAGCTCCGGAAGCTGTAGTCCCTCCGGTGCAGGGTCAGTCATTGTTTCCCCTGGTTCTTGGATTTCGAGGTAGGCCTGCAAGGAAGTCATTGGCTTCTGCTGGGGTGGTGAAGAACAGTGTACGCCCTTCATGTTCCACTCAGAGTTTGGCCGGGCACATCATGGCATAGCGGATGCCTTTCTCCTACATCCTCTTTTTCACGTCCATGTATGTTCTCTGTGACGCCTGGACTTTGTCGGGGAAGTTCTAGAAGATCTGTATTGTGTTTCCCTTGTATTGGAGGATCCCTTTTTCTCTTGCCTTCCATAGCGCTGTATCTCTACTTCGATAGTTTAGCATACGTGCAATTAGTGGTCTTGTCGGGTCTCCTGGGATTGGCTTCCTGCTGCTAGGTATTCTGTGAGCTCTTTCAATGATAAAGATATTCAAAAGGTAGTCTGGCCCCAGTACTTCCCTCAGGATCTCTTCAACCACGGGTTCCATGTTCCGCTGGTCTGCCTCTTCAGAAACTCCAATAATGCACAAGTTATTCCTCCTTGATCGTGACTCTAGGTCATCTTGTTTTTCAGTGAGCTCTTTTAATGTTCTTTTCTTTTTTTGAAGGTCCCTGGACGACAACGATGCTGCCTCATCCTCGACTGTCGATATTGTTACCTCTACTTCATCCAGTCTCTCCACATGTTTGTCCAGACGGACTTGCATGTGGTCCACCTTACATGTCAACGTGTCAATGTTTCCATCGAGAGATTGGATACTGCTCTGCAGCTGACTGAGCATTTCTTTTATGATGTGGAATGCTGTTGTCATGGGCAACCTGCGGGCTGCATCCCCCGGATGGTTCCGCTGTCTCTGGTTGCCTGGGTTGTGAAGCCGTCTCGAACTGGAGTGTGGTCTCCAAGTTGTTACCTGCTAGTGTCACTCTTTTTCCCGGTCTGTATGAACTGCAGGTTGTGCCCTCTCATCTGATGGCTGTGGGTGTTGTCCACAGTGGATTGGGTTCTACTGGGTGACGGGCGCTCATAGAGGGCTGAAGTCCACAGGGGTGCCCTCTCCTCCCCTCTGTTCTGGTGTTGTTGAGGTCCTTTTGTGCCCTCCTGGCTTGGTTTGTGGTTCTACGCAGTAGGTCTGGGGGACATCAAGGTGATGCACCATGTTCTTACATGGCCGAGGCGGGATGGTGTGGTTACCCCCTCTTGGCTGCAAGGGAGAGGAGGCGGAACCGCAGGGCCAAGGGGCCAGAGGGGTCCCGCCAGGGTCTGTGGCACCCCCCCCAGTAGTGAGCTGGTTATCCTCTCTATCCGGTGTTTGCCTTGGGGTCGGAGGGTGTCTGCTGTGCAGGACCCCGATTGTCCATAACTCGAGACTCCGGTACAGCTCCCTGTGGCGGGTGCTCTCCGGGTTTTTCACCTCTGCCAGTGATTGTCACTGATGGGGTCCAGTTGCTGGAGCCCAGAATGTGAAGCCTGGCTGCGGTTGTCCTTGCCTTATTGCCCACTTGTTGGGTGCATAGGACGAGTGGATGTCCTCCGCTATCTCCTCCCCGCACCAGGATAGCACTTCACTGCTGGTTGGGGATGCGCCCGCTCTGGGGAACAGAGACCAGTCCTCTGACCCGCTGCTGCCCTTGGTTCTAGGCCCCTCTATCTGCCAAAAGGGACAGTTGTTGGTCCTGCACGTTGCGCCAATTGGGCTCACCCTTTGCTGTCCGAGGTTGTTGCCCTCTACACCCCCTCTCTTCTGCAGTGGGTCCTCATGGCCGTGGTTGAGCGAGCGGCCAGTCCCCGGGGAGAGGAATGGTTTATTTCTTCTCTCGTAGTTCCATCTAGCCACTTGCAGATGTTGCTTGACCCTGTTTCGCCGAGCGAGTTCCCTGTCCACCAGGCAAATCCCAACTCTATTAAACCTTTCGTAGTATGTGGTTTATTGCCGGGATACCATCCAGTTCTTTCCTGCTTCGGGTTGCTCTGGGGGAGTCACGTTGCTGGATAGCTGCTAGGCCCTTGTTATGGCCGTTGTCTCTGTTTTCGGAGTTTTTGGATTACAGTGTTCAAAGGTAATGGTGGCCGTGCCGGTGTATGGACTTCAGAGGTGTGAGCGTCTTCATTGCTGTGTGTTTTTAGCCCAAGGGGGGTGGCTCGCCCCACTCTGTGCTGTGTTTCATTTGTTGCCTTCAGTGGTCGTGCACGTAGCAGCGTCCCCCCCGGTGGGTAGCGGCACCCGCACCGGGGTTCGGGCTACAGTTGTGACGACCCAAGGATCGGTTCGCCCTGGGAGGCGCGCACAGATATGTGGCAGCGCTCCCCAAAGTTCAGAGCCTTCCCCTCTGCCTGCTCCTTACGGGGTACTTAAGTCTCCTCTGCTTGGTTGGGGCCGGCTTCTGCGCACTACAGTCTCGGTCTGGGAGGGCCAGAAAGGGGGGGGGCAGCCTGGCCTGTCGATCCGCTGCACGGTCCGCCCTCCACGTCTCCTCCACTCCGTTGGTGTCCATATTACACAGCCACTCGGTGTGGGTGGCCCTCTGCCCCCGGCCCTTTGCTGGGTCCTCTGTTTGGTCACTGCTCACAAAGGGGCCTGATGGGATGTTGTGCGAGGCACCTCGTTCTTCTGCCTCGCTCAGACTTGTCGGTGCCCGTGCTAGCCCTTGGCTGGAATGTTCCCCGGGCTTTCCTTGAGCGCCGGTCTCACAGCGCCCCTTTCTCTCTTTGCAGAGGCCACGTGATTCCGCTATTTTTGCTTACTCCGCTGTGTGGGCCTCTGGAGTCACCTGGTTACGGCAGGGTGTCCTTGGATCATTTAATTAGTACCCCTGCTCTTTTCGTCAGGTTCGGGACAGGTAAATGGCAGGATTTAGACCAGATATTTAACTCTGTGCAGAGAGCTCACGGGCCTGCTGCCATCTTGGTTGGGCAATCTAGTGCCTCGCCCCCCCCCAGAAATCTTGGCGTCAAAGTCCCACAAGGGCACCCCATACCGATGTCATGGATGACGGCCAGGAGGACAGTTGTTCTGTGAACCCGCCCCGTTTCCACAGATGCCAAAGGACCTCCAGGATTGGGTGATCGTGAAAAGAGGGTCACAAGCCAAATCACCCTCTAACTGGTATTTGTCAAAGAAGAGACAACGCAGAGTGATTGTGGTATGCCAAATACAAGGTAACACAGTTTAATGCAATAGACTGGGGAAAAATGCAAGATAAAAGCCAAGCTCTCACTCCAACATTCTTCAACGTTTGAACAGACAACAGAAATTTATATAATACAAATGAGTCATTCTGATGTCATAATCACAGAGTTATGAAAACCTATTGCTCCGGGTCATTTGCTCCCTCTACTAAACTACATATAGAATCCTATTGGTCCCCAACCAGTGATTGGGTCACCCTTATGTAAGAACCCACCCATAAAAAAAGTGTGGTACTCATATTTGAATATGTACTGTTAGGCTCTAAATTGCTTCTGCTGTGAAAAAAGACATTCACTCATCGGTTAGAATGTGGTCACACTATCCATGAAATGGCTGCATGATGACATGTTTATGTAGATACGAGAGGGAGAGAGAGCAAGCATTTCACCTTGTTTTAATTAAATCAAATAGCCCATGTTATCTCTTCTGCATGTTGTAGCAGAGTCCCAAGGAATTGTCCTGGCAACGTTGATCGCGCAATCCTGTTCTTGACACATTTATGAATAATTATTTTGTGAGTCATTCTGCTTTTACGCTGCTAAGATTTCATCGCAGCAAGTAGTTGTTTTTTAGTTGCATTTTGCGTCCCTCTGTCACGCCTACCAAATCGCAGAGAGATTAATCTGCCAACTTGTTCAGACTTCCTGGGATGCCCAGTTCGCCCCATAAACTTGAAACGGTCTGCCATGTCTTTGTAACTTAATTTACCTCGACAGATCGATGCACACAATAGTATCCTGTTGCGCCATGCAACCCTTCCTACGAAGCCTTGGACATTCCTTTGAAGTAGCAACCATCTTGCCAGCTACAGCATTTTCCCTGAATTAACAAAATTTCTTCAAGCGTGCTTAACTGGGCTTTTCCCTTAAAAGCGGTAAAGCTCAATTCTCTGCTTCTGGTGAAACCCTAAGATGGCAACTGCTTGTCACGTTGTGTTTCTCTGCAGGACACATTTGCTCTGCATTATTGTGCTATCTACCAAGTCCTGGTGCAGGTCTGGCACATGATATATCTTCCTAAGGGTAAGCTGCAACGTAATCCCTACCTATAGAAATGCTGTCCTACTTGTCTAATGAGGCCCTATCCTGGGTACATGCCTCCCTGTCACCTAGTCTATTCTATTTAAAAACACATGAATTGTGCAAGCTAATGCCTTATCTGTCCCTACTTGTGTAGCGAAACTAACTCTTCTTTGTGCCAGCTGCATTTCCGGGAGGGTTTAAAGTGCAGTTTCAAATGTGTCCGTTCAGATTTTTTTATTCTGTGTCTTCTGAGGACGGCAGGGGGGCACATGCCCTCTAGTCAACAATTGCCCCACTACAGTCCCACAGGTGATCTGGTGGGGGCCATAATGAATCACGCACTTTTGCTGGTTGGGTATCCAGGTCATCAAGGTATGTCCAGAAAGTACCCAAATCGTCCCTCATATTTTCGATCAGACTTTGCAGTTGGGCCGCTAAGTAGTATAGGAAGAAGTCTAGGTACCCAAAGCCTCTGTGGACCCTTGGCAGAGTAAGAGTAGTCCTGAGGCTCCTGTTCTTCCTGACAAACTTACTGAACGACAAGTGTAATTGAACACAAAATCTACTCAGGAGTTTCGTCTGGAGGGCTGTAAACGGGTACAGGAACAGGGGGACGACATTAATTTTTACTACTGTCATCGGCCCATAACAGGACAATACCAATGGGCCCCACCTCTGTAAATCACTCTTGACGGCTACCATGAGAGGATCGAAGTTGACTTCCGCCAGCCAAGAAAGCTCCTGCTGTTTTGTGCTCCCACCTTTCACACCTTCTCTACGCTTATCTGATGTATCTGCTTTCTACCCACAAGACTGGAAGGCCGTCCTTTCGCTGCCATTATGGAGGCTTTAGGATTATTAATCTTCAACCCCGAAAAGATCCCAAACTACTGGATAAGAGTTAACAATTCAGGGACGGACAACTCCAAGTCACTGAGGTAACAACGAATGACCTCAGCAAACCGAGAAAGCGTGAATTCCACCACCTCTCTCCTAATGGCTTTAATTCCAGGATGCTGGTGAATAGCAATGGCCAGAGATTCCATGGTTAGTGCATATAATAGCGGGCAACTCTCCCTCCTACCCCTGGACAGGTAAAAGGCTGCCGTAAGACACCCATGGACCTTCACTCGGGCAGACGGGTTTCTGTATAATGTTTCAATCCAATTAACACAAATTCACCCTAGTCCGCTTTTCCCCAGAAGCGTAGATATGTACCCCCATTCCACCCTATCAAATGTTTTTTCAGAATTCAGTGAAAGCAAACTGGCCTCCAGGTCAAATTCCTGAGCAGAATGCATCAGCTCAATGGTTTTCTGGATATTATCCGAATCCTGGCGACCTCAACACTGAAAACAGACCCCAGGGAGGTGTGGACTCGGGTACTCCTGGTACAAATTTGAACAACAGCTCCACAACCTGTGTGCACCAATGAGTACAACTGCTAAGTCAGTCATACATTAATTCAATAGCTGACATGCAAAGTGTACACAGGAATAGCACAAATTTAGTTCAACATATAGAAAACTTGAATTGATCTGTCAGACAGCTAAAACCCATATCAGCAAAACCTCTCTAATATTAGCACCCATCACATGTTTCATAGATACAAACTACTACAATTATGAAAACACTCTAAAAATTACAAACTCAAAATTTTTCACCACACTTCATCCACTCCCATTCATTCATAAAGTGCTTAGTGCAAACATTTCATGTGATACAACATAATGTATTATCAGTCGCAACTAGATTCCCTTGGTAACACACTGTTCTTACTATAATTCACCTATAAGGATCCACACATTATTCTATACAATTTATAACAAATACATACATAATAACAAATCCAATACCAGCCTGCCCAACATGTTTCATTCCTGATGGTCTGGGTGATGAATCACAGGAACATCTTCAGGGGCTTGTATGTTTTATTTAATACACAGTTGGGTACTAATTTATTTGCAATCCTAATGTCATTCTGCTCCCATCAATGTATGTGGTTCAAAATGTAACTTAAAGTTTCAATGGTCATTTCCCAATCCAACACCGCTAATGATGCCTTGTCTTCTCGTGGGACAGTCACTTTTCAACTAGCAAGATCTTTCAGTATCCACTGTGTGCTCAGTCCATAGAGAATCCTCACATGAAACAGTGTATCTTCTGCAATGCTCTGCGCACATAGGCTGCATTTCCCTTAAATCACTATCCATATGGTCCTTTCTACAGTCACTCGGTCATTACTTCCATTTTGTTAATCTTTCACTAGGTTGTCATGAAGTTAATCATCAACTAGACTGCTGCTACAAAATTGAAACGGTAGCACATATGTGCATTTCTGCTTTAGCCGTGAAACAAAGCCCACCTGATCCCCATGGATCAAGGAAGGCAGGAGTCCCTCCAACCTATTCCCGAGGAGTTTCGCAAGTTTCTTAACATCAGTGTTGAGCAAGGAGATGGGTCGATAGGAGTACTGCAGCAGGTTCTTACTTTCCTTGGGAAACACAACAATGATTGCCCCCACCATAAAGCTTGGAAGGGCCTCACCCTCCAATACCCCATTAAACACCCATAACAAATGGGGAGCCAGGGTGGAACGAAATAATTCATTCTTGCCCGAGATCCTGTCCTCCCCAGAAGGGGTGCGCACTTTCATAGATTTGATTGCCCAAGTCACTTCCTCTTCCATAATCAGCTCGTCCAGTGGAAACCCCTGGTCTCCTGAAAGCCTCAGGATTGGTACGGAGTCAAGGAAATCGGAGATGTGCGATCCGTTCCATCATATTTCGATGTAGACAGACCCTTGTAGTACTGCCTATACTGAGCCAAAATGCCCCGCGTATCATTATGGGTTACCCCATCCTCTGTTTTTATGACCTCCACCATCTTGCTCTTCTGGGCCTCCCTCAGTTTCCATGCCAAGATCTTGTCCGCCCGATCCTCCTCGTCATAATATTTTTGCTTCAGGAACAGTCATTTTTTTCAATGTCATACACCATTAGATCATTGAGCTGTGATTTGTATTCTAGCAGCTCCCCTACCTGTTCTGGACTCGGATTTCCCCACATGACTCCCGCCTGGCTGCACAGCCGCAATCTTCGCAAGTCCTCCTCCTCCCAGCTCTTTTTTATTTTTAGACCCCATCATAATAAATTCCCCCTGAATCGTACCCTTGAAGGCCTCCCTCATTGTGGCCTCTGGCACACCTCCTCATTATCATTACATTCAAAGTACTCTTTAATTTTGGCGAGCAGGCAGACTCTTTATCCTGTAGTAGTGAATCATTACATTTCCACTGTCCCCTGTGTGGCCCCTCCCCCCCAGCCCTCCCCCATCACCACCCGCATAAGTCATGGTCTGACCAAGACACTGGGTCAACCCGAGACCTAGCAACATACTCTCATAGAGTACGATCCACTAGAATATGGTAGAGCCTCGAGGAGTCATGAACACGATAGTAGAACGTGAACAGCGGTTCTCCCACGGTCGGTGGTGTCAAGGAATCTAGAACTCCCAACTCTAGATTTGTACGCCAGAACTGTTCGGAGTCTCCTTTCCTGTATTGAGTGGCTCATGATGCCCCCCCCATTCTCTCCCTATCCCTGGAGGGGTCCAGGACCATGTTGAAGTCCCCACCCACAATCAGGGTGCCTCACACTAAGGAGATCAGTCTGTCCTTCACCCTTTCCCAGAATGCGACTTGTCCTTTTTTCAGCCCATATACTGTGCCCACAGTCGACACACTCGTCTAAACCTTACCCCACAAGAACAGGTATTTGCCCTCCGTGTCCTTGAGCTCCTTCGCCACCCTAAATTCCAACCGTCTGGACAGGATAACTGCTGCTCTCGTTAATTATGTGAAGTGTGGCAAACCTCCTCTATCCTTACGGATACAAGACAGCGCTCCCTCCCTCTTACCCAGTGTATCTCCTGCAGGAAAAACACATCTAGATTAGAACAGGAATACTCACGAAGCAGCAAAGACCTCTTCGTTGGGGGAATTAATACCTCTTGCATTTAGGGACCCGATCTCCCACAATGACAATGAACTAGCCAGCACAGGAGGCAGCTCTCACCTGATATAACAACACTATTTCCGGGCCTTGAGGACCCATCGGAAGCAGCCCTATGCACGCTAACATCCCCTCTATGATCAAACAGTCCTGTAAAATCACTTGAAAACCCCCAACTCCCTCCTCTCTGCCCCCACCCCCGACATCCAGTCAGGATTGACAGTCATCCCTGACACCCGACTGAATCACCAGCAAGCCAGTCTACTCAGGCCTACATCCCCACCCAACCTCGTTGCCTGAGCCCTCACCCCCCTCCAAACCCGCCCATTTCCTTACCCCCTCTTCCCCATGCCCTCTGACATCACAAAAAGAAAAACTAACATCCCCACCCCCCAATCCCAGCAAAAACTCAACCCAACCACAAAGCTCTTAAGGAACCACCTCCCAAGTACCTTCTCCATGTCCCCAAAGGAGAACTTTAAAAGAACCTAGATAAATCACAATATCTGTCGAAGCCCCATTTACTTTAAGATCCATGGGTGGGGGGTGGTCAACTTTTGGAATTTCCTCGAGCCAGGTACCCGGCTCCTTTCCCTAGAAGGCCCCTTTCTGACTCACCCAGGAACTCCCCTAGCAGCTCCCCCAGGGTCAGATCTCTGGCCACCTCATTGCTCCACAAGCTCCCCATCCTCCGAGACCAGCCGGAATTGCTGGTCTGCATTCTCAAATACGTGCGAAAAGGGGAAGCCCCAGCGTTAGTGTATCCCCTTTTACTGCGTCAATGGGAAGCACATTCGCCTCCTGGCAAGGGTAAAAGAGGAGAGGTCCTAAAAAATCATGATTGTTGCATTGTTATAGGTGATGGAGGCAGATTTCCAGGCCTCTTCTAAAATGTTAGCTTTCTCTGCTTAATGGTGGCACCGGACCAGGACAGAGTGCAGACCTCCAGCTCTGCCCCCAGTTCGATATGCCCTGTCTATGGTCCGCTCATTTGTGGCATTGTTTCCGAACAGCAACCGAACCGCGCATTTTGACTGCGCATGCAATGTCCTGCTCCATCTCACCTTCCGTCTCGGGCAACCTCCTTTCACTGTTCACAAAATCGTCCATCTTGAGAGCTCTCTCCTTGTCCCTCTTCTCCAGGGCCAACAGTCTAGTCTCAGTCTGAGCTCCTAAGATGTCAACAGAGGTCTGATTAGACTCCCATCCCTGTATCCTATCCTCCATTGTGCCCACCCTGTGGTCCAGTTTGTCCAGCACATTTGAATCTCCTGTGCCAGGTGCTGGACGCACCTGCAGTCTCTCCCGGTTGTTTCTTCACAGCTCTGGACTTCTCTTGGAATGGAATGGATGGAATGGAATTTATTAAGCGCAATGTTCGCCCGAGGGCATCTTGGCGCTCCCAACAGTACAGCGGAAGATAAAGCCTAAAAAAAAAACGTTTTCAGAGTTTTGCGAAACGTTAAATGGGCAGGCGTTGCTCTGAGAGAAAGAGGAAGGGAATTCCAAAGAACTTCTCCAGCCACTGAGAAGGAACGGCCACCAATACGGCAGTACCTTGCCTGAGGGACAGACGGCAGACAAGCATTAGCAGACCACAAGACGCGGCTAGGAGTTCAAGGCACACATTTCACCACACAATATTCCGCCACCTGGCCATAAAAAGCCAGGTGGACCAGGCAGAGGGCTTTAAACTGAAAATGTTTGGCAACGGGCAGCCAGTGGAGTTGACTGAACAAGCCCCCTCTGCATAGTCCCTTCTTCATGTTTATAGTCCTTGGTTGGTGTTCGGTGGTAAGTCGTTCTTCCATGTCTCTGGAATTTGGATCTTCATTCCTCCATATGGCCAACTTGTTCCAGTATTTTGAGTTACAGCACTCATCTCAGTATTCTCAACCTGACAGCAATACACAAGGGGAGAGGGCCAGATCGGAGTATACCCTACCCCACATGCCCAGAGGGGCCCGGGCAGGACTAAACAGAGCTGGTTAGGGTGAGCCCCCCCCCAGGACTTATTCCTGGGGCAGGGCAAGTGCCCGCCCTATTGTGAAGCCAGTTGCCGGGTGTCCCACACCTAGGGCGAGATCACAGGAATCGACGATAACCCCCCCCCAAGAAACTGAGGAAGCAAAAGCAGTGGCTACACCGCCCAATCCCCCTCTCCCACTACAAGCATATCGGGAACCCAGATAATAAAGCCGAAAGATAGCAATGGAGGCAGACAACAGCGTCTGGGCCCACGGAAGGGGGCGAGCTGGACAACAAGAAAAAGCGAGACAAATTACGAGGGAGCTGTGAGTGTGGTACGACCCCCCCCCCCCTCCCCCCCCTCCAAACAACACAGTCCTCTGACACGCTCATGGACTGGAGGGCAAAACTCGAACACTTTGAGTACCAGAATACAGAGATGGGGAGTGCAAAATCCAACCCCAACATGTCAGAAGAAGGGAGCAACACCATGTCTACCAATAGAGATATTGCCGCGCTCCTGGAGGAGGTTAGAGGAATGAGGGCAGACCTTGGCGGAAAAGTAGACAGAATAAATGTGAGAATTGACAGCATGGACGAGAGGCTACAGGCGGTGGAGCACAATCAGACATCCCTCGAAACTTTGGAAACACAGATGGATATGAGGTTAGCGGAGTTGGAGGGAGGGCGAGGTTGCCCTAAAGATGGATGATTTTGAAAGTCGAGAGAGAAGTAACAACCTGAGATTTTTTGGGATTCCGGAAAAAGGTGAAACCGAATGAGATCTGCAGAGAACCATTCATGAGTTGGTGAACACATATAGCGATGGGTTCATGGACAAACCCAAACTTCGAGAGGGTCCATACAGTGGGAGTGACGGGGAGGTACTCGCACGGTTCCACAACTATCCTGACAGGCACAAAATCCTCAAGAAGGCAAGTGAGATGAGCTCTGTGGCCCTGGGTGATGTAAAGATGGCAATATATCAAGATTTATCAGCACTTACCCTTCCAAAGAGGCGCCTATGTGCCCACCTCACGAAGTAGCTTAATGAGAAGGGGCTGACATCGATGGGGGTTCTTCTTCTCCATATCCTTTGAAGTCGAGGGCTATAACTACAAACTGGTGACCGAGGACGACATAAGAAAGGTCACGGAAGAGTTACTGGGAGGAGACTGGCTGAAACTGGCGTAGGAGGATAATGGTCAGGAAGACCGGCAATGGCGCATAAAGGATCCGAAAAGACATAAAGTTTCGGGCTCCAGAAAATTCAGCAAGCTTGGATTGCCCCAGGCGGGCCCCTCCTGAACCGTGAGACTGGTTGGGGATGATTGCATAGTGTTTCAATGGTTATTGTGGGGGGTTGGATCTGTGGGTGAATTGTATGTATGGAGTAGAAAGCATAGTGTTGGGGCTCAAATTAGAGAGCTGGTTCGAGCCGGTCCGTGAGTGGAGGGGGAGGACCACTGGTGAGTCAGTCTCGTCTGGGGAGATGGTTCCGAAGGGGGTACAGGAGGGGGGAGCAGGGCGTGGAGAGGTTTTGGTTCAAGATGTTACTGTTCTAAATAAATGGTGTGATGTAGAGATCTGGTTAAAAGAGTCCCAAACGTGGTCTTGTCTCAGAAGAGAGGGGAATAGGGAGTTCCGATGTGAAAAAGGTGATGTTTGGCCAGGGTGACATGAGGATAGGCTCCCAAAATGTCCGGGGCCTTAACTCACCGTCCAACAGATCTATGGTGTTATGCGAGTTCAAGAGATCCAAGCTCGATTGGATGTGTCTACAGGAAACACATTGGAAGAAGGGAGGGGAACCCCGATTGCGCTCCTGGGTGATAGGGGAGGTGATTATGGCTTCAGATGTAAAAAAAGAGGCGGGGGTTGCTGTCTTGGTCTCAACCCGGCTGAGCTTCATGATAGAAGCAGTTTTGACCGACCCCCAACGGGAGGTATGTGTTCACAAAGGGTCAGTTACATGGAGTTAAGTTCACAATTGGTTCAGTATACGCCCCGCATGTGCAGCAATGTGAGTTCTGGGAGACAGTGCGTGATAAATTAATTCAATTTGTTGAAGGTCAGTTGGTGGTGGGTGGGGACTTTAAGATGGTGTTGGACCCGCTTTTGGATAGTAAGAGGATGACGGGGAACGAATAAGCAGAACCAATCCAAGTGACTCAGAGCGTTTTAAAGTGGTCAATGAGGTACTAGGGTTGTGGGACTCCCTCCACCCGGAGCCAGAAGTGGACATGCCATTCACTTTCTACTCAGTGGTCCATAATTTATTCTCGCATATAGATATGATCCTGGTGGACGTGACCCTAAGGGTTCAGGTCCTACATTCCCGAGTAAAACCAGTCCTGTGGTTGGATCATGATATAGTAGCAATTCTGGTCGATACAGGGGGACTGAAAAATCCCAGGGGGAATTGGAGATGCAAAGCTTTCCTGCTAAAGGATAAAGCGGTGTAACAGGAACTGCTCAGGGAAATCAAGGAGTACTTCCTTTTCAATGATACGGGGCAGGTGGTGATCCAATCTGTCTAGGAAGGTTTCAAGGCGACCATACGAGAGACCCTGATGAGAATAGGCTCCAAGAAAAAGAGAGAAATGGAGGAGAAGGAGGTTCGGCTCTGTAGGAAAATACGAGATTCAACCAGGAGGGGCCCATGGGCAACAGATTTTGCACTCTTAAGGCTAAAGAGCGCCGGTGATATAAGACCCAGCTGAATGCTATACTGATTCAGGAAACACAAAAAAAACTCCTGCGCCTGAAACAGAAATATCATGAGAGGGGGGACCGAGCAGACGGGATCCTGGCATGGAGATTGAGGGAAGAGCAGAGGAGGAGGAACATTGGGGTTATTAGGACTGAGGATAATAGGTCCCTTCACAACGTTCAGAGCATAGGGAGTGAATTTGTGGAATATTATCATACCCCCTATTCATCGGAATGGGTGGGGGAAGAGACCCAGTAGAATATTTTTTTAATCCCAGAGTTCCCCAAGGAGATAACGGCAAACTTGGAGAACCACATAACCGTAGATGAAATCACGCAGGCCATCATGGGAATGAAATTGTGGTCGGGCCCGGGGGAGGATGGATTTACAATAACATTTTATAAACTGTTAATGTCCCTGCTAGCCCCATGTTTAATTAAAGGTATTCAACGTGCGCTTGGAGGGTGAACCACTCCTCCCCGCCCCCCACGATGATGGCGGCAGTAATTATGGCCACTCCGAAGGAAGCAAAGGACCCCCCCAGATGCCCCTTCTATAGGCCCATCTCCCTCCTCAATGGAGATGTGAAGATACTGGCAAAAGTCCTAGGAACAATATTGGAGGGGAGTATACCACTGCCAGTACATGGGGACCAGGTGGGATTTATCAGGGATATGCAGGGATAAGACAACATTAGGAAGACCATCAAACTGATTCATGGGGCACAGATGGGAAGCCTGGACGCATGCCTAGTGACGCTGGATTCAGAAAAGTTTCGAGTGGCCATTCATGATGAAGGTTCTGGGGAGGATGGGGTTGGGTGCAAACTTCCTGAAATGGGTGACAGAACTATATAATAGGCCCAGGGTGAAGGTTCGGATAAACAGAGGCCTCACTGAGACATTTGAGCGCACTAGAGGGACCAGGCAGGGATGTCCCCTGTCCCCCGCTACTGTACGCCCTCGCAATGGCGCCATTGGCAATTGCAATTCGAATGAATGACCGGATCAATGGTATTGTGGGGGGAGATCTTGAACGCAAAATCTTGCTGTTTGCGGACGATGTACTGGCCTACCTCACAAATGTTCAGGTCTCCCTTCCAGCACTAACGGCCCAGATTGTTGAGTATGGCTGCCTCTCGGGGCTCAAAATTAATGTGCGGAAATGTGCTATCCTGCCGCTACTGGCACAGAGCCGCCTCCTTGACACGAAAAAAAAACTACCTGGGTATGACGGTTAACCAGTGAAGCATTCGATATCTGGGCATATGGGTGACAAGGGATCTGGGAGATATGGTGACGGCTAATTATAATCCCTTCCCCACGCAGATCACAGCATACTTGAAGTGGCACCCTTCGGTACTGACCTGGTACGGAAGGATGACCTCTATAAAAATGAGTGTCCTCCCCAGATTGTTGTATCTGCTTGCTGGCATCCCGAGTCAGCTACCAGAAAGGTTTTTCCTTGAAGTTACAGGAGAGCTCTGTAGGTTTATATGGGGAAATAAGATCCCAAGGATGAAAATGGCAACCCATACCCTTCCAAGGGACAAGGGGGATTTGGATTTCCGGATATCCACTTGTACTATAAGGCGGCACAAATCAGAGGGATGCTGGAACATATGAGGGAAGATCTGAGGACATACTGGACGTACTTGGAGAACTTGGCTGCACATCCTCTGAAGTTTAAGGATTACTACTGGTCCCCGCTTAGGTCAATACCGGAACGCATGCAGTCCCACCCTACCCTCATAGTTTTTTGGTCAGTTTGGCAGGGCTCTAGAGATACACAGGGCTATACCTCGTGGCCCTCCCCAATGTCCTCAATATGGGGGCTACAATTCGAGTTGTGGCGCCAGGGATTCACACATTCGCAGAGGTGGTCAGATGCATGTCTTGAAAGGGTGGGACAATTCTTTGAGGGTAGGAGCTCTAGGAATGGGGTAAGGTGCAGGACATACTGGGAGGGGACTCAATCTCAATATTTTAATACCCATGCATTAAGGGTATCCTGAAAGACTCAAAGTGGGGGGATGGGTTGGCTAGAAAACTAATACCAGTGGAAAAGGTCCTGGGCTAGTCAGTGTCAAGGAATGGTATACTGTCCAAATCATACAAGGTGATGAATGAAACCAGGTTACAGGGGAGGCAAACCTTCCAGAGATATTGGGTGGAATTGGTGGGTGAAGAGATTGAGGAGGAATGGCCACTAATACATAGAGTGGTCTTCTAGGGAGGGCTGGTCACCGCCGCAATAGAACACAACTTCAAAGTGTTAATGAGATGGCACAGGAACCTGGTGAAATTGTCTAAAATGTTTGCGGGAGTATCTCCTCTTTGCCCTAGGGGTTGCGGAAACCGGGGGACCCTGGCCCATATGTGGTGGCGATGCCCCAAGGTACAAGTGTTTTGGAAAGAGGTGCTGAGCTGGATGGAAGAGATAACTGGTTAGGGCTAAACCCTGACCCGCTGCAGTTGCTACTAGGGCACGCACAAAAAAATTAGGGAAGAACAGGAACTCCCGAAGATGTGGGGCGCAATGTTAAGAGCGGGGAGAATGGCCATAGCCCAATGGAAAAAGAAAACGCTCCCTACAAAAGAGGCATGGGAAGGAAAAGTGTAAAATATGATGGTTATGGAAAAGCTCACTGCGGTAGCGAATGATAGAATGGAAGAATTTCTTGCTGAATTGTCTGCTCTACTGTTCAAATGGGGGGCGGGAGAGGGGGGGGGAGGGGATGGGAGGAGGAGGGGGAGGAGGAGGAGGAGCTCTTCTTGTCAGAAGTGGGCTACACTTGTAATTGTTTGTTATATTGAAAATGTCTGGTTCTCTTTATAAATGCCAATAAAATCAAGTTAAATAAAAAGTAAGTTACATAAAAGTTAAAAAGATAAAAGGGAAACCTAGTTTCCCAGTACTGATAGTCGGAAAGACTGATCAGTTTCCCTGTGTCAAAATGAGCAAAAGGGCAGGGTAGTAAAGCTAAAGGCGTCACTTCCCTGTAAAATGAGTTGGGGCAGGTTCAAATGCAGAATGTTTGTGGGTCCATAGAACTATAGAGGGGACGTTACCAAAAGAGAAACCTTTCATAACACCTAAGGCCAGTTTAAAACCATGGGGTTTAGCCTTTTTGGTCGACAATAGTTAAAATGGACCGTTCTAGTGAAAATATAGCACCCAGAAATGGTTGAGATACAACTGACCATCTTGTCAGTATTGCACTGAAAGTGTGACAAATCTACTTCAAGGGAAACCATTTTTCCTTGAAGCACTCTTCAGAAGGAAAGTAGTAGTGCTTCTCAAAAAGGTTTTAAACTGGGGAGGTGGGAGAGGTCTGCCAGCACAGGTGCTGCAAGGACTGATGTTGCCCTCAAAACAAGTGAGTTGAGGCAGAGAGTAATATTGAAAATACTCCAATCACAAAAAGCAATCCAGGATTGCATGAACCGTCTGGAGTCCCATTGAAATTGTTTGAGGAAAAATACAAAAAGAAAAGATTTCCTAATAAACTCTTTACAGAAACTTAATGAAAAAGCCACATTTGCTCGCTCATGGAGCAATCAAGAGCAGAATAGACCATGCATATCTGCAAAATGATTACAAGACATTCAGGGAATATAAAATGCATCTCTATTTTTTTTAATTGTGTATTTACAAGTATTTACAATATACAAAAAACAGTCTGAGCAAAAGGATTATGCAATCAAGGCAATTTTAAAGGAAGTAATGATATACCAACAGGAGGAAAAAATATATATTTATATTTTAATTCTATTCTTTACACAGTAAACACAAATACCCTGTTTACTATCTCTGCTATCCTTAACATGCAAGTAATGTAAACCACGGTTACATCAGCGAGTTGCAATGATAACACGAGAACTATTTGAGATACTGACATACTTGTTCAAATAGACCCTTCTTCCAAATGAATTGCCATTTTTCCATAACAATGAGAGTGGGTTCTATGGAGAATAACTTATTGCAGATTTGTGCAGTTGAAATGGGCTGAGCTGTAGTTGCTTCTTTTCACAATAATGGGAATGACTAAGATGTTCTTGCAGATTCATACCCTTGTGGTATTAGGCACAGGGGCCAGAGACCGCTAGGAAAGAGGTTGGAGAGGGCACTGCGTGTGGCTTGTCCTCTTTTGCATACTTTGCCACTCCTTAAGCCTGCTATCCAGTCCTGGTGTATCTTCAGTGATCTCTGTCCCGAAGCCCATAACACTGAGATTCTTCCAATAGGGACACTTGTTCCCCGTTTCCCACCTGCATTCTGGCCGACCTCTATGGGCTCTCCACCGTCTCCTTCTTCTGAAGCCAGAAAACGCAGGTTCATCTTCGATCCCTCTCTCTCCTTCATTCCTCACATCTTGGACCTTGCCAAGAAGGCCCACTTTCAACTTCATCTCCTTAAAGGCACTCCCCCTAATCTCACCTTCCCCCAGAAGTTCAATGTCTCTAGAGCCCTGGTCCTCTCTAGGCTGGACTAATGCAACAGTCTCTTTCTCAACCAACCCCTTTCTTCCCTCCGCCCTCTTCAACTAATCCAGAATAGGGCTGCAAGACTTATCCTTGGCCTCAAGCCCAGGCACCATATCTCTCCAGCCCCAAAATCTCTCCACTTGCTCCCGGTCGTTGCAAGGATCAAATTCAAGCGCCTTTGCATTATCCACAAGATCCCTTTGATCTTCTTAATCCAACTCTCTGCTGGTCAAATGCTTCTCCAAGCATAGAGTAGGGGACATCTCGCTCATTGGCTGGCTCACTGAACCGATTCCCCTCAGGTTCCGTAACCAACTCCATACCTTTCTCTTCTCCTCCACCCCTCTCTCCCTCCTTTGCTAACCATACCTACAGCCGCTGAGATTGGCAGACTGGTCCCTCATGATTTCATTAAGGTCCTTGTCATCTGCCTAATCACCTCCAGCATCCCCACCTCCCCCCCCTGCCAGTTGGGTGGTCTGTCTCAGCTCTGCATTTACCTGATGGGTGTTAGACCTCCCTCTTTGGCTTGTGATGTCTCTGCCCATGCACTTACCTGTTGCCTCCCCAAACAGACACCTCTGTGCCCTGCTGCCCTGCCCGGGGTAACCTTTTAGCACCTAGCACTGCGCCCCACCCCCTTCTCTTTCTCTGCACTTGCACGCTCCAAATATCACAAGGCCTAGTAGGACCGCTGTTTGTTTTATTTATTAATTGTTCTTTTTTTATTTATTCATTGCCTTTTCCACTGTTTTTTTGTTCTGTTGCTCCCTTCCCTTTTGCTTTGAAACACTGTCTTTTTGTATAAGCGCCATATAAATAACAATAACAAAATTTAAAAATAATACAAAATTAAGATCACTACTGAAGTCAGGGTTGACTAGAGTTAAAATCGCCCGAGTATCATTTGTCTGGCTGCATGACTGCTACATAGGCACCAGTCAAACAAGCCTCTTTGTCATTTGTGCATCATTCATATGCATTCCAACCATCCTAGTTCATTTTTATAATGTGACATCCATCAGAGCCAACACAAAAACAGGTATGAGAAAACTTGCTTCATGCAAGGACAGAAATTATACAAAAAACCACCAAGATTTACAATAACTCAGTTAACACAGAAATATGTATTATTTAAGAATTTGAAACCCATATCCCCTGACAAAGAAACAAGGGGCTCACAAGTAGTCCACGAGGACAGTGGCCCTCATTACGACCCTGGCGGAGGACCATGGTGCAATTTGCACCATGGTCCATGGCGCAAAGCTGCCAACTCCGCCATGGGGGTTGGCGGACTTACCGCCCCATTCCGACCTTGGCGGGGCGGTAAGTCCCCAATCCCCATTTACCCTTCCCCATTCCCATTTTTGCCCCATAGGGTATAATGGGAGTGGGGAAGGCGTTAATTACGCCACCGTAAATTACGGTGGCGTAATTAACAACAGGTCCCGTAGCGCCATGGATTTTTCCGCCCGGAAAAACCAGGCGAAAAAAGCACCATGGCGCTACGGGAACTCGTAGTAAGGCGGAAAGGTACGCCATGCATTACGCTGGCGTAAACCCCTTTCCGCCAGGGTCGTAATGAGGGCCAGTGTATTTTATACATATAGGACACGACAGGAAGGTACAAAAAAAAATGTTTAAAAAGGTTTATGACAAATAGTAAATCTATACATGCCACATGAAAAAAATGTGTTTATTTTTGTATAATTGGGTCCCTGAAGAAGGTCTTTGACCGAAATGCATTGGATAACACAAAACTATCTGTCTTTATAATAAAAACTTTCTTTGAAGTTTACATTGATGTCATGAGAAATGTATGTACAGAAGAAACAAGAAATTGTGACAAATACTTTATTTAAATTCATAATACAATTTAAATAATGTGTTGATACACACTTGGGGTCCTTGCAACTTCCTACGTTCAACAACTTAGGATCTATTATTGTACAGTGTAAGGGAGGCATGGTATCACAAGTATGACACTGACACAAGAGGTACATGTTTCAAAACCTTTATTCAATTTTCGGGGTCTCGAAAAACTCCTGCTTTGCCCTGTCGCTATGACTGGAGTAGTCTCTACCATAAAATAATAAAGAAAACGCAGTCCTGGTCAGTCTGTCAAATCAAAATGGCCTATACTAACCAAACCTAATGCCTGCCCTATCTCTTAAACAAAACACGTGTAAAAGGGGAATTTGTGGGTATTGTAAGATGGCGGCGTACTAAGGTGGACGTGTGGAGGTGCGCTTCGTCCCCCTCCATCAGCATAAGGCTTTGGCAGCTTCTCCCCGGTTGCCTGGAGGCCGTTTCTCAGTGATACATGATGCATCACTGAGATCGGCCCCTAGCACGCATCATAAGTGAGAGTGGGTGAAGCTTTTGCGACAGTCTTCCCCACGGCAGATCGGGCACCCGACGTTGGGATCGGGAGATGCTCTGCTGCGTGCCAACCTTCAGTCGGGCAGCGCAATAACACCAAGCCGGTGGTGGGCGGACCACCCCGGCGCTGCACTATGAGGAACTGCCCATTTTCCAGTCTAATTATCAGCTGCCTGCGGACAAACGCCAAGCAGGGCAGAGAGGTGATTCCCCGACACGCAGCAACAATCTGGGCGGCGTGACCGCCGAAGTGGACCACGCAACTCCCGCGTCGGTCGCTCTCAACAGACGGTGAAGGCCCACGGCTCCCAAGGTAGGATCAGGTAAGCCTCACCAAAGGAGGGGAGCCAGGACCCTGTAATCGCATGATCTGGTGCGAGGAGCATCTCAGCGCACCGAACGTAGCGGGGAACACCATTGACCCGGGAACTTTGGGAACAATAACACGCCATACAATATGCCGCGCGGCTCGGTCACAGAGGCCGCGCAGCACTCTTACCAGTCCCGGGCACAGTCTTCCCACTCCCTGCAGAGACCCCATTTGCCACAGGCGTGGGACCCCCTGTTCCCCAGAGAAGCACAACCAGTGGCGACACGCCAGAGGGAATCCGGAACGAGTGGCAAGGAGGTAGAACGCCTGCCATTCCGTGAGCTTCTCTTCCCCCCATTCTGTTTCAATCTGCGGAGGCAGCGTGCTGCAGCAAAATTCAGGAACTCTCCAGGTGAGATTACAGGCATCTAATAACACTGGTGGGGCAGTGGGGTGGCCCTCTGGGGGGGCCTGAGAACGCTTTTCAAGAACTTCCCCACACCTCAAGAACGCTGGACCTAGGGGGGGGCTCTGCCCCACCAGGCATTCCGAGGCCTGACACGGCACAGTGGTGTGAGGCAATGCAGGTGCAGTAGATAGAGGTCCTTGCTCCCGGCTTAACGCCCCATATATAACTGGAGAAAGAGGGGCTCTTGGGGAATGGGGGGGATACAAACTCTGGACAACATAGAGCCAGGCGCCGCCCAGATCCCTGCACGCTCCAGAGTCAACAGGAGGGCGGGGCAGGCGTGCACGGACAGGCCTGAACTATTGGAAGGAAAGACCTCTACATGCAATGTCTGGAAAGAAATGCCGCCAGTCCTAAAGGTCCTACAAGAAAAGCAGATGATACCGCTGGACATTCCCCTTTGGACTGCTCTTCCAGTGGGAGGGCAAGCAATATAGGGTTACATTGCTACAGGCTGGGCTCTGGCTATTGAATCTAGAGGAGGAGTCCGACTCTACGGACAGGGAGCTGCAATCGGGTTGCCCTCTGTCCCAAAGACCATGGGAGTGGTCACAAGTGACAAGGGGTCGCAATCGGCCCGCACGGAGGAGGCAAAAAGCTAACTGTATGTAATCTAAGTTATCGCCTTGCTACAATGGTCGGGGAGATGATCAACATCAGGATTATGGAGGCGGGGGGATGGGAGCATACGCTCCGCTCTCTTGGATATCCACTGGGGGGTATGGGATACCCTGCACGTAGGCCCCTTGATGTTAGGGGGGTCTGCCCCAACTCATTCATGAGGGGGCCAACACAGGTGCCGAGACCCGCCACAGGTCAGGAGGGATGGGGTAGGAGGGAGGGGGCCAGGGGAAGTTTGGCATGGTTTGGGGGGGGGGGGGGGGTGGGACAGAGGCTCAGGTTGGGGTTGAGTCCAGAGGTATTCCGATCCAGGGTGACAAGCATGCACACCCACAAAAACAGCCATAGGAATGATTAAACTCAAATCAATAAACATTCGGGGGCTAAACACTCTGGTGAAACGAAAGAAACTGGAAAGACTTCTTGCATAACATTCACCGGACATTACACTACAGGAAACACACATAAGGAAACTGGATGCACACCCTCTTAGATTGTGAGGGTTTTGCATTTTGGTCCAGGCGAACGCAGATTGGAAAACGCAGGGGGAACTAATGGGGATTAAAATGGTATTCTGCGCAAATAAGGCAACAGAAGCAGATAAGGAATGCAGATGCACCTTTATTACCATCACAGTTGATGGTCTCACACTTAGTGGCCACAGTTTATGCCCCGAATGCGTGACAAGATGGGTTCCTCCACACAGCCCTCGCTAGAGGATATGGAGCAGGGAGAGATAGTTCTGACTGGGGACTTCACTTGGCCTGGAACCCCCAAAGGGACAGAAGCAACTCCCCACATTGCCTAATGGCGCCCCCGACTTCGGCCCTCCAGAGAAAGATGGATCAACTAACATGTGTGGACCTGTGGTTGCCACTGAAGGGCGCTGACCAAGGGCACAAGTTTTATTCCCACGTCCACCTAAACTTCTCCCGTACTGACTATATATTGGCATCTACCACATTAGTATGCAGGACTCGCAATATTACGACTCTACCAATCACCCTCTCTGACACTGCTGCTGATGACAATAAGGAGTAATCTCCCCCGACAGGATCTCTGGCGATAGGCTCTTCCGAGGGTTGCCCTGACAGACGTGGCCATTCGGGCGCAAGTGGAAGTTAAGATAATGATATGAATGGGGACACAGTAGTGTCGGAAGCGATGACATGGGATGCCTTTAAGGCTACTTTACGTGGGGATCTCATCGCCCTACGGGCAGATTGTCAAAATCAGAACCGCGCAGTGGAGGCCCAGCTAGAAACAGACCTCCAAGACTTAATGGGGAGGACGGCTAGGAATGAAACGAGGGCAAAGAGCTTCAGCATATCAGGGGGCAACTGAACATGCTCCAAACGAAAAAAGCCGAATGGGGTCTCTTAGCAATGAAACACAAATACTGTGTCTACGCAAACAAGGCGGACAGGCTGTTAGCCAGGCAACTGAAGCAGAGAACCGCACAATCACGGGAATTATTTCCCCTACAGGCGAGAAGCTGCACACTACCCCAGATATCGCGGCTCAGTTCGCCACATATTATAAAAATCTATATAGCTCGGATAGTCCAGACGAGGGAAAACAACTAAATTATCTCTGCTCAGTCCCCCTACCCCAAATTTCAAGCGAAGGCAAGGTGGCGCTAGAGGCGTATATCACCCAGGAAGAGGTTCTCAGGGCAATAAAACACCTCCACGCGGGTAAAGCTCCCGATCTGGATGGCTATATGCTGGGATAACGCAGCTAATGGAGGATGCTAAGATCCTTTTATTTCCCAAGTCAAATAAGGACTCAACACAAAGCGGTTCGTATCGACTGATCGCATTGCTAAAATATTTACGAGAGTGCTGGCCAGTAGATTAGAGGGACTCCTCCCGCAACTCATACACCCCGACCAATCCGGGTTTATTGGACAACATCAGACCCACGATAATATTAGAAGGGTCTGCCACATCCTTGAAAGACGCAAAAAAGGAACGTCCGTGGTCTTACTATCCCTAGACGCTGAAAAAGCGGTTGACTGGGTAGAATGGTCATTCTGATTCAACACTATGCAGAAACTGGGTATGGGGCTGAATTTTGTAGCCATGGTCAAAGCTAATTACAGTAACCCATCGGCCCATAGCCTAGTCAACGGGGAACTTTCGTTCCAATTTCTTCTATCCAGGGGAACTAAACAGGGGTGTGCCCCCTGTCACCCCTTCTTTTCGCAGTCTACCTAGAACCATTCGTGGCAGCCATCTGCTTAAACAAATACATCAAGGGTATCCCTTTCGGGGGGAGGGGAGAGGGGAGAGTATAAGGTATCAGCATATGCCGATGATATGCTGCTAACCTTGGGGACTCCGGGAACATCACTCCCAGCAGTGGTTAATTCCATACACCGGTTTTGGGAAATTGCAGGTCTAAAAGTGAATCTTGCCAAATCTGAGATTTTGAATCTGACACTAAAAGGGGAAGAGCTTACACATGCTATAAAAATCTCCCAGTTCAGATGGGTACGATCCAGTATTAAACTTTCGAGGGGATTGGGTCCTCCGACGTATTCCATATCTATGACATGTAATCACCACAGCTGTGCTGCTTCGGAAACTTTTTCGGCGTCTGCGTCCTGCGTCGATGACGTCGATGCGCCGTCGTCGAGGACCTCCTCCGACGTCATCCGATGTGATAAGTAGGACGCACGACGCCCATAGCCTCAGTTCAGTTTTTTCCGCGAACGTGTTGCTTCGTGTTTCTCGGTTTCAACGCCTCGACTCTTTGGAGTTCTGTTCTTCTCGGTTCTTCAAACCTGTTCGTTTGTGAAAATCCTTCAGAAGATGTCTACTTCGTCTTCGACCCCGCGTCCGGGTTTCAAGAAGTGCGGGGAGTGTGGGTCCAAGATGTCAGTGACGGACTCGCACGACGCCTGCCTCTGGTGCCTCGGGGAGGCCCACGACACGGATGACTGTATTGACTGCCAGTCGCTCACGTCCAAAGCCTTACGCGAACGTAAGAAGTTGTTGTCGGTAGGTCGGGTGTCCAAGCCCCGGAAGTCGAAGTCTGCGGGGCTTTCGACGGATGATTCGAGGGGTGACTCTCCGTGTCATCGTCGGAAGTCTCGTGGGTCTCCTTCTGGGAGTCGGTCTCGCCACTCCTCAGCCTCTTCGAGGCATTCTCGGAAGCGCCGACATCGGTCGTCTTCCAGGTCCTCTTCGGAGGGCTCTGCCCGGCACGTCGCTTACCCCTACAGCCGTGCGACGCCGGAGGAATGGGCTTCCTTCGGGAAGAAGATGTTGGCGATTCTTGAGTCGCAGGGTACTCAGCCGTCCGCGCCCCCGAGTGGGGTCGGTCGTGTGAGGTCGAGAGACACCGCTCGCAAGAGTGGTCGGCACGAGTCACGGGAGAGGTCCCGTTCGGACAAGGGGACTCGTTCTCGACGTACTCGTTCCAGGTCCCGGTCCTCGACGCGTTCGAGACCGTGTGCACCTGTGAGGTCTTCGAAGAAGGCATCGACGTCTGTGGCGTCGAGGGCGTCGACAGGCTTTCTCGAGGCTCTGGCTCCGAGGAAGTCGTCGATGCCGTCGACGCTCAGGTCGTCGAGGGACACGCTCGGGGCTCCGGCCTCGAGGGCTGTGTCGAAGCCGCCGATTGTGGAGGCGCTGCATCTGACGTCGACGCAGATTTCCTCGACGCCGATCCTCTCGGCGCCGATGCCGGTTCTCTCGACGCTGGCGCCGATTCGCTCGACGCCATCGACGCCTTTCGTGTCGGAGGTACCCCAGGGCACGGGTGGACCCCCTAGGAAGGCTCTAGTTAAGAGCAAGCACTCTCGAGTGCCTTCTTTTCGCCACCTGGACTATATTTCAGAGGCGGATGAGGATTCTGATGGCCTGGTTCCTAGTCAGGTTCCGGATGAAATTGTCTGGGGCCATAGTCAGTTTGACGAGTTCAGACAGTCACTGCATGATGCCAGTGGACTGGACACCTCTCCGAAGGTGGAGTTTTGTAGGCCTGAGCCTGGCTCTCATGCTGATTCCTCGTACCGGCGCCTTATGGCTAGGGTTTCTGAGTACTTGGGATGGTCTGCTCCCCCGGGGGAGTTTGTGCAGGATGATCTGACAGACATCCTTGATGTTGGTCCCCCAACTGACCCGGTTCTGCCGTTCCATATGGCTTTACAGAGAAGGGTGGCGGCGGCTTGGACTGCTCCGGAGAGTCTCCCGGCGGTGGGCAGATCCTTGTCGCAGAAATACCATCCAGCCAGTGGCGACCCCTGCTACTTGACCAGGCACCCCACTCCGGAGAGTTTGGTGGTGCAGGCGTCCACGGCCCCGGCGAAGCAGGCGTCGTACCCTACCATCCCTCCTGATAGGGACGACAAACGTTTTGATGGCTGGGCGAAGAAAGTGTTTTCTTCTGGTGGTATGGCGCTTCAGGCGGCCAACTCCATTTGTGCCTTGTCACGTTTCACGCACACTCTGTGGAACTATGTTGCGTTAGCGGCTGAACATGTTCCCGAAGCGGATGAACGGGATGGTTTCCTTGCTATGGTCCAGGATGGTAAGGATGCCATGTGTGAGTCCGTTCAGTCGGGTTTGGACTTAGCTGAATGCGTCAGTAGGTCCATGGCGGCGAGCACCGTGATACGCAGGTTTGCGTGGTTGCGGAAGTCGGGGTTTGCGCCTGATGTGCAGTCCCGGCTCCTCAACATGCCCTTTGACAGTGAACACCTTTTTGGCAGCAAGGCTGACGAGAGCCTTGAGAGGTTGCAGACCTCAAAAGCTGCAGCGAAGTCGTTGGGCGCTGCAGTTCGCCAACCTCTGCCTTTTCGTCCTAGGGGACAGCAGTGGAGGGGTGGTTCCTTTCGCTATTACTCCTTCAGTAAAGCGAGAGGAGCTGGCAGTCAAAGAGGCCAACGCAGGGGTACCAGAGGTGGACGACTGGGTACCCGTGGTGCCAAGGCCGCTCGGGCAGTTGCCTCTTTGCCCTCAGGTAACGCCGCAGCCGCTCCCACTCTGTCGTGAGGCCATGTCCCATGGTTCGCCGGTTGGGGGAAGGCTGGCGCTGCATCTTGTAGAGTGGCAAGCCATTACTTCAGATGTGTGGGTTCTGGAGATCATAACCCACGGCTACTGTCTTCCTTTTCGGCACAGGCCTCGCGACAATCCACCGGGGATCCTCTCTTTGCAGAGTCCGGATCCGCTCCTTGCGCAGGAAATTCAAGCTCCTGCTGGAGAAAGGCGCCATAGAACTGGTGCCTGTAGCGGAGAGGAACAAGGGATGGTATTCCCCTTATTTTTTGATTTCGAAGAAAGACGGGGGATTGAGACCCATCATGGACTTGCGCGGTTTGAACAAACTCCTCAGGAAGGACAAGTTCAAGATGGTTACTCTCTCTCAAGTCCTCCAGGCCCTTCAGCTTCAGGACTGGTTGGTGTCTCTCGACCTCAAGGATGCTTATTTCCATGTGCCGATCTATCCCAAGCACAAGAAGTACCTGAGGTTCGCGGTTGGCGACTCGCACTTTCAGTTTCGGGTCCTGCCGTTCGGATTGACCTCCGCCCCGAGGGTTTTCACCAAGCTCATGGTGGTGGTGGCAGCGCATCTCAGGCAAGGGGGGATTCACGTCTACCCCTACCTGGACGATTGGTTGATCAGGGGGAGCTCTCCCGAGCAAGTCCTGGATCATCTATCGGTCACCTGTCGCTCCCTTCACAGGCTGGGCTTCTCCCTCAATTTAAAGAAGTCCCATTTGACGCCAACACAGCGGCTCCAGTACATCGGAGCAGTGCTCGACACTTCCCTGGGGCAGTGTTTTCCTCCCCAGGTGAGGGCTCTTCACATTCAGCAGATGGTGCACAAGTTTCAGCATGCCCAGACGCTCCCAGCGTTCGAGTTCTTGAGGTTGCTCGGCCTCATGGCATCCTGCATTCTTCTGGTGCCAGAGGCTCGCCTGCGGATGAGATCTTTGCAGTGGGCACTCAAGACCCAATGGTCGCAGTCCTCCGGCAGGATGTCGGACTCGATTCAGGTGCCGTCCTCGGTCGCCCGGGACCTTCTGTGGTGGGCCGTCGAAGGCAACTTGATGAAGGGGGCTCCATTTTGGCTTCCCTGGCCGGAGGTGACGATCGTGACGGATGCATCCCTCACGGGATGGGGAGCTCGTGCCAACGGGCTGACAGTCAGCGGTCGTTGGTCTCCGTCGGAGTCCAGACTCCATATCAATCTGTTGGAGCTGAGGGCCGTCAGGCTAGCCCTGAAGGCTTTTCTGCCGTCTGTGCGAGAGAAGAATGTCCTGATCCTGACGGACAACACAGTGGCCATGCACTACCTCAACAAAAAGGGGGGGGCAGGGTCACTTCCTCTGTGCAGGGAGGCGATGCAGCTCGAGTTCTGGGCCATCCAGCAGGAAGTTTCGATCTCGGCAGTTCATCTGGCCGGTGCCGAAAACGTGACGGCGGACGCTCTGAGCAGGCAGAGCGCGATCTCTCACAAGTGGGAGTTGGCTCAGTAGATTCTCCTGGAGATCTTCGCCCTTTGGGGGACCCCTCAAGTGGATCTCTTCGCCTCCAGTGTCAACCGGAAGTGCGAAAGGTTTTGCTCGTGGGAATTTCCACCAAAAGGAGCCTTAGGAGACGCGTTCGTGGTGGAGTGGTCATTCCCGCTGCTGTACGCGTTTCCTCCAGTCCCCGTCATCCCGCAAGTGCTGCGGAGGTTACGGAAGTTCGGTTCCCGGATGATCCTCATTGCCCCGGCGTGGGCTCGGAGGACGTGGTACCCGGACCTTCTCGACTTATCCATCTGCCCTCCACGTCGTCTTCCCTACCGAGACGATCTGCTCTCGAGGGAGGGGGGTCAGGTTCTCCATCCAGAGGTCAGATCCCTCAACCTTCACGCTTGGCTTCTGAAAGGTTGAGGTATAAGGATTGGGACCTCCCTGAGGACGTGATGGAGGTGTTGCTTTCGGCCCGAAGGCCAGCAACAAAGTCTCTGTACCGTTGGCGTAAGTTCTGCGACTGGTGCAGAGTTCAGAATGTGGATCCTTTTGCATGTGACACCCCCATGGTTCTGTCCTTTTTACTTTCTTTGGCCCACAGGGGCTTGCAAGTGGGTACCGTTAAGGGTTACCTGGCGGCGCTGTCCATCTTTAAGCGCTCGTCTGAAGAATGTTCTTACTTTAAAATCCCTTTGATTTCACAGTTCCTGAAAGGGCTCACTAATGTGTTCCCTCCGTCACCTTTCCTGGTGCCCGGTTGGGATTTAAACCTTGTTCTTAAGTTTCTTATGGGTGCTCCGTTTGAGCCTTTACATTCTTGCCCTTTGAGGCTGTTAACTCTGAAAACTGTGTTTTTAGTTGCGGTTACTTCCGCTCGCAGAGTGAGTGAGTGAGTTACAGGCACTTTCAGTTAAGCCTCCCTTCACTGTATTTCACAAGGACAGGGTTGTCCTTAGAGTTCGTCCTTCTTTTCTTCCGAAGGTAGTGACGGAATTTCATTTGGCCCAGAAGGTTGTTCTTCTGGCATTCTTTCCTCCTCCGCATCCTGGTAAGGAAGAGGAGAGGCTCCATAGGCTTGATCTTAGGAGAGCTTTAAGCTTTTATGTTTCACGCATGTCCCCGGTCAGAGTGGATGATCAACTCTTTATTGGTTACGCTGGGAAGCTACTTTGTCTCGCTGGATTATTTTGGCCATCTCGGAGTGCTACAGCTTGGCGGGTAAGGACCCACCGGCTGGCTTGCGGGCCCATTCTACCAGGGGTATGGCTGCGTCTACTGCCCTGCAGAGGGGTGTTCCTATTCGCAACATCTGTGATGCAGCCACCTGGGCTTCAGTACATACATTTGTACGTCACTATTCCCTCGATTCCATCCGAGCACAGGATCTGATATGATATATGATATGATAAGGCATTTGTAACGCGCCTATACAAGGGGAGACAGACAACGATCTTACTAGGCCAGGTGTCATTCAGATCGCAAGTGCAAGGGTAGAGGGGAAGGGAAAAGTGCATGGGGGAAAGGGAGAGGGGAAAGTGCAGAACAGGGTTATAAGCATACAGCATACAGGATAAATAACAAGGGCCAGCTGGTGGCAAGTGCGAGGTAAGTGCAGACAAGTGCTGGGAAGGGGGGCTGTATGGATACAGACACAGTCCCGTAGTGCAGGGGTTGCCGTGGAGGCAGTGCAGGGGAGAGTGGCTGGGCTGAGAACGGTGAATGGCCCAGTTGCAGATTCAGTGCAGTTTCAGTAGTATTAGCAGGGGAGAGGGGGAGAGAAAGCGGAGGCAAAGAGGAAGGTTTTGAGGTGCTTCCGGAACCGGAGGTGGTTCTCCTCAAGTTTCAGGGAGGTAGGAAGGCTGTTCCAGAGGGAGGTCCCTGCAGTGGAAAGAGATCTGCCCCCAACTCGTTGTTTGGAGAAGCGGCTGACCCTGAGGGAGTTGGAGGCGGATGAGCGAAGAGCTCGAGAAGGAAGATATTTAGCAAGAGAGAGTTGAAGGTATTTTGGCCCAAGGCCCCAGACGGCCTTGTGGACAATGCAGAGGGTTTTGAACTTGATCCTCGCAGTCACTGGGAGCCAGTGTAGTGATTTCAGTCCTGGAGAGATAGGGTCCCTGGGCTTGAGGCCAAGGACAAGTCTTGCAGTCCTGTTCTGGCCTTTGGCAAGGCGGTCCTTTGCTCTGCTATTTGATTGGCTATTCTAAATTTTGATTCTAAATTCTTTCCCTCCTCCTTGCTTTTGGTACTGCTTTGGGAGTCTGTCATAGATATGGAATACGTCGGAGGACCCAATCCCCTCGAAGAACAAGTTACTTTCTTACCTGGTAACGTTCTTTCGATGGGATGGTCCGACGACGTATTCCATATCGCTCCCGCCCTGCCTTCCCCGCTGCAGAATTTCTTTTGCGATTGCAGCTTACGTTCCGCAAGGCCTTGTGTCTGACTGGCAGTTGACTTATGTCACACGTTCTGGGGGAAAAAACTACAACTGAGACTATGGGCGTCGTGCGTCCTACTTATCACATCGGATGACGTCGGACGTCGGAGGAGGTCCTCGACGACGGCGCATCGACGTCATCAACGCAGGACGCAGATGCCGAAAAAGTTTCCGAAGCAGCACAGCTGTGGTGATTACATGTCATAGATATGGAATACGTCGTCGGACCATCCCATCGAAAGAACATTACCAGGTAAGAAAGTATCTTGTTCATTGGGAATTCAAATTACGGCAACGCTCACTGGCCTTTATAATGCCAATTACCCCCAGCAATTAGTCCATATAATCCACTTTACACCTGGGGACCCCTCTCTACCGCTTGGCTAGGCAGGATAAACGCCATCAAAATGATGATTCTCCCAAAGCTACTTTATCTTTTTGAAGCCCTCCCGATCGTGGTGCCAGAGGAGGATTTCCGCACCCTATACAAGAATACCAGTGCATACATATGGTAAAAAAAAGTACCTGCGCCTGGTACTGAAAATCATGCAAATGCCAACTAAAAAAAGCAGTCTGGGTTTACCAGACTTGCTGGCATACCATAAGGCGGACAAAATTAGAGTTCTAAAAGACTGGCTTGCTCCAGACTCCGGGAAGGTTTGGCGACAGATGGATCCGGCGGTGGTGGGTGCTCCTTTGGTGGCAAGTCCTTTGGCTGCACAAAGACCACCGCCCGCCCAACATGCACAAATCTGACATCACAGACCTGTATAAATGTATTTACATCGGAAGACCTGTATAAATGTATTTACATCTTGCCTAATCAACTGACAGACCTTTATAAATGCATTCACATTTTGTTTTAATCAACTTAACTTTAAATGAAAACATTCTTTTTTGCTTTATTTGTTAATTTTATGTCTTTGTTTAAAGGAATGAATTTTATGTACTTGTTAAATACACTCACCTTTTGTGAAATAAATGAGTAAAACTCATGAAGAAAAGATGTTTTCAGTGTGACATTATATTGCTCTATGCTTCTCATGGTTACCTTGGGTTGTTCTAAGTTAGAATAATCAGGATATCCTGTTCTGGATACCATGTGAATAGTAATCATAACTTTCCAAATTTAGTTTTTACGGCTCTTGAAACTCTGTTATGTGAACATTTGAGACCCCCTCATTAGCTGTACCACTTTTGGGGCAATCCTTGTTTGTGCCTGGTGGAGCACACCAGGGATTGGCTGGCTAGGCAAAAATGCTTTACCACCTTTCCCTCCCCGTGTACTCCTATCTGGCGAAAACCAGATTTTACCCCGGGGATACCACAGGGTGGATTCAAGAACTGGAAGGAAGCAGGCTACTCTAAAATCGGGGACATGTTTCACGGTCAGGTCATAAAATACTTTGATTGCTCAATGCAAGGAAGAACTGGGCTTAGTAGAAACAGACAAACAGACAGATTGCAATACTTTCAACTGAGACACTGGCTTATAAACCCCAAGATTAGGGCAGGGGCAACGAGATCCCTAACCCCTTTTGAAAAGTTTCTTACTACGGATCTAGGTGACAAACATCTCATTACTAACATAATAATAATGATTTTATTGTGCATTAGTCCAAAATCTGAACTTTACAGAAATAATATATCAATAACTTAGTACATACAATCACAACTTCAAGATGGAATCATAAAAATAAGAGAAGAATACACAAAGGCATAAAGGCCAAGACATAAAAACACAAGAACATAAAAACATAGAGCATAAAAGTGTGGCACATATACTACAATCAAATAATAATGATAGTATTAGGAGAAGCTAAACCAAATACTCCTCCAACCGTCAAGATGGCAACAATTTCACATAGTGACATTTCTAGCCTTGTTCCACTCCAGATTCTATGGCATATGGCTGTTTCAATAGCAGACTTTTAACATTAGTCCATACCCTGAATAGTGCCAATAGAATCTGAGTTTAAGCAATAGTCCCAGAAGGGTTGTCCCATAATAAAATCGTAGTTGCATACCAGTCTACCAAGCAGACACATGTACAGTGGGCCCAATCGGGAACACTGTGTTAAAACGTGCCTAACGGTCTCCATGGTATCGCCTATCCCACAGATGCAGCAACACCTATCTTTAAGAAAAATGCCCAGCCGCGGACCCACCACAGTTAATGCCTGTAGTTGATTAGTGCGTAACCGTAAAATAAATTGCCGCACATCAGGGTCAGGACAGAGCATCAGATAGCGTTGGGTCTTCCTGTATCTGTGGATACCGTGTGTAACAGCCTCATACCCCTTCAGGGTAGACAAGTGGGTGTAATTCTGGGTCCAGTCCCATCTATTCATTTTGTGCATAAAGGATTTTTTCAAGTGCATAAATGACATCGTTCTCTTCTTGTCATGGGACCACTGTATGTCCGCAAAAAGGGACTCATTTAACTGTTTATAATTGAGTCCATGTGGGGCTTTTTCAGCTTCAAGATTATTGCCTGCCAGTCTAAGCAATTTACAGGTTGGAGTAGTAAGAGCTTTCAAATAGAATTCACCACGTGCCCTCAAAGCCATACCCTTGAGCGATGTTAAGCCCAACTCCAGCCTTAAAAATGTGATGGAGCAAGCAGGATCTATACTCAATACTACACGCCAATACTGACCCTCCAGAATATTAAGCCAGTTGAAGTCCTTCATTGCTAATGCCTCCAGACCATACAGGATGGTCGGCACAAAACACTGCTGGTAAAGTTTTATAATCCCAGCAATGCTGTGCCCTGCCGCCCCCTTAGTGAATTTACAGGCCTGAAGTGGAAGGAGTTTGGCTTGTCTCTTTTTTTGGGCAATAATCGGGCTATAGTTCGGGTGAGCATCGAATTCCAAGCCCAGGTATGGATAAGATTGATCAATGCTAATCCTATCCAGGCTTGTCTGAACCCCATAGTGATATTGCCAATATCTTTGTTTTTCCCAGATTAATAGTTAGGCCCAGTTGGGCTGTGTACAGGGCCAACTCCTCTAGCATGCTTTTGACACCTGATAGCGTTCTATCAAACAGTATCAGGTCGTCAGCATAAAGCATGCCTACAATGGGTGTCTCACCTAGCTTAGGAGGGCAATTTGCTTTGGTAGCCATCCTAGGTAGTAGGTCTGCTATATACAAATTGTAGAGCATAGGTGCCCCCACGCATCCCTGTTTAACTCCCATGTTGACACAGATGGGATCAGTTGCCACTCCCTCATTATCAAGTCTGACTCTTGCACTGTTATCACTATGTATGGTCATTCGTACATGTAATATCCAGCCAGGGCAGTGTAGCCCACTAAGCTTAGTCCATAGTGTCTCCCGTTTGACTAACATATACAGACTTTGTCTAGCAGCGAACCACATCACACCCAAAGTGCACCTCAGTTATAAACTGGCCTGGGAAGAGACACTAGGGGAACCGACTCCAGAGAACAGCTGGGAAGCACTATGGCACAACATCCCTAAACTTACAAAAGCACTACAAATAAGGGAGTTCTCGTTCAAACTTATGACTCGATCGCACTATACACCATCAAAAGTAAAGAAGATGTTCCCCAACGCGTCTGGGAAATGCTGGAGGGACGGTGGTGGTGAAGGGGACTGGCTACATGTCTGGAGGGGGTGTGGCAAACTGCAGGCACCCTGGTCCCAAATCGAACAACGCATGCAAGCGATTTTTTTAACTCTCCGCACAGCGAGGCCCAGGGGTAGAGATTTTAGGTTTACATGTACCTCGATGGAATCAATGGACAAAGCCAGTAAAGAAAGCATATGCAATCCTGTCACTTTCAGCACTGCTTGTCATCGTGCAAAGGTGGAAAGGGAAGAACCCACCGATGGAGCATGACTGTTTTTCAAAGATCTGGCACTTCACAGCCCTAGTATGGATGTCTATACCCTGCAGGGCATGCAATCAGAATTCGCAACAGACTGGGCTATTGTTATGGACTTCTTAAATGAAGACTTCAGGAACGTTTTCTATCCACACACCCTATGTATATTGGAAATTGGGTGAACTTTATCGGACAAATGTTGCTGGATCGGAAGGGCTGGGAGGGATCCGGGTTACATTGTTTATTTTTCTAAGTCACCTGTTATGTTTTTCTTGCATTAAGAATAAAACTCAATAAAAAGATTGTTTAAAAAAAAAGGGGAATTTGTATGCAAAGGAAAATCAGTGTTTTGACATAAAGGATCAAAGTGACTGAGTCAGCTCTCCTCTCCACGTTGGACAGCACGGAGTAAAGCAACGCCCGTAGACAGGATGACACACTCTGGCTCAGGTTCTCAAAACCAAGGCAGTTCAAAACGTGGATCGAGGCCCGCCTGGCGGTCAAAAAGTTCTTTCACAGCTCAACCAAAAAGTTCACGTAGGTCTTGAACCTCTCAATCACAGCACTTGCAGAGGTTCCCTTGCCCAAGCTTAATTCACACTCGTTAGGGATTCCCTTCCACTAACTTATCACACTTCTGGTCTCCCTCAATCGGGCTCTGACCTTTCACTGATGTCGAAGACCTTTGAATGTGCAAGGCTTTTACTATAGACCTCAGCAGGACCACTTCGACTTTCTCTTCTGCTCACACTCTTATGTTAATTGCCCCAGTGTCTCTTGGTGTTGGTAGTTCAGTACCATAAGCACAAACGTTCAAAGAAACCTTTCTCCTCAAGCATTCACCTTTTCACTTCCACTTTTTCCGGGGTTAATCTTGACCATTACGCATTTCAGGGTTAGTTCACTTTGCTGCTTTATAACAAAGCTTTTCACATGTCGCTGAGACTTTCGAGTGGGGTACTTCCTTTTGCCGGACCACTCTGCTTCTCTGTATCACTGGCATCACAGTTAGCAGCTACTGCAAAGATCATCACTGGTTACATTTCTTTCGCGTCTGATCAGCATGTGTGCAACCTTCACTTGTGAGATACTGTTGCAGCTTCATTCTTTCCATGACACAAACCAGACTTTCTTGTCTCTGTGGCTTTGATTCACGAGTCAAGGTTAATACCACAGGCTTTGCTTCCCCTCCCCTACTCTGTCGCTCACCCTGGAGGGTTGCTGGCATCCTTGAAACACAATGCAGGTTTGTTTTGGCTTTCTTCACGTCTCCTTCAGGGCTTCCTGGAGGCAACAACCTCCTGCAGGGAACTTCAGGGTTTTTCTAACCTTTTCTCTAGTCGGTCGATCAGTCGTCCTGCTCAAGTAGGTTTTCCTTCACCCCAGAAGAGCTGCTCCTTCTCGTTTTACACCTTGCTCAGAGTGTCTCTCTATGGTCTGCCTTTTATCTGTGTGGAGAGAGCTAATGGGTATCAGATGTATGTGATTAAAGTAAAGTGCCTGTTATGTCACACGGGAAACGGGGGTCTGCCGCTCTCTTCCCCTCCTGGCGAGTCTACCCGCGCATCTGCTTCCGGGGGCTCGCCGGGAGGGGAGTGGCGGGCTACAGGGCTGGCGGCCTTCGGCGCATGCGCGGAAGGCCTCTCTCTCGGCTCCGCGCATGCGCCGTGGGCCGAACTCATCTCCCTAGCGGGGCTTGCTTCTCAAGCCTCGTTATGGGTCCGCCGGCGTCCGGAAACGGAACGGCTTGCGTCCCAGGCCTTTCGGGCGCCGGCGGCCCATAAAAGAGGCCGCAATTCTCAGCGAGTCGCGTCTCAACGCGGTTCGCTTCGCTTGCCTCGTTGTTCCTGCCTCTTACTTACCAGCGGCCTGTCCTGGGCCAGCTTGCCTCCTGCACTTACCTGTGGCCTGTTCTGGGCCAGCTTGCCTCCTGCACTTACCTGTGGCCTGTTCTGGGCCAGCTTGCCTCCTGCACTTACCTGTGGCCTGTTCTGGACCAGCTCTCTTCCAGCCTTACCTGTGGCCTGTCCTGGGTCAGCTTACCTCCATTCCTTACCCGTGGCCTGTCCTGGGTCAGCTTACCTTCAGTCCTTACCTGTGGCCTGTCCTGGGTCAGCCTACCTCCTGCCCTTGCCTGTGGCCTGTCCTGGGTCAGCCTACCTCCTGCCCTTACCTGTGGCCTGTCCTGGGTCAGCCAGTCTCCAGCCCATACCTGTGGCTTGTCTTGAGCCAGCCTGCCTCCAGCCTTACCTGTGGCCTGTCCTGGGTCAGCCAGTCTCCAGCCTTACCTGTGGCCAGTCCTGAGCCTGCCTGCCTCCAGCCCTGACTTGTTGTCGGCACTGGGTCTGCCCATCTTCAGACTTACCCGGGACTCGCCCAGTACCAGCTAGTCTCCAGCTGTTCTCTCTCTTCCTGTTTTGCCTACCTCCGAACCTAATCCTGCAAACCTCTGGAACTATCAGCACCAACCGGACTTTCTATCAGCTGTAATTCCTCACTGTTACATTGGTTCCGGAAGATTCATGATATCTACAATCGGCTCTACCTAAACTACAGTGTCACTAACTTGAGCCATCAATCCTCGAGTCACGCTCATCTGGACAGTACTTATCGTGACATTGGGGGTCGGTCCACCCTTCACCCAGTTCCTCTTTTGGGTGGCGGAGGGGCTGATTCCTCGTGCCGCTAATTCATCAGTTCCTGGACTCCAGACTGGCGACCTCAGCAAGACCAACCACCAAGATTACAGGTACGCGGTCCTCTCGGGCCGATCAGCTTAACAGTGCCTGACGTGATTAGCGGGACATGTCCAATGAGATATGTAAGGGTTAGCCTCTTTACCCTGTCACCCTCTTCCGGGGCCCAGTGTTTGTGCAGAAAGGGGAGGAGTTTGGACATTGTAGAATCCTATAAAATAGGATCTGGCATAGGTACGGAAAAGGGGGGGGAATACAGTGTCTTACCATCGGTTGCCTCACCCCATTCCCCGAAGACCCATCACCCAGGTGATCCTCCCGCACTGGTCCACCCCCAGGGTCTGCCTCCAAAGGCGATGACCGTGCCCTGGCCACCTGAGAGAGTGATTCCCAGGGACTAGTAGGCGAAACACCCTTTGGTTTCTCACAACAGTTATCAATATACCTGAAGGTGCAAGTGAGGTTTGTTGGCAACAGGACGACAGATCACAAACCTAATTTATTATGTACTATCTATACTTCATTTTATAATGAACATTAGCGGTGCCCACTCTTCACAATCATCCATCAGAGGGGGCACTTAAAACAATAGAGACTCTCTTAAATACGTCCTCGTAGTGTGTTACATTGCAAACATAAGTAAGTAATGACAGCAATGACCACCAGTTTCACCCAACAAATTAGTTCATGGTGGCTGGTGACGTCTTTTTATTTTTAAGAAGGTAGTCTATAACTGTTGTTGTTTAATCACTACTGTGTTGCAATAAATCTTGGTTATAATTTAGAACGTGGCCCTCTGCTCTAAGTCAACTCTGTATTGCCTGTTTTATTATTTGAACTTTTCACACTTCATATTTTGATTTATATATGTACCTGGTAAGATATTTTTTCACTTATTGGAGAAAGAATGACCGTATTTTCTTCATTGCAGGTTGGATGAATGGGTTTTGAAAGGAATCTCCGGATACATTTATGGCCTTTGGATGAAAAAAACATTTGGGGTCAATCAATATAGACACTGGATCAAAGAGGTAAGAACAATGAGTTTACAGCAGTGGATAACTTTAGACTTGATGAGTTGCAGGTTGCCCTTTCAAAACGACCCCTATGTCCTCTTATTCGTAATATGCATGACTTTTGTGCCTTCTGGAGACAAACACCTTTGTTGGAGTGGACATAGACACATATTTAGTACAATAATCCCCTAGCATTTAGGAAAGGATTCAGCACAATATGCCTCAACAGACGTAGTCTTTTCGTAGCATCTCTGCATTTTTTTAAAATCCAAATGGAAACTCTTCATGTGATCTTGCATCAACTTTGCAAATGGTATATTACACTGCCATGTTTCACTTGTTTTTGTGCACTGTCTCCAAGAACTCTCCTTGATGCAACAGCCTAGATGCAATTACATTTGCTAATGTAGAGTATATGGGGACTCGCTCAACATTATTTGTTTCCGTACCTTATTCTCACAAGTTTTGTAAGTTACGAATGTCACAAACATGTGCTTGGCCAATAGCATACCCGCTGATCTGTATGGGTCAATATGGTGTATGGATGGGGAGGAGAAGGGAACCCCTTTTCCCTTAACTGCTGCACTCAGGAGTGAATGGGGAGTTAATCATCCATAAACTTTACCTGCACACACTGCCTCCCTTTCTCTTCAACTCATCAAGTTGGCTTTGTCCAACGATGCCGGTGAAACATGCCATGTCACTGTAAGAAAATGTTCAATTTCCACGCCCCCCTGCCTGGGCCCCAGCCTCACACGCACACATTCATACTCATTCACTCACCAGTCATCACCTATACAGCTTCTCTTTCAACCATTAAACGTGGGCCTAGAACCTTCACTCTGCATTTTGTATGATGTATTAATTGGGTGACATCTAATTTATGTAATTTTTCACCAACCTCAAATCAGGAGTGCACCACTTTCTTTTAACTTAATATTGATTCCGTACTGTGCTATCACCACCTTTAAATAAACTTCAACACTTTTACCCCTGAAAATGTATCTTCCAAGCATAATTTCCCATTCCACCCATCTCATCTTGTTTTCTAAATATTAGATGATACACAGGACTGCATTGACATTTCCTTTTATTGGAATTTTCTATCCATGCATCTTCAGTTGGACTGGATAGCATTGTTCATTTTTCACCTCTTAAGCTTATCAGTTTATAGGCCACAATAGAGCTCACAAAAGAAGGGAAGATCCTAATAAGTTATCCGTTTGCGACAACGAAAGGTTGTACACAAATATCCAAGCTCTCATATCTCAAAATCTCCATAACTGTGACCGTTATGATAGAAAGCGTTTGCACCTTACATCAGTTTTAGCAAAGTGTTTTTATTGTCAGTTGTTACCATCATCATAACGGTTATGTTACTTCTATGAAATTGGCATTCATGATTTTGCTTTACAAATTTGTTGGTTGGTCCAGGTAATAATATGGGATATATTATGCTTTTCCTTTAGGTCATTCATCTGTTCTATATGTTTTGTAATGCATTGACTTAAACACGTATTAACTAAAAAAAAAGTTCAAAGAAAGGTTTGACAATGTGATATACCAGTTTCAAACTCACACTAAAAATGAATGTTTTGGTACATTTAATTGGACTGACTGGAAATAATATGTAGAGATGGAACAATGCTTTATCTTATGAAGTCCCATAGACTTCATTGGATGGTGCAGAGTGCATAGTCTGATGGGGTCTATGGGACTTTGAAAACTGATGCATTGTTCCACCTCTGCATAAAATTTCCAGTTAGTCCAATAAAAGGCATCAAAACCTGGATTTTAAGTGAGCTCTAAAAAAAAAAAAAAGTTAACACAATGGGATACAGCAAGATCAAAAGGCCAGGTAAATATCTGCATTGTTTTGTGGAAAGGCAAGAAAATGAGACTACATTCATAGTGCACTTGACAATATGAGGAACCGGGTATTTGAAACTAGGTCTATAAATGAGATATTCAAGTGTGGTCTAATCCAGTGCCTGGGGTACTACTTAGAGAGCACTCTGTTTCAGCAGATCTGCCCGGTTTTATTCCCGGATGCTTTGTTTGTAAATTGGAGATGGTTTAACATATTGTCATTTTGTACCTCAAACCCAACGTGTTTGAAGTGTTTTTAGAAGCAGAAAAAGCTTTTGACTTTGTGAGGCGCAGTTACCTATGAGAAGTTAATTAAGTTTGGTTTGGGCCACAGAGGGATCAAATGGATTGGATAGCTGTACATTGCACTGAGCGCCAGTGATATGATATTTTATTTATATCCTGCTCGTACACAAGTGTTTCAGTGCGTGACCAACCGAAGGGAGGGGAAGAAGGGAGAACAAAAAATAAAAACAACGATCTTACTAGGCCCAGTGACATTAAGAATGTGCAAGTGCATGGAGAAGGGAAAAGGGGGGGGTGCATGGATGGGGGAGAAGTGGAAAGTGCAGAACAGAGGAGAGACAAGAATAAAGAATAAGTTACATAAATAAATACAGGCAATGAAAAGGTGGTAGTGCAGCCAGCAAGTGGCAAGTGCAAGATTAGTCAGGGTATATCTGATAAGTGAAGAAGAGGAGTGGGGTACTGTATGGGTACAGATACAGAACCCAGTGCAATGGGAGGCCCGGAGGCAGTGCAGGAGGGAGGCAGGGTGAGCAGGTACCTGGGCCCGAAGGACAGAGGGTGTCCAGGTGCACAGTGCCAAGAGAGAAAGCAGGTCAGCAGGGGAGAAGAGGGGCAAAGGCAGAAGCGAAGAGGAAGGTCTTGAGGTGCTTCTGGAACCGGAGATGGTTCTCCTCAAGTTTCAAGGTGGCCAGGAGGCTGTTCCAAAGGGAGGCCCAGCCGAAGACGGAGATCTGTCCCCAGCTTGTTTCTTTAAAAAACAACTGACCCTGAGGGAGTTAGAGGTAGAGGAGCGAAGGGCTCGAGAGGAGAGGTATTTGCAGAGGGATAGTTGAAGGTATTTTGGACCCAGGCCCCAGAAAGCCTTGTGGACAATCCACAGGGTTTTAAATGTAATCCTGCCAGAGAGTGAGGGGAAAGGATGGTGAAGGTGTACCGATGATGAGGATCTCAGTTTTGTTGGCATTTAGACCATGATTGCTGGCAGTACACCAATTTTGAATGGCAATTAGGCAATCAGAAATGTGGGAGGGAGAGGAGGTGGCCGAGGGCAGCCTGAAAAGGAGTTGTGTCATCAGCAAAGCACTGGAAGTTTGAGCAGAAAATGGAAATGCATTAGGCGAGAGCTGCCAGGTATTTGTTGAAAAACCAGGGCGGAAGGTTAGACCCCTGGGGAACACCACAGGTAGAGAGGGAGATTGATGAAAGGAAGGACCCAAGTTGTACCTTGGAGGGTAGATCAGAGAGGAAAGAGGCCAGCCAGGCCACAGCCTGATCAGTGATACACAGGTTGTCACGGAGACGGTTGAGCAGGGTGGTGAACACAGATGCACTGTTATAGGTAGAAAGCATGACTAGACCGGCATGTCCGTTACATCTGTTCCTTTCTTCCTCCCTATCAAAGCCCTTGTGTAGAGGTGCAGATGTACATATCCGCAGGAGATCCTACCCCCTATCACCGTTGTATTGGAGCCATGAGACCATGCCCTGCACCAGCTATTGTACCAATACTGCAGCAAATGTATGGAAGAAGTTATCAATTAAGACGACTATATCGAATGTACCCTCAAGTTGATGACAGCCTATAGGAGGAACTCGCTAAAGGAATATGAGAAGGAGCTAAGAAAACTGATGACATCATAAAGTGTGCACAACGTCCTGAAATACTGAATGAAAACAATGTATGGATCCTAGAGGAGAAATTACGAAGTAAAGAATCAAGTGAGCCTTAAAGTGTAAAAGAAGAAGATTACACAGTAGAAAATGCTGCAGAAATCAGAAGAATAAAGAATGTACAGATGCTGAAATGCAAAATAGATCAAGTCATCATATAGGCTAGCTACAAGTAGTGAATAGAATGCAGGCGGAGCCACCATTGTATAGACACTGGCCATTGGTAGCATGAATTAATAAGCCAAAGAATCATGAAGAAAGAATGAAAGGCTGTGTCTCAGTAGAATAGCAAGTTATTGGAGCTCCGTTGGGAGGCTATCTGGCCAGAAGTCAAGAACTGAGAAGCTGAGGTCAGCTGTTTATGCTGAAGAAGAACATGTGTGCAGAGGATGAATCCTCTTACGTTAAGGTGCAAGAAAGAACACAAAGGATGCCAAGTCTTAATTTAAAAGCTTGCAGAATTAACAGAATCGTGGCCTCTGATTATGTGAGGTGAGGATGGAAATAGGGCTTGAACTTGGAGTTCCAGACATGATAGCAAGTGCCCTCACTCCCGTTGCATTCCGAGGACAAGAACAAAGAGAATTTCATGGCAAAAGGCATGGGTGTTGAGAGATGTTGTGCTAATTGGGTGGTAGGGCAGCTTCATGTCCTATCTACTTGCACAAGCATGCCAAACCAATTGTATTAGTCCGTATAATGAAGGATCTTCTAGCTTGAGAAACCAATGAAATGCTGTGTAACTGATTTTTCTTCAAATGACACAATTGAAGAGGTAGATTTACCAGGTTGGGTTGAGTGGGCACAGCTAAATTTGTCATCTTCTTTTTTTTTTTAGGTAGTTTTCTTATTTTTTGTTTTTTTTGGTCCTGTCGACAGATGCCACCCCATTTGCACAATGGAGTGATTTGTTACATTTGCCAAGTGTTTGTCTGGATTTGATATCCCAGACAGCTGGAAGGACCTGTGCAGAGAAGGAGCCAAGTACCCCCACCTCAACCACTTCACCCATATGCCTATATGTTGGCAACCAGAGTGTGAGACACGAGCAAAACTATTAAACATACAGAGATACGAAGGAGAATCCTGGAAGCAAGGTTCCCATTGAGAAAAGTATACTTGCATATGTGACAGTATGAGGGCCATTTGAATGAAATTCCAGAAGAAACAGGACTGCTGAATGAAAAAGAATGGTCACGTCACCGTCACACGAAGCCAGCTGACGTACATAGAAAAGACGCATAGACAAGAGAATGAAGATATTCTATAAGGTATCAAGAAAGTGACATTTTGGGATCAAGATGAAGTAACTTATGCTACAGAACTGATGAAGATATCAAGTCATTTTACACGTGTACATATGCAATGAAACGCAAGCAGATGAAGTATTTTTGAGGCTAGCTTTATAGTGAATAGATTGCGGCATGCCCCAACATATGCTTGTTTAGGAGCAAGTAAAGGATGGATGTTTCTACTATGTATTATAGCAGAGCTGGACTAAAAAAGGAAGCCTCTTTTCCAGTGTGTCGCAGTTAAAAACAATTGAATAAATTAACAAGAGTGAAACTCAGAAAGGCGAGGCTGGGGAAGCCAATGACTTATCAGGCTGCGGTGAGCAGACATTGGATACGAATCGTGTGAAAGAATGAATCTCCTGTTCAGAAGACATGGATAAAAACAAGGAAGACGTCGGAGGTCTATTAGAAAATAGTATTTTAAATGCACTAGAGCTCAATTTTGTGGTGTTCAGTCACGAGGAAGGATGAAGATGGACGAATATGACGACCCCATCTACGCATGAGGGCAGAGCGTGCCTTCACTCCCCTGAGCAAAAGAACACTGACCACTGAGGTGATGATAGATGATATGCTAATTGGTGGGAACCTATGGTTAAAGACAAGCTTACCAGCACCTGGAAGACCAGCCTCTGTGCTGCTAATGTAGGTGGAAAAGTACTGATTGAGGTTAGACTGCCAACCAATTGTATGGGGCCGCATGGTTAAGGGTCCTATAGTCTGTGTAATGGGACGTTGTGTATTTAATGACATTCATAGTGACCTGTTTGAGGAGAGGGCTTAGTTGCCCCACCTGATAAGAAACCCATCACTTTCTTTCACTTTGTTAGACTAGTATGGATCATATACTTAGATGTTCCTTTAGAACCAATCACAATAGCCACTAGGTTTTTGAAGTTTGCCACTTAGAATGACGTTAGTAAATGCTTAGATTGACGTCATCAATGACAATTTTGTGTAAGAAAAGAATGCTTTTTTTCAAGATGCATTGAGAAACCATGCGCTCAGACGTCTGTTGATACTTGATATTAAAATGCATCTTTTTGCCAACTACCCGAGTCGTTTAGATTATTGATGTTTGAGTAACTTCTGCATCCCCATTCATCTAAGGTATTGCTCCCTCGTCTTAAAGGGTTGGAGTCTCCCAGTTCACCTGGTAGCAGAGATGATGGCTTAAAATCCTTCGCGATACTAGGCTTCGGGGTCCCTGAAATATCACACAGCCTCTGCCATTCGATTGAAAGGAGGTGAAGCCCCCTGTAGGTAGCAGAATTATTTTTAATTATCAGGCTTGCAAGCTCGGGTGAGATGGGTCCCCTGGTTTCAGACAGAATCCCCTCCCGGCGTCTACAGTAAGCTGAATGAATGGAAAGTTGGAGCGGGCGATAAAGAGAATAAAGAGACGGACGATCCCGAGAGTCGGAAGTTGAAAAAGCGAATGGTGAGTAAAAACTGAGTGAGGTGGCAAAAATTGTGAATGGGCAGCGAGTGGAGAAAGCGATAAGGGAAAAACGAGTAACGGAGGGATGTTGGGGTAAAGTAACTTGAGAATGATGAGCATTGAGTATTAAGTAATTGACTTGAGGAGTGGCCAAGCAATTAAGAGATATCGTGAGGGAAGGTGCCACGATAAAGAGTACGCCCAGTTTCCTGCGTCGTAAAGAAGGAATTGTTTCTAGAGCCCTATTTACGGGTGACCTAGGCCACAAACTTGGTTAAAGACAAGTTTAAAGAGAACGGTTCATATCCCAATCAGGGTATTTTTAGGGGTAGGAGAAGTCTTGAAGAGAAGACTGAGATATCCGTGGCCAGTCGAGTATATCCGTTTCTGTTCATTTTATGTGACTACATATGGTGAAAAAACAAGAGGAATTGATAGACATGAAAAAGAAAACACGAGATTTAAGAATTAATGAATTATTTATTGGAATTGAATTGATAGTGTTTAGTGAAAAAGATTAAAGTATAAAACGTGATATAGAGGGTTTGGAGCCTGCAACGATTGGTGCATGCTCATATTGTTTTTTGTTTTTCTGTAACGTATTTTTGAAATTTGCAAAGAGTAAGGGTGAGTATTGACAGTCAAGGGTGACAATTCAAAATGGAGGATATTACTCAACTTGTATATCTCAGCAAACAGTTGCCGAAACATGCACCCAAACTTAAGCAGTACAGTGCAGAATGGGTTAAGGGCACAGCAGATAAAATGTTCATGCCATGGCCACAAGGGGTATCACTATCGAAGGCAGTTTTGCAGCATATGACGACTGTTAGGCAGAAACCTGTGCAGTTCCCTTGGGGAACACTGCAAAAGATTTAAGACTACAGGTATAGCAGTAAACCCACTTGGTAGCAGTCTGCACCACCCAGATTTACCTGGTAGCTGTGGCTGAGCAGTCAGACTTCCCTCAAGAAGAGTTAGGCAGTATGCAAAGTATACACAATATGTACTCAGACACAATAGCACAAGCAAACACTGACCAGAGCTTGGTTTCAAAAGTATATAGTTATTTATTTATAAAACACACATAAGTTGAAATCACTCTAGCAAAATATAGTAAAAACACTTCAAACACAGTTATAATGAAAGCAGTTCCAACCCTTACTCCTATCTAGACAACTCTAAGTTAACACCACATAATTAAAACAGAGGTGAGCGCTTAACGTTAGATGACACTCTAGTAGGTTCAAGAAAGGGGTAAAAAGAAACAGGAATGGGTTAAACACACCACTCTAAGGTCCAGAACACTTGCAATAGACTCACAGAAGCACAAAGTCACAGGTGAGCAAAAGTCACTAGGCAGGGCCCACTCTTAGAGTAGCCGGAGCGAAAATGTGCCCAAGATCACACTGTTGTTAAGGATTCAAAGTCTTGCAAAGAGTTAGAAAGAGTTTAGAGTGGCTTAGAAAGTTTAGCCAGGGTGTCCCAGGCACTCCCAGGTTCGAAAGCCGGGGGCTAAATCTACCCCGTACAGTCGGTGGCAAGGGAAGCCAGGCGGAACATGGTACCTTAAGTGGAAAGGATCCTCCAGCGGTGGCAGTTGTTCCAGGCAGTGGCAGCAAGGCTCGACGTCGGTCAGGGGAGAAGAAGTTCTCGCTGAAGAGCAGAAGAAGAAGGTCGTTGCACTGCCCGGGAAGAAACCAGCCGCGGAGTCCTCCGGTTAAAGGGTTGTACCGACTTTCGTGGTTGGGGTAAAAGGTGGTGGGGTTCCGGTTGCCGGGGTGCTTGGCACTGGCAAGGCGGCCACGAGATACCTCGAGAAGCGAAAAGAAGGCGAAAACTGGTTGTCCCCACCAGTCAAGGGAAGGAGCCACTCCGTTAAGAGTTCTCCTCGGTCGTCGGGAAAAGTGGTGAGACGGTTCAGCAGGGCTCCACCGGGTGGTGTCGTCGAAGCAGGTCGGCTCAGCTCTTCCCTCGTCGGATTCTTGGTCCTGTGGCGACTTCCGAAGTTCCAGTCCCCAAAGCCCTGCTTTTATGCAGCAAACCCCCATTCACCCAGCCTAGCTGTCACTCAAACATGCTAAGTGGTGAGCCGGCCGGCTCACCACTTGGGCCAATCAGGACGGAGTGCGACTTGAGTTACCAAGGGAACTCAGTCCAGGGTGCCTAAATCCCCCTCCACCCCTCCTAAGTACCCCAGACAGAGTGGCACCACTTTGGAGGGCTTCTGTGGAGAAGCCCGCCAAAAGTGGAACAAAGGGCTCCACTTTGGGTCAGAGTTACAGAGGCGAACGCCAACGCCATTTTAGAATCAAGTTTTGGCAAAAAGTCCCAACCGGAGTTATAATAATAAATATATAAACCGGCGGTATGTTTAAGGCTACCGTAAATAAATAATTAAATGTGTTAGCCTAAAACAATGGGAAATCCCATAGGGAAATATTCGCGGTCGAATATAAAAAGTAGTTTCCACTGCCACCAGCCAAAACTCGATCAGGGGGGACGGAGACGTGCCCCCTCGACTAACAGACCCTGGGGCAATCGAATTGCCCCAGCCAGTACGTCCACAATATGATGGTTTGTACTGGTTCTGTTCAGGATTCAAGACTAGCAAAGTCTTTGGTGACTTTACATGCCCTGGGAGACAGTAGTCAGTCCCAGGGTATGGAGTCTATGTTGGGGAGTCCCTAGGACACCCCTGGGTCACGGCACAGAGGGTGCTGTGTAACCCACATCACAAAAATACATGAGGCCCTATGGAGTAAAAGACCCCATAGCCCATTCAACACAAGGTTTAACCAAGAAAACACACTTCAATATGTCCAAGAGTGAGGGTAAAAGAGTCTCACTCTTGGCAGGAGAAAAAAAGAAACCCCAGAAATCCAGCAAAGCTGCTGGGGGACTCACTAGGTAGGGAAATTCAGCCTAATCAGAGAATTCTCCCTAACAACGACATACTTGCATGCAGAATACACAGGAAAAAAGTTAGCTAGCAAGCTTAGAGCTCTGGAAAATGTCCCAGGAGGAAAGAGAAGAGCCACCTCCTGAGGATTGGATATTGAATATATGCAAAGAGGGGGGGTGAGGAGCCTTCAGAACCCCCTGCCGCGCTTGAAGCAGACGGCGATAGTAAGAAAGATTACGGGTTGTAACCATTGAGGGAGCTTAATGCAGCGACAGGGTACAGCAACCCGGCATATGAGTCAACTGCGCAAAGCAGCGACGAGGGCCCAGAGAAAATTCTTGAGAGAGATGTAATCTCTAAGGTTCCAAGGGACAAGGAGAGACGCGATAAAGAGAGAAGTGAACGCCCAAGAACATTCTTAGATATAGGATGGGAAATAAAGAGATGGAAGGGAGAAAAAGATAACACTGATGAGTTAGCATTTATACAGAACAAATGGATGGGTGGTCAGATTTAGCTCAAACTCTATGGTAAGAGCATCAAGGACGTAAGGCAAAGGGAAGATCGAGACAAACAGGACAAACAGGACAAAAAGGATAGAGAAAGAGGAAAGATTGAAAGAAGATGGGGTGAAAAAGAAAAGATAGACAAAGACGGGAACAATTGTATCAAGAGGAACAACTGAAAAAGCAGGAAACAGCAGAGGAGCAAAGAAAGTATGCCAATAGACAGAGGGCAATCAAAGAACGAGAAAGACAAGAAAAGTGAGAAAGAAAGAGAGGAAGAGGAGGAACAGAAATTAAGGGATAAAAAAATACAAAGACGAAAAGAAGACGAGATACGAAGGGCAAATGAGAGGAGAGATATGAAAAGAAAAGAGGAAGACAGGGTAAGAGAGGAAGCAATGGAAGCGAAGAGAGTTTGATTATGAACTAGAACTAAAGAGGAAGCAGAGAGCACACGATCTAGAACGTGTGGAAGAGGAATTAATAGATCCTATTCCAGTAGTGGCATGGGAGGACATATGAGAGTTCTTCCCAGCACATGAGCCAATAGCAGGTCCGTCTAGAGCAAATCTAGAGGATGAGTTTGACTCTAGAAGCATTGGGGATGCAATTGATAGTCTAGCATGATATGAGAACTAAGAAAGTACTGCAGGGGAAGGGTAAACACGACTGACTCGAGAGTACGCAGCTGTACGACAGAGGGGGAGCCTCATGTAATTTTGAGCCAAAGGAGCTGTCTTTAGACAGACTGACTCTAAATAGAGATGAAGAAGAGAGAAGTCACACGAGTTGGGGACAGGGTATGTCAGAAGAGGACAGGGAAACCTGACGTGGGGAGGAGGAAGGCTAAGCATGTGGCCCTGAAGGGTTTGATTTTCACTGGACAAGGAAGTAAGATGGTCGGATCTAGACCAAGCCAAATCTCGGGCGTCGGAATCATTGACACGGCTAGATCCACCTAGAGGTCGATCCCATGGTGAGAGGGGGCTGGGACTCAACACCTTATGTGAGTAGGTTAAGGTCACTGCCAGGTAGAAGGCGGAGCAGAACAATTGTCCCTGCTATGGACAGACAGGCAATGGGGGACAAGTGTGAGTTTGGGGCTTTACAGTTTCTCTTGTTGGAGAAAGGAGGAGCCAGGCCACAGTATAATACCTTGGCCACAGATGGATAGGGATAATTTAAGGTGCAAACTCCCGAGTTTAACTTCTGGCGCTGGGAAATTGATACACGAGTTAGAGAAGGAGGAAACACAGTAGCTATAGGGAACGTTAAAGTTCTCCTGATTGCTATCCTTGAGGGAAAGGGCTGATGACGTTCGGTCAAGAGCAGGGTATTAGTTTTACTACAGTAAACACTGCTCATGATGGACCACTGTTCAATAACTGTAGGGCAGTGGTCTGGAAAGTGCTTAGATTACTGTATGGGAGCTATAATGGCAAAAAAGATGCAGGAAGGGGATGATCCTCTTGTTTATATTCAGAATTTCCAAGAGCAGTGGACTTTGGAGACATGCGTGGCTTGGGGGAAATCAATACCTGTATTTTTTATCATATATTGTGCCAAGGGTTGCCAGAAGCAGTACAAAAGCAGCTCAAGAAATTAGTGGAGATGGAAGCAAAGCCATGGTCAGAGATTCAGCAGACCATCGCGCATTATTGCAGGCTGTTGCAAGCGAAGAATTGAAAGAAAGACGATGTTAGGAAAGGTGAAGAGGCAAAGTTGGTACAGAAAACTATCAAAGTAGGCCGTTGAAGGGGCGATGTTGACTAGTGGAGATGGATTGGGTTCGCAGCAAGCATGCCGCAGGTGAATAAACAAAGGCAATTCGATCAAGGTAATAATGGATTTGCACTACGGGCAAAGCAAGGCTTTCGAGGTAGAGGCTTCCAGAATAATCAGGGAAACTTCCAGAACAATCAAAGTTTGTTTCAAAACACGTAGAACAATAGTCAAGGCATGCAGGAGGGGAAAATTAGGAGACCTCCTGCTACATGCTGGACATGTGGTATGTCAGGGCACTTTGCTCGCAGATGTAGAAGTCAAGGATACGTGCAAAATGGGAAATTTTCAAGAGGGGGGACCACAAACCCGCCTGCATATTCGCAGCAGAATGGAGATGGGTTTTCTCAGAATCAGACAGTGCAGCAAACGCAAGCGCCAAGAATGCAACAAGATTTACAAACACAGCAGGTAACAATCCACCACAAGGGCAGTCATAGCAGTCACCCATGCAGATACAGCAAAGCACGAGCATGGCTAAGTTAATGACTCTAGAATAGGGAGTGTTTCGAAGGGATTGTGTCCTCCGACGTATTCCACATCTATGACGGGTAATCACCACAGCTGTGCTGCTTCGGAAAGTTTTCTGCGTCCTGCATCGATGATGTCAATAAGCTGTCCCTCGAGGGCCTCCGTTGAGCCGACGTCCATCTGATGTTATAAGTAGGACGCACGACGCCGGTAGCTTCAGTTCCGTTTTTTCCGCGAACGTGTTCGCTTCAGCATCTCGGCGTGCCTCGGTTCTTCTCCTGATTGAATCGGTTCTTCGAACTTGGCTGTTTGTGGAGATATCACGTCTTCGTCTTCTTCTACTCCGCGGTTGGGCTTCAAGAAATGTCAGAACTGCGGTTCGAAGATGTCGCTTACGGACCTGCAAGACGTCTGCCTCTGGTGCCTTGGCGAGGACCATGCCACCGATGACTGTGATGACTGCCAGTCTTTGACGTCGAAGGCCTTGCGGGAGCATAAGAAGAAGCTGACTGTAGGTAGGGTTTCCAAACCCCGAAAGTCGAAATCCTCTGGGCTTTCGACTGACGATTCGAGGGGCGACTCTCTGCGTCGGCGTAAATCCAGGGGGTCTCGGTCCCGGAGTGGTTCACGCCATTCCTCTGCCTCTTCTAGGCACTCTATGAAGCGCCGTCACCGGTCGCCTTCCTCGTCCGAGGACTCCGCCAGACAGAGGGTAACTTGTCCCAACAAGCATTCATCTCCAGTGGAATGGGACGCATTTCGGAAGGAGATGATGGCGATTTTTGAATCGCAGGGCTCTGTTCCATCCGCGCCTTCGAGAGAAGCCGGCAAGGAACGCGCTAGGGCCACCACTCGCACGCCTTCCGGCTCAGGCGGATGGCGCGATCATCGGGAGTCAATGTCCCGATCGGACCAAGTGGATCGCTCTAGCCATGGCCGTTCCAGGTCCTGGTCCTCGACGCCCTCGATACCGTCGGAGCCTGTGAGGCCTTCTAAGAAGGCATCGACGCCATCAGCGCCATGTCCGTCGAGGGGCTCTCTCGAGGCTCCGCCTCCGAAGAAGTCATTGACGCCATGGGCGCCAAAGCCGTCTAAGGACAAGCTCGGGGCTCCGGCCTCGAAGCCATTGTCGAAGCCGCCGGCGCCTCGCTCGGGGTCGATGCCTATTCCATCGACGCCCTGGACGCCTTTTGAGGAGGCTTTATCGGAGGTGCCCCGGAGACCAGTGGAAACCCTGAGGAAGGCACTGAGTAAGTCAGTGAGGCCTGTGTTTGAGCCTTTTTCTGTACTCTCATCTAGGGATTTATTCCAGCCTTTGGATTATATCTCCGAGGTGAATGAAGGGTCAGATGTGGAAGGATTTGTCCCTCCTGAGGTTCCCGACGACCTGTTGTCTGGTCATAGCCAGATGGAAGACCTGCGTCAATCCTTGCATGACGCCTGTGGTCTGGACACCTCCCCGGAGGTTGAATTTGGCAGGCCTGAGCCTGGTACACATGCCGAGTCTTCGTACAGGCATTCCAATGTCGAGGGTGACGGAGTACTTGGGGTGGTCTGCTCCACCTGTGGATTTTCTGCAGAATGACCTGACAGATATTTTGGACGAAGGTCCACCCACTGACCCGGTGTTGCCATTTCATATGGCCTTACAAAGAAGGGCGGCAGCGGCTTGGACTGCTTCCGGAGAGTCTCCCGGCAGTGAATAAGTCATTGCCGAAAATATTCCGTCCAGCCAGTGGCGACCCTGGCTTCTTGTCTTTGCACCCCACTCCGGAGAGTTTGGTGGTGCAGGTGGCTACGGCTCCAGCGAAGCAGGCGGCGTACCCTACCATCCCTCCTGATAGGGACGACAAGTGCTTCGACGGTTGGGCGAAGAAAGTATTTTCATCTGGGGGTATGGCTTTAAAGGCAGCCAACTCTATTTGTGCCTCGGCAAGATTCACTCACACTTTGTGGAATTGTGTATCTTTGGCGGGTGAACATATTCCCAAAGGGGAGGAACGGGATGGTTTTCTTGCCCTCGTTCAGGATGGCAAGGATGCCATGTGTGAGTCCGTTCAGTCGGGTCTGGACGTGGCAGACTGTGTCAGCCGGTCCATCACGGTGAGCACCGTGATGTGCAGGTTTGTGTGGTTGCGGAAATCTGGGTTTGCTCCTGATGTACAGTCCCGGCTTCTCAACATGCCCTTTGATGGTGACAGTCTTTTTGGCAGCAAGGCTGACGAGAGCCTTTAGAGGTTGCAGACCTCCAAAGCTGCAGCAAAGTCGTTGAGCACTGCAGTTCACCAACCTCCGCCTTTTCGTCCTAGTGGACAGCAATGGAGGGGAGGTTCCTTTTGATATTACTCATCGTTTGGTAGATCGAGGGGAGCTGCCAGTCAAAGGGGCCAATGCTGGAGTAGCAGAGGTGGAAAACAAGGTACTCGAGGTGCCAAGGCCGCTCGGGCAGTTGCCTCTTTGCCCTCAGGCACTGCCGCTGCCGATTCAGCTCAGTCATGAGGCCATGTCTCATGGTTCGCCGGTTGGGGGATGGCTGGCGCAGCATCTTGTAGAATGGCGTGCCATTACTTCAGATGTGTGGGTTCTGGAGATCATAGCCCACGGCTACTGTCTTCCTTTCCGGCCGATGTCTCATGACAATCCACCGGGGAAGCTCTCTTTGAAGAGTCCGGATCCGCTCCTTGCGCAGGAAATCAAATCCCTGCTGGAGAAAGGCGCCATAGAACTGGTGCCTGTAGCGGAGAGGAACAAGGGACGGTATTCCCCATATTTTTTGATCCCGAAAAAAGACGGGGGATTGAGACCTATCATGGACTTGTGTGGTTTGAACAAGCTCCTCAGGAAGGACAAGTTCAAGATAGTTACTCTCTCTCAAGTCTTCCAGGCCCTTCAACTCAGGACTGGTTGGTGTCTCTCGACCTCAAGGATGCTTACTTTCATGTGGCGATTCATCCCAAGCACAGGAAGTATCTGAGGTTCGCGGTTGGCATCTCGCATTTTCAGTTTCAGGTCCTGCCGTTCGTATTGACCCCCGCCCCGAGGGTCTTCACCAAGCTGATGGTGGTGGTGCCAGCATATCTCAGGAAAGGGGGGGGGATTCACATCTTACCCCTACCTGGACGATTGGTTGATCAGGGCGTGCTCTCCTGAGCAAGTCTTGGTTCATCTGTCAGCCACCTGCCACTCCCTTCACAGGCTGGGCTTCTCCCTCAACTTAAAGAAGTCCCACTTGACACCTACCCAGCGGCTCCAGTGCATCGGAGCAGTGCTTGACACATCCCTGGGGCAGTGTTTGCCTCCCGAGGTGAGGGCTCATCACATTCTGCAGATGGTGGACGTTTCAACGTGTCCAGAGTCTCCCGGCGTTTGAGTTCTTGAGGTTGCTTGGCCTCATGGTATCCTGCATTCTACTGGTGCCAGAGGCCAGGTTGCGGATGAGATCTCTGCAATGGGCTCTCAAGATGCAGTGGTCGCAGTCCTCCGGCAGGATGTTGGATCCCGTTCAGGTGCCACCCTCGGTCGCCCAGGATCTTCAGTGGTGGGCCGTCGAAGGTAATCTGATGAAGGGTGCTCCATTTTGGCTACCCTGGCTGGAAGTAACGATTGTGACGGACGCATCCCTCACGGGATGGGGAGCTCATGCCAACGAGTTGACAGTCAGCGGTCGTTGGTCTCCGTCAGAGTCCAGACGCCATATCAATCTGTTGGAGCTGAGGGCCATCAGGCTAGCTCTGAAGGCTTTTCTGCCGTCTGTGCGGGGGAAAAATGTCCTGATTCTGACGGACAATACAGTGGCCATGCGCTACCTCAACAAAAAGCGGGGGCAGGGTCTCGCCCACTGTGCAGAGAGGCGATGCAGCTCTGGTTCTGGGCCATCCAGCAGGAAATTTCGATCTCAGCAGTTCATCTGGCCGGAGACGAAAACGAGGCGCCGAACGCTCTGAGCAGGCAGAGCACGGTCTCTCACGAGTAGGAGCTGGGTCAGGAGGTTCTCTTGGAGATCTTCGCCCTTTGGGGGACCCCACAAGTGGATCTCTTTGCCACCAGTGTCAACCGGAAGTGCGAAAGATTCTGCTCGCGAGAATTTCCTCCAAGAGGAGCCTTGGGGGACGCGTTCGTAGTCGAGCGGTCCTTCCCACTGCTGTATGAGTTTCCACCAGTCCCTGTCATTCCGCAAGTGCTGCAGAGGTTAAGGAGGTTCGGTTTCCGAATGATCCTCATTGCTCCGGCATGGGCCAGGAGCGCGTGGTACCTGGACCTTCTTGACATATCCATCTGCCCTCCACGCTGTCTTCCCTACCGAGACGATCTGCTCTCACGGGAGGGGGGGGTCGGGTTCTCTATCCAGAAGTCAAGTCTCTCCACCTTCATGCTTGGTTTCTGAAAGGTTGAGGTACAAGGTTTGGGACCTCCCTGAAGGCGTGATGGAGGTGTTGCTTTCGGCCAAAGTCCCTGTACCGTTGCCGTAGGAGAAAGCTCTGCGACTGGTGCTGGGTAAAAAATGTGGATCCTTTTTAATGTGCCATTCCTGTGGTTCTGTCTTTTTTGCTTTCATTAGCCCACATGGGCCTGCAAGTGGGTACAATTAAGGGTTACCTGGCGGCGCTGTCCATATTTAAGCTCTCGTCTGAGGAGTGTTCTTATTTTAAGATTCCTTTGATTTCTCAGTTTCTGAAAGGGCAAACTAATGTGTTCCCACCGTCACCTTTCCAGGTGCCTGGTTGGGATTTGAACTTAGTTCTGAAATTCCTAATGGGAGCTCCGTTTGAGCCCTTACATTCTTGTCCTTTGAGACTGCTGACCTTTAAAACTGAATTTTTGGTTGCAGTTACATCCGCTCGCAGAGTAAGTGAGTTGCAGGCACTATCCGCCAAGCCACCTTTCACGGTGTTCCATAAGGACAGGGTTGTCCTTCGGGTCCGTCCTTGTTTTCTTCCAAAGGTTGTGTCAGACTTTCATTTGAGCCAGAAGGTCCTTCTTCCGGCATTCTATCCTTCTCCGCATCCTGGTAAGGAAGAGGAGAGGCTCCATAGGTTGAATCCTAGGAGAGCTTTAAGTTTCTACATCTCACGCATGTCCCGGGTCAGAGTGGACGATCAGCTCTTTGTAGGATACGCTGGAAGGCGTTTGGGTCAAGCTGTTACTAAGCAGACCTTGTCCAGATGGATTATCTTGACAATCTCTGAATACCTAGTGTCTGGCAGGTAAGGACCCTCCGGTAGGCTTACGGGCCCATTCTACTAGGGGTGTGGCTGCCTCTACTGCTCTGCAGAGGGGTGTTCCCATTCGTAACATGTGTGAAGCAGCCACATGGACCTCTGTCCATACTTTTGTAAAACACTACTCCCTGGATTCTATCAATGGGCAAGATTTGGCCTTTGGCAAGGCGGTCCTCTATTCTGCAATTTAATTGGGCATTCTAAAATGCTAAATTCTTTTCCCGCCTCCATACGTTGGTATTGCTTTGGGAGTCTGTCATAAATGTGGAATACGTCAGAGGACACAATTCCTTCGAAGAACAAGTTACTTTCTTACTTGGTAACGTTCTTTCGCTGGGATGTTCCTCTGACGTATTCCACATCGCACCCTCCCAGCCTGCCCCTCTACAGAATTTCTTATGCGATTGCAGCTTACGTTTCTGCAAGGCTTTCTGTAATCGTACTGGCAGAAGATTGGTGCCACACGTTCTGGGGAAAAAACTACAACTGAGGCTACGGGCGTCGTGCGTCCTACTTATAACATCCGGTAACGTCGGCTCGGACGAGGCCCTCGAGGGACAGCGTATCGACGTCATCGGCTCAGGAGGCAGATGCCGAAAATTTTCCAAAGCAGCAAAGCTGTGGTGATTACCTGTCATAGATGTGGAATACGTCGGAGGAACATCCCATCGAAAGAAGGTTATCAGGTAAGAAAGTAACTTGTTCTACTGTTGATGGAGGGAATCCTTTCACAGGTACGGGGATGAGAATCTATCCACAAAAGGACAGCTCACTGGGAGACTTGATGTGTACGATACCATCAGTGACGCCCAAACCTCAAGAGGAACCGAGGGTTGAAGTCAATAGAGGGGGCAGATCTTTTTCTTCTTTAGTAGACACGGGTGCAACACACTCATGTATACGAGAGGGGAAATGTTCAATGTCTGGTAAGGCCATGAATACTCAAAGTTTCACAGGAGCTACAAGCAGAGTGTTTTTTTACTGAAGAATTGCCAGTCTCTATAGGAGAGTGTGACATGTCTGTGCCATTATTTTATTCAAGGCAGACACCTGTCAATTTATTAGGTCGAGATTTAATGGCCAAATTGAATATGATGATTTTGTTCACTGATAAAGGCATAGTATGTTCAACACCAGGAATGCATTATTTGAATATGAGTGAATTCATTATGGCATTTGCAGGACAAATGGTCATACGAGGAGTACCGTTAGAACCAGACATTTTTCACTATGGGGCATTCTGTTGACATGGCTACCAGGTTTCGTGGGTAGAACTATGAGAATACCTGATGAATTTTTATTAAGGAGTCTTTCCTTTAGAATTACAAGCAGCCATAGTGCGAGGAGAAATGTCTTTGCTTGATGAAAATGATTGACGGCAGACGATGGTGCACAGTGATTGCCATTGGGGAAGGTTATGGCTTGACTAACATCACTGATGAGGATATGTTTGGAGACCCATCCATCAGATGAAGAAGTAATATTTGAGATGAGCATTACTTATTGGATCAGAGCAATTAAACGTGAGGTTCCTCAGAAAATGATGCTAGCGTCAAAACGCCCTGAGTTTTTCGATGAAGACATGGTGAAAGTGCCAGTTTCATTATGGACAACAGGCCCCTATGAAGTAGGCCTATTGAAGAGGGTTGGAGAAGTGAGGATTAAGTTGAAACTAGGAGCAATTTTACCTCCAACGCGACAGTTTCCCATGTCTCGAGTGGCAGATGAAGGTATTTTTAAGACGATATCCGCTATTATGGAACAAGGTATCGTAGTGACATCAGAGTCACTGTAATACCACGATTAATCCTGTGAATAAAGGGAAAGGGGGGAGTTGTGGCATTTAGTGCAATAACATCACCTGATTAACCAGATTGTAGAGGCCGAGTTCCCTCTAGTTGCTAATCCTGCAACAATCTTATGTAATATCCTTGTTGAGGCACAGTATTTCACTGTGATTGACTTGAAAAATGCGTTTTTCTCAATCCCATTGTATAAATACTCCCAGGATCTGACGTCATTTACGCTCAGACAAACTTGTCTCAAAAGTACTTGTTTACCCCAGGAGTACTGTTAATCTCTGTCGATGTTTAATAGAGTCCTGCAGATGGACTTAAGCAGAATTGATTTGGAAAGTGTATTCTATTTTCATTCACTCTGACCCTCTCCACAGGCCCCACTCTTTCACACCTCGCACTGCACACTTACATACACTGGCCTTTTCCACAGGACCGTCTTGTTAGGTTATATTAGTACACAAATGGTCTTCTCCCCAGGCCCAACACCTTAACAATGCCCTACGTTAGTTAAAAGATCAGTTACTCCTCCTTTCAATCGACTGCACCTTTAACTCGCGCTACGCATGTTTTGTCAATATTTACATGTTATTTTGGCTCTGGCCCTTCCGTGATCTCTATAGCCACATTAAACAAACTGCTGCTACTCACAAAACATGTGCGTGCATGTCCCTCAAAATATTCTTCCCCAAAGAAAAGAAAATGACGCAACTATACCAATTGCCTGCACTACACACAACTCTTGTCTAACAAGGTCCCCCACTAACTACGCAACCCTCTTCTCTAATGCAGATGTGTCTCCGTCCACCTGCTCCATATCGGATCGGCAGACCCAAAACTACTATGGTCAATCGCCCTCCACCACTCTGAGGGTGTGTTGCTATATACACTATAAAATGGTCGCTCCGACCCCTTGTGCTTTCATGCACAAGTACACTCATGTATCTTTTTAAGAGATTCTTCACTTCTCTCGACCTCAGAGTCTCCATTTAAAGGCCTGTGCTTCAGCCGGAGTGAAGGCAATGCCGGACCAGGCAGACCTTTGGGAAACTGCCGTCCGTGGACCTCCTTTTGCTTGAGCTCTTAGTACTGGCCAACAGACGATGTCCCGCACTTCTCCGGGAGCACGGTTGGAATCCCCATGCCTCGGTCGAAAGGCTGAGAGATCTCGCTGGGGCCTCCAAAAATGTGTCAGGGGTCGCCATGGAACTCACCAATAAAAATTACAAAAGTAGTAAAAAAAAAAAAAGGAGTGCATGCAGGCAAGAGGTAACGCAGGTTTATTCAGGGCCCACGCGCTGCTGGGACAGCTATATTCAAACAGATTGCGGAACAGAACTGCGTGAAAAGGCGCTGTGAAAGAAACTCAGCTAAATCTAAGACTTTTATAACAATCAAGCTAATTAACATTAGTAACTTTGCAACACGAAAAGATCGCCCCACACCGAGCTAATTGGTGCTCGCACATTGTACCCTTCTAGAAAAACATACATTATGTTCTGTAATTGGGTCCACAAACCTTCCCACACCGCCCATAATTATAATGTTGTGACGTCACAATCCAACCCCCACTTCTCACATAATTACAATTAATTGAAACATTTGAGATGACCAGCTGAACTTTATTCATTTGTCCCAGTCATCTCATCTACTTTTTCATGAGAAATGCTTTCTACCATAGTACTGTCAGAGCCTTGAACCAGGGACATACTGCTATACAAGTGTTGCATATTAAGAACTCTTTGACCTTCTTCCCAGGTGAAAGTACTAAGGGGACAATTTGAAACCGCTGTGGTTCTTTTGACTCAATCTAAAATCATGTTTTGCAAATTATTTTGAATTATTAAATGGTTATGCTCTCCTAGCCTGTCGGCGGGACCCATGGGTTCTAATCTGTGACCTCGAAAAATAACTGTTGTTTGCTTCTTAACATACCAGCCTGGGATTGTAGGACCTGTGATGTGTTTTATCAGCCACTGCAGCTTTGTTGCAGATTAATAAAAAGCTAATCCACGTTTGCTGCAAGCGCATACTGTAAGGCCTATTTACTGTGTTTTAGCCTAGCCCTAAGTTTGGTTGTACTTACCTGTGCCCCTGCATGTTTTATATGCAAGTTACTTTTATTTTGGACTTTACCTATATAACGATTAAAAGGACCCCTCTCCCCCTTTACAGTGCTACTCTCACAATTTATAAGTGTGCACCTTTTCACTGTGCAGAACTTGCATTTTTATTACGGTGGGATGACTCCTTGGGGGTCAGTGGGACCTCTCCTTCTTCCCAAACACATGCTCCTACTGACTGCACCCCTGCAGCAGTGTACCTGTCCTTTCTTGTCCTTCTTTACATCTGCAGATGTCTCCTTCATCCTCATTCACCTCATGGGCCCAAATCAGGATGGGCTCGTCGCCAGTTGTTATGAATTAGACTTCTTGAGGCAGCACAGGTAAGGCAAGACAAGTTCCTTTTATTCAGTTGCTTCAAGTTACAGCTCAGAGGTAAGGAACTAGGACAGAGCAGAGAGAGGAGCCCAGTGGCTCCCACCACACTGGCTGCATCTCCAACTCCATGGGTGGATCCTTCAACACTCATCCACACAGAAACATTCTAACACCCACATAACCTTTCATTAGTGACATCATTCAATCCCTGCACACACTCAAGACAGGACATACCACACATCTCCCTTCCTTCACTCACAGAAACAACACAAACAAGACAGCACATAACAGGGAAATTAAGTAGGAAGGTATTAGAAGATCGAAGAAGATGTGAGGGCATGTACAGTTCAATGCCTTCAGCAAGATAAGGTGGAGCCAGTGGGTGCATGCTTTTGAATACCTGGCATAAGATCTGGAAAGTAATACAGGAAGGGTTTACCCAAAAAGACCAAAATTAAATGTCTGAATGGGAGATTTGGCTGAATTTCTGCCGTACAAAAATTTTGAGCAGCCGGGAATTATGACCATATCTCCCATTCGGTGGCATCATGGTGAACAAGGGGAGCGGGAGCTGCGGGGGTGTCCCCTGCACCCTTGTTCACTATGGGCCTCATTAGGACCCAGGCGGTAAGGGGTTTACGGCGGCGTAAACAGCGCCGACCCTTACCGCCTGATTCCGAGGTCCCTTAGCGCCATGGAGGTTTTAACACCTGCTTTTAACAGGTGTTAAAATCCATGGCGCTAAGGGACCTTGTTGTTAATTACGCCACCGTAATTTACGGTGGCGTAATTAACGCCGTCCCCACTCCCATTATGCCCTATGGGGCAAAAATGGGAATGGGGAAGGGTAAATGGGTTAATGGGGACTTACCGCCCCACTCACCTCGGAATGGGGCGGTAAATCCGCCAACCACCATGGCGTAAACATAGTTTACGCCATGGTGGTAAAGGTACGACCCAGGCGGTAACTTACCGCCTGGGTCGTAATGAGGCCCTATGTCTTTGGGGGTTGTGGGGGTTTCTGGGGGGAGGGGGAGGGTTGGCTAGAGGGGCGGGGGTGGCCCCGCACACATCTGCATAATGTTTGAAAGTAAAATAAAAAAAACCCTGCAGTGCCGGTTTCCTGATCACGAAAGTGATGGGAACAGGCTTTGCAGGGACACAAGTCAGCAGGAACACTGCGATGCCGCTGCTGGGTAAGGGGGTGGGTGGACATGAGTTATCTATGCATCACGAGCAAAATACATTTTCGGCCAAATTCTCTACGATCATGTCTGCTGCCATTTTTTTGGGTTTTGGTTAAACAACCCAAATCCATCCGAGAATGGACTCTTGGGAGTTTGTAGACTAATCAGACTGCTCCTTCCAGAGCAACCTGCAGCTGGTGAACCAGATTTTTCAGAAGACCAGCGTGAAGAGCGTTCACATTGTCAAGCCTGGAGTTGACCAATGATTCAACCATTGGTGTATGCTCGTTATATGAAAGATAGGGGAGAACATGTCACAAAAGACAAATGCTTAAAAAGCATGCTTAACTCTGGTGTTAACTTGTTCAAGTGAGGTCCCTGGTCTAAGATCACCCCAAGATGTCTTACGTTGGTGGTTATAAGATCGAACAAAGATGGTGGTAGCAGCTGACAATCAGGATTTTGTAGGGGATGTTCAGAGCCACAGAGCATAGCTTCTGCCTTAGAGGCATTAAGCCGGATATTGTTCCACGCGGGCCAGTTTTTAATTTGATAGGCCTGAAGCTGGTGGAAGGACCCCGGGGGATACCACAGGTAACTTACTGGTAGTTGGGGCAAAAGCCTGATTGAACATGAAGTATATGGTTGGCCTCAGTAAAAGAAATTAGTTGTTGGATAGCTATCTTTTCTATAATTTTCGCCATCCAGGAGAAATAGGATGATAGTTATTGAGGACAGAGGGTCAAGATGAGATTATTTCAGGAGTGGAGTGATAAGAGCTCCTTTAAGGTCGTAGGGTGAAAAACCTTCCTTAAATGAAAGCTTGATGAGGTTGGTAATGCAGTTGACAAAAATCTGGGGCCTTGGCTTGGGTCACAGGTGCTGGTAGTGGATCGTTTTGGGAACATGCAGGTTTGTGTGTGGAAAGGAATATCATCCTGTGTGACTGCTTTGAAGGTAAAAGGGCAAGAGAGCGAAGGAGGATCACAAGTACTGCGCTAGGTCCATTTAATTCAGCCTCCTTTAGTAAGTTGTTTTGGATCATATTGATTTTGTTAAGGAAACAATTGGTAAATTCATTATCCAGTTGGACTGTGGGTCACATTTGCTGGCTAATACTGCAGGGCTGAATAAATGTCCGGACAACATGGACAAATTAATGCGGCATGAAAGAAGTCACCTTTGGCTGTCGGGATGGCTTTTTTATATGCAAGAAGTGCAGCACGAGTCTCCTGTAGATGGGCTACCGTAGTGGGGGAGTTAGAGCGGCAGCCCTCCTCCTCCCAAACCCCAGAACCCCAAACTGTCGAAAATAGGGCATTTCAGAGCAGCCCTGAACTTTTCATAACACGGCCTCCTCGGGAAGGCCTTGTGGCTCAGACATAGTGTTCTGCTGTTTATTAATAAGGCCATCTGTGCAGCAAAGATTTCACGCTTGTCTTTGTTTCTCGCGTTGCTGTGCTAATGGGCAACAGTGTAACGTAATGGCTGCAGCCACCCTCTTCCACTCTGTAGTTGAAGGGACCCAGCTCACCTTCACAGCTGCCCTCTATCAACCCACCTACACAAGGCTTCAGTTACCTACCAAATCTGTGTCTGAGACCAAGACAATTAAAGCGAGTAGCATAATGAAACACCTTTTAAAGATTCGTTTATCTCCATGATGCCTGCTAGGTTGAGATACAAAAAGGTTTGCTTTAATGGGGCTAATCAAATGTTCAGAACATGGATAACAGCATGCTTTTGCGACAAACAAGCTATATGCACATGTGACCTTACTTCACTATTATTGTAGTGCCTGTCTGAAACCGGCCCCGAGCTCAGAGCGAGTCTGCCATAACTACAAAAACCTGTGAAATTAGCAGTTTTTTTAAGCGTAATACGGACGTTTTAGCTAAAACACCAGCAAAATTTGGCGTTTTAAAAAAAGTACACAATCTCCATACAATTTAAAAAAAAAAAAAAAAAAATCGTGCTAATATGGGGAAGAAAGGGAGAGAACGCAGTGGATCGGTGTCCAAAAAGGCAATGTGGGACCAGAAGCCCGAGAGGGAGCTTTGGGCATCAAGGGAGCGATGAACATTGGGCCAGAGAGAACGGGAAGGGAGGGAGTGCCTGGGAAGGAAGAGAGAGCAAGCAATAGATTGAAAGAGAGAATGGGGGTCAGGGGGGTCTAAAAGGCTTGGAGAAAGGATGTGAGATGTAGAAGGAGCAAAAGATTGGGGGACCAAAGGGAAGACTGGGACATCAAGATGCTGGGAAAGAATGAAGGACCAAAGAGTGCAGGAGGAACTGGAGAGCATAAGGTTTGAGTTGGGAGCGTGGCATGCACTGAGGAGTTTGAGTTGAGACTTGGCATTGTGACAGGGCTAGTGAGTATGTGCATGACTGGCAGAGTGAAATGTACTTTGGAATGGAAAATTGGAGAATGTGGCGGATGTTGTCAAGTGTGAAGGGAGTGTGTGACTGGGGGATTGGAGAACATGAAGGGAAACGGTAGCATCATTAAAAGTAAGGCTCCCGATTTTATGGTATTTCTTTTTCCAATCTTTACGTCTATATTTACCGTATTTATATTTTGGTCAATGTATCTGTATTTATCCACATTTATAATTGCTATGTAAGCCAGTGCTTTTCCACATTTATTCAAATAAGAAATCTAGCGCTTTGATGACTTTAATTGGAAGTTAAGAGCTTCAATCCAAGTTCCATTTTCACCTAAAAAACAAACATGTTTTTTCTGATTGCTTCTTTAACATCACTATAGCTCTTTAAACAATTTAAAAGAGAAATACATTACTTTTTTAACCTCTGCATTGTGTTCCGTTGCACAGCCATTGGTCTGCAAGTAATTGACAACCTTAACAAGTAATCAAGACACATGAATTTACGTTTTTTGTCGCCATTTACACATAAATACTGAATGAATACAGAGTGATTTCCATCTTTATGTATGTGTAAAAAATATTTTAAATGTACTTCAAACAAAAAAGGTAGAACAAAACAAATACTGACTGTCAAGCCTGACACATTTAGTGCTCTCTTCTATTATGTTGCTATTATGGTTCAAATAATGATAATCTGGCTTTCTTGTAGGTTCGTTCATACACTACCATTTTCTTAGACCCTTTCTCTTAAACCCTGGTTTTCACACACCCTCGAGTCAATAGAAATGTGCTGCAGAAATGCTGCAAAATATAAATCGTGGTGCAAATTTAGATTTTTGTATGCCAACAAATGTTGAATTTCATGCCACAATATCCTGGATGGTCTGCTTAAAGTGGAAAAAGTACAGTGTTTTAAATCTGAACATTTTTCATTCAGGATGTGCAAATATAGACAGTAATTTTCTTTTGGCTTAACATGTTTCTGCAATGATGTACGTATTGTCAGGTTGCGTATTATTTTAGTCATTTGAAAGCTAAAACGTAATACCTTGTACCAGGTAAAACTGGGAAAGTATGTGATTGTCTTATTTGAAAAGTGAGTTAAAATTCTGGATTCACTGCTTAACCGAAGTGTGTGATCTGGGGCAAAACGTGTAATATCATTGTGGCTCAACTGCAAACATTGGAGCCCTTAGAAGTGATTATGGTTACTCTTCTCTGAAACAACTCCATTACAATGGGACAGGTTCAATGATTTTAGAGGCAAATTACTCATACTTCTCTGTTAATAGCCCTTGAGGCCGTCACCTAGAATTGTTACTGTTGCACTGGCTCGATCTCCGTCCCGTAACACTCGGCTTGAAAGGCAGCTGCACAGCCTCACCAGCTATTCAGTCCACCAGAGATTCTAGTATAGCAGACTAAATGCTTTAGAATCAACGTTATTTTTGTGTCCTGCTGCTGCCAATCAGTGAAGTTGCTTGAGTTGTTGTGTACTGCCTCGAAGTCAAATGAGGTTAACACTTTGACATGCCTTACTATGTTATCTAGTCTTGCATCGTAAACCTTCTGCTGTTTTCACAGGTTCTTGGCACTTCATGTTCTGCAAGTGGTGGGGCAAGGGGCTTACACAGAAACAAAGGGAGCAGGGCAAGTTTGCTTTGTTGCAATGATGATATGTGGAAACCTGAAAGGATAGGGCTTTCTGAGGTGTTGAAGTTGTAGATATTTAGCAAGTTGTTTTGAGCTGTGGTTAACCCATGCTCCAGGTTACTAACGTGAATTGTTTGTGTGGTTGTCTGTCATAGTGTTGTTTAAGGAATGTGGCAAGTTGTGTTGGTCTATCTATTGGTGAGTTAGTGTGGTTTATGGGGATGTTTAGTGTCTTCAAGTGGTGTGCGTTCCATTGTGTAACGTGTTGTTTCAGGGCTGGAGTTGTGTGACAAGATGTGCTGTCTGTTAGGGTTAAGGTAGAATGATTTTGAGGTGGTTATTGTTAACACGAAGAAACAGCTGCCCAGTGCAGACTTTCCAATTCTCTAATGCTCAGTTCCACTGAAGCCCACCAAGGGGCAGTGTTTGCTTTAACTTAAGATTTTCTGTCCTTTTAAAAAGACCATGAAGTGCACGTACACGATATTTGTGGTTTATCCGCACGATGTGATGATCGATGGAATCCAACAACTTGATTAGTAATTGTCAAGTAAGCTTATTTTATTCTTAAACCAAGAATTTAACGTCCGCAACCAGACACAGGGCCTCATTACAACTCTGGCGGTAGCTGTGCTGGTAAAAACGGGACGGCTGCCCTCGGAGTTGCATTTTTCCCCGGCACCCGCTAATGTGCAATAACCGGTTCATGCCGACCTTGTCGGACCCTGTAATTGCCCTTTCGCGGGTGCCGGTAATGTGGAACTTCCCATTCCCATTTGAACCTCATAGGGCTCAATGGCAATGGGGACCTCGGATGCACCGGCACCGTTCATAACGGTGCCGGTGCATCCGACTTGCTGTGCTCGCAGGAGCCGCTCTGCCCGCCAGGTTAGGCCTGGCGCGCTGACAGGCTCCCGCGAGCACTGCTCTTAGTATGGCAGTACGGTAGCAACGGTGCCAGTAGCAATACCGGCGCCGTTGTTGCTGTACCGCCATACTTATGAGGCCCACAGTGAACCTACCTACCTTCAACATTGCCTGCCTAAATACTGTCCCTCCCGAGCCCTCTGCTCATCTCCCTTCAACCTTCTGCGAGTGATTCTCCAAGCAGAAATTTGGAGGTAGATCCCTTTCCTCAGAAGGAGCCTCCCTTTGGAACAGCCTCCCTGCCACCGTTGGTCTTGAGCCTGATATCCTTAAGTTCTGGAAACTCCTCAAGACCTTCCTCTTTTCCTCTTCTCCTCTTCCTTCTCTCTCGCACTACCCTGCTAACCTAGCTCTCTGCTCTTCCCTCTCTCCCTCCTTTGAATACAGCTCACTGACTGGCTGCCTGGTGTACCCAGAGTCTCACAGATCCCAGGCACCCTTGCAAGTCCTTCTGCACCCCACCCACTAACTGCACTTGCAATAAATCCTGAGAGCTTCTCTCTCGGAACTTCCCCGGTCTCTACCGACTGGGTGCACTTGGTCCCCTGCCCCTCCCTTGCCTTGTCTACACTTGCACTACAGCTCTGCCTGTAGATCGTTCTGTCCTTCCTTGTCTCACCCCTTAATGTGCACTTGAAAAACTGCAGAATCGTCATCAGGCCTATTGGTTGTATCTTAACTGTTAAATGTACCACATTCACTTAATCTGCCTGTGCAGACCGTTCTCGCTTTAGAAATACAAGGGCTCTGAGCGGCTGTTTTTTTTTCCTGTGTTCCCACCCCTCTTGAATGCTTGGAAACACTTGCCTGTGTATAGGCGCTTTATAAATATACATTACCATACCATTACCATTTACTGTCCTTGAATGTATCCTTTCGGAGGTAGAAGCCCGAGACTCCATCGGGCTTCCATGTCCTTAACTTGTATGTTTTTGAAAGTATTCTTTTGTCTCAGAATACCTTTACCACCTCTGCTTACATTAAAGTACTGTGGATGTAGAGTTAAAACAATACTGTAATCCCTGTAAAGCCTCGGGCAGTTTCTGGACAATATTGTGTCCCTGGCGAGAGGCCCCCCATGATTCTCTTTTACTGCTGCCCCACACTGCACTCACGCTCCCAAATCATTGAAATGTATATAACCTTTTATTGAATTCTACCTAAAATGAATAGACCATATATAATCACGTATTCGTTGTCATCATGAAGGACACTCTTCTAGATGGGGCTGCCACAAACGTGTCTATTGCTGCTTTGCTCCAACAATTTTTCTCTCATTAGAAAATGTAGCAGGAGCCAGTAGCTCTCTCTTCAGTTGGTCAACACTCCAAGGCTGTTGCAGATGCTCCAGAGTAACAATGGAAGATGGGTGAGAAATAACGAGCAAGAGTTGGGGGCTGGTAAAATAAAGGAGGCAGTTCCCACCTTTAAGGTTAGGTTACAAAGAGTGCCTTAAAGCTACTTAGACAAAGTACAACACTACCTGCCCAGTGGTGGAAGTTCATAAGCTTGTAATGGCAATACATAGTATATGGTATATGGTGAGAGTACCTTAGTATGAGATGGCAATACAATGGTATGAGTTCTTGGGCGTGTGATGGCAATAGCTTGCCTAACAGTATGAATACCTGGGGACAATGTCTTGAAACAGGTTGCGCAATAAACAGAGTACCATTGTTGAGCATTCATAACCCTGATTAATCCAGAAATGAGAAGTGGGTAGTCTACTTGAAATGCTATAAAAATCACCAAATTACATGTATGTGATGCAAGTACAATGGCAACGTATGGAAATACCTAGTAAATTGTACTAGATGCTGTAGTCTGGTGGCAAAAGATGGCAATGTGTGAGTGCCTGGCAGTGATGCGAGCACCTTACTTTATGATGATAATGCTAGTAGTAGGTTGTATATTAACATATCATGGTAAAACCTATAATGCCTTGCCCATGCCACTGTAACTCTAGGCAGCTTGTGAAGGGACATGCACATGTGATCACAAAGCCTCTTGTAACAAAGTAAACATTCACTAGCAACTTTTTCACTACACACAAGTCAAAACGAGTTTGTTTTGTTAAGATTTGTTTTCTACCCTTACGCATACAATTTCTTCACAGTAAATAAAACACACACTCGCACCTGCACACATACAACACTAAACCAAGGAAGAAATCCCCTTCAGCGCAATCCCCACAGCCATAAAACCTTCAATTCTTCCAACTTCTTTTGCCTCCCAGTAAACACCATAGATTTGCAAGGTGACTGGAGGTCGTGTTCTTCAGACCTGTGCTTTCATGTAACCGATCAATGCATTCGGGGAGTTGTAGTCTTATTTTCGAGGGGATTGTGTCCTCCGACGTAATCCACATCTATGACAGGTAATGTCCACAGCTGTGCTGCTTTGGAACATTTTTGGCAGATGGCGTCCTGCGTCGATGACATCGATCCGTTGTCCGTTGAGGGACGTAACCGGATGTTATATATAGGACACACGGTGCCCGTAGCCTCAGTTCAGTTTTTTCCGCAAACGTGTTTGCTTCGGTATCTCAGCGCGCTCGATTCTTTATTCGTGTACGATGCCTTCACCTTCTACTACCCCGAAGTTGGGCTTTAAAAAATGTCGGGACTGCGGTTCGAAGATGTCCATCACGGACCTGCACGACATCTGCCTCTGGTGCCTCGGCGAAAGCCACACCACTGACGAATGCGATGATTGCCAGTCCCTGACGTCTAAGGCCTTGCAGGAACGTAAGGGGAAATTGAAGGTAGGTAGGGTGCCTGTAAATCGAAGTCCGCTGGGCTTTCGACCGATGACTCGAGGGGCAACTCTCCGCGTCGGTGAAAATCCAGCGGGTCTCGGTCTAGGAGTTGTTCCCGCCATTCCTCTGCCTCTTTGAGGCATTCTAGGAAGCGCTGTCACCGTTAGATTCCCCATCCTCTTCGGAGGAGGACTCCGCCAGACGGTTGACTTGTGCCACCAAGTCTTTGTTGCTGGCCGAATGGGATGCATTCCGCGAGCAGATGTTGGCGATTTTCGAGTCGCAAGGCACGGTTCCGGCCGCGCCTTCGAAAGGAGCCGGCGGGGAACGGGTTAAGTCCACCACTCGCACGCCTTCGGGCTCAGGCAGTCAGCACGATCATCGGGAGCCGTCGAGGTCCCGCTTGGACAAGGGAGATCGCCATAGCCGTGCCAGATCCAGGTCCCGGTTCTCGATGCCATCGAGACCGTCGGAACCTGTGAAGTCTTCCAAGAAGGCATCGGCGCTGTGTCCGTCGAGGGACACTCTCAGTGCTCCGTCATTGAAGAAGTCTTCGATGCCGTCAGCACCTCGGTCGACGTCGACGCTGATTCCTTCAGCGCCCTCGACGCCGTTTGTGGAGGATTTGACAGAGGTGCCCCTAACGGCTGTGGAACCTCAGAGGAAGGCTGCCAGTCAGTCTATGAGGCCTGTTTTTGAGCCCTATTCTGTTCCTCCTCCTAGATTAGAGTTTTTCCAACCTTTACAGGATATTTCAGAGGTTGAGGAACTGTCTGATGAGGAGATGGTCTTGCCTGTGCCTTCTGATGTCACTGATGACCTTTTGTCTGGGCATAGTCAGATGGAGGACCTCCGTCAGTCATTGCATGACACTAGTGGCCTTGACACCTTTCCGGAGGTAGAGTTTGGCCAGCCTGGGGCGCATGCGGATTCCTCCTATCGGCGTCTCATGTCAAGGGTGACAAAATACTATTGTGGTCTGCTGCACCTGTTTAGTTTGCTCAGGATGATTTGATGGACATCCTGGATCAAGGTCCGCCCACTGACCCGGTGTTGCCATTTCACATGGCTTTGCAAAGGAGGGTGGCGGCGGCTTGGACTGCTCTGGAGAGTCTACCGGCAGTTAATAAGTCGCTTCCGAAGAAATACCGCCCATCCAGTAGTGACCCCTGCTACTTATCGACGCACCCTTCTCCGGAGAGTCTGGTGGTGCAGGCGGCTACGGCCTTCTCGAAGCATGCTGCGTGCCCTACCATCCCTCCTGATAGGGACGATAAGCGCTTTGATGGTTGGGCAGAGAAGGTATTTTCGGCTGGGGGTATGGTGTTGAAGTCAGCCAACTCCACGTGTGCCTTAGCGAGATTTACAAACACTCTGTGGAACTGTGCATCCTTTGGCGGCCAAGCATATTCCCGAAAGGGATGGTTTTCTAGCCCTCGTGCAAGACGGCAAGGATGCCATGTGCGAATCCCTTCAGTCGGGTTTGGACACAGCAGACTGTGTTAGCCGGTCCATGGCTGCGAGCACCGTGATACACAGGTTTGCATGGTTGCGGAAGTCGGGTTTGCTCCTGATGTGCAATCACGTCTTCTGAACATGCCCTTTGATGGGGTTCATCTGTTTGGCAGCAAGGCTGACGAGAGCCTTGAGAGGTTGCAGACCTCCAAAGCTGCAGCAAAGTCTTTGAGCGCTGCAGTACGTCAACCTCTGCCTTTTTCTTCCTAGGGGATAGCAATGGAGGGGAGATTCCTTTAGGTACTACTCTTCTTTTGGTAGATCGAGAGGCGCTGCCAGTCAAAGGGGCCACCGTAGGAGTACCCGGGGTGGAAAGCAAGGTACTCGGGGTGCCAAAGCCGCTCGGGCAGCTGCCTTTTTGCCCTCAGGCACTGCCGCAGCCGCGTCCGCTCAGTCATGAGGCCATGTCCCATGGTTCGCTGGTTGGGGGCAGACTTGTGCAGCATCTTGGAGAATGGCGGGCCATTACTTCAGATGTGTGGGTTCTGGAGATCATAGCCCATGGCTACTGTCTTCCCTTCCGGCAGAGGCCTCACGACAATCCACTACGGAAGCTCTCTTTGAAGTGTCCAGATCTGCTCCTTGCGCATGAAATCGGATCCCTGCTGGAGAAAGGCGCCATAGAACTGGTGTCTGTAGCGAGGAGGGACGCGGGATGGAATTCCCCACATTTTTTGGTCCCGAACAAAGACAGGGGATTTAGGTCCATCATGGACTTGCGTTGGTTGAGCAAGCTCCTCAGGAAGGACAAGTTCAAGATGGTAACTCTTTCTCAAGTCCTCCAGGCCCTTCAACTTCAGAATTGGTTGGTGTCTCTGGACCTCAAGGATGCTTACTTTCATGTGCCGATTCATCCCAAGCACAGGAAGTACCCAATGTTCGCGGTTGGCGACTCGCATTTTTAGTTTCGGGTCCTGCCGTTCGGATTGACCTCCGCCCTGAGGGTCTTCACCAAGCTGATGGTTGTGCTGGCGGCAGCGTATCTCAGGCAAGGGGGGGATTCACGTCTACCCCTACCTGGACGATTGGTTGATCAGGGCACGCTCTCCCGAGCAAGCCCTGGATCATCTGTCCGTCACCTGCCACTCACTTCACAAGCTGGGTTTCTCCCTCAATTTAAAGAAGTCACATTTGACACCTACCCAGCAGCTCCAATACATCAGAGCAGTGCTCGACACATCCCTGGGGCAGTGTTCTCCTCCCCAGGTGAGGGCTCATCATATTCTGCAGATGGTGGACAAGTTTCAACGTGTCCAGAGTCTCCCGGCGTTCGAATTCTTGAGGTTGCTCGGCCTCATGGCATCCTGCATTTTCCTTGTGCCAGAGGCCAGGCTGCGGATGAGATCCCTGCAGTGAGGTCTCAAGATGCAGTGGTCGCAGTTCTACGGCAGGATGTCAGATCCTGTTCAGATTCCGATCTCGTTCGCCCAGGATCTTCTATGGGGGGCCGACAAAGGCAATCTGATGAAGGAAGCACCATTTTGGCAACCATGGCCAGAGGTGACTATCACGACGGACGCATCCCTCACAGGTTGGGGCGCTCATGCCAACGAGTTGACAACCAGCGGACGTTGGTCTCCGTCGGAGTCCAGACTCCACATCAATCTGTTAGAGCTGTGGGCCGTCAGGCTAGCCCTGAAGGCTTTTCTGCCGTCTGTGTGGGGGAAGAATGTCCTGATTATGACGGACAATACAGCGGCCATGCACTACCTCAACAAAAAAATAGGGGGGGGGGCAGGGTCACTCCCGTTGTGCAGGGAGGCGATGCAGCTCTGGTTCTGGGCCTTCCAGCAGGAAATTTCGATCTCGACAGTTCATCTAGCCGGAGACGAAAACATGGTGGCGGACGCTCTGAGCAGGCAGAGCACGGTCTTTCACAAGTGGGAGCTGGCTCAGGAAGTTCTTTTGGACATTTTCGCCCTTTGGGGCACCCCACAAGTGGATCTCTTCGCCACCAGTGTCTACCGGAAGTGCGAGAGATTCTGCTCGCAGGAATTTCCCCCCAAGAGGAGCCTTAGGGGATGCGTTCGTAGTGGAGTGGTCCCTCCCACTGCCGTACGCTTTTCCTCCAGTCCCCGTCATTCTATTCTGCAAGTGTTGTGCAGGTTAGGGAAGTTCGGTTCCCGAATGATCCTCATTGCTCCGGCATGGGCCAGGAGAGCGTGGTACGCCGACCTTTTAGACATGTCCATCTGCCCTCCACGCCGTCTTCCCTACCGAGACGATATGCTCTCACGGGGGTTGGGGGGGACGGGTTCTCCATTCAGAGGTCAAGACTCAGCCTTCATGCTTTGTATCTGAAAGGTTGAGGTTTAAGGATAGGGACCTCCCCAAAGACGTGATGGAGGTGTTGCTTTCGGCCAGAAGGCCTGCAACGAAATCCCTGTACCGTTGCCGTTGGCAAAGTTCTGTGACTGGTGCAGGGTATAGAATGCAGATCCTTTCCAATGTTCCATTCCTTTGGTTTTGTCTTATTTGCTTTCTTTAGCCCACAAGGGCCTGCAAGTGGGTACCATTAAGGGTTACCTGGTGGCGCTGTCCATATTTAAGCGCTCATCTGAGGAATGTTCTTATTTTAAGATTCCTTTGATTTCCCAGTTTCTAAAAGGGCTAACTAATGTGTTTACACCGTCGCCTTTCCAGGTGCCGGGATGGGATTTGAATTTGGTTTTAAAGTTCCTAATGGGAGCTCCGTTTGAGTCCTTACATTCTTGTCTGTTGCGACTGTTGTCCTTTATAACTGTGTTTTTAGTTGCGGTTACCTCCGCACGCAGAGTGAGTGAGTTGCAGGCACTTTCCGCCAAGCCACCCTTTACTGTTTTCCATAAGGACAGGGTTGTCCTGCGGGTGCGGCCTTCTTTTTTTCCGAAGGTTGTGTCGGAATTCCATTTGATTCTTCCGGCGTTTTATCCTCCTCCACTTCCTGGTAAGGAAGAGGAGAGGCTCCATAGGTTAGAAACTCAAAGCTCTCCTAGGATCCATCTCTCACAGATGTCCCTGGTCAGAGTGGACGATCAGCTCTTTGTTGGTTATGCTGGAAGGCGCTTGGGTCAGGCTGTTTCCAAGCAGACCTTGTCCAGATGGATCATTTTGACGATGTCTGAGTGTTACCGTTTGGCGGGAAAGGACCCTCCAGTAGGCTTACGGTCTCACTCTACTAGGGGTGTGGCTGCCTCCACTGCTCTACAGAGGGACGTTCCTCTTTGCAATATTTGCGAAGCAGCCACATGGGCTTCTGTCCATACTTTTGTGAGACACTATTCCTTGGACTCCATCCATGGGCAGGATTTGGCCTTTGGTAAGGCAGTCCTCTATTCAGCCATTTGATTGGGCATTCTAAAATTGTAAATTCTTTTCCCACCTCCATAAGTTGGTACTGCTTTTTGGGGAGTCTGTCGTAGATGTGGAATACGTCGAGGACACAATCCCCTCGAAGAACAAGTTACTTACCATATCTGGTAATGTTCTTTTGATGGGATGTTCCTCCGACTTATTCCACATAACCCTCCTAGCCAGCCTGCCCCTCTACAGAATTTCCTATGCGATTGCAGCTTATGTTCCCGGAAGGCTTTCTGCAGTCATACTGGCAGGAGATTGGTGCCACACATTCTGGGAAAAAACTACAATTGATGTTACGGGCGCTGTGCGTCCTATATATAACATCCGGTGACGTCGACCTTCGACGGAGGCCCTCGAGGGACAACGGATCGAATGATTTTAAAAAGAAAGAAATCCTTGTATTGTTCAGATGACATGGAGTCACTCATTTGATCGCCCTAAAACATCCTATAAACAAAAAAACAGTATCCTAGATAGTTGCTACAAGACCATAAAAGAATGCCGATTCAATCCTACCTCATATGTTAAGTCTTCCTTTGGGCATTTTCCTTGATCTTCCACCACTGCCTCCACAGGTTTACAAGCTGTGCGTTGTGTATTATGGTATTTTAGCTGTTTAGAGTACACACTTGTACATTATATTTGTAATGGCACTTGTAAAATATGAGATATGGTACTGTTAATCACATCTCATATTTATATTATAGATAAATTAATACTTATATTAAGCATTTAGTTTGAGTTTATAATGTATAGATTATGTATTATGTTCTTACTGTTCAGCGTACAAGCTTGTGCATTATAATTGTAAGGATGCGTGTTAAATTTGAAATATACAGTTTACTGTACACACCTGTGCGTTATAATTGAAACGATATTTGATGCTACTGCATACATTCGTATTAATATTTTGTATATAGTGCCATGAAAAGGACACATGTTCCTACATTCATATTTATTTGTATTTAGCATTACAAACATGACTGAATTTAGCATCCACACTTATTGAAGCTATGCACCGTATGAAGCGTATGCATTCTTAGAAAAGAAATAGTATACTACTGTTTAAACTCATCGTGAGCGTCTAGTGATGGCAGCGTCGGGGGCGGGTGATCTGAATTAGTGCTGCAAGGGCACTTGAATTTAGGGTGATGGATCAACGGATAACATTAGCACAAGATGGCGGTACCCGACCCGTCGTTTTCGCATGTGTTAAAGTGTGAAAAACTCGGGTAAGTTGCATTTGAATTTTTTTTAACGAACTGCCGATATATGATCTTAAATTCATGCCTGATCGATTGGGCCAATAACATTTCTGACCGAACTACCCCTTTAAGATGGGCAATGTTCAGGGTTGGCACTTAGTTTCCGTGGGGATGGTAACTTTTCCCGGCAGAATTATGTTCAATGTCTTCTTGGCTCTTCTCTTCGAAGCTTCCACTCCCCTTTTTGAAGTCTTCAAACACTGTGGTTCCTCAATATCACACTGTTTGCTGCCATCATCAGATGAATTCCTAATTTATACTGCTTCCTTGTCATCTTTCTAAGCTATGCCAGACAGTCCATAGCATAAGCAGACCACTGCTTTTATCGTAGGTTTAATGTAATCTGGGCCTAATCGTCTACATGTGCCAAAGCAGGGGTGGACGTTCTATAGCCCCAAGACGGTTACATAAACATATTACCTCCTGGGCAAGTAGACCTATGTAGAGATTTTCTGGACCTCAAAATCCTCTTTGAACTGTTGTGTACCTGGGAACATCATGGCTACCAAGTGATTGGTTGTGACTCAGCTGCAGTTCTCCAACAACTGTATGTTGGTTGCATTTTGGTTGGAGAATTATATTGCCAGCTTGGGTAGGTTTGTCAAAGAGACCACATTGACTTTGCCATATTGACCTTGGTGTGGTATCCCCAGTCCCACAACAGCAGCTGTCTGCAGTACTAGCATATAACCCGGTCATAGACCATTTCCTATGGGATAAACCAGAAAAACTACATTGCCCATTATTTCGCTCTTGAACAAAACCGAAACCCTAACTGGATCCAGGGAGCAGAAGTCTGGACCCGAGAGGCAATGGGCCATGCAGAAAACCCAGTCAGGCCAATTAGGTCAGGAAGAAGCCTGGAAAATAATGATACATCCCTCACCTATACAGCCCAAACCATGCTAAAAAAAAAAGAACGGGTGGAGAGGCTAGCTCCAGAGCAACACATTTGTCTTGGAAGCAAGACAACGCAGAGCGACACAGGTTTGAAAGCCCCCCACCCTTAGAAACTGATCTACGTATTAAGCACATAATAAAAACTTATTAAAGGTGCTATATATCCCTTAATACCACTTTCTCAATAGAGGAAAACCCAGACTAGACTAGCAAAGTGTTAATGAGGAAGACTGGGATAAACCATGGTAGTGTTTTCCACCCCAAAAAGGGTTAGTCTTGGGGAACACCACCCTCCTCTGTTTCATATTCAAAGTGGCAGCAGGAAGCCTAATCCTCATCCGTACAGTTAATGGACATAGAAAAAGATCCCCACTTCTTCCCACAGTAACAAGAACACTGGAGAGGAGAGAGCTCATTGCCCCCTCGAAATTGCTAGTACGAAGGAGACAGACTCACATACAGCTGAAGCCTCCATTAAAAGCAAGGGAAATGGTACCAAGACAGCACCAAACTAAGGAGAAACTTTTTTTCCTCCAAACTTTCACTCCACAAGAGTAATGTTTAATACTTACTATGAGATTTTTGACACAGCAGGTCACCAACACCAAATTCAGAGAAAGGAAACATCCCCAACCTGATGCAGGGGAACAAACCAGCAACAAACATACATTGGATCTTGCAATGGGATCCAAGATGGTGGTTTATCCATTTAAACTCCCCCCTACCCCAATGAACTAAGGACTACAAAGTATCCAATCCATTGAAAGTTCCTAGAACTGGCTTGTGAACTCTCTGGCAAATCAGCAGTAAGCTATTCAGTCGAAGCGCTATGTAAGGGCTAGCTCCCAAGACAAGAATGAACAGAGGTTTTGTGGTACGAAGAGGGCAAGTTTTGTGGTTAAAGTGTAAGAAGATTGCTGGAGCAGAGAGGAGGGTTTCTAGGCTGGCTGCAAGACCAAAAGAGGAGAGGAAGACTGCCTCTAAGAGCTTCAGTTGAAGAACAGATTGCAAGTCATAGAGAGGAGGGGAAGATTCCTGGGTGATTGTGAGGCGTGGAGTGGTGAATTTCAACTCCTGGAGAAGAGAGGTTGATTGTGAGACCCGGATATCGGAGCCTGATTGTAAAACCAGGAGACTATAGGAGACTGAAAACCGGTAACCAGAAATAAACAAAAGGAAAGTGAGTGAAGCAGAAACCAAAAGGCAGGGGAATCGAGACTTGGCCACAGCCCTAGTCGGGGGTAGGGGAGAGAAGGGCAGGGGAAACCAAGGCAGAGGTCTTTCTATGAGGGGGCAGATGTGGAAGGTGAACACAAATGTTCCGAGCAAGGAGAAGGCAGAGCTGGAAAGGGCAGAGGCCCTTGCAAGAGAAAGAAACATGGAGGCTCTGAACAGAGAGAATGAGGAGGAGCCAAACGTTTGCAGAGAATTGACGGATAGACACCCTGGCCTAGAAAACAGAAAAGGTGACAAGAAAGGGGAGGTGAAAGTAAAAGGTCCCTTGAAGACTAACCTAGGAAAGAACATAGTGTCCTTGCGAAGTGTCAGGGAACACTATAACTAACGCCAGCCATCCTAACACCTTAAATAAACTTGAATATCTTTATTGCCATTTGTTACAACCTGTGACAGTGGGATTGTCAAAGTTCTTCATCTTTCAGAATTGCAGTGAGCCTTCTTTGATGTTGAAATACTGAAGAAATTAGAATTAAATCAGTTAAGAATGAGTATAAAGTTCTGTTCAATTTAAATGACTCATTTGAGGCATGTTTTAATACTGGGAGGAAGTGCCTTTTTGCTCAGTAAGTGAATGAGGTAGGACAAACGTAGGTTTGCTGCGAACTGACAAAACTATAAAGAAGGGGTCTAGGCTTGTCACAGCTTTTTGGCATTGCGTAGATTATTCAGGAGGTGGCAGTTCTAGCTATGTGCATGTTAATCTGCTGTTTGCTTAAAAGAGTTCATACACCCTCAGTTTTTCAATTATTTGCACATGAAGTAGCTGTGACCAAATAGTGGTAATAATGTAAATCTTCTTTCATCTTTGTGTAGACCACATCCTTCTCTTATCAGCTGCAAGACCAGAGTAGCATGTTTTAGCACTATGAGTCAAAACTACCAACATGACTTTAATGGTCAAAGCTGCTCTTCCTCACTCCTCCCACACCCACCAAAGTGAAACAAGAATCGAATCTCCTACTATCATCCAGTTGCAGACGATTGCATGAAAGGCATGAAAGTGTGATCTGGAAACCTGATTTTATGTAGTTTAGGTTAAAACATTCTGTTTTCATCAGCAGAACTGAAGTACTTGCATGTGCTGTCCAAGTCATATTTACATTTATTGTGCCGTTAGCAGGCCCTACTTTTTATTTTTACATATAAGGAGACACGCTTCAACAAACCAAGTTTTTATTGCAGCTGAATGTTCTGTGCTATATTCATTTCATATATCTGACTAATATATTTGACAATAATCAAATATAAAATAGCATGTTGTGTGTGCACTATATTTATAAAAATGTAGGCCACAGAGTGACAAGTAGATTTATCTAACATCTGGATAAGTAGATTCTTTAAAGAATTACACACCGCTGTAATGTCATGGTCCAAAGAATAACCCAAGTTCCTAACTCTGCATTTGTTGATCCAAGGGAGCATGTGATTATACCTCAGACAAAATAGAGCAGAAACAGATCCTCAACAAACATTGAATTAAAATATTTTTGTAGTTTTTCGTGTCGTCATCACACCCTGTGATCGCCAATGGATGACTTCCCTTTGGTGAGTTCTAGCTTCACCAATAGTTCCTGCTCTGCAGCTTAAAACCAAAATTGTTGTAATATTTTGGCCATTGATGGACTCAGGTCAGTGTCCTACACAATCCCGTTATAGACAGGACCCTGATTGACACCCACATTTGCATGTTTTTAAAATGTTTAGTTCAACCTAACACTTCAGGGCAAAATAACAATGTTAAGCTGCAAGAGGTTCCATAAGTAACCTCTTATTATGTATACATTCTGTAGGGAAGGCATGGCAAGTATTGACACTGACACAATGGATACAATTTGTAAAACCTTTATTGAAAATGTTGGGGTTGGAGAAACTCCCATTTTACCCTATAACTAAGATGGGAGTAGTCTTGACCATCAATCGATAAACAAAACAGTCCTAGTGGAGTCTGTCAAATCAAAATGGCCTATGCTAACAAAACCTAATGCCTGCCCTATCTTTTGTTCAAAAAGTGTAAAAAAAGGAGAAATGTATGCAAAAGGAAAAATCAGTGTTCAAATGATAATGTGGCTGAACCAGCTCTCCTCTCCATGTTAGGCCTCACGGAGTAAGGGAATCCTTTTAGCCAGGGTGACACACTGTGGCTTGGTTTCCAACACAATACACAGTTCAAAACCATGAATCGAGGCCCACCAGGCCTTCCACGTTAAAGTCTCTTTCTCTGACTTCCAAAATAATGTTCAACCAAAATGTTCACAAAGATCCCCTATGCCGGGCTCAGACCTTTCACCACACAGTTCTCGTAGGTCCCCCTCTGCCGGGCTCATCCAAACTTATTATACTTCGGGTCTCCCTCAGTCGGGCTCGGACCACTTTCGGATGTCGAAGTCTTTCGAATGTTCAATGCTTTCTTTACAGACAACTGCAGGATCACTTCGCCTCAATGTTCATTACCCTTCCCTTCTCTAGGAATTAACCTTCTTCACTTCACTTTGGCTGTTTGTCCGCCTTTAGCTTCAAGCAATGTACCTTTCACTGAGACTTTCGAATGGGCTACTTCCTTTCACCAGACCACTCCGTTACTTAGTATTGCTGATCTCACAGCTACATTTTACTTTAAAGTTCATTCACAGGTCTGCCATTCTTCACGTCTCATTCGCACGCATGCAGTCTTCACTTGTGATATAATGTTGCTACTTCATTCGCTTTAAAACACACCGGTCTCGCAGGTCGCTTGCCAACTCACCGGCTGTGTGCCCTTCTTTCTGGTTTTGATATTTCCAATTCCACCCCCTCCCCCTTTAACTTGAGCCAATGTGTCTATGTCCACAGCCTGCGCATCAGCCGGCAGGCCTATCGTTATCACATTAAGGTGTCGTCATCACTGCATTCGGGCAGGGGGGAGCCCATCATAGTCGCCATCAACTGCCTCCATTCTATTAGGGGTCCTACCTCTTCCTCCCCTCCCCTACAGACCGCATCAAACCAAGCAGCCGTTTCTGCCTTCTGCCTCTGCCCATTTCAAGAGGTCTGCCCACCACAACTCCATCCTTGGCCTCTGGGCAGCCTTCCAGCACATCGCAATCCTCTGTTTGGCGAGGATGTATGCCAGATCCTTCATTTTGCTAATGTGCCTTAAATTGCGTGGCCTAGGGGAAACCCCATGGCATGCATGCCCAGGCCGATTCTACCTCCAGCATGATGCCCTTTCCGGCCAAGAGTGTTTTCAGTTCTGACCAAAATCTTCCCACCTGTGGACAGGCCCAAAACATATGCAACATCCCAGCTTCCTCTTCCCCACACCTGGGGCATCTTTGAGTCGTCTGACCACCGAACCTGGCGATCTTCCTGGGGGTGAGATATGCTCTATGTGTGACATATAATTGGATCTGCTGGAGCCTTGCGTTCCGGGACACCTTTTTGTGGTATCTTTGGGCCCTACCCCAGAGCCCGTCCGACATGGGCTCCCCAACCTCTTCTTCCCAGAGTAGTATCAATTGGAGCAATTCCCTCCCCACTTTGGATCCCAGCAGCTCATATATCCGGGATATCTCATGCCCTCCCTCCGAGATGTCGTATATTGTCTCCATGGCAGCATCCGGTTGTTCAGATAACAATACCGCCGGCCACTTCTCTCGCACTCGTTTAACCATTCTGGAGTGGGTTATATACTGCCCCTTATGCACCCCAGTATCTTCTGTCAGTGTCTGAAATTCCAGTGCCTCCCCATCCTGCCATGTCTCCCAGGGTGGACAGGCCCAATGGTTCCCAATACTTTCGGACCCCGTGTATCAATTGCGGGTCCTCTCTACATAATGCCACCAGTGGCACCTGCATAGAAAACGGGGCCGGGTATCCCACCAACTGCCATGCCCTATGCCACATCTCCCAGCCAAGCACCAACAGCCTCGCCATCCTTGGAACCCTTGGCTTGGATAGCCATACTACTTCTCTGAGGAAGAAAGGAGTCGGTTCCATACACAACAGCCTGGTTTCAGCTGTCTCCTCCTCAGACTGCCACCTCGCCACATACTGCAGCTGTCCCGCCAAATAATATAGCTCAAGGTTCGGCAGGTTAATTCCTCCCCTGTCACATGAATTCTGTAATTTCCAGAGAGCCACCCAGTTCCTGGAGTTATGCCAAATAAAGCCCCTGCACAAGCTGTGGAGACTAGCAAAGAAGCACCGAGGGATCACATGCGGGATATTTACAAAAAAATGTAGTAGCCTGGGCAAGACCACCATCTTAAGTAGAGCAGCTCTCCCCATCATGGCCAAGGGTAGTCTAGACCAAAATACCATGCTATTTTTAATGCCTTCCACTGCCTTCTCCGTGTTATTTTTATGTTCTTCTATTGCCGTGTGGTAAATATCAACTCCGAGATAATGGAACGACTTGGTGTGCCAGGGTATTGGTAATATCGCCAAGTCCCCGAGTGGGAAAAACGTGCATCTCCCCAAGGGGAACATGCTGGATTTCTTGGGGTTAACCGCTATGCTGGAGAGAGTGGCGTACCGCTACATTACTTCCAGAATATATTGTATGTTCTCTTCTGGGAAGCGCAGATCCAATAGTATATCGTCTGCATATAATGAGACAAGATGCAGGCCCCCGGCAGTGCGGATCCCTATCTCCTCGTACTGTTGTCTCAGACAGATGGCCAATGGTTCCAACGCAACTATATGTAACATGGGCGACCAAGGGCAGCCCTGTCTAGTGCCCCTGCTAAGCTGCCATTTGTCCGATATAGTAGCACCCATTTTAACCCTATCAACTGGGGAGCTATATAACATTTTAACCCACCTAAGGTACCCTGGCCCCATTCCATAGCCTTCCAGAGTCGCCAACAACCAGGGCCATCTAACTAAATCGAAGGCTTTAACCTCGTCGAGCAAGACGATCGCCAGTTCACCCGGGTCCCCCTTTGTTTGATCTATCATATGGTGCAATCTTCTATGGTTATCTGTTATGTTCCTGCCTAGGACGTAGCCCGTTTGGTCAGGATGTATCAGTTTACCGATGACTCGCTTAAGCCCGTTTGCTAGCACTGCCGTGAGGATTTTGCTATCCTGGTTGAGCATTGATAGGGGTCTGTATGACCCACAATCCGTGCTAGGTTTAGCTGGTTTTAGGAGTGGAATGATCACCGCTTCTCTCAAGGACTCCGGCAACCCACCTCTCTCATACGCCTCATTGAGCATAGCCAGCAGTGGGGGGAGCAGCTCCTGCTTGTAGGTTTTGTAAAATTCACCGGGGAGCCCATCTGACCCCAGAGCCTTACAGGTGGGCAGGTGCTGAATCACTAGCTCCAGTTCCTCTATTGGGATTGGGGCATCTAGGTCCGCCCGCTCCACGTCATCCAAGGTGGGTAGGCCTATATCCTCCAGTGTTTCCAGGATTTCGTTGTCCCTCCATCCGCCAGGGTCCTCATAGAGGCGTTTATAGTATCCCAGGAACTCCTCATTCACACCCTCCTGGGTATTCCGATCCGGCCTCCCTCCCCCTTAATTTCCATGATCACTGGACGTGGTGCCTCACTCTTATATAGCCAGGCCAGCAGCCTGCCCGGTTTATCTCCTCCCACATGCTGTCTCCACATATTTCTTATAGCTTATTTTGCATAGCCTATCCCAGAGTTCCCTGGTAGCCTGTTGCAGCTGTTTCATCCTGACCCCATCTTCAGTAGAGGTGCCTCCCCTGAGCATGATGTCCTCCAACTCCTCCTATATTCCCCTCAGTTCCCGCTCTGTCTCCCTGAAGCCCTCTAGATTTCGATATGGCAATCCCCCGCACTACCACTTTGAATGCCTCCCACACGGTTCCCATAGATCGAACACTGCCGGTATTGATCTCGAAATACTCTGAAATCGCCTCCCTTAAGTCTTCCTGGAATCCCGGGTCTTGCAGAGCCTCGGCTCTAAGCTTCCAGATTGGTGTCGCTACTCAAGGACCAGGGGGGAATGATCCGAGAGCACCCTGCCCTTATATTCCGCCCTTCCCATCTCTTCGGCCATTTCTATAGTGGTGAAGACGTAGTCCAGCCTTGTATGCAGGTCGTGTGGCGCTGCGCAGTGCGAATATTGCCTATCTGCGGGGTGCATCTGCCTCCAGACATCCACTAGGTCGAAGTCTCTCAGGAGGGCCTGTAACACCCGTGCGGCCGGAGCGGGTTTGTCTAACTTGTTATCTGATCTGTCAACCATAGGATTAAGCACACAATTGAAGTCACCGCCCCACAGGATCCCGCCACCTAGTAAGGGGGCCAATCTTGCCATACAGAGTCCGAAAATAAGCCGCTGTATCCCGATTTATTTTTATTTTAGTATTTGTATATCGCGCTGCAACCCGTGGGCATAGAGGCGCTGAGAAGAATACGTATGCAGGCTTGCTTAAGGGTTGCACGATAGCGGCCCAGAACAATGGATAAAACAGTTACATCGATTACAATCGGTTACAAGGCGGGTGCAGTAAGCATAGACAGTCATAAACTGAGACAATAAGGGGAGGCAATTCAGGCAAAAAGCTTAGTCTTCAGGGCTTTACGGAAGGTTTTGTGTGATTGGATTATCCTGAGTTGGGCAGGTAGGGTGTTCCAGTGAGTTGCAGCCAAGGTAGGGAAACTGGAGCCACCGGCTTTGACTCTTCGTGTACGAGGAATAGTGAGGCAATTGGCATACGCAGACCTGGACGGTCTGGCGGGGGTTTTTATGGTGATCCTCTGAGCTAAGTAGGTAGGCGCCATTCCATGGATGCATTTGTGTGCAATGGGAAGTGTTTTGAAAATGATCCTTTCTTTGACGGGCAGCCAATGGACCTGCCTTCTCACACCAGAGATGTGCTCACTGCGATCTATACCCGTTGCGGCCCTCAAAGCATTATTTTGAACAACTTGAAGTTTTGACAGGTTTTTTTGGGAGGTACCAGCATAGAGTACGTTAGTTATCTAGCCTAGATCCTATAATAGCCCTTGCAATGGTGATGCAGTTGTCTTGTGATAAGAAAGGCCTAACTGCGTTCATTAGTTTGGAGTTGGAAGCAGCTGAGGAAGCGATGGCATTAACATGTCTGTCCATGGTCATGCTAGGTTCCAGGTATACGCCTAGAGTCTTGATGGCTTGGGACACGGTAATGGGGATGTTGTCTATTGTAAATGCGCTGTATTGCGCATCGAGTTTACTGAGTGTGGCTGTGGATCCAATTAGCAAGTGTTCTGTTTTCTCGCTATTTAGGCACAGCCAGTTTTCAGCCATCCAGGACTGGATTGTGGAGTTGATGAGATTGAGGGTATTAGTGTCTGTATGGTAGTCACCAGTCAGAGGGATGAGCACCTGTGTGTCATCAGCATAGTTGGTATATGCAGTGCCCATGGCGTCAAGAAGTTGGAACAGTGGCCTCGTGAAGAGGTTGTAGAGAGTTGGTGATATGCAGGACCCTTGAGGGTCACTGCATTTGATAGGACTAGGGTCAGCACGTGAGGAGTCGGAGAACACCTTCATCACTCTCTTTGAGGAAGGATGATATCCATTTGCAGGCTTTCGGGGAGAAGTTGGCAGTGGAGGACAGATGATGACATAGGGTCTTGTGATCTACCAAATCGAATGCGGCCGACAGGTCTAACTAGAGAAGGAGAGCAGGCCTGCTGGCATCTCTTAAGTCATCGATTTGATTTTTGAGATCCAGTAGGGCGGTTTCTGTGCCATGCCATGGTCTGAAGCCAGATTGGCGTAGCCCTAGGAGTTGGTTTTCTTCCAAGAATTTTTGAACTTGCAGGTAAGCTGCTTTATCAAGAATCTTTAGCATGAAGGAGACAGTAGTGATCGGTCTGTAGTTCCCTGGGACCATTGGGTCAAGGGAAGTTTTCTTTAGGAGTGGGCGGACCCAGGCCTCCTTCGGGGAGGTAGGTACCTGAGCTGAGTGGAAGGATGAATTAATGAATGCGGTAATGAGGGCAGCCAAGGAGTGGGCACATTCTTTAATGATGTGTGCCGGGCAGGCTTCCCTTTTGCAGTTGGAAGGCTTTAATGGATTTGATAAGGTCTATAACTTCTGGTTCAGTCAGGTCAGAGAAATCGAAGGTGGGTAATTCATGGCTGCGGTGGGTGGGGGCTGTGTTTCTAAAATGGATAGTAAAGCTTTTTGGTGCGCTATAATTTTAGCGTGCAGTGTGTCAAGCTTGTCTAGCATGGCGGTTTGAATAGTGTTGCACCAGGACTCATCCTTGATGATGGTTGATGGAGGGGTGGTAAGAGTCTCAAGTTCCCTGAAGATCGCAAAGATCTGTTTGGTCCCGGATTTGGCATTGTCGATCCTAGTGTTGAAGGATGCAGCTTTAGCCAGAGTGATGGCTGTTTCGAGGGGATTGGGTCCTCCGACGTATTCCATATCTATGACAGTAATCACCACAGCTGTGCTGCTTCGGAAACTTTTTCGGCGTCTGCGTCCTGCGTCGATGACGTCGATGCGCCGCCGTCGAGGACCTCCTCCGACGTCCGACGTCATCCGATGTGATAAGTAGGACGCACGACGCCAGTAGCCTCAGTTCCGTTTTTTCCGCGAACGTGTTGCTTCGTGTTTCTCGGTTCTAGCCTCGACTCTTTGGAGTTCTGTTCTTTCTGGTTCTTCGAGCCTGTTCGATATTACCTTAGCGGCGATGTCTTCCACTTCGTCTTCAACCCCGCGTCCGGGCTTCAAGAAGTGCGGGGTGTGTGGGTCCAAGATGTCGGTGACTGACTCGCACGACGCCTGCCTCTGGTGCCTCGGGGAGGCCCACGACACGGATGACTGTGTCGACTGCCTGTCGCTCACTTCCAAGGCCTTACGCGAACGTAAGAAGAAATTGTCGGTAGGTCGGGTGTCCAAGCCCCGGAAGTCGAAGTCGGCGGGGCTTTCGACGGATGATTCGAGGGGTGACTCTCCGCGTCATCGTCGGAGGTCTCGTCGGTCTTCTTCTAGGAGTCGGTCTCGCCACTCCTCTGCCTCTTCGAGGCGTTCTCGGAAGCGCCGTCACCGGTCGCCTTCCAGGTCCTCTTCCGAGGACTCTGCCCGGCACGTCGGTTATCCCACCAGCCGTGCGACGCCGGAGGAATGGGCTTCCTTTGGGAAGAAAATGTTGGCGATTCTTGAGTCGCAGGGTACTCAACCGTCCGCGCCCCCGAGTGGGGTCGGCCGTGTGAGGTCGAGAGACGCCGCTCGCAAGAGTGGTCGGCACGAGTCACGGGAGAGGTCCCGTTCGGACAAGGAGGCTCGTTCTCGCCGTACCCGTTCCAGGTCCCGGTCCTCGACGCGATCGAGACCGTGTGCACCTGTGATGTCTTCGAGGAAGACATCGACGTCTGAGGCGTCGAGGGCGTCGACAGGCTTTCTCGAAGCTCCGGCTCCGAGGAAGTCGTCGAGGCCGTCGACGTTCAGGTCGTCGAGAGACACGCTCGGGGCTCCGGCTTCGAGGGCTGTGTCAACGCCGCCGATATTGGAGGCGCTGCATCTGACGTCGACGCTGATTTCCTCGACGTCGACGCCGATCCTCTCGGCGCCGTTGCCGGTTTTCTCGACGGCGGCGCCGATTCGCTCGACGCCATCGACGCCTTTCGTGTCGGAGGTGCCCCGTGTCTCGGGTGTACCCCCTAGGAAGGCTCTGGCCAAGAGCAGGCACTCTCAGGTGCCTTTCCACCCCTTGGATTATATTTCGGAGGCGGATGAGGATTCGGTTGGCCTGGTTCCTGATCAGGTGCCGGATGACATTGTCTCGGGCCTTAGTCAATTTGACGATTTGAGGCAGTCACTGCATGATGCTAGTGGTCTGGACACCTCTCCGGAGGTGGAATTTGGTCGGCCTGAGCCTGGCTCCCATGCCGATTCCTCATACCGGCGCCTTATGGCTAGGGTGTCTGAGTATCTGGGATGGTCTGCTCCCCCGGGGGAGTTTGTGCAGGATGATCTGACGGACATCCTTGATGTTGGTCCCCCTTCTGACCCGGTTCTGCCATTCCATATGGCTTTACAGCGTAGGGTGGCGGCGGCTTGGACTGCTCCGGAGAGTCTCCCGGCAGTGGGCAGATCCTTGTCGCGGAAATACCGTCCAGCCAGTGGCGACCCCTGCTACTTGACCAGGCACCCCACTCCGGAAAGTTTGGTGGTGCAGGCGGCCACGGCCCCGGCGAAGCAGGCGTCGTACCCTACCATCCCTCCTGATAGGGACGACAAACGTTTTGATGGCTGGGCGAAGAAGGTGTTTTCTTCTGGTGGTATGGCGCTTCAGGCGGCCAACTCCATTTGTGCCTTGTCGCGTTTCACGCACACTCTGTGGAACTGTGTTGCGTTAGCGGCTGAACATATTCCCGAAGGGGACGAACGGGTTGGTTTCCTTGCTTTGGTCCAGGATGGTAAGGATGCCATGTGTGAGTCCGTTCAGTCGGGTTTGGACTTAGCTGAATGCGTCAGTAGGTCCATGGCGGCGAGCACCGTGATACGCAGGTTTGCGTGGTTGCGGAAGTCGGGGTTTGCTCCTGATGTGCTGTCCCGGCTCCTCAACATGCCCTTTGATGGTGAACATCTTTTTGGCAGCAAGGCTGACGAGAGCCTTGAGAGGTTGCAGACCTCAAAAGCTGCAGCGAAGTCGTTGGGCGCTGCAGTTCGCCAACCTCCGCCTTTTCGTCCTAGGGGACAGCAGTGGAGGGGTGGCTCCTTTCGCTATTACTCGTCCTTTGGTAGAGCGAGAGGAGCTGGCAGTCAAAGGGGCCAACGCAGGGGTACCAGAGGTGGACGACAGGGTACCCGTGGTGCCAAGGCCGCTCGGGCAGTTGCCTCTTTGCCCTCAGGTAACGCCGCAGCCGCTCCTACTCAGTCATGAGGCCTTGTCCCATGGTTCGCCGGTTGGGGGAAGGCTGGCGCAGCATCTTGTAGAGTGGCGTGCCATTACTTCGGATGTGTGGGTTCTGGAGATCATAACCCACGGCTACTGTCTTCCCTTTCGGCACAGGCCTCGCGACAATCCACCGGGGAACCTCTCTTTGAAGTGTCCGGATCCGCTCCTTGCGCAGGAAATTCAAGCCCTGCTGGAGAAAGGCGCCATAGAACTGGTGCCTGTAGCGGAGAGGAACAAGGGATGGTATTCCCCTTATTTTTTGATTTCCAAGAAAGACGGGGGATTGAGACCCATCATGGATTTGCGCGGTTTGAACAGTTCAAGACGGTTACTCTCTCTCAAGTCCTCCAGGCCCTTCAGCTTCAGGACTGGTTGGTGTCACTCGACCTCAAGGATGCTTACTTCCATGTGCCGATCCATCCCAAGCACAAGAAGTACCTGAGGTTCGCGGTTGGCGACTCGCACTTTCAGTTTCGGGTCCTGCCGTTCGGTTTGACCTCCGCCCCGAGGGTTTTCACCAAGCTCATGGTGGTGGTGGCAGCGCATCTCAGGCAAGGGGGGATTCACGTCTACCCCTACCTGGACGATTGGTTGATCAGGGGGAGCTCTCCCGAGCGGGTCCTGGATCATCTGTCCGTCGCCTGCCACTCCCTTCACAGGCTGGGCTTCTCCCTCAATTTAAAGAAGTCCCATTTGACGCCAACGCAGAGGCTCCAGTACATCGGAGCAGTGCTCGACACTTCCCTGGGGCAGTGTTTTCCTCCCCAGGTGAGGGCTCTTCACATTCAGCAGATGGTGCGCAAGTTTCAGCATGCCCAGACGCTCCCTGCGTTCGAGTTCTTGAGGTTGCTCGGCCTCATGGCATCCTGCATTCTTCTGGTGCCAGAGGCTCGCCTGCGAATGAGATCTTTGCAGTGGGCACTCAAGATGCAATGGTCGCAGTCCTCCGGCAGGATGTCGGACCCGATTCAGGTGCCGCCCTCGGTCGCCCGGGACCTTCTGTGGTGGGCCGTCGAAGGCAACTTGATGAAGGGGGCTCCGTTTTGGCTTCCCTGGCCGGAGGTGACGATCGTGTCGGATGCATCCCTCACGGGATGGGGAGCTCATGCCAACGGGCTGACAGTCAGCGGTCGTTGGTCTCCGTCGGAGTCCAGACTCCATATCAATCTGTTGGAGCTGAGGGCCGTCAGGCTAGCCCTGAGGGCTTTTCTGCCGACTGTGCGAGGGAAGAATGTCCTGATCCTGACGGACAACACAGTGGCCATGCACTACCTCAACAAAAAGGGGGGGGCAGGGTCACTTCCTCTGTGCAGGGAGGCGATGCAGCTCGAGTTCTGGGCCATCCAGCAGGAAGTTTCGATCTCGGCAGTTCATCTGGCCGGAGTCGAGAACGTGACGGCGGACGCTCTGAGCAGGCAGAGCACGATCTCTCACGAGTGGGAGTTGGCTCTGGAGATTCTCCTGGAGATCTTCGCCCTTTGGGGGACCCCTCAAGTGGATCTCTTTGCCTCCAGTGTCAACCGGAAGTGCGAAAGGTTTTGCTCACGGGAATTTCCTCCAAGAGGAGCCTTAGGAGACGCGTTCGTGGTGGAGTGGTCGTTCCCGCTGCTGTACGCGTTTCCTCCGGTCCCCGTCATCCCGCAAGTGCTGCGGAGGTTACGGAAGTTCGGTTCCCGGATGATCCTCATTGCTCCGGCGTGGGCTCGGAGGACGTGGTACCCGGACCTTCTCGACTTGTCCATCTGCCCTCCACGTCGTCTTCCCTACCGAGACGATCTGCTCTCACGGGAGGGAGGTCAGGTTCTCCATCCAGAGGTCGGATCCCTCAACCTTCACGCTTGGCTTCTGAAAGGTTGAGGTATAAGGATTGGGACCTCCCTGAAGACGTGATGGAGGTGTTGCTTTCGGCCCGAAGGCCCGCAACTAAGTCTCTGTACCGTTGCCGTTGGCGTAAGTTCTGCGACTGGTGCAGAGTTCAGAATGTGGATCCTTTTGCATGTGACATCCCCATGGTTCTGTCCTTTTTGCTTTCTTTGGCCCACAGGGGCTTGCAAGTGGGTAAGGGTTTTTTCTCCAGGTCGCAAGCAGGCGCCTTTTTGAGGACCGTAATTCTATAAGTTCTTGGGTGAACCAGGCGTTCGAGTGCTTAGATTTCTTCGCTTTCTTAAGTGTGAGTGGTGCTATGGTGTCTACAGTGCAGGTGATGACTTGCTTAAAGGTGTTGGCGAGGAGGTTAGGATCATTCGGGAAGGGAGGCTGGAGGGAAGGAACTAGTAGGTGAGGAAGGAGGTTTTCAGCAGTGAGTTTGCGTGAGCTTCTAGAGAGGGCTGCTGGCAATGCTGGGTTGGGTCCAGTGGGCCCTGTGGTGGTGGCAATGTTGAGTTTGATGCAGAAGTGATCTGACCAGGGGATGAGGGAGATCTCGGGGATAAGGATGGGACAGTTATGATGCGCTACCCAGTAAAGCGTCCGGCCTTCTGTGTGGGTAGGCTCAGTGATGGACTGGATAAACCCTAAGGTGGACAGGGCTTTATGTAGAGTAGAGGCTTGAGGATCGTTGCTGTCATTGAGGCCAAGATTAAGGTCACCTACTAGCACTATCTTGGAGGTTTTTTTGATGATGTTGGACAGAGCCTGTATGAGAGCCTCTTGGAACTCAGAAGAGGGGCCAGGAGGGCGGTACACTAGATGGAACGCTATGGTGGAGGTGGGCGAGGTTTGGAGTTTGATTAGAAGATATTCAGCGTTGGATCCTAAGTCACTTTGAATTCTTCTAATGTTAAGAGTGTCTATGGCAATAATGGCAACACCTCCTCCTCTTTGGCCGACCCTGTCCTGTATAAAGATGGTGTAGCCATTGGGGATGGCCTGGGAGAGGGCAGAGCAGGGTGATTCCTGGAGCCAGGTTTCACAGATGAAGAGAAGATCTAGGTGGTCACAGGTGATCAGGTCGTGAACATCCAGGGTGTGGGCAGGGATTGACCTGGCGTTGATCAGGGCACATTTCAGGGCAGGTGTCCTGCTGCTGATTGAGGCTGGTGGGTTTGCGAGCTTAATGCCTGTAGGTTCCTCTAGTGTAGTGGAGGGGGCAATGGGCACATAGGCATGGCTATCAACAGCAATATCAGAGGCAATCATGGGGGCAGTGGGCACACAGGCATGGCTATCAACAGCAATATCGGAGGCAATCATGGGGGCAGTGGGCCCACAGGCATGGTTATCAATAGCAATGTTAGAGGCAATCATGGGGGGCAGTGGGCACACAGGCATGACAATCCGCAGCAATATCGGGGTTAACCATGGGGGCAGTGGGCACACAGGCATGACAATCAGCAGCAATATCAGAGGCAATCATGGGGGCAGTGGGCACAAAGGCATGACAATCAGCAGCAATATCAGGGTTAACCATGGGGGCAGTGGGCACACAGGCATGGCTATCAACAGCAATATCGGAGGCAATCATGGGGGCAGTGGGCCCACAGGCATGGTTATCAATAGCAATGTTAGAGGCAATCATGGGGGGCAGTGGGCACACAGGCATGACAATCCGCAGCAATATCGGGGTTAACCATGGGGGCAGTGGGCACACAGGCATGACAATCAGCAGCAATATCAGAGGCAATCATGGGGGCAGTGGGCACAAAGGCATGACAATCAGCAGCAATATCAGGGTTAACCATGGGGGCAATGGGCACACAGGCATGGTTATCAATAGCAATGTCAAAGGCAATCATGGGGGCAGTGGGCATATGATTGGGGGCATATAGGTTTACAATACACACTTCCCTGTTTTCCAACATACCTCTCATAACGATCAACCTGCCTTCCAGGTCCCCCGTAGCTTGAAGCAGCTGAAATGGCACATGCGTTGCCACCCACGTGATAACACCCCTAGCATATTCCGAATATGTGGCTCCCGCCATGCACCCCCTCCACTTCCTCCTGACCACCTCCAATTTCTCCCTGGTGAGGTGGTCTCCTGCAATAGTGCCACATCAATCCTCATCCTTTTCAGGTACATCATCACCTTGTTGCACTTCAAAAAACTGTTGAGGCCCCTGACGTTCCAGGTAGCCACTATGAGGCACCCCGCCGCCATGGATACGATGTCCCGCCCTCCACCTCCCCACCACCATCAGCCTACTAAGATTCACATTTTGGCTCGTAATCCCTTCCCTCCCAACAACCATCCCCTTCCCCAACTTCCCAACCATAAACCCCAACAAAACTCCCCACCCCACCCCAACCCTTCCCTTCCCCAACAAATGCCCAGCTCCATCCCTGGTTCTCAGGCGACCCCGCGTTTGGTTCTGCCTTGGTGTCCCGAGGACAGAAACCCGGCAGGGTGTCACTGGACTACCAGTGACCTAACTAAACTAGTCTAAATGGGGGTTTGAGGACTAGCTCTGCGAGGCTACCACAATGTGTTCGCAATCTCCGTGCCCATGGAGCATGTCCAATTACACTATCTAGCCCGCCCATATGCTACAACCAGCAAAATAATCAAGTCCCATAGTCTTAGGCGACCATCACGGTGCAGTGTACACAGCTTACTTATCTCTTCCGTCACCTTCTCCTGTCTGGAAGCCCGATTCCTGGGGGCAGCTCTGCGTGTCGAGCCACCCCATCCCCTCTTCCGGGGACTCGAAAAACAAGGTCCTGTTTTTGTGGAACACCTTCAGCTTCGCCCGGTAGAGCAACATATACTTGAGACCGGCTTCGCGCAATCGTCTCTTCACAGTCACAAAGTTCATGCGGCTGCGTTGTACCAGCAGGGTATAATCTGGGTATGCAGTTATATTTGCCGCTCCTCTCTGTATTGTGCCGCCCTTCCGAAAATGTTCAAGGATCCTTTCGCGGTCTCTGTCGTTCAGGATCCTGGCGATCACTGGCCTAGGGGGATTACCCGGGGCCAGCCTCCTCGTCCGGGCCCTGTGCGCTCTTTCCACCGCGAACCCCTGGTATAACACTCCTCCAGTTATTTCCTGCAGTAGCATGGATTCAATGAACTCGGTAGGGTTGGGTCCCTCAGCTCCCTCTGGCAAGCCAACTATGCAGATGTTGTTCCTTCTGGCGCGTCCCTCCGCCTCTTCTGCCCTGCTCTCCAGGTTGCCCACACGTTGCACTAGGGTGTGAAGCTCTGCCTTATGAGTTTTACAGTCCGCTGTGTTCGGGCCCACATCTTTTTCCAAGTTTTCCGTTCGTTCTGCCAGTGACCCGACATCTTGCCGGAGAAGGTTCATTTCCTCTTGCACCGCGCCTACTTTAAGCTCCAGTGCCGCCTTCAGTTCGGTCATAGCCAGTTCCAATTTGGTCTCCCAAGCCACTTTTAGGTCTGCGATCGCCGCTAGGACCTCCTGATTAGTGCCCATGGTGACTGCACTTCCAGTCGGGGTTTTGTCCTTACTTCTGGCTCCTTCCGGGCCCAGTGCTGTCCTGGCGTAGTTGTCTAACGTGGGTTGCTTGCCCTTTGTTCTCAAGGGTTTGCTGGACATGGGGTCCTGCTGCCAATATGTGGGCAAGCCTCGCCACTGGCCTGCTTCAGTGGGACCAGGTAGCTATTACAGCCAGGCCCCGAACAGCCACGCAAAGAGAGTCTTGGGGCAACCTATGCGCCACTGGAGTGGGTTGTGACCTCCAACGTAGGCCTATAAAGCTGCACTCCAATCCGGCGTCCGCCTACCCATTTGGGGGTAGTTGTCCCCACTGTTCACTCTGCCTATAAAACCCACGGCTCCCCTTTTCATTCAGGATCTGCTCTTCACGTATGTCTCTCCACCAGCAGGATACTCTCTAATCCGCCGTGGGTTAGGGCAATGTTAAGGGCTTTTTATTTGGGACCCTGTTTGCAAATCCAGGTGAGGGCAGCTCCAGCTGTGCATAGTTTGTGTGCTTGCCTCTCTGATCTCCTGAGAGACAAGTATGAGTGTTGCCCTGGCCTCCTGCTACGTCTTTCACTTTGCTACTGTGCCTGATCCACGCTCCTCTGCAGGATGTTATCCCTGCAGCCCGGGACGCGTGATCAGCAAACAGAATGTCTCCGCTCCTCCTCCCGCTTTAGGATGCCGCCGCATACGGCCGCAGGATCAAGCTGCTCCTTCACCCCTCCTCTATGGGCCCTGCACAAGCAATCAGGCCATTCATGCAGTTTAACGCGTGGCACCCTCAGATGCTGCCGTCCGCGTCTGTCGGGCACTGCGCCGAGTGCGCATGCCAGTTGGCAGGCGCTCGGCAATGAGGTCCCGCAGGCCCCGTGTCCTGGGGGCTGCAGTTGGGCTGGGATCTGTAACTCCCCCTCTCCCGGATGCCTGGAACGCTTCGGTTTTCAGGCCGCAAGGTCCGACCGCGGTTATGTCACAGCTGCTGCGGTCCTAGTGCCGGCCGCCCTTCCTCACCGCGCTGTCTCCGGCTTTCTGTGGCATAGAACTACGGCCGTTCAGAGCATAATAAGCTCATTCATGTCGCGCCGGGGGTACCCTGTCCTGTTGCCTAGCCTGCGCTCCTGCTACACGCGTCTTGCGAGCCGCATCCACTTTGTTGAATTTTCCTTTGTGTTCAAGTATCCGCCATTTTCCTTATTCGGGTCCTCGTATCGAGAGCTGCACACGCCCCTTGCTGATGTTCCTGTAACAGTGTGGGCTCCAAACTTCCAGCATGTGTGCACTGCACCTTCATAAGCTCACGCTCATATTTTCACCTTCAAAGGGCTACTGGATCTGCACCTTTTGTCCGGATAACTTCAGGATCGACAAGAGCTCCTCCAAGAGCACTTCTGCTCACGTGGCCATCAAGCCACACCCCCAGTACCACAGACTTGGCCTCACCTCCCAAACTTTGCCGTTCACCCGGGAGGATCGCTGGCATCCTTGAAACACAATGCAATCTTCCCTTGTGGGATCTGGCCTTCTCCACGTGTCTTTCACGGTCTATCGTGGGCCACAACCTTCAGTAGGGAAGCCTTGGGTTTTTCGGCCTGCTGCTCTCGTCCCTTGGTCCGTTGCTCTGCTCCAGTAGGTGTGCCTTCGTCCCGGAAGTTCTGCTTGTTCTAGTGTCTTTAGGTGTTGACTTTTATTCGTGTGAGGAGAGCTAACTGGTAACATGTGTATGCACTTAACGGGACATGTTCAATACAATGTGAGAGAGTTAGTCTGGTTACTCTGTCACCCGCTTCCTTGGCCCATTGTTTGTGTAAAAAGGGGGTGGGGGGTTGGGATCTCAGAGTATCCTAAAAAATCAGATGGGGTAGATGAACAAAACGGGGGAATACCACATCTCACCATCGGCTGTCTCACCCCCCTGCCCCCCACTAAAACCCTCACCCAGGTGATCCTCACCCACTGGTCCACCCCAGGAACTGGATCCAAAAGAGATGGGTGTGTCCTGGCCACCTGGATGATAAATCCCTGAGAACTAGCGGGTGAGACACCCTTTGGTTTCTAACAAAATATATATATTATATATATGGTTAGCTGGCCTAGGGATTTGAGTGTTTCATACTCGTCCTTAGCATTCTTTAGTGCGTCCTCGACCGCCTTACCAAACAGAAGATCCTCCTAGAAGAGATCGTCAATCTGCTAGCAAAGGACGCGATAGAACTCGTCCCGGGACACCAGGTAAACAAGGGTATTTATTCAACTTACTTCCTTGTGCCAAAAAAAGATTTGACAATGCGCCCAGTATTGGATTTACGGCCTGCCAACAAGTATGTCAAGCCCCAATGGTTTCGCATTACAACTCTCCAAGCGGTAATCCCCCTTCTAAAAAAGGGGGATTACATGGCAACATTGGACGTGAAAGATGCCTATTTTCATATTTCCATGTTCCCAGCGCACAGAAAATACTTGCGCTTCAAGGTGGACAGTCGGCACTACCAGTTCAAGGTACTGCCCTTCGGGATAGCTTCGGCCCCAAGGGTATTCACCAAGGTACTGGCGGCAGCACACCTATGCAGGGAGCCAATCCCGGTGTACCCTTACCTGGACGACTGGCTCATCACGGGGGAAACCCCAGTAATTTGCAGAACAAACATTCAAAGGACTATCGACCTCCTCTTCGAATTGGGCTTCTCAATAAACGAGAAAAAGTCAAGTCTAGTGCCAAGCACATCCAAACGATTCTTAGGAGCTATCCTAGACACTCAAGAGGGGTTGACCTTTCCTTCAGAGGAAAGAATTCGGAATATACTGCTGCAAATTCCGCAATACCAGTCCGGTCGCCAGATAACGGTACGCAAAGCAATGCGTTTGCTGGGCATGATGGCGTCATGTATTCACCTGGTACCCCACGCGCGCCTGTGCATGCGTCCCATGCAGGAATGGTTGGCGAAACAGTGGTTTCAGGCAAGTGTTCAGTGGGACGATCTAGTGGTCGTTTTGCCAACACTGGTACAAAGCCTTCACTGTTGGACAACAGAGAATCTGTCCAAGGAGAAACCCTTTTACGATCCCGAGATACAGGCGGTAGTCACAACCGATGCATGCCCGACGGGGTGGGGAGCTCACCATCTCCACCACACAGCTCAGGGTCTCTGGTCTCACGCAGTGGCCAAGAATCACATCAACCTGCTAGAGCTTCTGGCAGTATTCAGAGCGCTTCAAGCTTTCGAACCCTACCTTTTAAACCTGTCAGTGCAAATCCGGACGGACAGCACTACAGCCATGTTCTACCTGAACAAACAAGGAGGGACTCGCTCGCCAAATCTGTCCAAGCTTGCCCAGAAAATCTGGATATGGGCACGCAGACGGAACATCTTCCTGTCATCGCAACATGTTCCAGGGGATCTCAATTGCCTAGCGGATGCTCTGAGCAGAGACCCCCTCCCAGAGGAACACGAGTGGTGTCTACACAGAGAAACCGTAGAAGATATCTTCTCTCAGTGGGGTTTCCCCACTATAGACCTATTTGCCACAAGCGAAAACAGACAATGCCCAGGATTCGCATCCAGGTTCCCCCAACCAGACTCCCAGGGGAACGCCCTGTGGATGAACTGGTCAGGGATTTTTGCGTACGCTTTTCCACCAACTCCTCTAATCAGGAAGGTGGTCAACAAGATGAACAGAGAATAGATGACGCTCTTCCTGGTTGCTCCCATGTGGGCGAGACAAACATTGGTTCCCACACTTACGCAGACTGGTGGTGTGCGAACCCATCAGACTTCCGAGCTGGTACAACCTATTGTCCCAGCACCAAGGTCAAACAGTGCACCCTCAACCCAACTCAATGAACCTGGCAGCATGGCTCCTGAGGTCATAGAGTTTGGACATCTCAATTTACCACAGAGGTGTATGGCCATCCTAAAAGAGGCTAAGAAGCCCAACACGAGGCACTGCTACTTTGACAAATGGAAGAGATTCGTAATCTGGTGCCAGAGTAAGCAAGTCAACCCAGTTGATTGCACTCCTTCCACTATTGTTACTTACATGCTACACCTGCTGGATGCGGGACTGGTTTTTAACTCACTGAAGGTACACCTGGCAGCCCTGTCAGCATACACCACTTCCCATAACAAGGTGTTGTGGTGGAAAGTACCAGTAGTTAAGGCCTTCATGGAAGGAGTAAAGAGACTTCACCCTCCTATTTCTAACCCACCTCCAGGATGGGACCTTAATGTGGTGCTATTTAAGCTCATGGCCCCCCCATTCGAGCCCATGCATAAGAGCAGTCTCAAACACCTGACTTATAAAACTGCCATCCTAGTAGCTATTACCTCTATAAGAAGGGTCAGTGAAATTCAGGCTCTGTCAGTGCAAGATCCCTTCTTTACTGTCCATAAAGATAAACTGGTTTTACGTACACACCCTAGGTTCTCACCTAAGTTTATTTCAAAATTCCATGTAAACCAGTCCATCGAGCTTCTGGCTTTCTTCCAAGTCCCCAAAAGCTTGGCTGAGATGAAACTACACACACTAGATGTGCGTAGGGCGGTCCTCTATGTAAACAAAACCAGACCGCTAAGGAAAACCGATCAGCTGTTTGTCTCCGTAGCCACAGGCAGAGAGGGGGATCGCGTCTCTAAAGGTGCCATCTCTAAGTGGATTGGTAACTGTATCCAACTGTATTACTCACTTTCTGAAAAGACTCTGCCTTTCACGCCTAGGGCCCACTCCACAAGAGGCATTGGGGCCACCCTGGCTTTTATTGCAAATGTACACCTTGACTCCATTTGCAAAGCAGCTACTTGGAGCTCTATTCACACTTTTACTCAGCACTACTGCATTGACACTCATTCCAAGACAGATGCACAAGTGGGACAAGCGGTTCTAAGACATTTATTTGCTCATGAGCCTTCTCGCATCCCACCTCCTTCTTCAGGTACTGCTCGCTAATCTATGCACAGCATGTGATCTAAGCAGATTCCACAAGCCTCAGAAGGGATACATTACTCACCGTAATCGTATTTCTGATGCTTGTATCTGCTTAGATTCACATGCAACCCTCCCTTCCTCCCCTCTGAGAGAAGGCGCATGGATGCTTGTAGTCTTACCTTTCTACCTTCTATCTGCTTGGACTATCTGTATTCACGCTACTCCTCATGCTACCTCATGTCAGAAAAAAACACAATCTGAGGGTCATAGACGCGTGAGGGATCATGGGTACAGGGGACGTCACACTAGGGATAGTATTACTGGCACGCCCTGTGTCGACGCCCATTTTCGAGTTTCGAAAAACAAACTGTAATACTCCGCAGCTTCCACTAGATGTCGGCCTATGCACAGCATGTGAATCTAAGCGGATACAAGCATCAGAAATATGATTTCGGTGAGTAATGTATCCCATGTCCTAATAGATATATATCTATATATCTCTGGCCCGCGGTAGCGGCCGCGTAGTTAGGTTAAGTTGCTAAACCCATAGGAAGACCACTTTTTTGGCGGCTTATAACTTCGCTCCCCCTTCAGGAATCCTCACCAAACTTTGCAAGAAATGTATATGGCCCGCTCTGAATTTTATTGGCAAATTTGATGAGGTTTTGTGCAGGGGGGGCAAATTTATAGGTGGGTGTCCCAACATATTTTTTTTCCATAGACTGAATGGGGAAAGATTTTGCGCACGGCTACAGGCTGAAAGGCTGGACAGATTTTCACCATATTTGCGCCAGGAGCGTGGGATTGGGTCAGAAAGCGTGCTTTTATGTGTTCAGTGGAAATCCGACCAGTACTCTTGTTGCAAAGAACTGAAATGTACGTCTCAAAAAATGTGTGATCGATGGCTCTACTCCAGTGACCCATTTCCCTGTTCGCTCCGTGGACAGAAGGCTCATTTGCTTGCAGTACGCTGCGCTGTCGACAAACTTTGTATGCAGCCGGTGGTTGGCTGGAGAGAAACGTGCTGTGCATCAAAGCTTTTTCGGAAACGCTGCCATGGTCTATCAGAGTATGGTGTTGTGGTGTGTGTGCCAAGCCCCTAAGGTATTGTGTTCATGTCTGGGCCTCTTGTATGTAACAGTGTGGCAACTAAAATTAGTCATATCTGCCTCCCCTCCGGCGTCCCATTTCCTTGTTCGATGCGCAGCCAAAAGTTTGATTGCACTGCAGTGTGCGGTGACCTGTTGTGCGTCAATAGTTGTCGATAACGCCGGCATGTTGTATCCGAGGACAATGCAGCGGCGGAAGGGACAGGAAAACATAGTTTATGGCATCTGGTGGTGGGAAGAAGGGATGAAAAATTATCCGAGGACAATGCAGCGGCGGAAGGGACAGGAAAACATAGTTTATGGCATCTGGTGTTGGGAAGAAGGGATGAAAAGGTGGGGGAGTGACAAGTGCTTCATGATCTATCTCATTAGAAGAAGAGGTGGTGTGCCAGCGATCTCCGTGCATACTACGCAAATTCGCGTTTACCTCAGCAGACAACAACCTTGTGTGGTGATTGCAGGCAGCCTTCGTTGTGGCATGATAGCTCCAGCGGCAATCTCTTTGTGTGATGAGTGGTGGCAGGCTGAATTGCAGAAGGGGAGTGCATTCCACATGACATGAACCTTTAAACAAAGCATGTACTATGGTGTGTTGTGTGTGGTAAGTCCGTAGCCCCTTCCATGCATGGCTGGAGCCCTTGCACAGAAAAATATGTCCACTGGGTGCAAGTAGGTGTCAAATTGCTCCTTTGTGTGTGAGATTTGGCTGCATTACAGACAATGTTGGTTGCATGGGTTTGGTGATTGTTAGCACATCGTACAGTTTTCGGTGTATGGGTGGAGATGCTGCAGTGAGCGGTCGTGCAGTGTGTCCACTGGGTGCACTATTGGAATAGTGTACATATGGACAAAGTTACGGTTCAACTGGTTCTCATATGTGCCTGGGTAGTCTACATAGCACACATTAGTAAGTGTTGCAGTGCACTATGCAGTATTGCTTGTATGCACGTAGTAAAGTGTGGAGAGCAGGACCAATGTTGTGAAGATTGTGTTTGGTTGGCATTATTACAATGGTTTCTGAATGGAAGTGGGTAGCGGTGCCAAACACTGTGGTATGTTTGAGCATTACGGTAAGTGGAACATGTGTGCTTGCATCCCTGCTTTAGGGTGCAGAGGTTGGGTAGAAGTGCTGGTGCCTGTGTTGACTTTCGCAATTGTGACACATGCCTACATGTTGGCCTGCATGGCGTTATGTTGTGGTGGGTGTGGGCAAGGCCTAGACTGTTGGGTGCATGGCCGAAAGCTGTATGCCACGCACCCAACAGCCTAGGCCTTCATCACAGCCACCACAATATAATGCAATCATGCACTTGTCACTCTGCATGTATGTCAGGTTGGTGACTTTTATGCAATGGTTGTGGAGGACATTGTAGACTTCGTAGACCAGCAGAAGTGAGCAGGTATGCGTACATTAGCATATGGTGTACATCATTGCCCCTGTTGCACAATAGGGAGCCACATGCCACCATTTGCATTTCCTATGGTTTGGCCCTTATAAGCCCCTTGCTTTAGGGAGTGCTTTAAGATATTGCAGCATGAAAGGACGTGCTCAGCAGCACAAATGTAAACTATGGCTAATGTACACGCCCTCCTACATACTGTTCAGCAGACCCAACGCAAAGTTGTGCAGCCATGCATGCAAATATGTGCCCAGGGTGAAAGCTGGCAGGCTCAATTGCAGATGGGGAGTGTAGTGCACATGACATGAGCATTTAAATATAGGGTGTACTATGGTGTTTTCTGTGGTGAGGGCCTAGCGCCTTGCATGCATGGCTGGAGTGGAAAGGGAAAAAGGACTGTCCCTGCGTTACTGGGGCGGGAAACACACTGTAGCCGGAAACCTGCAAGTGCCACATCCTGCCCTTTTAAGGATGGTGTGCACGGAAATGGCATGGTGCGATTTACCCAATCAGGTGTCGCAGGTGTGGTTGACGGGGGCAGTGATATCATTCCCCAAAAGTCAATGCATTGAGGTTGGAGGAGATGGAGAGACGCACAGTGCTCATCGTGGGTGATACCTTTGTGCAAGATCTGCACAGGTATGCCGTTGAAAGAGGCTTTTCTGCTAACTTTCAGTTGGAAGGAGTGGAGGCTTTATGGGGCACAGTCTGAGTGGGGTTTTGGTGCCATTGTACTCCTTTGTACATGTGTGGCCTCTGTCGATACTGTTGATGTAGTGGTTGTGCATTATGGAGGACTACATTTGGGGTACATGTGGTGCTCAGGTTTGCTCCGCCACCTCAAGAAGTTGATGACAGCAGTGATGCAGATTTTTCCCACTGCCAAGTTGATTTTCTCAGCCATACCACCAAGAGGAGCATGGGACTATGCCGGTGTAATTTGTCCATAACCAGAGGCCGGGAGGTGTTTAATAAACAGAAGCACGTGTGACTTGAGGTGCAGTGCTGGGATGTTTTGCATCGATTATGACCGCATTAGCAAGCAAGATTTGCAGTGGTTTTAAGGAAATGGCATTTTTTTTACCTCCATTGGCAGTGCTGTTTTGTTTGCCACAATGCACAAAGCGTTGCAGAGAATCCTGTAGAAATGTAAGAGAAGCATTCACCTTCAAAAATGTCAGCAGGAGAAGCAAACAAAGCATTGAAAGAGATTTAAAAAAAGAAATTGTATGCAAGCACTTACATACCAAAAACATGAAAAAAAAGAAACCCAAAAAACCCCACATCTTTTCAGACACAGTACTAAACACCCATATTCCCCCCACACCCCAAAAGCACCAAAACTCTGCGCTAGTTTCAAAATTACACATGCCCCATCCAGCTATTTGCAGGATGGGAGCCATGGAAATGGGACAGTGGAGACTAAGGCATTGCTCAATAAGGTTTGTGGTTGTGGTGTGTAAGCAAAAACTGTGGCAGATGGTCCCTTTGTACAAAAGTGCATAAGTGTGCAAGGTAACGTGCAGGCATCCTGTTTGTATGCATGCAGTGCATGTACTTGTTTGAAGTTGGCAACATGCATTCAGTGGTGCTTTTTTGCAATATTTCTGAAACGATTGTCGTAAGCGCTGTACTGCAGAAAAAACCCTATGAAGTGCGTAAGGTAAGTGGCAGGCATCCTGTTATGAATGCAATGTGGGTATGATATGATGTCAAATTGTATGATATGCCATTTACAGTGCGCCAACACACTAGCTGTGCAAGGTGCAACGAGACAAGGGAGGGGGAACAAAGGGGAGACAGAGGCAACAAACCTAATAGGCCAGTAGGCACTCAGATCGCCAAGTGCATGGGGAGGGGGAGGATAAAGTGCAGTACATGGGAAGAGGAAAAAATGACAAGAAGTAAAAATACGGCCCGATGGTGGCAAGTGCAAGGATAAGTGCAGACATCTGGAGGTGGTGGAACTGTTAGGGATACAGCGAACAGTCCCCAAGTGAGGGGTTTGCCAGAAAGGCAGTGCAGGGGTGCAACTGGTGGGGATGTGGGTGGACCTGGCCGACATCAGAGGGTGGCCAGGTAACCAGTGGCGAATCAGTTTCAGGCAGTAAGTCAGCAGGGGAGAGGAGGAGCAAAAGCAAAGGCAAAGAGAAAGATTTTCATTTGCTTCCGGAATCGGCAATAGTTCTCCTCAAGTTTGAGGGAGGCAGGGAGGCTATTGCAGAGGAAGGCCCCAGCCAAAGAAAGAGATCTACCACCAAGTGGTTGCTTGCCGAAGCGAGTGACCCTGAGGAAGTTGAAGGCAGATGAGGGAAGAGCCTGAGCATGCACATATTTACGAAGTGACAGTTACCGGTATTTAATCCCCAGGGCCGAGAAGGCCTTGTGCATTATAAAGAGGGTTTACACCTTATTGTTCGCAGATACTGGGAGCCAGTGCAGACATTTCTATCTCAGAGAGATACCATCCCTGGGCTTGAGGCCAAGGACAAGGTGCACAGTTCTCTCCTGGATGAGTTGCAGAGGGTGTAGAGTGGAAGGAGGCAAATTTCGACAGAGGCTGTTGCAATAGTGTAGCCTACAGAGATCTAGAGCTGTGGAGACAGTGAGGTTTTCGGACCTTGCTTTACGTTACTAATATACATTCAGTGCTGGTTTTGAAGCCACATTTTTACAATTTCGGTAAGACATGGGTTAGTGGTGAAATAAATGTGTACTCTTGTCTAAAGGAAAGAAGGGAGTTCCAGTTGTGATATACCAATGGGTGATATGGGTAATTGGAAACGTTGCAAGCATATGCAATTGACGTGTCGCTTCATAGCAGTGGGTGGGAGAAAAAAACAGTAACATTTTCATGAACGTAATGGACGCTCAGTGGCACAAACCATGCGCACAGGTACTTATAAAGGAGTTGTACACATTTCGCAGAAATAATATTCATACCTCCAGTTTGTCGTGATGGGTGCTCACGTGGAAGAATGTTGATGCACCCATTTTGCATTATTTTACTGAACGTTCTACTGAACGTGCTTTACAATGAAACACCACTTTGAGGCTTAATGTGCAACGGTACAAATGAAGTGTTGTATAGAAGTGACAGTGTACGATGCTAACGTCTTGAATGCCATTGGTGGATGCGTGTGTGACTATTTAACAGTCCCCAATGAGGTAGTGATGGACAAGAAATAGTGCACAGGGAAGGAGTAGTCCACCTGCGTTACTGGGATGCGGCCCTCGCGGTACTTGGGGAAGAGCATGTGCCACATTCTGCTCTCCTCACCTTGCTGGCCAATGGAAAAGGGACTGTGGGGATTGTCCAATCAGGTGCTCAGGGTGTGCGTCACAGGAAAGGGCGGCAATTCTTTTTTTCATTACTTTGTGTAGTGCCGCTGGCAAGCATAGCAAGACGCACCGTTTCCGTCGTGGGTGATGCCTTTGTGGAAGATCTGTTCCTGTGTGCCCTCCAAAAAGGCTTTTGTGGCAATTTAGATTTGGAGGGACGGAGGCTTTGTGGTGCAGTGTTGAAGCGTGTTGCTTCGGCAGAGTACTTGTAGAATGTTGATGCATGGCAACTTCCGCAATTGTACATGTTGTGGTCGTGCACTTTGGAGCCTTATTTTTGGGTTCTATGCCTTATTCCCGTGTATACCTTCAACTGAAGATGATGATGAAAGCATTGCAGCACATTTTTCCAACTGCCAAAGGGCTTTTCGAGGGGATTGGGTCCTCCGACGTATTCCATATCTATGACAGGTAATGTCCACAGCTGTGCTGCTTCGGAAAATCTTTGGCGTCTGCGTCCTGCGTCGATGACGTCAATGCGCCGTTCCCGAGGACCTCCTCCGACGGCCGACGTCACCCGATGTGATAAGTAGGACGCACGACGCCCATGGCCTCAGTTCCGTTTTTTCCGCGAACGTGTTCGCTTCGTGAATCTCGGTTCGGTTTGTTGTGAAGACCTGTTCGTGGTGATGTCTTCTTCTTCAACCCGCGTCCGGGCTTCAAGAAATGCGGGGACTGTGGGTCCAAGATGTCGGTCACGGACTCGCACTACGCCTGCCTCTGGTGCCTCGGGGAGGCCCACGATATGGACGACTGTCGACTGCCAGTCGCTCACGGTAAAGGGTTTGTGGGAACGCAAGTAGAAGCTGTCGGTAGGCTGGGTGTCTAAGCCCCGGAAGTCGAGGTCTGCGGGGCTTTCAACGGATGACTCGAGGTGCGACTCTCCGCGTCATCGTCGGAAGTCCAGTGGGTCTCCTTCCAGGAGTCGGTCTCGCCACTCCTCCACCTCTTCGAGGCATTCCCAGAAGCGCTGGCATAGGTCGCCTTCCCCGTCCTATTCCGAGGACTCCACCCGTCGGCGGGTCGCTTATCCCTCCATGCAAGTGACACCGGAGGAATGGGCTTCCTTCGGGAAGCAGATGCTAGCGATTCTTGAATCGCAGGGCACCTGTCTGTCCACGCCTCCGAGTGGGGTCGGTCGGCACCGGTCGAGAGACACCGCTCGTATGCCTTCGGGCTCGGGAGAGGTCCTGCTCGGACAAGGGTAGCCGTTCTCGCCGTGCCCGTTCCAGGTCCCAGTCCTCGACGCGCTTGAGACCACGTGATCCTGTGCCATCTTCGAAGAAGACGTCGACGCCTGTGGCGCCGAGCTCGTCGACGATTTCTCTCGAGGCTCTGCCTCCGAGGGGGCCGTCGGCGCCTAGGTCGTCGAGAGACCCGCTCGGAGATCTGGCTTCGAGGCCTGTGTCGACGCCGCTGATGCTGGCGGCGCTGCAGCTGACGTCGATGCCGATTTGCTCGACGCGGATTCGCTCGACGCCGGCGTCGATTTGTTTGGCGCCCTCAACGCCTTTCGAGGCGGTGGTGTCGGAGGGGCCCCGTGGCACAGGGTTTGCCCCTAGAAAGGATCTGGCTAAGGTCCGACACTGCTTTGGTCCCCAGTGGTCTTCCTCTCCCCGCCTGGAGTACATTTCAGAGGGTGATGAAGGCTCTGATGGCGGCCTGGTTCCGGTTCCGGTTCCAGATGAACTTATCTCGGGCCATAGCCAGTTTGATGACCTACGGCAGTCGCTGCATGATGCCAGTGAACTGGACACCTCTCTGGAGGTGGAGTTTTGTAGGCCGGAGCTTGGCACTCATGCCCATTCTTCATATCGGCGCCTTATGTCTCAGGTCACCGAGTAGTTGGGTTGGTCAGCTCCCCCAGGGGAGTTCGTTCAGGATGATCTCACGGACATCCTTGCTCTCGGTCCCCCCACTGACCCGGTTTTGCCTTTTCATATGGCTCTGCAGAGAAGGGTGGCGGCGGCTTGGACTGCTCCGGAGAGTCTCCCGGCAGTGGGCAAGTCTTTGTCGCGAAAATACCGTCCAGCCAGTAGCGACCCCTGCTACTTGTCTAGGCACCCCACTCCAGGAGAGTTTGGTGGTGAAGGCGGCTACGGCCCCGGCAAAGCAGGCGTTGTATCCTACCATCCCTCCGGATAGGGACGACAAACGTTTTGACAGCTGGGCGAAGAAAGTGTTTTCTTCGGGGGGTATGGCGCTTCAGGCAGCCAACTCCATATGTGCCTTGTCTCGTTTCACACACACTCTGTGGAACTGTGTTGCATTAGCGGCTGCACATCTTCCCGAACGGGACGAACGGGATGGTTTCCTTGCTATGGTTCAGGATACCAAGCATGGCCATGTGAGGCCGTTCATTCGGGTTTGGACTTGGCGATTGTGTCAGCTGGTCCATGGTGGCGAGCACCGTAATGCGCAGGTTTGCGTGGTTGCGGAAGTCTGGGTTCGCTCCTGATGTGCAGTCCCGGCTCCTCAACATGCCCTTTGACGGTGAACACCTTTTTGGCAGCAAGGCTGACGAGAGCCTTGAGAGGTTGCAGACCTCCAAAGCTGCAGCAAAGTCGTTGGGCGCTGCAGCTTGCCAACCTCCGCCTTTTCGTCCTGGGGGCCAGCAATGGAGGGGAGGTTCCTTTCGCTATTACTCGTCCTTCAGTAAAGCGAGGGGAGCTAGCAGTCAGAGGCCATCGTAAGAGTGCCAGAGGTGGAAGCAAAGGTACTCGAGGTGCCAAGGCCGCTCGGGCAGTTGCCTCTTTGCCCTCAGGCAACGCTGCAGCCGCTACCACTCAGTCATGAGGCCAGGTCCCATGGATCGCAGGTTGGGGGAAGGCTGGCGCAGCATCTTGTAGAGTGGCAAGCCATTACTTCGGATGTGTGGGTTCTGGAGATCATAACCCACGGCTACTGTCTTCCTTTTCGGCAGAGGCCTCACGAAAATCCACCAGGGAACCTCTTTGAAGTGTCTGGATCCGCTCCTTGCACAGGAACTTCAAGCCTTGCTGGAGAAAGGCGCCATAGAACTGGTGCCTGTAGCGGAGAGGAACAAGAGATGGTATTCCCCTTATTTTTGATTTCGAAGAAAGACGGGGGATTGAGTCCCATCATGGACTTGCGCGGTTTGAACAAACTCCTCAGGAAGGACAAGTTCAAGATGGTGACTCTTTCTCAAGTCCTCCAGGCCCTTCAACTTCAGGACTGGTTGGTGTCTCTCGACCTCAAGGATGCTTACTTCCATGTGCTGATCCATCCCAAGCACAAGAAGTACCTGAGGTTCGCGGTTGGCGACTCGCACTTTCAGTTTCGGGTCCTTCCGTTCGGATTCACCTCCGCCCGAGGGTTTTCACCAAGCTCATGGTGGTGGTGGCAGCGCATCTCAGGAAAGGGGGGATTCACGTCTACCCCTACCTGGACGATTGGTTGATCAGGGGGAGCTCTCCCGAGCAAGTCCTGGATCATCTGTCCATCACCTGCCACTCCCTTCACAGGCTGGGCTTCTCCCTCAATTTAAAGAAGTCCCATTTGACACCAACGCAGCGGCTCCAGTACATCGGAGCAGTGCTCGACACGTCCCTGGGGCAGTGTTTTCCTCCTCAGGTGAGGGCTCTTCACATTCAGCAGATGGTGCACAAGTTTCAGTTTGCCCAGGATCTCCCAGCGTCCGAGTTCTTGAGACTTCTCGGCCTCATGGCATCCTGCATTCTTCTGGTGCCAGAGGCTCGTCTGCGGATGAGATCTTTGCAGTGGGCACTCAAGCTCCAGTGGTCTCAGTCCTCTGGCAGGCTGTCGGACCATGTTCAGGTGCCGCCCTCGGTAGCCCCGGGACCTTCTGTGGTGGGCAGTCGAGGGCAATCTGATGAAGGGGGACCCATTTTGGCTGCCCTGGCCGGAGGTGACGATCGTGACGGACGCATCCCTCACAGGATGGGGAGCTCATGCCAACGAGTTGAGTCAGCGGTCGTTGGTCTCCGTCGGAGTCCAGACTCCATATCAACCTGTTGGAGCTGAGGGCCGTCAGGCTAGCCCTGAAGGCTTTTCTGCCGACTGTGCGCGGAAAGAGTGTCCTGATTCTAACGGACAACACGGTGGCCATGCACTACCTCAACAAAAGGGGGGGTAGGGTCACTTCCGCTGTACAGGGAGGCGATGCAGCTCGAATTCTGGGCCATCCAGCAGGAAGTTCCGATCTTGGCTGTTCATCTGGCCGGAGACAAGTGGATCTCTTTGCGTCCAGTGTCAATCCGGAAGTGAGAAAGGTTTTGCTCGCGGGAATTTCCTCCAAAAGGAGCCTTAGGAGACGCGTTTGTGGTGGAGTGGTCATTCCCACTGCTGTACGCGTTTCCTCCAGTCCCCGTCATCCCGCAAGTGCTGCGGAGGTTACGGAGGTTCGGTTCCCGGATGATCCTCATTGCTCCGGCGTGGGCCCAGAGGACGTGGTACCCGGACCTTCTAGACTTGTCCATCTGCCCTCCACGTCGTCTTCCCTACCGAGACGATCTGCTCTCACGGGAGGGGGGTCAGGTTCTCCATCCAGAGGTCAGATCCCTCAATCTTCACGCTTGGCTTCTGAAAGGTTGAGGTATAAGGATTGGGACCTCCCTGAAGACGTGATGGAGGTGTTGCTCTCGGCCAGGCGGCCGGCAACTAAGTCTCTGTACCGTTGCCGTTTGTACAGATTAATTATTTTATCAACTGTAACTCCAAATTTTGCATCTACTGTATCAAATGCATTTGTGGCCTTTATTATATTGGAGTACTATTCGTCTGCTAAAAATTCGGATCAGGGAACACTTAATACCCCTTAGCCACACATTGGCAACAAGTCCACACAATGGACAACAAATCAATGATTACATTTGCAGGGATGATGAAAGTTTCCCTACCCCAACTTGGAAGTAATTAGGTTCTGAAACTCATGCAACTAGAAGCCCGCCTTATTTGCCAATACCGAACTGTTGACAATGGTCTCAACACAGACCATGAACTATCTGTTTTCTTGTGATGCATGTGTTATACATGATTGTATATCATTACATAGAGACCAGGGTCTATTTTATTGTTACTACCTTGCTGTAAGTCTACTCAATTATTCATTTTACAACCTGATCCAGTGGTGACCACCCAACCAGTCCATGTGTTTGTATATAAGTAGTCTTAATACACGTGGTTTTTCTACCACATGCCTTACTAAATTTGTCATGAGTAAGAGGATCCATAAGTATGACCCGCCAGCATGCTCATGCCCCTGTGCGCACAATATCTCTTGCCGTTCCATGGTTTGCGCTATCTTGTGCTCTTTTGAAGTCCGAATATATTGTTCACAATTGATTTAAGCATTTACTTATTCATCTCCCCGCAATTGGGTAGCGACTCACTTTGAATTGCTCTTCTAGTGTAGATTTCATGTTACCATACACACTTTATTTATCGTGCATAATAGCGCCGGTTAATTAATCCTGCTGTTAATTCTTTGTCATCCCAAACTCTTGGGGTCCCAACATTATGCCCTCAGTAACAATTGGTATAAGCAAATAATTATTCCTATTTTGAATTGCTCTTCTAATGTTGACTTTGTTTTGTCCTACACCCATTAATCATCGCGCATAACAGTAACATTTAGTTAATCCTGCTGGTATTTCTATATCAATATGTTCTTTTCGGCACTACATCTTGAACACTACAATTAGAACTTTATTTGGGCTTCCATCCGTTTGCAATGTATCCTGCGGCCATTCTTACACGTAAGATGGCGGCTCGACTTACACACCTTGCAGCCCTTGCTTTATGCGGCCACGCTTTTTTGCCTTTAGTTATACACAGCAAGAGCACTGCATGTCCGGCTCCTGTTCGTCACTCGATAGTGAACACACTGGTGAGTAACACACTTTTTTACTGAGCCCTGACATAATAGAAGGGTCTCCTCAGAATCAGCGGGGAGTCTAGACGACCCCTAGGGTGTGCATGCTAATTGGTTCTCTGTTTCCCTTCTCTCTTCGTGCAGTTTTCGCTTTGGACAATTCCCTTCAACTCGTCCCTCAGCATAATTAATAATTTATATATCAAGCTTCTGCAACTGCAAGTAATTGGTATTTTTCTTTTGATTCTGAATTTTAACACAATTTTTTTGGGGTAATTGTATGAAAATTAACAAATTGTTAGTCACACAAACGGCAAATTTTGTGCTTTTTGTAATTTTTCTGCAGTGGAACTCACGGCTAATTTCTACTCCTTTATCCTAGTTACATTAACTCATGGGTAAGTGAGCACTTTCTTTTTCAAACTTGGTTGCCTTACTGGTTTTTTAAACACCCTCTTGATTTTTCAAACTCACTACAAGACCACTTCCCTTCCGGCAATTTCCAAATTTACTTAGATTGTGTCAATTTCATTTTTCTTAGTAATCAGCTCAATAAGAAGCCAAGATCAAGGTACAATTTTCTACCAATACCCCTACACATGTATTGTGTGGTTGATCACCATTGGTACCATGAACCTATTCATGTTTTGCTAAATAATTATCCTTTCTATTTTTTCCCTTTCGATATCCTTTTTTCATGAATTGGCGTGTGTTACTTTATATATCCTTTTGAATTTTTGATGTATTGTACTATTTGAACATTTTGTAAATAATTGTATCATGTTTAATTTACTTCGGTTTGTTTCTACCACCTCAACTGCCCTGTTTCCTTGGGTCTGGGTTTTTACGTTATTTTTGCCATGTGAAACATATGATTTGTTGTTTTTTCTTGGATATTTATCAACTATACTTAGCAATATGCAGCCTCAGTGGAAGTGCGGGATGCTCGAAACATGTCAGGCTGCAACAGTGTTGATTGAAACTGTCAACAAAAGCAATTGTGATTGATATTCTGTTTGTGTGCGCAGCGTGAGAGCAAATCCAATCTCCTCTTAGTTCACCTCCTCTTGTGGGTAATCAGGCAGGTTCCCACTACCGCTCTCACCCGCAGCCCATCCAAACCTACAAAATCGGTGTCCTTGCACTGAACCTCGCGGGGCCTTTTCTGCCACTTTTTGCATTGTTCCATACATACACCAGAGAATTTGGCCTTTCCACACGTTCATTATGAGGGCAGCCAAGGAATCGGTGACAAACCGTTGTTAACAGGGCGTTATGGTTCCGTTGTAGTACCAAACAGCTATCATCTTTACAGAAAACACTTTGCTAACGCAACTTTCGGTTACAGTGCCCTACTAAAAACCTATGACATTCACTAACAAAAAACATTGTTAAAGGGACGTTATGGTTAAGTTGCATTACTACAAACCTATCCCCTTTAGTGAAAAAACAATGCTAAAGGAAGGGTCTGGTTATAGTGGCCTACTAAAAACCTATCACCTTCAGTGCAAACACTTTGGTGAAAGGACGTTATGCTTCAGTTGCACTAAGAACAACAAGCAACTTCAGTGCAAAAAATTTGTTAATGGAACATTACAGCTACTTTGCACTAACAACCACCTATCTAAATAATTAAGTAAATGGGGTGTTGATGGGTAAATAAAACTCCTTTTTTACAATGTGGTCATTTTGGACTGCAGTACGTTGATAATGACATGCTAAATAACCACCAAGTGTTATGTGATGCAGAATATGCTTCTCTCTCTTTCTGTCGCCCGCATCTCGATCCATCTATTGTATGCATTAGGTACATCATCATGAATGAGTTTGCAGAGCCCGTGAGCTAATGTGTAAGCAGCTAGATTGGTAGGTACTTAGCATTAGAAGAACACTGTTACAAACGGAAAGGTTTGGGTTCAGATATGTAAATGTATTTGGGACAAATGACGTTGGTGGCAATACACCTCTAAACCCACATAAATAAATGTAAATTGTAGCAAGAACCCATTCAGCACTGAACCAAATCGAGGGAAAACATTGTCTGGGTTCTCACTGTTGCATTCAAGAGCGCTAGAATGTACTCTCAGCTGGCCTGGGAGACTGGGAACTTCCCTTCAAATGCAGAACTCAGACTGACTGAAAGTGATCCCGAAGCGGGACACACAACAAGAGGAGGGCCCAACATTTCACAGTTCCTTTTGTCCATTAAAGGACCATTTTTATTAATTGGGCTGTGGGTATTGGCCTGCGCTGTTGAAACTGTATGCATGGATTCTGGAAGAAACTTTCCAAAGGCTCTTGTGGCCTAGGAAATTCCAGCCATTGGACCTAGATACTCAGTTCTGTTTACTTCCTCACCCAGACAGTGGTAACCCTGCTATGCTTTGCATGGAAATGCCTAGCCCGATTCTCTATTTCAGCACTATGTAGGCCAGTCATATTAACACTCCAGTTTCCATCCATATTTCAGTTTGTGGAAGACACATTCTCTCCTTGCCGCTCGCCTGCATATGGGTAAAACCAGAGGCTTAACACAACAGTTTAAATGTAGTCTTCCTTCTCTGTTAACATGATTTCAGAAATGCAAAACAGAATATACATCATAAATTCCTGTCATGGCCACTGGTCATTGGCCAGTTATTTCACATCATGCAGGGGTCCCAATGGACCCAGTCTTGACGCCTTTGGCACCAAGCTCATAATAAAGTGTGCTTTGCACACAGACTGTTGAAGGCACGTGCATTTGGACAGGGTGGGGCCCTAGCAATGCATGAATGGCATGTGCAGAATGCAGGAGGAGTGGCAAGGTGGGGCCTCAGGGTGGGCCTAAAGGGTGTGGCTGGGGCCAGGCTATATGAGCCGGCCCTCGCGTTAGTCTGCTAGAGCAGCGTAACGCTTACCGCCGTTCAGAAGACCTTACCTGTTTCAGCACGTGTAGCCTCAGACTCCGGAACCCTCCAACTTCTTACCTCGAGTCAGCCATGCCATCGCTTCCCTCCTGCAGCTACGCGCATATCTTACCTGGATCTGCAGCCCCTCGCGGGTGCCACCCGGCATCCTTACCAGTCCCGAACTTCCATCAACACGGGATATTCTTCCGACATACCATCTTCGAGGATCTTCATCTCCGGGCGCCTTTAGGAATTCGGAAACCGCCCATCAAGCACTGATCCGCTGCACCTGCAAAGGGAAAGGAAACTCAAGGTTAGCTCTTGCCTAGACTTTCATACTATAAGCAGCGAGCTTCAAGTGGAGGCACAAAGCAATATGAACAATAATTATAGTTACAAAACTTGCCTTCAAGGCAGAATGGTCGCAGCCGGTCTGGACCTTCACGCCAAGGACCAGTGATGAAACTTGGTCCATCTTCAGCCCCCTGCTAGAAGAAAGCAGGGCGGAGAGCTCACCCTTCAATTAAAACAGGTGAGCCTGCATGGGCAAACTCTTGCTCACCACCTTCTGGCAAGAACGGGTTGAGGGGAATCCTGACATCACCACGCCATTTTCACCGTCTCTCATCCTCTCTCAGGAGCAGAACCGGTATCCGGGGTCCTCGATAACGCAGTGGCTGGGGGAGAGAGCTGATCCACGGGAGCCAGGTCCAGGGAGGGCTCCAACTGCGCCCCAACACCCCTGCGGAGACCAGGTGAGCGTAACAATTCCATTATTCACATAAACCCATGGAAGCAATTTTTTCATGGTCACATTTTGATAATTCTCCATGCAACGTTTAAAATTGGAAACCACAAAAGAGCAAAGCCTTTTTCGCATGACTGTTTCACACTGGATGGATCCAAACTTAAAATCTATCGATCTATCTTCTATATATATATAAAATGCTTTGGTATGTTTCCGTACTAAGCTGATGGAATTCCTCAGTGTTAGGTTGCCCTCTGCTGTCCAAATGGCAAAGTGCACCCATGTGTGCCCTTCCACTTCAACAATAGCTATCATTTTAATAAACAGAATGAGCACAGTTCTACATGGTCACCTTCACCTTCCACTATTGAAAAGATTCAGGAATATTTTCAAGTTACTTCTTTCCACCCCCACTTCTATTCACACAGGGCACAGCGGTTCCAGTGTCCATGAACAATTAATTACCAGCTCAACGTTGAAGTCTCTAAAGAGCGAAACGCTGTTGGACGAATGCCTCCTCACAAGCTAAAACTGAAAGTTGGTGCTGTAATTATGCTACTACGCAATCTTATGCCATCACAGGGACTCTGCAATGGAACAAGGTTGACAATTACACGTCTCCAAAGACACATCATAGTCTTGTGTAATCAGTGAAATTAGATACTGTTCTTATACTGTGCATACCCCCTCATTCCATCTGATACAAATATGCCTTTCAAATTCAAAAGCAGACAGTTACCTATACATTAGCCTTTTCAATGACCATTAATAAGACACCGGGACCTACGCCCCCTTACAGGAAGCGATCAGTGGTAATTCTGATATTTAAGAAGGGAGACAGACGTGGCTTTATGAATTTTTGACCGATATTGTCCTTTAAGATCTGCTCGAAAGGCGTATTTTACGCCGGGAACGGCTAGTGTAATTGAATATTATAATGGTCAACTAACTCACAGTACCACATTTATGTACCATTAATTCCCATACCGACAAAGACTGACAGCAAGTGATTTACACTTGTTTGCTGACATGTAAATGAACCTGTGGCCCATCTAGGATCACAGAACACACCAACACATTTTTTGAGACTTTAAGAGAAATTGATTGGCATTTTTTCAGTGCCAGAAGAAACCATGGTACATTATGACAGAGTAAACATCTTCACGAAAGGCTGTTATAGGGACGTTAGTGATGCATTAGCAAAGATAATACACCTAGCCATAGTCCAACCACATTGTATTAGGTATGTCCTACATAATGGCTTTGAAAGGGACCTACAGGAGGAGGCTGGCTCACATTACATAATCTTGTATTGAGTTCCCTTCTCAGTTTTGCCATAAGAGAAATTAAATGGGTCACTCTTCAGTTAGCTGAGGGTATATGTTGTGGTTCTTCAGGGGAGGCCCATAAAAATAGATGCTTATGTGTCGTGGTTTGCATCCCAGGTGAACTAAGGAGCCTTTGTTCCTATAGATCAGCCAGAGAAGACTAAAACTAGGACTCCCTGACCAAACAATAGGGCAAAAGGGTGCAGTAGGCTGGAGTGCTGCCAGGTACTTGGTAGCTGTAAACAACTGAAGAAAGCATTAGTGTTAAAACACTCTAATACCAGGTTTACCACCCCAGTCCCCAAATGCTGATTGGCTGTGGAGCACTTGCAAGGAAGTCAGGCCATCTATTGGATTTACCCTCCTTCATCATCACTCATGTGAGTGATGATGAAGGAGGGTAAATCCAATACAGGCATGGGACTAGACCCGGATGGATCAAGGACGTAACTAGAGGGAAGGTACTACCGGGCAGCCCTAGGGCACAACTAATGGAAAGGGAGGGAAAGGGCATCGGGGTCCAATATCTGAGATGCCAAAACCAAATAGGAAGTCCGTACGCCGGTCCAAAGCTAAAGTCTGTATCCAAATGATCTGAATATCTAAGTTCAAAGTCACCAAATCCAATAGAGGTAATCCAATAACAATCCCACAATCAAAAAGGATGGTCAAGAGAGCGTTATCCAATATCCAGAACAAACGGGAAACCAAAACCAAGATTCACCACTCGTAATAAACATCTGAGAAGCAGGGATTTGTGGTCCTAAAACCCTTAAATAGACTGCCGTAGTGTGCTTCAATTGCATGTCACTTTACATCAGGTGACGTGTTGTCGTGTCACTTGCTCGCCGCAGTATGGTGGCAAGTCGAGAAGGAAGCCATCATGGGTGCCATGCTGCCCCAGCAATGCGCGGACAGATGGAGACATCGCAGTATGCCGCATCCTTCCATATGTGAGTGGAGGAAATCGCAATGCCACCGGTAGGGCGTGGCACACAGATATTGGAGCACACCACTGCCTCCTATAGGTGTGTGGAGAGTGTAGCAGTACAGGGCATGTGACACTATGGTAAAAAGTCTGCCTTTGTCTTGCTTAGTGCATCAACACCTGTGTATATGGTTTGTAAATATTACCGATTAATGATGAGCATAAATCTGTCCAGTAATCTGTTTCCCAAGAAATGTGAGTCTATTCTGCTTGTATTTCGTGCCTTGTTTTTAGTTTTGTAGGAAATGTTTTTAACTTTGGCTCATAGGTTTTGCAGCATGACGTAGTGTGGCACAACCAGAGTGTAGATGGAAATCTGGAGGACTACAAAGACTGAGTGGCGTTTGGTAGTTACGAATAGAGCAGCCATGTTCAAATTATGACTTTCCCCCGCCTAACTCAATGGGGGCTTCTCTATTGTGGAGCATATTACACAAGTTATTTGTTTTGCCAATCATTATTAATGTTATGTATCCCAAGTCAAATTGTATTTTCAGCATCCACACTCTCACGTTTCCTCCAGTACTGCATTGCGCGCACCCATATGCCGCAGTACTGCATACATCAATAGCACTATATCCACAGACCACCTCTAGCATTGCACAAACATACATACGGGTTACACCACTACACCAGCACTTCACCTACACACCACCCATACTGACTCCAACACCACTCTCTTCATATAAACATCCAGCGCTGCGAGCACAATTACAAATACATCCTAATTTCGTCTGTGCCCTAGCAAACAATAAATAAGTACACACACTGTGGCGCAGTATAAGCAGCTCTCACCATAACTCTTCCCAGCAGTGCAGATATATGGCAAGCATATGGCCACAATGGAATATGGTCTTGAAGTGCTAACTGTGCAAATTGGAAGCTGGGATTACTATGATTTTTGCACAGGATTACTGGCTTTATTGTGCTCTATGAATATTGGAATGTGGCCTTACTGTGCTCACTGGCCATAATGGAAACTGACAATGCTGGTATTACTGCTTGTAAGGGTGCAGAAGACTGGGTCTGACACAGTGGGGGCATAGTTGTTGGCAAAGACATGTATTGCAAAGCAAAGAAAATCTTATCTTGCCCTATAACTAAGAGGGGTTGCCCTGCCTCAACAAAAAAACAAAGGGTTCTGTCAGAATGTCAAATAAAGTTCAAAGTCCACCATCCTGTGTCAAAACCTATTTCCGCCCCTTACGCTCCAAGTTAAACTATGGAAAACTGGGTAGCTTCTGGATACAGAAGGCTGACTCCCTCCTTCTGGGCGATCGGTTGCTTCTCACATCTTAGTGAGGTAGAACTAACAAAACAAGAGTTCTCCCGTTATTGACTCAAATGTTCTCAGTATGGTTTCCAGCATGAATACTCCACCGAATATATAAAAAGGGAAGTCTCTTCAATTCTGTTTTCAGTTGATACCATTAGTGGACTTTTCCCTCTGTACCCGTAACAATCTTGAGCTTCTCCAAACTGGTACAAAAGAAAGGATCGATGGGGGAGTGTCTTTTCCGTTCTTTTCTCAGTCTGTCCGATTCACCGAAACACATTTCTCAAATATCAAGGGGGAATTCTCCATTCCACTGGTTTTCTCTCAAGCTTGCTGATGTAGATACTGGTCTGGCTCACTATCGTTCCAGACCTGGTATTATCAGGGAGGATTTTCTCCCTTCCCCTCATCTCTTCCAACTTTGTTTGCGAAATGACAAGTCAGGTTCACTAACCTGCCAGACTTATCAATGGAGGTTAAAGTTCCAAGTGTTCTTTGACTCTTGACAAAAGGGTCTCTGTCCCCGTTCCACTTCTTCCTCAAAGGTCGTATAACAAAATTTGTCCCAGGCCCCTGCTTGTATGCTTCTCGGTCTTTCCTGACTTCATATGGTCCCAGACCTTGGTTGTGTGCTTTTCCGGTCCTCCTCTACTTTATGTGGGTCCTCAGCTCTTAGTTGTGTGCTTCTCGGATCCTCCCTGTCTTCACATGGGTCCCTGACCCTTCTGTATGCCTTTTGCAGGTTTTCCCCTCCTTGCTTTGAGCCCCACACCCTTGCCCCTGGTTCTTGTCTTCCTTTTGGGGCTTTTACTGTACTTCCCCTGGCCCTTGAACCTTCCCGGTAAACTGCGTACCTGATTGTTCATTCTCTGCAGGTTGCAGGCTTTCCTGGGTGCTTGCAATGTTCACGTGGTCTCTCCTCTCAAGCTCTGGATCGGCGCTGCGGGGGTTCTGCAGTGGAATCCCTTCACGGGTCGTAGTGGTCCCGGCCTTCCACACCGACCAACTGCTTGAAACACCAGAGACTTGGCCTTTGGTGTTTGGCGTGCAGTCTCCTGCTCCTGGCTCTGCTCCGTGCCAGCCTCCTCCTGTCTCAGCGCCCCAGACTCCCAGCTTCTCTTCTAACTCGCTCTTGTGGGTCCACCAGGGTGGGTTGGACAAACCGCATAGTCCTCCTTGCCTTTTTATAGTTACATAGTGTTCGTATTGACTGGACCGCGTATGATGGTCCTGCAGTAAAATCTTTCCTCCTTGATCTTCTTTATCTCAGTATTTCTATGTACTCCGTCGAGGTAACTCTCAATCTCCCTTGTCTCAGTACACATCCTATGTGGATGGGGTCTTCCACTCTACACAAAAATATCAGATTTTGGGAAAACAGAGGTGACTGAGTAGATTAAGAGGGTGTTGTGTTCTTCATAGTCATAGCCCCAGTACTTTCTAGGGAAATGGTATAATATGGTTGTCACTGGTCCCACAGGGGGTTTCCCTTCCAATGAGATCCACCCGCTAAGTGCCACCCACAGGGGGACTATTGGGTAGCAGCGTTACCTCCCTGGCCTCATGGGAAGGGGCTCCCCCTATGCACGCAGTGATGATACCCTGGGATTCGTCACACTGGCCATAACATTAAGTCGGCAAAATTGAAGATGGCATTGATGTCCTACTTGTGGATCAGAGTCTTGCACTGCTCTGATAATTGGGCATATTAAAGCCTTACATTGCTCTTACTATGCATATCCTTGACAATCGTCTAAGTACCTGAGAATAAGATGTATTTAAATGGTGCAATTATGTGATGGCAACATGTGATAATGGCGGAATTAACTAGTATATTACAGCAATACCAGTCCTATGAGTACCAGAACATGTTACTACCTGGCAAATTCTAGTGATTCCTTGTTATATTATGGCATTTGATGGTGAATGGTGTGAGTACCTAGAGACATGATGCCAATGCCTGCACGTGTTGTTTTGTGTTCGTCCGTCTATGCCCTACTTGTCCACTGTCTGCAGCATTATATGTAGCCTGGGTTGTATATAGTGACACAGATCATTGTTGTATTTAATTCATTTGATTATGGGTGTCGGGCTAAAGCAATCACAACAGCAAAAATGACTGAAATATTCTGACTCTTCACTTAATGAATATGCAGACTTTTGTATGAATTAATATATGTTTGGCTTGCAATATAGTTCCCAGTGAGAATTAATGACCTGAAGCTTGGTATCTTATAGCTACTCTGCGAATCCAGGAAGGTCATCCCTCCCCCCGCCCCCATGGGGGAGCCACCCCTTGTGAGACTCGGGATGCGATTTCCCCTATGCAAAACCCTCCCTAGGGGTTTGTGCAAGCGGGATCTCACTGTGAGTGACACCCCCTTATGGAAAAGGACTCCCAAGTGGAAGAAAGTTAGAATATCTCAGCCCTAATGTCCCAAGTTTTTTCTACATACATGAGACCAGGTAATATTAATGTAATGGGGCACTTCATGCTTGGCTCCTTAAAGAAGAAGCCCCAAGATCAATGAGACGGTGTCCATCAATGTATATATCGACACATAAAGGACAAAGCCCTTACCTGGAGAGAGAGGAACCAATGTGAATCTTGCCACACAGACCTGACGTTGTTGCTACAGTGTGGAGTCCATGCAGCCTGTAGGCAGGTCTACAACAACTACATGGTGAGCTGGGATCATGCGCAGCACTGCTGAGCCTGGGTGTGTCGGAGTAAAGCAGCTCCAAGGTCTCTTCCTGCGACAGAACACACTGCAACACCGGCTTGCCCGAGAGTAGGCAGCCGCTGGGAAGGCAACCACAACAGGATACAAGTAACAAGCGTTCAGAGCAAGATGGTGCAGCCTAACAAGCACATTTGTTTTGATTCATTAGATGGGGAATCGTTCCCTTAGCAATAGGGCTAGTTGAGGAACATTCTTTTACTTTAATAAAGTTTGAGGTGTTTCTCCAACACGCCCTGTTGTCTGCGTCCTATCTCTGATCCACCACACTACAACATGCTTTTTATGAATTGCCCCACAACTTGAACATCTACACTCCTTGATTCTCTATATCAGTAATGCATATCCATGCCTAGGAGCCCACCAGTACAATTAACAGTTTAGCAACCTGTGACTTTCCCACGTCAATTCAAACATTCTTCACTTTTATATGCACATTATTCTTCAATCTGAGTTTTACTGCTCACTTATGTTTAACGTTTGCATATTACTAACTAAAATTAATACTTCTTGTAGGAGTTGGACCAAATGGTGATCTATGAATTGAAAACTGGTGGAGTTTTGTTGCACCCAACATACACAATCGGAAAGGAAAAGGAAAGGTATGCCTTGATCGGTCTGTAGCTCTCGAGGGCTTGTAAATTGTTTACCTGTAGAACCCTCTGATTTACTCTAATTTCTCAATGCTTTAAAGAGGGATAGATTTGCCCATGTGAATAACTACACATATTTCTGAATGGTAAAATTGTTTATGGATGCTCCCACCCTCAATACAAAGCATTGTCAGCAATGCAGATCTTTCATTCCTTCAAGGCCAGCAGAATAGATGCATGTAATTCTCCATATTCTGGTATCCTTTGCACAACAATTCAACATTTGCTGTTACCAACTCAAACCCTATGAAATGTGATCACCTTATCATACAGGGGTATACTATGCTGCAAATTATTCAGCTGCTTTTCACTCCATGGTAGTTTGAGGATGCATGGAGCCTGGCCTGCAGAAGGGATCCGTGGTCTCCTTCAACTCCTTCCGGTGTAACTTTCCTTTGATCAATCTGTAACATTTCCTTCCAGCATTGTGGAATAGGCGCGCACTCTGTTGCCAGTCAGGTTTTCCTGCATTGACTTCTCCTCCAAACGCACGTTTTCATGACTCCATCTATCTTCAGGGAGGCTGTGTTTCTTTACCTTTTCAGGCGTGTCTTCATTTCCTTTTCAGGTGTCGCAGGTTAATTGACTATAGTGTCTCTAAGGATTCTGTTACTTGTATTTTTCGCACTTGTTTTCTCTTGCAGGTGACTGGAAACAACTCCCTCCATGGCACAGATCTTACCCTTGATAGGGGGAGGGACAAAGCCATGTTTGTGGCTCTCCATTGTAAGGCATGATGGCCCTGGTGCTGCAGCCTTTTGAGCCCGGGACTCCTGGAACATAATGGTTAAGAATTAGTGACAAGAATTTTGCCAGTCAAGTTTTCCTTCATTGACTTCTCCTCCAAACACACGTTTTCATGACTCCATCAATCTTCAGGGAGGTTGTGTTTCTTTTAGTATTAGCAGGACAAATGTGATTACTTTTTGAAGATGGATTTTGCAAAATCCTGAACCAATGCTATGCAATAATGCAAATTGTTTAATCAAAGACTAACGTTTTTCACACTTGCAGCCTAAAACAATTTCGAATGATGGTATATGCTAAACATTTATATATAACTATTTTATTTATTAATGAAGAATTACAAGGTTCAGGCGTCGGTCTCATTAAGTGAAGGAGAGGGCAACCTATCAGACATCCATTCAGCTCCCACAGGATCAGCAGGCACATGCAGAACACTCCCACTGTTGACATGCTCTTGGTTATATATTCTATATGTCCTCCCATTCGTGACATCATTCACTCGATCACTCAAGCATGCATTCACTCAGGACACAACATACGCATGTTAAAAAGAAAGACCCCACGCAACTGATTGAACCATACAGTCGGCAAACTTATGTCTTTTGTGGGTAAAGATGATACAATCTGTCTGGTAAGGGGTGGGGGCGTGAATGAGAGGTACTTGTAAGTAACTGAGGGCAGTGTGCTTGCAAAATACTTCTCCTGTCAAAGAAAGCTAGAGGATATAATCATGTGGGTAGCAGGGATGGCCCATTGACTAAAAGAGGAAGGGTGTTCAATGACCCTGACTCCTCCCAAGTGATTTTTTGAGATTCTTGGTCAACAACAGTCTCCTGATGGCTCAAGGCTACAGGAGCATGGATAAAACAAATAATGCAAAACATTATCACAATGGTTTATCCTTACGTCCTTTAGGTACAGGGGTCTGACCAAAACAATTAACACTTCACTTCAAAAACATCACAGAAGTGGCTCTTGATGGCCCCTGGTTACAGGAAGATGACTAAACGAGTAAGGTATCTGTTTGACGTTATCAGAATAGTGTTCTTATGACCTTTGGCTAAAGGTGAATGGCTATAACAATTAAAGTATCAATTTGAAGTGATCGCATTAGTGTGTCCTAATATCCCTTGGGTACAGAGGAATGGCTAAATTAATTAGACATCTCTTCGAAATTATCACTTACATGTCCTTCATTACCCTGGTACAGAAGGATTTCCAAAAACAAACAAGGCCTCACTTTGAAATGATCACATTTGCGTCTTCCATTAACCTGTGAAACAGGATGAAGCCTGAAAGTAAGACAAGGGATAGGAACCTGGATATCTTGCACTGGTAAGTGTAATATAGTAAACTTAGTTTACCACGTTTTCATGTAAAAAGGGTTTAATGGGTGGTTAAGGTAGGTCAGCAGACACGTGTTTTGACCCACGCTGGTCTTTCTCAAGGCTAAATTGATTCTTCGCAGCACACGGTTGGTGAGTGAGTGGGTTGGTTTGCTGATTGGGATTATCCCGATTGGCAAGAGCAGAGCCGGATTTCCGGTGCTTGGTTGGTTTGTCAAAGTTTCACAATTATCTGTGGTTCTGCAGTCCTAATATATATTGGCCCCAGTGGACTGGGCTGAGCTTGCACTTATGGCTTGCGGCCTGGTCAGCTGATCCCCTGCTTGAGACATTTCACTTACATGTCCTTTATTACCATGGTACAGAAGGATTTCCAAAATCAAATAAGGCCTCATTTTGAAATGATCACATTTGCATCTTGCATTAACCTGCTTAACAGGTTAATGCAAATCTCAATTTATCACAGATAATTTCATAATACAGCACCATATGTAATAGTTATAAAAATATGTTTAGATGATATAGTATCAGTTGTCTTGTTATATTTTCTGATCTTTTTTTTGGTTTCTTCCGTGTTGTTACAGTTCATGTCCCTGAATGACTATTGTTAGTCCGAAATGCATTGGGCTTTTATTTCAATTGTCTTGTCTCCACATTAAAATGAAGGCAATTTTTTTGAATATTATTACATATGGTGCTGTATTATTAAATTATCTTCGTGAGAAATTGACATTTGCAAAATTTTGATTTAACAGTACTGCAAGATTTTCACCAGGGGACACTATAGCTCTAGGGAAGATCTCGCTGGTCTCATGTTGGTATAACTGTTTTTGCATGTGTGCCATCCACATTTGCCTGCTCAGCAGTCGGAATCTGCTATCTGCAGGTTAATCCCAGAGCCAACTATATCTCTGATCCCACTTCTGGATCATGGGCCCTACCTACGATTGCTCTTCCTATGGGCCCATTGGCTCAGGGTTCAAGTACCTGGGTGACCGGATCCGTCATTTTGCCCTCTAAAAAGAAGCATTTACTTATCGGTTTGTTCTGCTTTCCCGGATCAGTGTTTTCAGGACTCAACACTATAAGTGCTCCCCTCTGCGTTATTCAAGATGTTCCCCCTTAGGGGTCCCATGGTCCATGTTTGTCTGGTTCTGCGGGTTGCCTTTAACCACGTTGCCCCATTGGTTATCACCTCTAGTCCTGGGATTCTGTGTCTTGAACCCTCCTCTGGATCTCTTCTTCCAGATCTCCACTGATACCTGAGGGCTCGGCTGCTCCACCTGTGGGAAGTGTGGAGGGTCAGGAGGACGTGGACACTCTGAGGACATGTTCCAAATGTTTTTTTAAAGGATAGGTGTAAGGCCTAACTGTCCCCATTGCTATGGGATATTCCCAACTTATATATCTAACTAGGGTTTTCGTCAGTCATCCGTGAATGTCCAATTTAATAAGTCAGCTTGCCAAAACTAATCTAACTGGCCCTGCTACTATTACAAATAAACTAAGGTCAGGACAACTCCCTTCTCCCGAGGATACTTCTTGTATCAGTCTTTGGATTGCTGGTTAAAAGGTGATCTCTAGTTACTTGCTGGATCAGTTCATGTAGCTCTTTCATGAGATTGTTAGCTTTTCTCTCCTCCTGAAGAATATCTTTCCTTCACCCTTTATACATTCTTTGATCCTTTTTTGTGTTTGTATTACTTTATTTAGTATAGTGTCAGATATGTTACCACATATAACACATTTAAGCGAGAGATGTGGAATTGTCAAATTGTCATTGCAGGTTACAAAGACGCATTGTCATTACAGGTTACAAAGAAGCATTATCATAACATAAGCATTATATATCACAGCCGGTATTATTGTTCAACATTCGTTCTCTGTAGGAAATTACGAAATGCACCCCATATGTCTGTGGCTGTGCAGGCAGGTGTAGTCATTGAGATATAGCATTCTTCCCTGTCATTAGCCTGTCAGTCAGTACCTGGAGCCATTCGTTAACACTAAGGGCTGCACTGGATTTCCAATACTTCAGAATACATTTTTTAGCAATTAGGCAGCCCAAATTGAAGAGCCTGCAGATTTTAGCAGGAGCCTTACCTATATCCCCTAGCAGATATCTAGGGGGTGACTTTGTAGGGGATATTTCAGTAATTTCATATAGGACATCTGCAGCTGACCGCCAAAACTGGGAAATCTGTGGACAACTCCAATACATATGTAGCGATTGTCCAGCTGCCATGTTGCATTTTAGACACTTGTCATTAGTTGCTGGTGCAAATCTTGAAATGTGTATGGGCGTGTAACGCAGATGATTTAGTATCTTGAATTGTATTGGTCTAAAACGGACATTGGGGGAGATCTCTTTTGTCAAGTGGCACCAGTGCAACCATTGGCCGTTGTGCATTGTTATAACTAGGTCTCTTTCCCATTTCCCATTGGCTCTATTGTTGGTTATTTGGTTGGCCTGGCACTCCTTTTATAGTCTGGACACGAGTTTCCTAGGGACCTTACTAGTCACGATCATTTCTACTGGTGTGCAGGTGATCGGTTCTTGAGGAAAGGAGGGCCATCAGCGTCGGAATGCTGTCCGCATTCTAAAGTATTTAAAGGGATCTAATCAAGTGTGACAAATGTCCCATCAGGGAAGAGGTCGTGAAGCAAAAGCTCCTCTCCAGGGTCCCACATACTTTGGATATCATTATCATAAGTCTGAGAGAGCCCCGGCCATCTCCATTAAGGGGACGGACCCACAGTATGGTGCCTTCAGCCCCAGTCTCTTAAAAAGTCTAGACCAGACATTGACCGTTGTGCAGACCAGGTCAAATGAGCATGAGTCAAGGTGTCGACCACCAAGGATGATTTTTTAGGATTGAGGGTAGGGCACTATATGCTTCAAGGTCTAAATGTAACAGGATATCTTGTGAGGTTTACCAGTATCCTGCATATTGTGCCTGTGATGTAATGTAGAAAAGCTCAGTCAGGCTTCATTAGGCCTCCCTGTTCAAATGGCTCGGTCAATCCCTCCCATTTCATTCGCAGAGTTCCTGTTCCCCATGTGTATCTAGCTACAATGGAGCGAAGTTTGTCAAACAAAGCGCAACCCGGTCATACCAGTATATTGCAAAAGTAATATATCAATTTGGGAACTACGATCATTTTAAGTATTGAGCGTCTGCTATATAAATAGGAAATCTGGCCCAGAATTGCAGCTTAACGCACAAAGAGTCTAAATAAGTTTCGTGGTTATCTGCAAGTAAGGAGTGTTACACTCGTGAGACCAGTATGCCCAGGTATTTACTTTTATGAGGTACCCATCTGAATCCCATTAAGTCAGTCGGGATGTGTGTGTCATCAGTTAATGGGAATAGCTCAGATTTAGCTTCGTTAATGCAGTATACGGAATGAGTTGTGAATTTTCGGATGTCATCCGGTAGCAGAGCCATGTTTAATTCTGGATTCTGGATTTATAGCAGCGTGCTGTCGGCGTAAAGGGATATCATTTATGGTGGGCCTGTAATATGGAGATCCCTGTGTCTGTCTGTGCCGCATTATGCAGACAAGGGGCTCAATCGTCATGGCAAAAAGTGGGGATAATGGGCAGCCCTACCTTGTGCCACGTCCCATTTTGAAGGAGGGAGAGAGCGCGCCATTAGTGCACACTCTAGCTGTTGGGTTAGTGTAAAGGAGACTTATTAATTTGGTGAAGTGATTCCCCAGTTGCATTCATTGGAGCACCGCAAAAAGGAACCGCCAAGAGACAGTCCAAGGCCTTCTCTGCGTCAAGTGAGGCAGCCACAGCCTTGGCTCTTGGATCTATTTGAGCTATAATGCAGAAGGGTCTGCGCAGGTTAAATGCAGTCGACCGTCCCGGGATGAATCCGGATTGGTCTGGGTGAACCAGTGTTGACATGAAGGGGAGGAGATGAGCGGACAGAATTTTGGCAAATATTTTGGTGCCAGTGTTAATGAAAGATAATGGCCTGTATGAGGCCATTTCCGTAGCCGGTCTTTTTGGCTTCAGCAACACGTTAACAACCGCTTCGGAAACGGTAGGGGGCCGTTGTCTGGACCGCAATTATTGTTCCCAGACCTTCAGGAGTTTGGGTGCCAGAATTTGTCAGAGTTCTTTGTATAGTTCGATTCCTGTACCATCGGCGCGGGGGGCCTTTCCCGACAGGAGAGCCATAATAGCCTCGACAACTTCTTCTATTTCAAGTGGTCGATTTGAGGTCTAGCTGCGTTTCATATGATGGAGACGGGAGTGGGATATCATTTAAGTAGTTGGCCAACTCTGCGTCAGTGCACATATCACAATTAGTGGACAGGGATTTATAATATTGATGGAACTCGTTGGTATTTCGTCATGTGTGGATAATATGTTACCAGACTGTCCCAAGATCGCTGTGATGTGTTGTGACCCTTTTTCTGATCGGATAGCGTTCAAGAGGAAGGGGCTCGGCCTATCTGCCTCCCCGTATCGCTTTGCCTGGACAAGCTGATTCATTAGTCGGACTTCCCTGTCTGCCAAACCGGTAAACCTGATCAGGTTACCCTTAATAAGACCCAGTAGCACTCTATTATGTGACAAACTGCAGTCTTTTTCTACCCTACCCAGTTCCCTCTCGTCTCCCTTAGACCTCCGGCAGTGACTGAGATCACCTCGCCCCTCAGCCACACCTTGAATGTTTCTTAGGCAGAGTATTGGGACACAGATTTCTTGTTTCTCAGAAAAAAGTCAATTAAATCCTCTCGCAATGTCGTAAGAAATTGTGAGTCCAGTAGGCACGAAGGGGGAATTTGCCAAAGCGGGCAGGGGCAACCGCGCTGTCACACACTACTGTCAGGACAACCAGTGAATGGTCAGAAATAGTTCTGGGATAAATCTTACAATCTTGAACACGTGCCATCAGTGCCGCTGGAAGCAGTCAGTAATCAATTCTGGACTGTGCATCGTGTGCCGATGAATAATAAGTGTATTCCCTTAAATTTCGATTGCGGGTCCTCCAAACGTCCACCAATTCTGTTTGTTGCATAATATGAAATACCATCCTGCCTGCGTTAGTCACGTCCCGTTGGATATCCCTTGAGCGCTCCACTGCGCAGTCCAGAATCTTGTTGAAGTCACCTCCCCACACTGTAAGGGAGTGGGGACCTACGGTTAGAATTTCTGCTACTTGCCGATAGAATTCAGGGACATCTAAATTTGGGCCATATGTGTTGACTAGTGTTATATCTACACCTGCTAGTCTGCCCCATAGAACCACATACCAACGCTGGGGGTCTATGCAGCGCTTGTTTTCTTGGAAGGGTAGTGAACGGTGTATCAGAGTCATAACTCCTCTAGCCTGAGACGAGTATTCAGTGTAACCCTGCTGGTTCCCCCAAGTAGGTGCAAATCTTTCATTGAGTGCACCCTGAGAATGGGTTTCCTGCAACATTATCACCTTTGGGCCGTGGCGATTAATATATGACAGTATTTTCCTTGCTTTAATAGATTTGTTTAGGCACCGGACATTTATGCCAATGTGTATTAGGGTAACAGTATGCACTTTTTAAAAAATAAACATATAAACACTGCTACAAACCTTATCAACTCCCATAACCTTTGGTGAAATCTGTACGTCATTAACCCCAACTCGACAGACATTCATCCCACTACCCTCATCATCACCCCCAACTAGACGATGTATCCCAAAATGAACTGTGGGAATTTCCATAGGAGAGCTGTGAACCGGGTCTGCGATCTTGCAGCTGGTTGCAGTGACTGCAGCCGTTCCCGGTAATATTAATGTTGAAAATGTAGGCAAGTTCTTGAGTCCGGAGAACACAGGTCGATTCCAGGATCATTCAGTCATTTTCCATGTCATCCAATTTGTCGTTGCATGGGCGCGGGCCGTGCTTACGATCGCGGTCTCGCTGCGGAGAGGGAAGATGCCTCTATATATGCTGTTGCCTCAGTCGGGTTCTCGAGGAAATGTGCGCGGCCCCCATGCTGGATCTGTAGCTTGGCGTGAAACATTAATGCATATGGAACCTGTCCGATTCACAGTAGTTTCTTCACTGGGTCATATGATTTCCGGATAGCTTGTACATTTGCAGACAAGTCTGGGTAAATGTGGATTTCTGAAGACTCATGAAGAAGTGTGCCTTTCTCCCATGCCAATCGCAATATTAAGTTTCTGTCTCTGTACTTGAGCAATCTTGTCAAAGTAGTTCGCGGAATGGCTTCAGCTCGTCCAGGAATGACGGGGAGAACTTTGTGTGATGAAAAAATAAATTTAGCAAATCTTCAACAAAGGTTTCCATGGGACCTTTGCAAGCTGCTTCGGGGATCCAAATTATGCGAATATTGTTGCATCGCGAGCACGACTCCAGTTCCTCGAACTTGTTACAGATCTTGTTGGCATGCCCAACGTCCTCCTCCCACCTGGCCTGGGCGTCAGCATGTCCTCCTGTAGAAGCCTGTACAGCTTAGTGATCTGTCCCCGTCGGGGGCCCTCCTGCAAAGCATGTTGTAGAGGGTGGAGGTCCCTCAAGGCCCCCTGTTGGACTGCCGGCTGTGAAATCCAGTGTCTGACCTGGGCGTATGTAAATCTCTCCGTTTCTGCCAGCTGAAAGCAAATCTTACATTCCTCGAAGCAGAGTGGGGTGCCATTGTCAGAGTTGTGAGAGGGTCCGCAGGCCCCCTTTGGACCATCCGCTAAAATTTGCTATGTCCATTCCAGGCGAAAAGTCTGGGTTCCAGGGGATCTGGGAGAGAGGACCTATGCCCTTAGGTAGCTTCTTCCTGCGTCGGGCCCACGACCATGCGCCTAGGGTGGCTTTGGTGGATAAAATCGTCTGCCAGCGACTGCAGGTTATGCCTGGAATGTGGAGCAAGGAGTTCAACTGGTGAGGAGATTTAGCCTATTCGATAAGAGTCCATTTTGGGGGGTTTTCCTGTTCCACCCAGGCCGTAGCGTTTGAGAGTTGGGCTGCTATGTAGTAGTTAATAAATTGGGAAGGCCCAGGCCTCCCCATTTGGCCGCTCCAGTCATGACCCTTAGCCGGATTCTGGCTTTACCCCCTTTCCAAACACATTTTGAGAGTTTCTTCTGTAGCTGCTCCAGGGGTCGTTTCGGAAGGGGAACCGGCAGTGTCGAGCTGAGATATAGAAGTCTGGGGAGACTTGAAAATGAACCTTTACATGCAGTAACTCTGCCAAGCAACGAGATTTCCTGTCCTTCTCAACGTTTCAGGCCGGCTTCCAGTTCCTTGAACAGAGGGGGAAGTTTGCTGCTTACAGCTGTTTCGGGTCTGCTGTAATATACCTAGGTAGGAGGAGGATGTAGTGTTCCATTTCAGCGGTCATTGTGGTTGGACAGCTACTGTACCGTCTGTTCCCAAGTTTATCCCCAGTGAGTCCGATTTAGAGTAGTTAACCTTAAACCCTGCCACTTTTTCAAAGGCTTCCAGTTCTGCTAGGGGGGCAGGGAGAGAGGATTGACAGTTTGTGAGGGAGATCATTAAGCCATCGGCGTAAAGGGAGATTTTAAATTGTTCGCCGTCTATGTTCATTCCAGCTATCCTGTTATCCAGGCGAATCCTTTGAGCGAACGGTTCCATCACGAGGGCAAAGATCAGTGGAGAGAACAGTGGAGAGAACGGGCATTCCTGTCTCGTCCCGCATGACAGAGGGTAAGGCCGAGCGTATTTGATTTATTCTCAGTGATGTTTTCGGGGCTTGATAATTAGCTAGCAGCATCTTGCGGAATGCAGGGCCAAACTGAAAAGCTTCCAGTGTGACGTGCATAAAGTTCCAGTCCACTTTATCAAACGCTTTGGTAACATCTAAGGTAAGGATTGCTAGTTCCTGCTGATTTTGGGTGGCTACTTCTATGAGGTTGAGGGCCCGACGGATACTGTCCCCTGTGCTTCTGCCTCTAATAAAGCACATTTAGTCCGGGTCTATGATGGATGGCAGAACCATTGCCAGTCTGTTCGCCAGCACTTTGAAGTAGACGTCCGCGTCCACGTTAAGGAGGGAAATAGGTATGTACAGTGTGTAGTCTTTCTGGTCTTTACCGGGCTTCAGGAGTAGGATTGTGATGGATTCTTGCATGGAGGGGATTATTGTGCCTGTGTCTCAGAAGGAATTGAATAGTTTGTTCATTGGGCCTAGGAGTAGGGGATAGAAGAGCTTGAAGTATTAGGCGAGAAGCCATCAGGTCCCGGGGCCCTGGGTTTCACATTTTTGAGCACCTCCTCGATATCTTCCGCAGTGATGGGGACCTCCAACGCAGACCTGTCTGTTTCCGACAGGTGTGTGAGATTGACATGCGCCACAAAATTGTTCCTGCTGTGCTTGCGGCCGGAGGGAGGTAGTCAACGTGTCAGCTAGGTGGGCTGTTGCCTACTGTAGTTTTGCTTCTTGCCCATACAGGATCCTGCCTTCCGCCCCCTTTAGGGCAGTGATGTAATTTCATCAGTGGGTTCTTGCTAGTTTGCTAACCAGGAATCTGTTGGCCTTGTTGCCATTCGCATAATAGCTTTGTTTTGTTCCGATCAGGTTCTGGGCTGTGTCTTCGGCATAGTAGGCCTCCAGTTTTGTGCAGGCCAATCTCAGGAGTTTAGCTGCTTTAGGTGACCATCCCTTCTTGTGTAGTGACTCTGCTTTAGCGACCGCCTTTTCCAATTGCTACATTGTCTTGGCGCGTCTTTTATGGTGTGCTGCTGCCTGGACTATTAATTCTCCTCTGATCACTGCCTTCATGGCTTCCCACCTTGTTGCCGTGGAGGTAAGGTCTGGCGGGTTCTCTTTGAAGTAGTTATGTATCGCTTTGGGTATGGAGTCACGTACCAACATATCGTGTAGCATTGGTTCCTAGAGAGCCCATTGGGGCTTCTCGAGAAGGTCCGGGTCGAAGATCCGAGCAGTCAACAGAATTGGAGCATGGTCAGAGCGGACCTTTGTGCCGATCTCCAGGTCATCGGTGAACGTCAGCAGTTGTGGACTTGCCAGTATCAGATCTGTTCGGGACAAGGAGTGGGGGACAAGCGAAAAAAATGCGAAGTCTGCCGTTTCGGGTTGGAGGACCTTCCAGGTATCTACGACCCCCAAGCTTTTGAATAGGTGCCAGAGGCCTTGTGCAATTCTGTAATCCCTAGGTGCTTGAGCGCCGGATTTGTCTATCAGGGGGTTGGGGACCCCATTAAAGTTGCCTCCTATAACTACTTGGCCTTCGATGAAGGGGAGGAGCGTTGATTCTAGATCGAGGAGGAAGGTTTCCTGGCCCTGGTTGGGTGCGAATATGGCTATTAGCGTGTGTAGTTTATCATATAGGTCACCTTTTATTGCAATATATCTGTTGTCCGTGCTCTGCAGGCTCTCCTTTTCCTTGAAGGGCGTTCCCCTTACTACTAAAATCGCTGTGCCCCTTTTCTTGCTGTTACCAGATGCCAGGTACTGGATCGGGAACGCCCAACTACGCAGCCGTCGGGAGTGTTCCAACAAGTTTGTCTCTTGGAAGAACACTACTGAGCTCTGGAGGTCCTGCAGGAGCCTGGGAGTGGATTTGCGTTTTTCCGGGGAGTTCAGGCCTCTCACGTTCAGTGAGACGTAGCACAGCTTTATATGTGGTGGGGGGGCACCAACCGAAGAGACCCATCAAAGATCAAAAAGCAGACCTTAACCAAAACAGGCCCAGTGTGTCCATCCACTCGGCTGTGGCATATCGTGGGACGCAAGGGCGCTGAGAAGTGTGTTCTGGCACAGAGATCCGTATGCTTCTTGTTAGTTTTGAGTGGCGGGAGGTCCACACCCCCCCGAACCCCCTTCAGACTTTCATCCAGCGGTCTCGCTGTGATTTCGGGGTTGAGCTTTGGGTTTTATCCGGGTCGGGTTCGTCAGGTCTTCGTCAGGTCGTCGTCAAGTCTTCGTCTGGAGTCGATGGCTCACCTCGCATAATGCCTCCTGCTTCTTCGAGGGAATAGATTATATGTGTCTGTCCTTCGAACGAGAATTGAAGTGTGGCCAGAAACAGCCACCGATATTTGATTTTTTGATCCTGGAGGAAGACAGTTAGCGGTCGCAGGGCTCTTTGTCGCTGGACTATAGTAGGCGCTAGGTCCTGGAACATTTGTATAGAAGCTCCTTGATAAGTCAGGTCTCCCTGCGTGCGGCTAGCTGACATAATTTCTTGTTTTGTGGCAAAGAAGTGGACCCTGGTGATCACTTCCACTGCATCTGTCATGGGGGCGCCCATGCGGCTTCACAGTCTATGGGTGCGATTCAGCATGAATAACGATTTATCACAGTCCGGCAGGAGCCTTTGGAAGAGGTAACTGATGTAGGCTGGTAGGGCCTGATCTGATACTGAGGCGGGGAACCCTCTAATGCGGACGTTATTCCTGCGTGCCCTATTTTCTAAATCTTCCTGCTTGCAGTGCATGTTCTTGCTGTTTTCTTCTAGGGATTGGAGGTTCTGCTGCAGTTCAGTAATCTGTGCTGAGTGTTCAAGGACTTGGTCCTCTGTCTCCCCCACCCTGTGTTCCACCTCCTCCATTCGATTATCCAGTCCCTCCAATTTGGTCACCACCTCTGTCATACAGTTGCAGAACTCCACCTTGATGTCTGCTACAAGGGCTTGAATATTGTCTTTTCGTGGCCCATTGGCTCTGGGAACCTTCGGGAGATGTGCCCTGGCCTCTAGTGGGGTCAGCTTTTCCGGATCTCTCCTGTGGGCATAGCATACTGGCTATGTCCGCTGATTTCGGGCCCTTCTATTTGGCCATCGTGGCGTTATAATGGGAGCCGGCTGGGGCAGAAGCTTAGGAGAAATTGGATAGCCGGGTTCCTGTTGCTAGATCTGAGCCTCTGGAGCCCTTGTGAGATCACAGGCCCAATAGGGGTTTTGCGGGGTTATGTGTTCAATAGTGGAAGAGAACTGTTCTTGCTTGAGGGTGGAATCACTCCGGTTGTGAGTGAAAGGTCCTTAAGACAAAGCCGGAGGCGGTGTTCGAGTCTCTAAGCGTAGATGTGCCCAGAGCTATGAGATGGGCCCCCTGCCTTAACTTAATGGGTAGAGGGGTTTCAGTTCCTCTATTTGGGACCCTGACAGCTGTGTGTAGGGCTCCTTTTTGGCTGTAGGGCCAGTGTTGGTTCTCCCTCTTGAGTGGGCCCAGACTGTGCTATGGAGCACTGTTTATTTGGGGGTCTGTTTGCGTGGAGTGTCTGGGGGGGGGATCAGTTCTTTGCAGCAGCTTTTGGGCTCTTAGCGGTAATTCCGTGTCATCTGGCCCTCCTGCACACTCTTCTGCCATCCAGACCATCTTCTACTAACCCAGTCACTTACCATTGAAGCTTCTCTCCTTTATCTTGAAGTTGCTCTATACCACTGTTTATTGGCGATCATTATTGTGCCCCTTTTATTAGGTGAAACACTGTTTCACAGAACATTGACTATTGCATGCTCTGATAAGCCCTATAAAGTCTTGTGATCCTGTAGTTTTTCGTAAACCTTATGGTTAGGAGGACACGATTGCTTTTACTTGCGCATAGAAGATTCACTTAACTTTAATTGTTTACAGTACCTACATTATAGCTTGTTACCTTTTGTGAGGCAATCTTTGTCAGTGTTATGTTGTAATATGTATGTTGGGAAAACCACAGCTACTTCTCAGTTTTTACTTTGTTACATTTATAGAGTGCACAATTAAAGGGGAAGCGATCTTGAAGCCCCGTGGGTGTTCTGCTGCATAGCCAGACCTTATTAATGCTCTTTTTTTGGTTTAATTCTTTGCTCTATTGTCTTTGGGCCCTCTATTTCTTTTAACTTCTTCTGGGGGTAGCATTGTTTTGTAATTTGATATTGCCACAATTTGTTATCCCTCTGAAGTATCAAAGGTAGCTAGCATTTTGTATCGTTGTAGCTGCATGTATTTTTTTAATACCATTTCAATAATTGTATGCTCCCAAGTGTTCATGCTTCTTTTATCTGCTAGCATAATGCGGCAAACATCCTTGTGTAGCTCTCAACAACAGTAGTGGAACGTCTGAATTAATACTGCAGCAGTTAGCTATTTGTATCTGGAATTTGTCCATAACACATTTTACCTGCTGCTGTTTTTGGCAACGCAGATTTGTGCAGTAGACTGTGGCAGTAATTTGAGAAGTTTTTCATTTGAACACAATTGCAGTGTTCAGATTTTTCCTGAATTTTCTCCTGCAAAGAAGTGGCATTGGTAGTAGCGTTTAAATTGCCCTTTTGCCAAGTGCTCACTTTATAAGTATAAATGGAATTTTGGCACGAATGTTAACTTTACCTGTAAAGCAAGGGAGGTCGGGCAGCGATGAAGCCCAAGAGGTACAGTTTGCTTTCAATTTAGTATGCCGCGAGTGCTAACTTGCACCAGCCCACACTCTTCATTTATAGAGGTTCTCAAAGGAATAGAGTATTTATGTAGAAGTGTACTCTTATAACCTTTAACCTTTAGGACCCCTGTTGCAGTGTCTTAACAAAACATTTATCTAGAGCTTCGACTGCGACTTGCCCTCAGTGAAGGTTGGTGCAGGAGGCCCTTGGAATGTTGAAATATCACCCTGAAGCGAGCATGCTCGTGTTAAAAAAGATGTTGGTTCTAAAAACGTTTTTCAGTAAATTAAAAAGGTTATGTTTTTTTTGCCAAAGTTATGGTTGGTAGTGCATCTGCAACTGCAACAGTGCATTTGCAAAGTTCTTGGCATCACAGGTGAAATATCAAATGTCATTATCAATTTCATCACTGGTGATATAATCAAAGCTATAACTATTGCCACGATTTGATTACGAGGCAGAGCATCTACCCTGTAACTTTTCCCCTTTCAGAAACCCTATACCAAGAGTATCTGTGGCTGGTATCCAGTTGTCCTGCAAGTACTTTTAAATGAGTATGGCTTATGACTATGTACAAATAGCATTATCATTGCTCTTAATTCCATCTGGGCATTGCTTACAGGCCATTGTGAACGGCCATGCCCTGTGAACGACTTACCTTTGTTCACACTTCCAACAGGCAATGACCTTCAACAATGGAAAGAAAGTTTTGTGAAGTTCTGTGGAGTCTAACTAAGGTTATAGGGGTGTGGCCTGGAAGAGCCCCTATGGTTGGATGTGCATCAGACTTGGATTAGAAGTTGGTGTATAGGCCCAACACAATCTTCCTCAGAGAAATACAAATCTGTGCACCATTTTTTAAGATGGTGTCCAAAAATATGTATGTATTTCTCCAGCATGGGGTCTGGCATGGATTCACATGCTCATGAATATTCCCCGTCAGGCCGGGAATCCTCGGTAAAGAAAAAATCAGTATCAGTTTCGTTTCTGATCTGTCTTTCTCAGTAGTAACCAATCACTGGTCTCTGGGTCATACTCCCCCCAGCCAATGACTGCCCTCTCCCTAAGCCCCGCCTCTGGCAGCCATCTTCAGATTTGTACCGCACGCTCAAGTGTTGGAGTCCTCGTGTTTAGCTCTTGAGCTTTTGCTGCGTTTTCGCGCTTTTTCAAAGAGAATTTCTCATTTTTCAGTCAAATAGAGCCTCAAGCTCCACCGTCTCTACATCCGATCAACGGGTATCTGTGTCAGATTTTTTTCTACACCCCTCAAGGGTGAAGATTTCATCGCGTTACGCTTCTTGGGGGATTCCAGAAGTTTCTGCGGCCTACCCGAACATGGCCCAGGAGAAAGGAAGCTCGACGCCCGGAAAGCTGTTCAGGGTTTGCCCTGGATGCCAGCTACAGAATGTGTTCAAGGAGGACGAGCATTCGAAATGTCTCTACTGCCTTCATGAGGACAAAAAACGCACGTGGAGAAGGACTGTGCGTTTTGCAGGAACATGTCGGAACGGACCATCAGGGACCGACACCTTCGTCTCTCCAACTGACTGGAAGGAAGGAGTCCGTCAGGTGAGAAGAAGAAGTCCGAGCGGTCTTCTAAGTCCTGTGAGGGCGCCCTGGTGACGGGGGCCCAACAGAAGGCAAAGCACCGTGAGTCCGCGGGCACCGGGAGCGCCGAACGGTCGGGCTCTTCGGCTGCCAGGCAGGGCGCGCCTTCCCCGGCACCATCAACCACGAGCCAACGCTCTGGTTCGGGGAAGAGGAAATCCGAGAACCCGGGTAAGCTTCTGGAGAGGCCCCGGTCGATCTTGAAGGATTCGGCTGAGGGGGAGCGAGGCAGTGACCCTCCCCCCAAAGTGAAAGCCTCAAGCACGCCTAAGGTGGTGAAGGCCTTGATTCACCCGGCCAAAGCCTCTATCGAGGGCGTCGCAACGGTCCTGGCGCAGCCTGTGGAGGCTACACCAGTGGAGGCGACCTCGGGGCCCAGAGTCTCCCTGCCTCCGCGGAGGGAAGCCTCTTTCAGACCCATCGAAAAGACCCCCGTGAAGATCCCGGCGGATAAAGGGGGGGGCGGTGGCCATTGTGGACACGGACACAACATCCGAGGAGGAGCTGGTCGAAGTCTTAGAGGGCCTCGACGAGGGCGTCGAAGAGGCCCGTCCCCACGGGAGGGATCCCGACGAGGGTGACAACGAGAGTGATGGCGAGGGTCCTAGTCACCCGTCGCTTCCGGAGCCGCAGGATAACTCAGCGGCCATTTTGTTGGCAATTCAATCCTTATGTTCGGAGATAAGGACGAGATTGCCCTTACCACCGACGGAGGATCCGGAACCAGGCTCGACGGAGGAACCAGAGCCGGGCCCGGCGGGAAGCCCCCACGAACAAGAGAAGACGGATCCATCCAGCCCCGCCTTCTCAGCCCTCGCGGCCTGCTCGGCCTTTACCCGCGTCCCCCGTCCCTGGGGGATGACACGGGAACGGACATGGCCACGACCACGACGGGTACCGACGACCACGACGGCAGTGACGACGGGACGGAGCTCCCATCGCCAACCCGGGCCTCCCCGTCCGACGAGATCAGATCCATGCAATAATCGCCAGGGCATCCGAGCTTTTTCAGCTCTACCCCGAAGAGAAGAAGGAAGGTTTCCTTTACCAACGGCGCGAGGCCAAGAGGAAGACAGTCCTCGCTGTGCCTCTGCTGGATGACATCTGGGACGAGGGTCTCACCCTTCTCAAGAACCCGTCTACGACGCCTGCCAAGAGGGACCGGTACGAAAAGAAGTACCGGGTCCCCGACGCGGCCCGTTTGTGCCTTAGGGCACAACCGACCCTTGACTCGGTCGTCTCAGCGGCGGCCAAGAAGAAAGCGGGGGGGGGCGTCGGCCTCAACGTCAACTTCCCCGCCTGACGGCGAGGGGAAGAAGCTGGACGCAATGGGACGACGAGTTATGCCCTTGCGATCGTGGCCCGCTATGACAGGGAGTTATGGTACAAGATCGCCCCCCTGTTGGACTTCCTACCGGATGACAAGAGGGCCGAGGCCCTGGAGATCTTGCAAGAAGGCGAAGTGGCGTCGGACCATGCCATTACGGCGGCAACGGACATTGCCGACACCGGTTTCCGCAAGCTGGGCAACAGCGTTTGCCTTAGACGACGAGGTTGGCTCAAGGTGACGGATTTCCGCCAGGATGTACAAGCCAAGGTGTTGGACATGCCGTTCGACGGGAACAACCTGTTTGGGAAAACGGTGGATGAGTCCCTCCAAGCCATCAATGTGGACACAGAGACAGCTAGGGCCCTAGGCGTTCTCCGGCAACGAAGGCCGTCCTTTCGGATCACCGGAGGCAAGCAGGGTGCCTCCAAGGGATTCGGCGGTGGCTCCTCTACGTACCGCCAAGCGGCCCGCTCCTCATCACAGGAAGCCTATAGAGGACGAGGCAAGTCGGGTGGGCCCCGCTGTCGTCGCCAGGGAGGCCAAGGCGGCAAGGCGTCCTCCAAGCAAGATTGAACCGACAGCAGGGTCGGGCCCCCAATGAAGCACCCCGGTGGGAGGCCGGCTGGCGAAGTTCATTAGCGTGTGGGAGTCCATCTCCACCGACCGTTGGGTGCTGGACGCCCTGGCCCAGGGGCATGCCCTCGAATTTCTAAAAAAGTGCCCCTGCATTCCACCCGTGGTCAGGAAGGAAAATCACATCCCTCAACTGCTATTGGAGGTAAGGGCGTTGCCCAAAAAGGTGCCATTGAGCTCGTCCCAAAGAGGTTCCGGGGCTCCGGAGTATACTCAAGGTACTTCCTAGTGAAAAAAAAGACAGGAGGATGGCGCCCCATCCTGGACCTGCGACGACTGAACAAGTACATCAAGACACAGAAGTTCCGGATGGTCACCTTCCATCACGTGCTGGGACAGCTGGAGGAGGGCAATTTCCTGTCGCGTTGGATTTGGAGGATGCGTACTTCCACATCCCCATTCTGAAAGGACACCGAAAGTTCCTCAGGTTCGTGGTCCAAGGACGGCACTACCAGTTCAAGGCCCTCCCATTCGGATTGAAGTCGGCACCCAGGGTGTTCACCAAGTGCCTAGCACCGGTGGCGGCGCGGCTGCGCCTGCAGGGGATCCACGTCTACCCCTACCTGGACGACTGGCTCATCCGAGCAAGGACAAGGGAGCTTGCCGTGGATCACACAGCAAAGACCGTCCAGCTGCTCACGGACCTGGGATTCTCCATCAACTTTCCCAAATCCCACCTGGTCCCGTCGCAAGTCGCACTGTTTCTGGGAGCCAAGCTCGACACAGTGGCGCATCTGGCCTCGCCGTCGGAGGAAAGGACGAAGACCATCCTGGGCAAGGTGCAGCGTCTGCTGGCCACGGAGGTGGCCAGGGTGAGGTCCATCAAGTCCCTCCTTGGGATGATGTCCTCCTGCATATATCTTGTGCGTCTGTGCAGGCTTCGGATGCACCCTCTGCAAGAGTTCCTCGACTCCCGCTGGATCCAAGCAACGGGCAGCATAGAGGACAGGATCCCGCTCGACGAGACCTTCCGACGACCGATCCGGTGGTGGGGCACCTGCGCTCATCTGACGGCGGACACAGACTTTCAGACCCCATCCCACCAGATAACGGTGACGACGGATGCCTCCCTGGAAGGGTGGGGAGCGCACACCAGAGATCTCCACGCAAGAGGCCTTTGGCTCCGGGAGGAGAAGACACTCCACATCAACATCCTGGAGCTCCATGCAGTGTTCTGGGCCCCAGGTCCTTTCTCCCATCCCTCAAGGGCAAGGTGGTGAGAATCTTCACTGACAACACCACCACAATGTTCTACATCCGGAAGCAGGGAGGAACCAGATCCCCAACCCTCTCCAAGGAAGCCCAGGATCTGTGGCATTGGGCCGTCGCCCAAGGGATGTTTCTGGTGCCCTTTCATCTGGCAGGGATAAAGAAGACCATCTCCGACTCACTCAGCAGGGAGCTGCGCTCGTGCCACGAGTGGGAACTACGTCAGGATCAAGTGGATCGACTCTTCCGACGATGGGGAAAACCGCGGATCGACCTGTTCGCGACGGCGACGAACTCCAAGTGCCAGAGGTTTGCCAGCAGGTGTCCCCAGCCGAGGATCATGGACAATGCTTTCTCGTTCCCATGGGACGGCCTGTTCCTATATGCGTTCCCTCCGTTGCTGTTGCTGCTCCGAGTCGTCAACCAGCTCAAGAGGTCCCGGTGCAGGATGATCCTAGTCGCACCGGCGTGGCCGAGGCAGATCTGGTTCCCGGACCTGCTGGACTTGTCAGCGTCCCCACCAGTCAAGCTGCCGACTGACACGGATACTTCATCACGACCCAGAGTCGCTGAACTTGCAGGCCTGGCTCCTGCAGCACTAGAGTTTGGGGGGTACGATATCCCGGCTGACTGCAGAGACGTCCTTGCAAAAGCCAGGGCGTACTCAACTCTCAAGTGCTACGGACATAAGTGGAAGAGGTTCTCTGTCTGGTGCCGTGCACAGAAGATTAACCCTCTACGGATTACGGCCCCTCAGTGTTGCCGTACCTACTGTCGCTGGCCATGGCTGGACTGGCTCACGTCTCCATCAAGATACATTTGACTGCGATCTCCCGATACACCAGAACCACTGGACGGGCGTCCTTGTGGTCCCATTGCCTGGTGAAGGAATTTATGAAGGGACTGTTCCGATCGTTCCCGCCGGTGAAGGCCTCTGCCCCGGCGTGGGAACTCAACGTGGTGCTGACCAGGCTCATGGGGGCGCCATTCGAGCCCCTGCATTCGGCACCATTGAAATTCATGTCGTGGAAGACTGCGTTTCTTGTGGCCATCACCTCCGCACGGCGAGTGGGAGAGATCCAGGCCCTATCCTGCGAGCCCCCATACTTGACTTTTCACTACACGAGGGTGGTGCTGAGGATTCACCCCTCTTTTATGCCCAAGGTGCCATCGGACTTCCACCTCAACGAGCCCTTGGTGTTACCTGTTTTCTTCCCGTCGCCTTCGTCACTGGCCGAGAGGACTTTGCACTCGCTGGATGTGGCTAGAGCGCTGAAGTTCTACGTGGACCGCACAAAGAGTTTTCGGAAGACATCACAGCTTTTTGTGAACTTTGGACCTGTGAACCAAGGGAAGGCTCTCTCGAAGGCTTCCGTTTCCAGATGGCTCTCTGGCTGCATCACGCACTGTCATCAGTTGGCAAACCGACCATTGCCTGGCCGTCCGAGAGCCCAATCGACCAGAGCTATCGCTGCTACCACGGCGTTCTTGTCTGGTGTGCCCCTGCTGGACATCTGCAGGGCTGCTACGTGGAGGTCGACGAACACCTTCATGAGATTCTACTGCGTCGACCGGGATTCCAGGGAGGAGTCCAGGGTCGGCCAAGCGGTGCTGCGCAACCTGTTCGCCTAAAGTGAGCCTGGTGAGGAGGTAAGAACTGCTTAATGTTGAGTTCTGATGTAATGCTTAATGTTGAGCCTTTTTTCCACCTCCTGTTGGTTGTGCTTGTGTGTACTGCTGTGTATTCTTATATTCATGAGCATGTGAATCCATGCCAGACCCCATGCTGGAGAAGGAACAAGTTACGTACCTGTAACTGTTGTTCTCCAGCATGGGTCTGGCATGGATTCACATGCAAACCCTCCCTCCTACCCCTCTGCGGCTCTTCACTTGGTCATACTGCCACTTTGCGTGCTACCAAATCTGAAGATGGCTGCCAGAGGCGGGGCTTAGTGATTGGTTACTACTGAGAAAGACAGATCAGAAACAAAACTGATACTGATTTTTATTTACCGAGGATTCCCGGCATGACGACCGGGAATATTCATGAGCATGTGAATCCATGCCAGACCCATGGTGGAAAACAACAGTTACAGGTAAGTAACTTGTTCCATTTTGTGTGTTTGGTCCAGGAATGTCATGAGCTGATGTTGCACTGAACATTTTTAGGTTGATTTTTGTACAACCCTCTGATGAGGGCTGTGCAATCATCTAACCGAATGGTTAGAGCAGCCAGGTCCAGGGGTGTCTCCTCCATAATGGGTGATAGGGCGACGACCTGCCAGAACTGCCGCCCATTGTGGCGGAGCTGGGCCATCCTAGTGAAAACACTGAGCTCTCCCTCAGCAGCTTGCTGCAGCTGAGGGAGTGCTCCTGTTCTGGCTTTCCCCAGCACGCACAACCAATGGACCATCCAAGGGAGGGGCGTTTGGCTTCTTCAGCCTTTCATGGTCAATTGGGGTTGCAGGCTGGGGAACTGCAAATCTGAATGTGCATAGGGGCACTCCTCTGACTCCACACAAATTCAAACTGCCAGGGGTATTTCGGACAGAGTGCCCCGGCTCCTCCGTGCATGTGCACTATCCAGGAAGCGCCTTGAGCTTCCTGTTCTTGTGTACAGGAGCCAGAAGGCCTTTGTTATAGGAGGCAGCATCGCACTGAGCAGCAGAATATGGACCAGCGCTAATGATAAGTGCGGATTGCAGAATTTTGAATGTATGAATGTGCATTTTATATGTGCATGTATGCGTGTGTAAATGAGCAAGTGTCTGATGTATAGAGGGTTGGGTGCACATGTGATTGAGGGAGTGAAAGTGTGTTTGAATGAGCAAGTGAATGTGTTTGTGTTTGGTTTATGCCGACCTAGACACTGATTTGGGCAGGCAGGGGAATAACCTTTTTTTTTTTTTTTTCTGGGAATCGAGGATAAAACAAATTGTTTTATTGTGTGGCTAGACTGGAATTATGATGTAGCCAGTCTAGCCATTTCTTAATGTGGCATGCCATTTTTTTATGGGCATCTATGATAAAGTGTTATTACGTGACAAGACTGGCATTTTGGTGCCGCTAGTTTGGCTTTGTTTTCTTATTGTGGCATGACATTTTTCATGGCAAAACCAGCAGGAATATGTTCCTACATGGGGATACTGGCATATTTTGGCAGAGCCAGCTTGCAAATCTTTTCTCCTAGTATCATAGCTGGCATGTCTCGGGAGGATAGCTCAGCGGCAACGTGTTCGCTTTGGAAGCAAGATGGCACAAAGCAACACAGGTTCACTCCCCGGGTCCACGCTTAGAAACCTCTGGGTATTAAACGCGTTATAAGTAACCTATCATATCATTATGCTAAAAGGAAACATGATTAGGTTCTTATGAATACTGGAACATATTGGTGCTGCCAGCCTGGAAATGTTTGGGTGCAGACAGTGTGAACATGTTTTTATTCTGGCATATAATGTGTTTGGAAATGTTCCTGCGTACTGTTCGTTTTTTTAATTTATTTTATTTTAAGGCGTTGGTTTATTTCAAATCTTAGCCACATACAAAGACGAAAGAGATAATATATTGTATTAAAACTATCAACATTTATCAGCATCATTTATCTTTTCATTAAAAATCATGAATATAAAAAAATTCAAAACGATGATCAGAGCTTAGTAATGGAATTAACCAAAGAACATAAATAACAGAAACATATAACCGTAACACTCCTTGATGTGAGGAGGGAAGGGGAAAGGGGAAAAACGGGGAGACAGCAGATTTCACAATATGCTTTGTTTGGGGAGGGGGTTCCTCTGTGAGTCTCAGCCGCGGTGCTTTTATGGCGGATGTTCGTGAGAGAGCTTTGGCACAGGAGTCTAGAATGTCGTTCTAGCTCTAGTTTAGCAGAGGGTCTTCTTGGTTTATGCTTTATGCGCTCTGATTGATTCTTTTAGTCTTGCTTCTCCATCCATCGAAGGGTGGGGGGGGGGTTTGTCGCTACTCCTGGGAACTGCTGTTTATAGCCCAAAAAGGGGGCCCAGGTCTGGTAGAACTTGTTCCTGTTACCAAAGCGGAAGTCTGTAATTTATTCTGCCGCTACTATGTCCCAACACTTGGACCACCACATTGGGATTGCAGGACCTTCAGAGTTTAGCTAACGAGATCTTCGCAGCCGTTAGTAAATGCGAGCACAAGTTTGCTACCCATCCGATTAGTGGAAATTGACCCTCGCCTGTCGCTCCCAGTTGGACAATTCCTGGGTCCTATAGGATTGTGAGACCTGTGATCAGCTTGATTTGTTCCAGGTAATTTTTCCAGAATTGTGCGGCCTTGGGACATGTCCACAGGAGGTGGAATAGCTTGCCTGTGTCAGAGGATCCTCTCCAGCATAAGACCTGCTGCCCTGTTTGCCCTTTAGCAGTTCGCCACCACCGTGGAGAGGGCAGGAGCCCCCACATCCCAGGACCTCGTCCGGAGCGCCGCCATCGACGTGTGACCGCCAACCATCTGCAGCAACGAAAGATCCTCAATGCGAATTGCCTTAAATTAGCCCTTGCCCTGCCTGAGCCCATATCTTTCAACACAGTATTTTGAGTCTATTTATTCCTTCATGAATGGAATTTATACAGTCCAATTTAAATCAATGACTTTACATAACAAAAATATATTTACCACAATTTGTAGTATGCATAATTCTCAATGTTCACAAATTCAACGTAACATTTTCAGTGTAAACAAAATACTTCTTAAGTTTCTCATAGATCCCTCTATGTAGGCAATTTTATATTCAAATTGTGCTGATATCCTTTATCTGTTGTTCCAATTAATGCTCATAAATTGAGCCTCTAGGGTTTTAACCTAGGTCTTCCACTAAGCGGTTCGGGCTATTTGTCTGCCCTTCTTCAGGTGGTGATATCAGTACTTCCCTGTCTTTCTCTAAAAAGTAAAATACTCAATTAATTTCTCATTCCTTCTTAAATTGATTCTACACATTTTAAGGCTCTTAGCACTGTACTAACCTTGGTAGAGTCAACCAAAGTCGCGGCATCAGCTTGCACACTTCTGTATTATAGCAACATATTTCTTTTTGTGTGTCTGTTACACTTTCTATGGCATTTAGAACTGTCAAAGACAAGATGCTATTTCAATGATCTACTGTTTTGTTACTGACATTCATAAAGGTATACATAACTTGCAAATTTAATTTGATCACGAGTGGGACCAGTCGCTAAAGAAAGGGCTGGGCCCCACTCTGTGATCAAAAGTCGGAAAAATGACTTACTTTTTATTATTACACTTACCCAGCGGTGTAGTCACAATTAACTGTGATTTTAGACTTTGTATGCCCGTCTGAAACAGTTAGATATTGTGTGCCCTTTGAAATAGCATATTGCCTACTGGCAGATACTGTGCACCCTTCTGAAACAGCCTACTGCCAGCCACTGAGTGGTTCTCACACTTCAGCCCACATGGGACCAATCTACCCTCAACTATATGCCCCCTGCCTATGCTGAGCTAGACTGCACTTCCCACTACCCCCTCCCACTTACTAAGATGCAGGTGGCCTCGTTGATGTGCCTTACCATACCTGTTATTGCCTTAATCATGTCCTCCTCTAAACATGTACCTTGTTCCACCGCAGATAGAAATAGCAGACTTCGAGCTAGATTACCCCGCCTGTACAAGCCCATATGCTATAACAAGGCCTTTAACCCCCAGCACAACCTTACCTCACGGCACCCTAAGCTATGTCCCAACCTAACTACACCTTGCAACAATACCACTCAACCTAAACTCATTCCAATAAAAATCCAGAATACACCTAACGTAACCATATTATCTGGAGCTTTGATCAATGCCAGGTCTCTAGTGGGCCACGCTACTGAAATAGCCGACACCTTATCCTCTAATAACTTTGACCTCCTGGCAGTCACCGAATCATGGCTGCACGAAGCAGCAGGTCCAGCACTCTCTCCAGCGATTACTGAAAACTACCAATTAATCAGAATGAACAGACCTAACAGTAGAGAAGGTGGTTTAGCAGTCATAGCAAAAACTAACCTCGCTCTAAGACTACTATCTCAACCTCCCCTCAAATCATGCGAACTCCTCATAGTCAAATTGCCCATCTCCAACTGCCACACCTTAACAATCTACCTAATATATAGGCCACCTGGCCCCATTGGGACCTTCGAGGAGGAGCTATCTAGCCTCTTAGCCAATAACACCAAAGAGACCTCACAAATCCTATTACTTGGTGATTTGAACTTAGGATTCAATGACCCTGATGACAAACCAGCCCAATCTATAGCCACTATGCTAGCCGAACATGGCCTAACCCAAATAGTTCTCACCCCAACCCACAACAAAGGAAGGACTCTGGACTGGGTCGCTACCTTGAACTGTGATACCACCATCCCCAAAACTACCCCTCAACATTGGACAGACAACTACCTTATTGCCTTTACATTAACTCTCAATAAACAAATTACCAAAGAGAAAATTATGGCACCACCCCTACCCACCAGAGCCAAAAAAAATGTAACTCTGGGGGCGTGGCCTGGAGCGCCATCGATGAAAGACGCTCCTCTAATGGCCTCTGTGGGATGCCCGCTGTTTCTGGCTAGAGATGCAGTGAAATTTCTCAGCCGCACCGAACAAACTCTATGGTGACTCGTAACATCTAGGAGCACCTACTGTCCGCTCCCTATATGCCTCTGAGGCGGCTTATGCGTGTTTGAGCCGAGTTTCCTCCCAGCGGCTTGGAGGACCCAAGATAGCAGGTGGGACCACATTGCCCAGAGGCGGCGGGAGGAGGGGCAGGGAGATGGGTGGTGCCTGCCTGCCCTGAAGCCATCGGCGGCGCTCTGGTGCCGGGAGAGCCTCCACCCGTGACACCGAATGCCCCATCTGGTCTGCTCTTCCCCCCTTGACCCCTCTGGAGACGCTGAAGTGGCCCGCGACGGCGGGCTGACCTGAATCTGGCCGCTCGGCCTGTGCCCCCGTGCCGCTGGCTGGGGCGCTCCTCGCTCCGTGCGGGGGGGGCAGCGGAGTGGAGGCCTGCGTTCTCCCCGTGGGGGGCCAGGAGGTGCAGGTGCTGTTCCCTGCATTCGCTTGTTTGGCCAGCCTGCCTGCCTATACGGCCCCTCTCTCCCCCCCTCCTGTGAACACAATTCCTTCTTCCTGGGGCACCCCGGCCCACATCACGGCGCAGTTGCTTACCTTCTGAGTGAATGGTGAACCCTTATCCTACAAAGACCCTCATCGGCTGCATTAGCAGTTCTCCTTTGGCCATCTGGAAGGCTCAATACAGCCGTCTGGGAACACACGCACGTAGATTCTTGAGGCGGCACTGCCCCTGGCAACACATGAAACCCCTCTCCCAGTGGAATTTGTCGGTGAGAGGATTTAAGGCCGCGCAGGGATAGGATACCCACCCATACTCAACAGCTGGCACCAGGGGCTTCTTTCCATGGAGGGTCTAAGGAATGCCTCATCTCTCCGTTCCATAGAGTGACACAACCAGCATCCAGCCAGGAGCCCCTGTGCCTTCCCAGAGGGACACCCAACCTGAGACAGAGGCAAGCCCCGGGGGGTGCCGGGATCGCTCCCCCGGCCCACATGCGCGACTCTCGTCCCTTCTCCCCCCCCTTCTCTGGACATTTCCTGGGGCGCCCCAGCCCACAGCTCTGCTTCTCTCCTGCCCTCTCCCTTGTGGATCCAGAGGGTCCTTGGCGCGGTTGGCTGAGCGCTGGGGCGTACGGGAGACCCGCCTCGCATACAAGCTTAGCACCCACACCGGCAGTGCACCTTTACTCACCTGAAAAGCCCTGAGCGGCCCCAATGTGACCTGCCACTAAACAAACAGGTCTCCTCCTCGCGGCCTCTTCTCCGCTGACTACGAATAATACAATGGCTAAACAACCGAAATCCACCAAGAACTCGGACATCGCGGCAATGTTTATGTCGTTTGACAAATCAAAGAAACAAGACCCCCCTCCTCTTCACGGTAATCCCTAGATAACAAGGGACCTTTGGCGACCAAAGACGATATCTGAAAATTCATGGCCGACATTAAGTCAGAATTCATGTCCTGCATGACAGAACTGACCACTAAGCTAGAAAACACTGACAAAAGGGTGTTGGAGGCTGAGCAAAGATTGGGAGAAGTTGAAGATCGCACCCAAGACCATACTTCCACCCTAATGGAGGTCCAGCGCTCAATTAGACTCCTCCAGGACAAATGCGAAATCCTAGAATTCAAGCAGGAGGACTTGGAAAATAGGGCCCGACGCAATAACCTCCGGATTCGGAGAATCCCAGCTTCAGTCCCAGACAAAAATTTGGCAGAATATGTGGGCAACTTTTTTCAATCTCTCACAACTTCTCTTAGACCGCACCCACAGACTGCGTCCCCACCGCGGAGTGGAGTCAGACGGCCCACCAGATGTTATCAATAGGGTGCATTTCTTTACCACAAAGGAAGCCATCTCAGCAATTGGCTGCTCCAAAGACGAAATCACTTTTCAAGGCACTCCCCTCCAAATTTATCAAGACCTATCTCTTCTCACCCTCCAGAAAAGACGAGCCCTCCGTCCATTGACGGCCTTTCTTCAGTACCAACAAATACGCTACAGGTGGCTCTTCCCCACTGCTCTGCAATTCTCCTACAAGGGTACTTTGAGAAGAATTAGCCACTTAGAAGATGCTGAAAAGATTATGCATCCAGACTCTCCCAGATCCTCGCCCCCACCAACCACTGGGGCGGCGGCAGACACAGACCCTACGGCCTCTCCAAAATCTAAGCAAAGCCCATGGTCAGAGGTCCCGAGATTTATAAGAAGGAAATAGGTACGCACAGTTCTGCAATGGAGCAGTCGACACACCGGGGCCCCGCACCCCAAAGCCAGCGCCCCAGAGGCATTCATCACTTACAGGAGCACAGATGACCCTTGACCGCCGGAGCAGCAAGCCCTACCCCACGGCCCATGCCCAGTCCCAAAGCACAATCCACCTATGAGTCCTTGGAACGAACCACTAAGCCTACTTATGGTTCTAGCCATGTTGGCTACAAACTGTTCCGTGGCCCTGTTGGCCAGGGGGGGACCCGTGCCCACAAAGGGCCCGCCCCCCCAGTTAAATCTTGGCCCTCCCGTTGGAGGTCTGAGCAAAAATCTTGAAGGCAGGTTAATGAGCGGCTGCACATCCTATGACATGCTGACTGAATCTCCTACATCTCCCACCCCCCCTCAGAGCCCACCAGCAGTGCCGGATCCTGTCCCGGAACATCAAGTGTTGAGGTTTGTCTCCTTGAATGTTAAAGGACTGAACTCACCGGCTAAACGCAAGTCAATCCTGCAAAAACTCCAAGATGACAATGCAGCAGTGGTTATGCTTCAGGAAACGCACCTTTTACCGGCAGACTTTGGACGCCTACGCTCCCAACACTTTCCAAAACAACTCCTTGCATCAGGGAACTCCAAGAGGGGTGGCACGGCGATCCTCTTCAGGAAAGCGCTAAACCCCCAGATATTGGACTCTGTACGTTGCCCAGAGGGTTGTTTCATAGCCGTGAAGTGCCTATTGATCGGACAATTATACTCCATAGCTTCAGTATACGCTCCAAATACGGGTCAAGCACCCTTCTGATTCATTAAGCTCAACACTCTCCCCCTTCCTAGAGTGCCAGATAGTAATCAGTGGTGATTTTAATGGGGTCCCGGACCCCGCGAAAGACAAATCGCATCTGCCGTCCTCCGGAGACTTTGCCACAGCACTGGCTGTCCTTCAGCTATTCAGGACCCTAGAGGTGGTGGACTCGTGGAGGGTACTCCACCCCTCCGAAAAAGACTTTTCCTTTTATTCCTATTTATTCCTATGTTCACAGAACATTCTCCAGAATAGACCTCCTCCTAGTATCCCCACAAATTCTCACATTCTGTCTGATCACGCCCCAGTGACTCTAGAAATTTGAGTGCATGAGCCACCCAAACCCCCCCCCCCCCCAGCAGCGCAGATTGACATCATATGACCCGATACTCAACGAGATGCTGTTTAGGGACGCTATCGCAACCACGATCAATAACTTCTTCAAGGAAAACCCCTGCGAAGACACCTCTCCCGCCAACAACTGGGACGCAATGAAGGCAGTGGTACGTGGAGAACTGATCGCCCAAGGGGTGGCCTTCCACAGGAAACAAACCCGCCTGAGCCTTGAAGAGGAACTCCAAAAGGCAGAGAAGATCCACAAGGAGAAAGGTTGGTCCCCAAAAACAGAACGAGCTATCCGCGTGGCACAAAAGAAGATCGAGGCCCACTACGCCGAACACACTGCTCATCAAATGACAAAGGCTAAGCAGTTTTATTACGCTAAGAATAACAAGGCGAACAAATTACTGGTGGCCAAACTCGCCAAGGCAAAAAGGAACAACATGACCATTGGCTTGCGGGACCAACACGGTAAAATCCAATACGCTAACCAAGACAAACAACGCCTGGCAATAGCCCACCTGGCTCAGGTGATGACCGCCCCAGGGACATGGAGGAACAGAAGGAATACCTGCGGAAGGCAGCACTCCCCCCGACTAAAGAACGCAGCCCGAGACTCCTTGGAAGCACCAATCACCAGCGAGGAAGTGGATGAGGCAATAAAAGCTCTCAAATCTCAGGCCCCTGCCCCAGATGACTAATCAACCAGATTCCATTAGATTTTTAAGCCCCAACTACTAGCAGCACTGGTAAAATTCTTCAATTCATTTAGAACCACAGGCGTCATAACCCCCTCCATGCAAGAATCAATTACGGTTTTGCTACCTAAGCCCGCAAGAGATCCGAGAAACCCCGCCTCATATAGACCGATTGCCCTACTTAATATAGATGCCAACATCTTCTCTAAAATTCTAGCAACACGCTTATACTATATCTTGCCGGAAATAATTCACGCAGACCAGAGTGGATTTCTTAAACACCGGTCCACAGCTGATAATATTTTCAGAGCCCTAGACCTGGTAGAGCTTGCCTCCCGAGACTCCCAAGAATGAGTGCTCCTGGCACTGGACGCAATTAAAGCATTTGATAAAGTAGACTGGACCTTTATGAGGCTCACCCTTGAAGCATTTGGGTTTGGCCCAGAATTTTGTACTATGACACTGGCTAATTACAAATCGCCCAAAACCCTTCTCAGAATCAATGGCACCCTCTCCACCCCTATCACCTTGACTTGTGGAACCAGACAAGGATGCCCACTGTCACTGCTCCTATTTGCACTGATCATGGAACCATTCGCTCAACGGATCAGGCTGGAACCCCTGGTCAAAGGCCTTCAGATGGGCACCTCGCACCACAAACTAGCTCTCTACGCAGAGCAGATGATGTCCTGCTGTCCATCACAGAGCCTCGCTCCTCCCTGACGCAGGCCTTCGCCGAAATAGAGAGCTATGGAAGGGTCACAGGATTCTCCATTAATTTCCAGAAATCAGCGGCACTGGGTGTGGGATTAACCCCTGAGGAGCGGGTAGCCTTGACCCCACTATGCCCAATCCAATGAAAGACAAAAGCAATGAACTACCTAGGGGTTCAGATCCCAGCTAACCCGAAAGATGTCTACAGCGCAAACTTCCCCCCACTATTTAAGGAACTGGAAACCAACTTAAAACGCTGGGTGACACAAGAAATATCATTAATGTGCCAGATCACGGCATGTAAAATGAACCTGCTACCGATTGCTGTATGCTTGCTCATCACTCCCAGTGCCGATTCCAGCACCAGCCTTCCGAAACATACAGAGCAAAATGCATCAGTTCATTTGGACGGGGAAAAAAGGTAGAATCCCTAAAGCTACGATGCTAGGTAATGCAAAGCTCGGCATCCTTGGGGTCCCGGACCTACAGAAATACCAGATGACGGCCCAACTGGCTTGCATCCAGGTATGGCAAATGCTTACTAATCGCCCCAGGTGGGTGGACCTCGAACAGTCGCAACTACCTCTTCCACTGCGCTTCCTTGCACACGTCCCACCTTCAGCACGGCAACAGCGGCAGGAGCTGCTGGCGGCTACCAAACACACCATCTCTGTCTGGGACAAAGCCCTAAAGCAAAAGGGGATCCCGGTGGGACTCAGCCCCATCTCCCCAGTGTTTCTGAACCCAACCTTTTCACCCGGGTTGTCCACCCATAACTTCAAAATCTGGATCACAGGAGGACTGGAGACCCTAGGAAAACTCTTTTAAGGAGGACAACCCTACACCTTTGAACAATGTAAAAAAATCTTCCAGCTTCAGGAAAAGGACAGATTCACATACATCCAGCTGAGCAGCCACCCGTCCTCCTATAGCTATTGAACTAACACCCGGCCCGAGGAAAAATGTCCACTCTATATATACAAACTCCTCCAGAAGGACTTCCTAACCTCCAAAACCCGACAAATGGCCCAATGGGAAGCGGATCTGGGCCATCCCATAGAGGACCAATCATGGGTGGACAGCTGGACCTGGGACCACTCATCAGCATGCATCACGAACAGAGAATGTGCATATAGGATCCTTCTATGCTGGTACTACTCTCCTCTAAGACTCCACCACATGAATCACACACTTGACCCGAAATGCTGGAGACAATGTGGCCAAATAGGGTCCTTTTTTCATATGTGGTGGACCTGCCCTAAAGCCCAAACCTTCTGGAAACAGTGTCTGGTGACCATTGAAGAAATTACCCAGACGAGGCTGCCCTTAGACCCCGAACCCATTCTTTTGGGAGTCCCAATCTCCGGAATCTACCCAACATCTGGACCCAAAGCCAAACTGTTATCTCAATGCCTACTGGCGAGCAGAATCGTGGTAGCCCGCACATGGAAAACTGTTGAGGGCCCTCTTATGCCCTTTTGGTGGGTGAAAGTCTGGGATGTACTAATCGCAGAAAAGGTGATGGCAGCCAGGGTAGGGCTCCTTCATTGCTTCCAAAATATTTGGGGCCCGGTCTTGGACTTCGACCGAGACTTTCCAGCCCTGACCTACAAGCCCCAAACGGCTCGTAGGATTTTAAACGATGGGGACATCCCGCAGGAGCAGAAGGGGCAGCCTTAGGGGACTTAACGACCAGAGGGAGGGAGGAAGGGGAGGACAATAAAACGTGTAGTTCCTACGATGCATGTCATGTCTGATTGAAAAATGTATGGTTATAACCTGCCTTGTTTAAAATAAACATATTAAAAATATATATATATATATATTTCTGAGGCTTGTGGAATCTGCTTAGATCACATGCTGTGCATAGGCCGACATCTAGTGGAAGCTGCGGAGTATTACAGTTTGTTTTTCGAAAGTCGAAAATGGGCGTCGACACAGGCGTGCCAGTAATACTATCCCTAGTGTGACGTCCACTGTACCCAAGATCCCTCACGCGTGTAGGATCCTCAGATTGTTTTTTTCCGCCATACTGGTCGGAAGCATCTTGCGGAGTTCCCTGGCCTTAGCCATACTTTTGCTGTTATTATAATTTTAATTCTTATTCATTCCCTTCCCCACCCCAACGTCGACCCTCAACCTCGACGACGGCTGGAGAAGTCATCGACCGTCGACTGCTGCACGACGGATCTGGGCCTCGGTAGGCCGCTGGCCTCGGCCCGGGCCTAGTAGGCCGCTGGCCTCGGCCCTTACAAGTAGGGAGAGTGGGGGGTGGTACATACTCTTCACTCTTGATATATAGTTACATTTATATATATTCCTACACTTAGCAGCCCGCTGCCTTAAGGTGCGTATGGAGGGTACCCCTTTTCAATTCTGCCCCAAGTGCAATCGCAAATACCCTTGGGTCGACAGGCACGCCACGTGCAATCTCTGCTTGCCGAGGGATCACCCCGAAGCGAACTGCAGAGCGTGTAGTAGGTTTAAACCTAAGACACTTAAGGACCGTTCGACAAAGCGTTGGGCCCACCACGCCAGGCAGGAGGCCATGGCAGCGGAGGGCGCCTTCAGCGATGGCAGCGACGCCGTACTTTCGGACGGCGAGGGCATTACGGCGTCGAAAGACAGCCGACGAGCGCAGGTCCCCGACCTCGGAAGGTCGTCCGGCAAGGCGGCTATGGGGAAGACCCCCGGCGACGCAAGCGCTACACACCTAACACACACTAAACACACTAAGACCAACCGGACCTCGACGACGTCGACTTCCCGGAAAGAGGCACAAAAAGAACGGTCCGACTCGGTGTCCTCTGGGCGCTCTCGATCGAGATCGCCTCACGACGCAAGGCAATCATCCACTCTTGCCAAGAGTGCCTCGCTACACACACTAACGGAAGTTCGATCGTCGGGAGACGAAGACGACTTCCACCCCCAGGCCGCGCTCCAAGATACCGAGACCGCGGTTAACACCAGTGAGGCCCCACGCCCGAAGCACACAGATACCTTTCCAGACCCTCGACGCCAGGCGTCGAAAGTCTCTGGGGCCCCCAAGGGACAAGGAAAACATTTTTCCACGCACGGAGAAGGGGGGAAACAGCGGAAAGCACAGCCTTACACCCCTGTAAAGCCTAAGCAGACAAGCAAACACAAGTCTACCCTTGAAAATAAATCACCTGCTAAAGTAATACCCTGTTCCAGGGAATGGTCCAGTGAAGACATAGACAGGGTTATGTCTAGGATGTCTTCCTTGGCTGATTTTTATGATAAGAACCCAAAACACTTTCTTTCATATAACCCTCAAGGGGCCACACCCTCAGGCTCCTCCGATCCTATCCCGCTAAGTAAAAAGCCCCGGGTCGAAAGACCTGAACCCTTCGAGGTTCAGCCTTACTCCACTCCATATTCTACTCCACTCCCCAGTTATCAGGGACAAGTTTTCCCTGAAGAGGACCAGGAGTTTGCAATTATGGAAGAACAAACCGGGACAGATTACTATGCAGAGGATGAGGACCTGGAGGAGGGAGAAGATGAGCAGGAAATTTACAGAGTAGATTCCCCAGTACAAAGCGAAGCCCCAGTTACTGACTCTCCAGTTGATAACCAGCCCCTCCTTAACGAGGTTCTCGCTCGAGCAGCGGAACACTTCCACATCGACACCCACGGTGTACAGGAGGAAAGGGACTTCGCGGAGGAGTTTGTAGGAGAGAGAAGACCGGTCGCTCAGACCATCCCTATCCTCAAATCCATCCAACGAAGAATAGATCCTTCCCTGGTGAATCCTAACCTCACCAGAGCTGTCAACCCCAGAATTGAAAAGATTTTCCGGGCAGCCCAGTCTGACCCTCTGTATATAAAGGGACATCTTAAACCAGATTCCCTAGTGGTGACCAACACTAGAAAGAGGGCTGGCACGCCCTTATCTTCATCAGAAGCTCCTCCCGACAAGGAGAGCAAAAAACTTTACGGGTTTGGCAGAAAGGTAGCCTCAACGTCCGCCTACCAAGCAAGGATTGCGAATTCCACCACCCTGTTGGCTAGTTACAATTGCCATCAATGGGAAGAAGTCGCGGCGCTCATTGCCTCTGCTCCAGAACCGTTAAAGGGCCAGCTGGCTCGGATCTCGGCAGAGGGGAGAGCCGTGTCTGGTTGCATTTTAAAAGCAACTTTCGACGCCGCTGACAACGCAGGGAGATTGATAGCAGAAGGTACTGTTATCAAGAGACATGCGTGGTTACGGCAGTCGGGATTCAAGACAGAAACCCAGGCTTCTTTAATAGACAAGCCAGTGGAACCCGACCTATTGTTTGGGAAAGCGGTCGAAGACGCACTTAAAAATGCCAAAGATGAATATGAGACTCTCAAATCCCTTGGCCAGCTTACCAACAAACCCCCTAACCAGAGGGGGAACAATAATTTTCGTCGCCCACGCGGCCAAAATTCACAAAGAGGCAACTATGCCCAGGGACAAGGTACACAATGGAATAACAACCAGCAGTCTACCCAGAGTTACGGCAGGGGTAACAAGAGAGGTCGTGGAAGAGGCAGAGGCAGCCCCAACAAGGGCGGTGGCACGCCTCCACCAAAACAGTGACGCTCAGTTCAGGGTCCCTTGCCACGCAACCCCAGTAGGGGGACGCATTTCCACCTTCACCCAGGCTTGGGAAGGGATCACCTCAGACAGATGGGTGCTGTCAACAGTATCCGCAGGATATTGTATAGAACTACTGCAGCGTCCCCGGAATCATCCTCCACGACAAAGAGTGCACTCCCTAGAGCATCAAAGGATCCTTCTCGAGGAGATCGCCATTCTGCTAGAAAAGGACGCGATAGAACTCGTCCCAGGACACCAGGTAAACAAGGGTATCTATTCAACTTACTTCCTTGTGCCAAAGAAAGATTTGACAATGCGCCCAGTATTGGACTTACGGCCTGCCAACAAATATGTCAAGCCCCAAAAATTCCGTATGACCACGCTACAAGAGGTAATCCCCCTCCTAAAAAAGGGGGATTACATGGCAACCTTGGATATGAAAGATGCTTATTTTCATATTTCCATGCTCCCAGCGCACAAAAAGTACTTGCGCTTCAAGGTGGACAGTCGCCACTACCAATTCAAGGTACTGCCCTTCGGGATAGCTTCAGCACCAAGGGTTTTCACCAAGGTACTGGCGGTGGCGGCTGCACACCTACGCAGGGAAGCAATCCCGGTGTACCCTTATCTGGACGACTGGCTCATAACGGGGAAAACCCCAGGAATTTGCAGGTCAAACATTCAGAGGACTATCGACCTCCTCCACGAATTAGGCTTCTCCATCAACGAGAAAAAGTCAAGTCTGGTGCCAAGCACCTCAAAACAGTTTCTAGGAGCTATCCTAGATACTCAGAAAGGATTGACCTTCCCTTCGGAAGAGAGAATTCGGAATATACTTCTGCAAATTCCGCATTATCAGTCAGGTCAACAGATAACAGTACGCAAAGCTATGCGGTTACTGGGCATGATGGCGTCATGCATTTACCTGGTCCCCCACGCGCGTCTGCGCATGCGTCCCATGCAGGAATGGTTGGCGAAACAGTGGTCTCAGGCAAGTGGTCATTGGGACGATCTAGTGGTCGTTTCGCCAACACTCGTACAGAGCCTACACTGGTGGACAAGAGAGAATCTCGCAAAGGGGAAACCCTTTTACGATCCCGAAGTACAAGCCGTGGTGACTACAGATGCATGCCTGACTGGGTGGGGAGCTCACCATCTCCACCACACAGCTCAGGGTCTCTGGTCTCACTCAGTAGCCAAGAACCACATCAATCTGCTAGAGCTTCTGGCAGTATTCCGAGCGCTAAGGGCGTTCGAGCCCCATCTACTGAACTTGTCGGTGCAGATCAGGACGGACAGCACGACAGCCATGTTCTATCTGAACAAGCAAGGGGGGACTCGTTCGCCAAATCTGTCCAAGCTTGCCCAGAAAATATGGATATGGGCACTCAGACGGAACATCTTCCTGTCATCGCAACATGTTCCAGGGGAGCTCAATTCCCTAGCGGATGCTCTAAGCAGAGACTCCCTCCCAGAAGAACACGAATGGGTCCTTCACAGAGACGTAGTAAGAAATCTCTTCTCTCAGTGGGGTTTCCCCACTATAGACCTATTCGCCACAAGCGAAAACAAACAATGCCCAGGATTTGCATCCAGGTTCCCCCAGCCGGACTCCCAAGGGAATGCCCTGTGGATGAACTGGTCAGGGATGTTTGCGTACGCTTTTCCACCAACTCCTCTCATCAGGAAGGTGGTGTACAAGATGAACAAGGAATCTATGACGCTCATCCTAGTTGCTCCCATGTGGGCGAGACAACCATGGTTTCCACACCTACGCAGGATGGCGGTGTGCGAACCCATCAGACTCCCAGCCTGGTACAACCTACTGTCCCAGCAACAGGGTCAAACAGTGCATCAGGAACCCAACTCTATGAACCTAGCAGCATGGCTCCTGAAGTCATAGAGTTTGGACATCTCAAATTACCACAGAGGTGTATGGACATTCTAAAGGAGTCCAGGAAACCAAATACAAGGCACTGTTACTTTGATAAGTGGAAAAGATTCGTTATCTGGTGCCAGAATAAACAAATCAACCCGGTTGATTGCACTCCTTCCAACGTTGTGACATACATGCTCCACCTGCTGGATGCAGGGTTGGTTTTTAACTCGCTGAAAGTACACCTGGCAGCCCTCTCGGCTTACACCACATCCCATAACAAGGTCTCGTGGTGGAAAGTACCAGTGGTTAAAGCCTTCATGGAAGGAGTAAAGAGACTTCACCCTCCTATTTCGAACCCACCGCCAGGATGGGACCTCAACGTGGTGCTAGCTAAGCTCATGGGACCCCCATTCGAACCCATGCATAAAAGTAGTCTCAAACACCTGACTTATAAAACGGCCTTCTTAGTAGCCATTACCTCCATAAGAAGGGTCAGTGAAATTCAGGCTCTCAGTGCAGGATCCTTTCTTTACTATCCACAAGGACAAACTGGTTTTACGCACACACCCTAGGTTCTCACCTAAATTCATATCCAAGTTCCATGTAAACCAGTCCATCGAGCTTCCGGCTTTCTTCCAGAACCCGCAAAGCTCGGCTGAGGTGAAACTACACACCCTAGATGTGCGTAGGGCGGTCCTATACTATGTAAATAAAACCAGACCGCTAAGGAAAACAGATCAACTGTTTGTCTCCGTAGCTACAGGCAGAGAGGGGGATCGCGTCTCTAAGGGCGCTATCTCGAAGTGGATTATCAACTGTATACAGCTGTGTTACTCTCTTTCTGACAAGACTCTGCCTTTTACGCCAAGGGCCCACTCTACTAGAGGCATTGGTGCCACTCTGGCTTTCATTGCAAATGTTCCCCTCGACACCATTTGCAAAGCGGCTACTTGGAGCTCTATTCACACTTTTACTCAGCATTACTGCATTGACACTCATTCCAAGACAGATACACAAGTGGGACAAGCGGTTCTAAGACACCTGTTTGCTCATGACCCTTCTCACATCCCACCTCCTTCTTCTGGTACTGCTCGCTAATCTATGCACAGCATGTGATCTAAGCAGATTCCACAAGCCTCAGAAGGGATACATTACTCACCGTAATCGTATTTCTGATGCTTGTATCTGCTTAGATTCACATGCGACCCACCCTTCCTCCCCTCCGAGAGAAGGCGCATGATTGCTTGTAGTCTTACCTTTTCTGTCTATCTGCTTGGATTATCTGTACTCACGCTACTCCTCATGCTTCCTCATGTCAGAAAAAATACAATCTAAGGATCCTACACGCGTGAGGGATCTTGGGTACAGTGGACGTCACACTAGGGATAGTATTACTGGCACGCCTGTGTCGACGCCCATTTTCGACTTTCGAAAAACAAACTGTAATACTCCGCAGCTTCCACTAGATGTCGGCCTATGCACAGCATGTGAATCTAAGCAGATACAAGCATCAGAAATACGATTACGGTGAGTAATGTATCCCATATATCTCCAGACAACCTCCTGCAATTGCTAATACCAACTATCAATGCTCTTCCTAATAACCTGCATCCTGAGCTTCTGGTAGAAAGCTACAATGATGCTATGAAGAAAGCACTAGATACCATTGCTCTTCTAAAACTTCATAAAAGTAAACAAGCACACCTCAACGCCTGGTTCACCCCCCACTTAAAAGAACTAAGAATGCAAAAAAGGAAACTAGAATCCAAATGGCGCCACGCCCCTTCTGAAGAAAATAAACTGATTCTTAAACTCTTCGCTCACAATTACAAAAAAGAAATCCTACTCACAAAAAAAAAATTCTTTAATGAAAGAATTTGCAATGCAAGCTCCAACACCAGGGAATTATTCGCTATTTTAAGGGAGCTGGAATCCCCCATCCTCCCACCTGACAACATAGTTAAAGACAAACAATGGTGTACTAGTATTCAAAATGCTCTAACAAATAAAATCAAAACGCTCCAAACCAAAATCTCCTTAGAAAAAGACTCTCTAACCTCCAACGAGACACCACTCATCACCTGCCCCACGACAACTAACCTACCAGGACCTGACCCATTCAAAGCTGCCAAAATCTCTACTCAGGAAACTGAAAGGATTATTGCATCCCTCAAACCCTCCAACTGTAAGGGTGACAGCTGCCCAGCCCAGCTAATTAAGGATGCTGCAAGGGACTTAGCCCCCTTCATAACCAAACTGATCAATGCATCCTTTTCCTCCAACACTATCCGAAGTAACCTAAAAGAGTCTTGGGTTCTACATCTTCTCAAGAAGCAAACCCTAGACCCCGCTATTCCCACTAACTACAGGCCTATCACCACAGTACTGTTCCTTCTCAAGATAATAGACAGAGTATCATACTTACAAATCCAGCATTATCTTGAAACTAACCAACTCATAGGTGCCCGCCAATCAGGCTTCAGACCGCAGCACGACACAGACAGCCTTAATTGATCTCAAAGCACAGATCAACGACCTCAATGACAAAGGGAAATACCGCCATGCTACTCCTCCTTGATCGGTCGGCGGCCTTTGATCTGGTGGATCACACAGTCCTGTGCGAACACCTGTCATTGGTGTTAGGCAGAATCCTGTGCAGTTCCCTAAGGGAGCACTACACAAGATTAAGACTACAGGTATGAGCAATAAATCCCCTTTGGTATCAGTCTGTACCACAAAGATTCAGTTGGTAGCTGTGGCTAAGCAGTAAGACCTATCTCAAGAGGGATATGAGCAGTATTCATGGTTTACACAATAGGGCTACAGTACTATGGTACAAGGAAACACTGACCAAAGCTTTGTATTAAAAAGAATATATATATATTTATTTTACACACTTCAACACATTAATCACAGTTATTAAAGCAAGTTAAAATCAGTCAGGAAAAGTATACACAACTCCCTGGTTAAATTGTAGACAAGTTTGAGCAAGAGTGAAAACTGAGCAAAACGGCACAGTGAAAACCAAACACAAATGGCACTCTAGCAATTTCTCACAAGGGAGGGAAAGAACAAGTTCTACAGGAATATACTCTTAGGCACCCTAGCAACACTTCCCAATACGTTTGTGAACACGTTTAGGCAAGGCACTACTTTAGCATGTATAATACGTAAATGAAAACCGAGCAAAATGGCACTTCACAAGTTTTAAAAGTGGGAAGGGAAAGGTGGTTATAAGAGTTCGATGCACCAACACAGTTCTAGTTGAGAAGCAATCTAGAGAAGGCAGTTATAACGGATTCAGCCAGAGTCAATAGGCCTGTGCCAGAGTCGGTGGTACAGGGCAAAGAGCCCAGGAGCATAATGTTCTTGTAGCTGCAGTCAAGTCTTTGTTAAATGATTCAAAAAGGTGGATGCAGAAGGTGAAAGACCATGTTAGATGATAGGGGCGGCCAACACAGCAGGTAGATAAAGGATTTAAAACGCCTTTAGCGCTACCAAACGAAATGCGAGGCCTGGCAGGACAAAGTACCTTAAAAAGTAGAAGAGGCTCCTGCGGTGGCGATTGTTCCTGCAGTTCGGGAGATCCAGCAGAGTAAGAGAGACTCTTGTCGTGGAGGAAGGTTCGAGTTACTGCACTGCCCAGGGTTGAAACGAGCCACGGTGCTGCCAAACAAAATAAAAGGTACGCTCCTTTAAATCGCGGTCCGTGGCGGACAGATGTCTGGCTATCCGATCTCTGAGTGCAGGGCACTGGGGATTCGACCAAGGCAGGTCTTGGAATGCGATTGGCAAACTGGTTGGCCCCACCAGCTCAAGGGAAGGAGGCTCTTGCAATTGAAGATCTTCTCTCGTCGTGTGGAGAAAAGTGGTGAGACGCTGCATCAGGGCTTCACCGGTGGTTCAGTTGGTGCAGATGTCTTTGGCTTCTCTCCTCTTCGGCTTCTTAGTTCCAGTGGTGACGACTTGTTCTTCCAGTCCTCAGGACCCTGCTTTTATGCAAAAAGATCCCCATTCATACAGCCTAGCTGTCACTCACACAGTGGAATGGTCATCCTGGCGGGAGACCCTCCAGCCTATTAGGGCAGAGTGCGACATGGGTTGCTGAGGCAACCCTGTCCAGGGGTCCTACTCCCCCTCCCACACAGTGGTTCCACCCGAGACTCAGTGGCGCCGAACAAAAGGACGAACAAAGGATCCCCGACCTGGGTTAGGATCTTAGAGAAAGACACGAGAAAGAATTTATATAAAAGTTCTGGCAAATAAAACCTACCAGAGTAAAGTTAATATAAAAATAAACCGACGGTATGTTAGAGGCTGACAGTAAATGTGGTAGCCTCGAACAATGGGAAAATCCCATAGGGAAATATTTGCGGTCGAATATTTTTGGTAGTAACCACTGCCACCAGCCAGAAACCTTTGAGAGAGGGACTGTACGGTACCCTCTTGAAAATGAACATAAGGAAAAAACTATTAACACTTGCCAGTACCTCCATAGTAAGATGGGTTGTACTGGTTTTGTTCATAAAGATTGACTAGTAAAATCAATGGGGACTTTACATGCCCTGGGAGACAGTAGTCAGTCCCAGAGTATGGAGTCTATGTTTGGGGGTCGCTACGACACCACTGTGTCACTGCACGGGGGGTGCTGTGTAACACATGTGGATAAAGATGGTTCCTATGAGGGTGAAAAAAAAACAGACATTAAACACAAAAAATAGCCTAGAACACAGGTAGCAAATATGCCTAAGAGTGGGAAAAAGAGTCACACTCTTAGCAGGAGAAAAAAAACAAACCCTTCAAATCCAGCAAAGCTTCTGGGGGACTCTATAGGTAAGGGAAATTAGCCATAGAATGAGAATTCTCCCTAACAATCGGCTGCCCACTTTTCAACCGAGGCCATAGCCTGGATCCAATCTTTCTTGGACAACTGCACAATGAGCGTCTTCTCCACATTGGCATCAGCAGACCCTATCAAAATAGCTTGCGGTGTACCCCAAGGTTCTTGCTTCTCGCCAACCCTGTACAATATCTTTACCAAGCCCCTATTTGACAAATTGGACAGGCTGGGTGTCACCTACACTAATTATGCAGATGACACTCGGATCCTTATTCCCCTTTCAGGCAATTTCGACTCTGATATGGCCTTGGTAAACAAAATAGAAGTCATGGCCTATGCCTGAATGATAAAACGGAAATCCTGCTCCTCAGATCCACTGCCAACCTAAAAAAACTCAGCCCCAAATACTCAGCATTTAATATTGATGGCAATATAATCACAGTTGCCAAAGCAGTGAGAACACTAGGCTTTCACCTTGACTCAGCCTTAACATTAAAGAAACAAGTGAACTCCTTAGCATCCTCTACTGCCTACACGTGCAAGCTCATTAGGGCAAGTAGAGCTTTGCTCACCCAAGCCAGCTGCATAATCATTGCCAACGCCCTAATACTTTCCAAACTTGACTATTGCAATGCCCTGTATTGAGGAGCTCACAAATACATCATTGGCAAAATTCAAACATTGCAAAACAATGCCCTTAGAACTGCCCTCAACCTACCTTCCAAAGAACACATTTCAAACAAAAGAAGAGAACACACATGGCTCAAAATCTGTGACAGAATCTCACTTAAAACGGCATCACTCATCTTTAAATGTCTTAACAACGCTGCCCCCCCTACCTGGCAGCAAGAATAGTGAGAAAAACTTTGACTCGCCCCACCAGAACCGCTAATTCCTACTGCCTACAGATTACCTACATTTAGACTGAAAAAAACAGGTGGCAGCAACTTCCTAGTTAATGCAGCTCAATACTGGAATGCTCTCCCTTTTGACATTAGAGCAGACCAATCCTACTATAGCTTTAGACGGAATATTCTCACATGACTACCCTCTAGCGACCCTCATGAATAACCATGTTTCAATGAACACCCATAGATCCCACTATCTGACTGTATATATGTATATTCTTTAATTGATTTGTCAAGATGTAATGCTTCAAATTTATACTTACAACTAAGCTTTTAAGTACTCCTGTTTTCCTGCTCTCTGTTGCACCCAGTTACCTTTGGGTTTGGCGCGCCATACAAAATCAACAAACAAACATACATTGTGGAGGAATAGTGGGGAATAGTGGTGGGGAATAGTGGGGTTACGCTTGTTTAATATCTGCGGTATTCGGTACCACCTGTAGCAAACTTTAATTGCCCCTTTTTAGTTGGTCATACATTTAGAGCTTTTGTGCGCTCTGGTCCAGATGCGGCCCTACACCTCTATTTGTCTCTGCATATGTCCCTTTCCCATTTCAGCATGTAGGCCTCTTTTTTGTTTACGTCTGTTCTGTCTAGGAGCTTGTATAGGGTGGCTATTTTCCTTACGGGAGGGGGTGTTGTGAGCGTTCGCTCTAGGGCTGTTAATTCTCTGCTCCCGTTTTTCCTTATTGCCTCATGGGATAGCCAGTGTCTGAGTTGTGCATACCGGAACCTCTGTCTCTGGGACCTGGAATTTGGCTTTGCAGGCTTCGAAGTTTAGCGGGGCTCCATTGTCGAGGAAGTCTGCGATGTTCCTCAGTCCTCCTTTCTTCCATGTGTTAAAGTTGTTTGGGGTGATGCCCGGATTGGGGTGATGCCCGGAGTGAAGTCCGGGTTGTCCCAGATAGGGGAGAGTGGGCCCATGGCGCTCTGACATTTCCACTGGTGGGCTGCCCCTTTCCAGCTCGTCACTGTGTTTCTTGTCGCTGGTAGGGGGCCTACGTTGGTTGAGGGGGGTCACTGGGTCTCCTCATGTGTGGGAGCGATTCTATTGGACTCTGGCACCAGTCTTCTTCCAGCTTTAGCCAGAGGCGTTGGTTGGTGCTTGGGGCCTGCGAGAGCTGCCCGCAAGGCAGTACCTGGCCACGTCCGGGACCCATAGGCCGCCCACCACCGTGCCCTGGAGCTTAATGCTAGGCAATAGTAGATCATTCTGGGGATTAAATTCATCTTTAGTGCGTGGTTCCTTCCGAACCACAATATTTCTTGCTTCTGCCAGCGTGCCAGGTCGTTCCTCAGCTCTTTGAACAGCGGGGGGAAGTTTATTTTGTATATTCTTTCTGTTTTGCTAGGTAGCTGGACTCCCAGGTAACCGATTTGTGATTTTGCCCATGGGATCGGATAGTTGGCTTTCAGCGCTTTCTTGGCACGTTGATACTCATTGCTGTTGATTTTGAGAAATGTACCCTAAATCCTGACGCCTCCCTGAATGCTTCTAATTCTTGCCACAGTGCCTTCATGGATGCTTCAGTTCGGGTGACCGTCAGTAGTACGTCTTTGGCGTATAGGGTTGCTTTGTAGGTTTCCCCTTTGACTTCGAGCCTGTATATTGATGGATTGTGGCGGATTCTGCTGGTGAATGGCTCCATAGAAAGCGCAAATATGAGGGGGGGATAGAGGGCAATCTTTTCTGGTGCCTCTAGATATGTTTATTTTGTCCAATCTGGCGCCGTTCATTCTAAGCCTCGTGGAGGGGTTTTGATAGTTAGCTAGCGTCCATTTTACAAAGTTTGGGCCGAATCCATAATGCTGTAGGTTTTCTCGTATGTATCCCTAGTCTAACATGTCAGAGGCCTTGTGTGCATCGAGTGATAGGACTGCTAGTTCCAACCCCATCCTGTTTGCTGACTCAATAATATTTATGGTTCTTCTAATGTTCCCCAGCATGGGTTCTGGCATGGATTCCGATGCTCATGAATATTCCCCGTCATCAGGCTGGGAATCCTCGGTAAAGAAAAAATCAGTTTCAGTTTCGTTTCTGATCTGTCTTTTTCCTAATAACCAATCACTGGTCTCTGGGTCATACTGCCCCCAGCCAATGACTGCCCTCCACCTAAGCCCCTCCTCTGGCAGCCATCTTCAGATTTTCACTGCACGTTCAAGTGTTGGGAGTCCTCGTGCTATTGAGCTTTTACTGCATTTCGCGATTTTTTTTTTTAAAGAGTTTACTCTCATTTTTTCGGTCAATCGAGCTTCAAACTTCACCGATTCTACTTCCGATCAACAGGGACCTGTTTCGGAATTTTCTACGCCCCTCAAGGGCGAGTTTTCGCCGAGTTTCACTTCTTGGAGGATTCCGGAAGATCTTTGAGGCCTAGTCTCGTGGACATGGCCCAGGACAAAGGAAACACGATGCCCGGATCCAAGCTTTTCAGGAGCTGTCCTGGATGCGGATTACAAAATGTCTTCAAGGAAGATGAGCACTCTCGGTGCCTCTTCTGCCTTGAGGCTGCAACCCTCCCCCCAAGGTGAAGGCCTCAGGCGCGCCCAAAGTCGTGAAGGCCCTGATTCACCCGACTAAGGCCTCGATCGAGGGAGTCGTGGTGGCCCTGGCGAAGCCTGCGGAGGCTATCCCAGTGGAGACGACCTCTGGCCCTAAAGTTTCCCTGCCACCACGAGGCAATCCTCTTTTCAGCCTATCGATAAAACCCCCGGGTGGAGAAAGAGGGGGGGGGGCACGGTAGACATTACGGACACAGATACCACCTCTGAAGATGAGCTGGCTGGTGTCGTAAAAATCCTGGACAAGAAGTTTGAGGAGGTCCGGTCCTACGGGAGGGATCCCGACGAGGCGGACGAAGAAAGCGACAGTTGTGCCGACGAGGAGCCGCAGGCCATGGAGGAGATGGAGGATCCTACTCCCCAACCGTCACTCCCGTCGCAACCGGTGCTTATGCCACAAGACAACTGTGGAGCGATCTTGATGGCTATTCAGGCTTTGTTTACAGAGGTGAGGACAAGGTTGCCCTTACCCCCAGCGGACGATCCAGCGGAGCCTGGACCATCAGGAAGCCCACCGAGCAAGCGGAGGCGAGTCCATCCCCCTCCTCCTTTCCAGCCTTCACAGCCTTCTCAGCCTTCACCTCCTTCCCCTCCACCGAGGGATGAGACTGGAATGGAGACGGCGACGACGGGGATGGACGACCACCTTGGTGACGACGGAATGGACCTCCCATCACCACCCGCTCGGGCCTCCCCCTCTGACGATATTGGCTCCTTCCACACCATGATCGCCAGGGCATCCAAGCTCCTCCAGCTCTGCCCTGAAGAACAGGAGGGCTTCCTATACCAACAGCGGGAGGCCAAGAGGAAGACTGTCCTCACAGTCCTGTTACTGGAAGACATCTGGGACGAGGGGCTGGCGCTCCTGAAGAACCCGTCCACGGCTCCTGCGAAGAGAGACTGGTACGAGAAGAAGTACCGGGTCCCGGACTCTGCCCCTATGTGCCTCAGGGCACAGCCGTCCCCAGATTCAGTGGTCTCCGGCGGCCAAAAAGAAAGTGGGGGGGCGCCGGCTTCAGCTTCAACGTCCCCGACGGACGGCAAGGGGAAGAAGCTGGACGCCATGGGACAACAGGTCATCTCGTCGGTGGCAACGACTATTAAAGCGGCCAACGCCCTCGCGATTGTGGCACGCTACGACAGGGAGCTGTGTTTCAAGATCGCTCCCCTGCTGGACTTCCTCCCGGACAACAAGAGGGCGGAGGCCCTGTAAATCCTACAGGAAGGTGAGATGGCTTCGGACCACGCCATTACGGTGGCAATGGACAACGCCGACACCGGCTTTCGTCAGATGGGCAACAGCGTTTGCCTTCGCCGGCCCGGTTGGCTCACGGCCACCGACTTCCGCCAGGACGTGCAGACCAGGGTTCTGGACATGCCCTTCAACGGAAACAACCTGTTCGGCAAGACAGTGGACGATCCACTGCAGGCCATCAAGGCAGACACTGAGACGGCTTGGGTCTTGGGTGGTGTTCAACGATGAGGGCTGTCCTTTCGGAACTCCGGAGGCAAGCAAGGTGCCTCCAAAGGATTCAGCTGCGGTTCCTCGTCGTACCGCCAAGCAGCCCGCTCCTCATCGCAGGAAGCCTACAGAGGACGCGGCAAGACAGGAGGATTGTGTCGTCGTCATCAAGGCGGCAAGGCCACGACGAAACAGGACTGAACCGCCCGTGGCGACGGGCCCCCACCCGAGCACCCCGGTGGGGGGCCGGCTGATGAACTTAATCAGCGTGTGGGAGTCCATCTCCACCGACCGTTGGGTGCTGGATGCCCTGGCCTGCGGTCACGCTCTGGAATTTCAGAGAAGGTGGCCCCGTATACCACCCGTGGCCAGGAAGGAAAATCACGTCCCACAACTAATTCTGGAGGTACGAGCCATGCTAAGAAAGGGAGCCATAGAACTCGTCCCAAAAAGGCTCCGGGGCTCTAGAGTGTACTCCCGGTACTTCCTAGTCCGGAAGAAGACGGCGGTTGGCGACCCATCCTGGACCTTCGTCGTCTAAACAAGTACATCAAGTCTCAGAAATTCCGGTTGTTCACCCTCCAGCACGTGCTGGGACAGCTGGAGGAAGGCGATTTCCTATCGTCGCTGGACTCGGAGGGTGCCTACTTCCACATCCCCATTCTAAAGGGACATCGCAAATTCCTACGGTTCGTGGTCCAGGGGCTGCACTAGCAGTTCAAGGCCCTTCCTTTTGGATTGAAGTCTGTGCCCAGGGTGTTCACCAAGTGCCTGGCACCAGTGGTGGTGCGGCTGCGCCTGCAGGGGATCCACGTCTACCCCTACCTGGACGATTGGCTCATCCGAGCAAAGTCAAGGGAACTCGCAGTCGATCACACAGCGAAGACCATCCAACTGCTCACGGGTCTGGGATTCTCTATCAACTTCGCGAAATCCCACTTGGTACCGTCGCAAGTCACCCTGTCCCTGGGAGCCAGACTCGACACAGTGGCGTGATTGGCTTCACCGTCGGAAAGGACGAAGGCCCTCCTGGGCAAGGTACAACGACTGTTGACCATGGGTGCGGCCAAAGTGAAGTCCATCAAGTCCCTACTCGGCATGATGTCCTCGTGCGCCTATGTAGGCTGCGGATGCGACCACTGCAAGAGTTCTTGACGCCCGTTGGATGCAAGCGGTGGGCAGTTTCGAAGACAGGATCTCACTCAACGAGACTTTCCGCCAAGCGATCTGGTGGTGCGGCACCCGCACGCATCTTGTGGCGGGCAAGGACTTCCACACCGTGGCACATCAGGAAATGGTGACGACGGACGCCTCCCTGGAGGGATGGGGAGCGCACCAGAGATCTCCACGCAAGAAGCCTTTGGCTCCGGGAGGAGAAGTCACTACATATCAGTGTCCTGGAGCTCCAAGCCGTGTTTTGGGCCCTCAGGTCGTTCCTTCTGTCACTCAAGGGCAAGGTGGTGAGGGTCTTCACCGACAACACCACCACAATGTTCTACATCCAGAAACAGGGGGGCAACAGATCCCCAGCACTATCAAAGGAAGCGCAGGATCTGTGGCACTGGGCCGTCGCCCAAGGGATGTTTCTGGTACTCTTCCATCTGGCAGAAATAAAGAACACCATCGCCGACTCACTCAGCAGGGAGCGTCACTCGTGCCACGAGTGGGAGCTGCGGCAGGATCAAGTGAATCTCCTATTCCGACGATGGGGGCAATCCCCAGATCGACCTATTCACGATGGAGACGATCGCCAAGTGCCGGCGTTCACCAGCAGGTTTCCCCAGATGGGGAGTATGGGCGATGCCTTCGCATTCCCTGGGACCGCCTGTTCCTGTATGCGTTCCCACCGTTGCTACTGCGACTCATCAGTCAACTCAGACGGTCCCGGTGCAGGATGATCCTTGTCGCACCAGCGTGGCCGAGGCAGATTTGGTTCCTGGACCTTCTGGACATGTCAGCGTCCCCCCAGTCAAGCTGCCGACGGACGCAGATCTTCCCGCCAGAGAAGGAGGCGCCATCCTCCACCACTACCCAGGGTCGATGATACTGCAGGCCTGGCTCCTGCAGCACTAGAGTTCGGAGGGTACGATATCCCGGCGGACTGCAAGGAGGTGCTTGCAAAGGTCAGGGCGTCCTCGACTCTTAAGTGCTACGGACACAAATGGATGAGGTTCTCGGTATGGTGCAGCGCACAGAAGATTTAACCCTCTGCGGATTACATCCCCTCAAATGCTGCCGTACTTGCTACCGCTGGCCAAGGCGGGGCTGGCTCATGCCTCCATCAAGATCCATCTGGCGGCTATCTCTCGCTACACCAGGACTCAGGGGTGATGATCTCTGTGGTCCCATCGCCTGGTGAAGGAGTTCATGAAAGGACTGTTCCGATCCTTCCCGCCGGTGAAGGCCCTGGCCCTGGCGTGGGAACTCAACGTGATGCTGACCACGCTCATGGGGTCACCATTCGAGCCGCTGCATTCGGCACCGTTGAAGTTCCTGTCGTGGAAGACAGCGTTTGTTGTGGCCATCACCTCCGCACAATGAGTGGGAGAGATCCAGGCCCTTTCCTGTAAACCTCCATACCTGACATTCCACGAGACGAGGGTGGTGCTGAGGGCGCACCCCTCCTTCATGCCCAATGTGCTGTCAGACTTACATCTCAACGAGCCCTTGGTGTGTTACCTGTTTTCTTCCCGTTGCCTTCGTCGCCGGCCGAGAGGACTTTGCACTCTCTAGATGTGGCTAGAGCGCTGAAGTTCTACGTGGACCACACGAAGAGCCTGCGGAAGACATCACAGCTGTTTGTGAACTTTGGACATGTGAATCAAGGGAAGGCCCTCTCGAAGGCTTCCATTTCCAGATGGCTCTCCGGCTGCATCATGAACTGTCACCGGTTAGCAAACTGACCCTTGCCCGGCTGTCCGAGAGCCCATTCGACCAGAGCGATCGTTGCTACCACAGCGTTCTTGTTTGGTGTGCCCCTGCTGGACATCTGCAGGGCTGCTACGTGGAGGTCGGCACACACCTTCACGAGATTCTACTGCGTCGACCGGGATTCCAGGGAGCAGTCCAGAGTTGGACTGGCAGTGCTGCTCAACCTGTTCGCCTGAAGGCGGGCCTGGTGAGGAGGTAAGAGATGCTTAATGTTGAGTTGATGAAATGCTTAATGTTGAACCTTGCCACCTCCCGTGCTTGTGCATGTGTGTACTGCTATGTATTCTTTTATTCATGAGCATGTGAATCCATGCCAGACCCCATGCTGGAGAAGGAACGAGTTACGTACCTGTAACTGTTGTTCTCCAGCATGGGTCTGGCATGGATTCACATGCGAACCCTCCCTCCTACCCCTCTGCGGCTCTTCTCTTGATTCTACTGCTACTTTACGTGCTACCAAATCTGAAGATGTCTGCAAGAGGAGGGGCTTAGGTAGAGGGCAGTCATTGGCTGTGGGCAGTATGACCCAGAGACCAGTGATTGATTATTAGGAGAAAGACAGTTCAGAAACGAAACTGAAACTGATTTTTTCTTTTACAAGGATTCCCAGCCTGACGACGGGGAATATTCATGAGCATGTGAATCCATGCCAGACCCATGCTGGAGAAAAACAGTTACAGGTAAGTAACTTGTTCCTTGTCCTGCGTGTTGTGGCCCGGGATGAAGCCCATTTGATCCGAGTGTATTTTATCTGGGAGGATCCGCACCAGTCTACTTGCCAGGATTTTCGTGAACACCTTGGCGTCGTTGTTTAACGGTGTGGTGGGTCTGTATGTTGAGCATTGGTCCCAGTCTTTCCCCGGCTTCGGTATCAGGACCGTCAGCGACTCTTCCATAGATGGGCTGGCGGATCCCGTTAAGAGGAATTAATTGTGGAGACTTGATAGTTGGGGAGAAAGGATGTGGTCACATTTTTTGTAGAATTTGGTTGTAAACCCATACGGGCCTAGGGCTGTATTTTTCAGGGAGCAAATAGTATCTCCTACCTCTTCAACTGTGATTGGGCATTCCAGGGATTCCAGTTGGGGATGTGGTGGACCTTTTTGGGCGGTGGCTGAGTACTGCAGCTGAGCCGACTTGACCGTTGGGTGGCCAGTCATGATTCCCTTGTGATAATTGGTCATTAGCTCGAGTTTCTCTGAGTTTGTATGGCATGGATTGCCATTTCTGTCTGATAGGCACTGGATGTTGTTCCGCGAGTGCAGTTTCTTAAGTTTGTGCACCAGGAGGCGGTTTGCCTTATTGCTATTTACGTAGTAAAATTGTTTGGTGTATGCCAAGGCTCTGGCTGATCGGTCCTCTAGATGCATTTCCAGTGCTGCTTTCGCTTGTCTGAGTTCTCTGCCTGCTGTTATGGTTTGGTGTCTTTTGAAGCTGCTCTCCAGCTCCGCGACCTTCTCCTCTAGTTTATCTTGCTGCAGTTGGTTTTGTCTTCTACGCCTTGCCGTGCAGTTGATCGCCACCCTTCTGATTACTGGCTTCATAGCGTTCCAAATGATTGCCTTTGAGGTATCATTTGTTGTATTCACTTTAAAGTAGTTTGTGAGGGCTTCCGCTAATTCCGTACTCGTGGCTATGTCCGCTAGGATCTGGTCTTGCATCTTCCAGTATTTTTGCTGAGGCTCCGGCAAGCCCTGCACCTGTAGGTGCATGGTGACTGGAGTATGGTCTGATGAGGCTCTGTGCCCTATTAGTATTTTCTCCACGCATGGGACGAGAGTGGTGGATGCCAGTAGCAGGTCAATCCTTGAGTGCCCTTTATGTATATTCCCTTACTCGCTTGTTGGATAGCTTCCACATGTCGATGGTCTCGGTTTCCCTTAGGAATTCTGCCATGGCCTATACTTTAACAAAGTCTTCCCTGGTTGAGGGTAGCGTTTTATCCAGATTCGGGTCTGGTGTTAGGTTAAAGTCGCCTCCGATTTGTAGGCGTCCCTTGGAGAAGGCTGCAATGGTTGGTAGGAGGTTGTGGAGGAAGTGGTATTGCACGCTGTGCGGGCAGTAGATTACTGCTAGGGTGATGGGCAGTTCGACCAGGAGACCTTTCAGTAGGAGATATCTAACCTCCGGGTCTCTTTTGACTGTGACCTGAGTTAGTGGCAGGTCGTGGCTAAGCAATAGGGCCACGCCGCTTTTCTTTTGCCCTGCTGAGGCGAAGTAGTGTTTTGTGTAACTCTGGAAGTTGACGTTTTTTTCATCCATTGCTTAGGAGGTGGGTCTCTTGTAGGAAGACGATGTTGGGAGAGCCTGCCCTCCACCGATTTCCTCTTGTCTGGGGAATTTAGGGCCCTGTACATTACAGGTTGTCATGGCAAGTTCCTTATCTTGGGCAGTCATTTGGGATTTGTCCAGTTGCTTTGCGTAGTGTTCCCCTTTGTTCTTGTGGGCCGCCTAATGTCATCTCGCTGGCTGAGTTGCTTTGTGATTTAAGTTTGCCTTGTGGCGTGCACTGCCTCTCTAAGTCTAGCCTCCTGTCAGGTGGTTCCTCATTTCCCCGTGCCGTATTCCCCCATGAGTCCCCTCCACCCTCCAATCCCCCCACTTCATCCACCCCAACAAAAAACAGGTTTTCCGGGCCAGTCTTCAACTAACGGGGCATCTGGCTCGGCCAGCGCAACGAACTCGGTCAGAGGCGACGGCGCATTTTATGATTCTGGTGAAACTTGTAGGTCGATCAATTTGCGTTTCATAAGCTTCTTTAGTTGCCTATTTTGCTGCGAGGGATCTGGCCCCTCTGCGCCCTTAGGTACTGGCTTGTGGAGTCCAGTCCTGTCACGGCAGTAGTGCCTAGTAGCGTGGAGGTCCCATGAGCCGTTCGATTTATCTTATGCAGGTCCCCTTAGCTGTGCCCATTTCCTGATGGGCCCAGATAGTGGTGACTTGGGACGCCTTTGGGGTTCGGCCAGGCGGAGGCTCCACTATTAGCGTTTATTGGCCTTTTTGTTCTTGGAAGTGGGGCCTCTCACTCTGTGTTGGCCTTCTACCCGGGACCAGGATCTTGGGGATTCCCGCTGTGTGCCTTCTATAGTGGGTGCTCCCTTGTCGGGTTCATCCTCCTCAGCCTCAGGGTTCATAAAGCTTTCTGCTTCTCTTGGGAATAGGACGTGCCTGGGCTTACCTTCACATGTGAAGGTGAGGGCAGTGGGAAAACTCCAGCGGTGTATGATCTTTCTGTCACGGAGCCATTCAGTTATGGGTTTTAGGGCCTTTCTCTTTGCCAGTGTGACAGCTGCCAGATCTTGGTACAAGGATATCGCGGCATCTCTGTGCTCCTGGCTTCCCTCATTATTTCTTCCTTAACTTTATAAAAGTGTACTCTTGCCAGTACATTTGATGGCGAGGATGTGCTTTGCTTTAACCTTGTTCTGTGCACTCTGTCGAGTTCTAGTGAGGATTCGTCTGGGAGGGTTAGGATGAAGCTGAATAAGTTGTTGACATAAGCCCCCAGCTCCTCGGGGATTGAAGCCGGGATTCCCCTCAGGTGGCTGTTATTGCACCTAGATCGATTCTTTGCATCTTCCTGTTTGGCTTCAAGTGCTTCGCATCTGGCCTCGAGCTCTGGGATTCTATCCGCCCCCTCTCCAATTTTAAGGTTTTGTTCATAGTGTGGTTTCAATTTCCTCTGTTCTGGATTCAATTTCCCCCACTTGCTTGTCCAGGGTTGAGATCTTGCTCATCACCTGTTCGGTCCCCTTTTGATATTTCTTGGTGATGGCTGATAGAAGTTCTTGGAGATCTGATTTTGTAACTGCTTGTGTTGCCTGTTCGGGCTGGTTTCTGGCTGGTTACTTGGTGCCATGCAACGCTCACCTGATATCCACGGGGACGCCACTCAGCCTGATTGGACCACTCACGATCTCAAACCCTTCCCTGGAATCTGTTCGACTGGGGACTGGGCCTGAAATACAGGCTTTCCAGATTTTAACTTTATTGTCCCTGGTTGCTCGACCCCCACCTCCCTTGAGGACCAAACCTTCCCCTATGTCCTTTTCTCACCTTGTTTTCTTGTATTGTGCGCTCTCCGTCCTGCTCCTCGGTGCAGGGGGCCAACTCTTTTGCACGCCAATCTATTCGAGGATTGTGAGCTACCAACCACGGCATTCCTAAAATGAACCGGAACTGGGGCACCTTGATGAGGTCAAAAGCGATAGATTCCCGGTGTCCATCCTGGCACAGAAGGGTTAACACTGCGGTGCATTGGGATACTGGACCAGAGGCTATTTCCGTACCATCAACAGTGGTGACAGTGTCAGTGGTTTACTTTGGGCATAAAGGAAGCCCCATCTTTGCTGCGAGATCTCGATCCATATAGTTCCCAACTGCTCCACTGCCTATGTACGCTTTTACGGCATGCATCCGAGATGGTGGTTGGTGGTTGATTAAGATCACAGACAATGCAAAATGGGAGGTCTGTAGTTCACTTTCTTCGCTCGACAAGTGGACCCCTACACTTGCCGGGCTTGTTAGTTTTCCAACTCTTTTTTGGTATCTTCCTTGTCCGTGACCCCTACGGTTCTCCTTGGTGGTTTCACTGGACACTCTTTAAGGAAATGGCCTGATTTTCCGCAGTACAGACATATCTGCTGCTGACTTCTCTTGTCCCTTTCAGCCTTCGTCAAAGGGGCCCTTACCCCTCCGATCTGCATTGGTTCCCCTGAGCTTTCTGTTGCTCGTGGAACATTGTCCTTTGATCGTACATACATAGGGCGAGTGTCCAGTCTGGTTCGATCTACGCTTCGGTCTTGCAACCTATGATCTAGTTGAACAACAAGGTTAATGAACACTACACAGTGTTTCGGTGGCTCCACCACTTGAACAAGAACATCTTTTAGCTCCCCCCGTAGGCCCTTATGAAATAACCTGGTTCTCTTGTCCTCAGGCCATCCTGCTTCGTCCACAAGCCTATTGAAGGTTGCTATGTATGTTAATAGGTCTTGGTTTCCTTGACGAAGGGACAAAAGTTTGTTGTCTAATGCCTGTCCATGGGTACGACGAGCAAAGTGTTTCTCCATCTCCTGCCGAAAACTGCTGCAGTCATGTAGCAAAGGATCATCCTGACTGACAAAGGGTACAGACCTGTCTGCAGCACTGCCACTCAGATAGGATAGCACGAAAGCAACCCGTGATTGGTCGTTTGGAAAGGCCTCAGGTCTACAAAGGAAATGCAGACGGCATTGGTTCATAAATGTTGCATACTTCTTGGGATCTCCCGTGAATCTTTTAGGCGGGGCCAAAGGAACTGCCCCAGGAAGGGTTATCTGTACAGGATTGGCTGATGGTACTGGCTTTGATGAAACGTTACCGGGCAATGGTGCATGTCCCGCCTGTGACTGGAGAAGTTGCCGGCTCATGTCGTCAGTGCGTTCGTTAGCGACGATCAACTCTCTCCTCAGGGTATTTGTCTCCTGCCTGGCTGAATGAACTTCTGCACGTAACTGCCCCAGCATTTGGACTAACTGGTCGGTTTCTGATGTTTGCATGACGCCCAGGCGGATTTTGGTATTAGGCTTTGCGTTCTATAACGCTCACCTGATATCCACGGGGACGCCACTCAACCTCATTGGACCACTTACGATCTCAAACCCTTCCCTGGAATCTGTTCGACTGGGGACTGGGCCTGAAATACAGGATTTCCGGATTTTAACTTTATTGTCCCTGGTTGCTCGACCCCCACCTCCCTTGAGGACCAAACCTTCCCCTATGTCCTCTCCTCACCTTGTTTTCTTGTATCGTGCGCTCTCCGTCCTGCTCCTCGGTGCAGAGGTGCGCCGTTTAATTTGGGCCTGCGCAACCTAGTTGCTTCACTGGTGCGGGCCCAATGAGTCCGGGCTTGCTGTAACTCCAGCCCGACAAGGTAGGTTTGTTGATTTTGGTGAAATGTCCTTTTTTTGTCTCTTGCCCCTAATAATGTCTCCTCTTTCTCCCTTTAGGTGTTGGAGGGGGTCGTTGATGGTGTCATGCTGCTTAGGGGAGGCAAGCACTAAGCAGTGAGTGAAAGCGCGATGCGTGGCGCTGTTTGTGTTTTCTTGTGCTGACCTAAGTCTCTCTTTGTCCCTTGCAGGCCGCTGCAATGTCCCAGTATGGCTGCCGGCTGAGGGAATAAGGTGCAGTGAGTAAAGTGCAATGTGCAGCGCCTTCTTGTCATTTATGTGCTAACCTGTGTTGTCTTTTCCCTTTGTAGGTCGATGGCGTGCTCCGGAGCTAAAGTTACCATGATCGGCTCGAGTCGAGGTAAGCGTGTGACTCTTCTTGCTGTTTTAGGGGAATCGGGATATGAGAATGCTTACTAATGTCTCTTCCCTTCGTTCTTTTCTTCCCAGGATGCAGCGTTCCAAAATGGAGATGGCGCCGTCGAGATGCTGTCCACAGGACCGAAGGAACGATGGATGGAAGCAGGATTTTCCTCAAGGTAAGTGTTGTGTTAATGTTGTTTGTGTTCTTTCAGGTACGCGGGATGCGGAGGAAAGGCGAAGGTCTTCAGGAGACTGATCCGAACGCGGTGAGTGTCACGCTGCAGGCGCAGAGTAACGCAAAACGTGTTCCTCTGCCCGGGCGTGTTTTATATAGCCTCCAGGTATCCCTTGGTCGAACCACACCTAAAAAGCTAGACCGCATAGCTCAGTTCATGGAACTGAGTTATGTGGGGCATCCATATTGCCCAAAGTGCATTACCAAGTTCAGTTCCTAGCCTGTCCTCTGAGTCATGTATGAGCCTGGCGCCACAGGCACCAGGTCTGACTCCCAAGTGGGTCTCAGATGAGATGGGGAGGCCTTTAAGGTCCATGTGGGGAATCGTGGCCTGGCTCCAGTGTTTTGCCTAAGAGGGCTAGGGACAGGGATCATGAAACATGCTTTTGTTGCTCTCGCCCCCTTTTTGATTTCTCCGCCATGGGTGGTGTTAGTGCAGCGATATCCATCTGTTTTGTTGACTTGATGTTCTTAGACATTGTGCTGTGGCTGCCCCTGCTCTGTGGGAAGGGAACTGTGCTGTCAGTACCCCGTCCCTTGTTTGTAAAGTTCAGTTATCAGTGTCTGCTATTTTTTTTATATTATTTCGATTCCCCTTTGGGTGGTGTTCTCTTGGTATCAGGCAGAGCCCCTGATGTACTCTTTAATGTTTGTGGTCAGGCCGCAGGCTTTTAGGCTACCCTAGACCCGCTGGGGGTGTTGACAATTCGCTGCTCAAGGTGGGCTTCTAGTTCAGGCGGATACATTATTACTTTCTGGGTTGCCGGAGTCTGGGCTGCAGGCTGGGGCTAATGTTTTTCTGTGGATCCAGATTGATTCACCTGGCATTTGTTGGGCCACTTGTTGCCTGATATTTTTGACACAGAGAGCTCCACCTAACTTCTCATTGAGCCCCTCCTTGTGGGAGGGCGGTCCGTGGTATGCTGTGGATGGGCCCCCCCCGGGTGGTGCGACAGGTGCCGCCTTACCTCCTGCTGTCGCTCTAGCTGCATTTTCGGTGTATGGCGGCTGGAGGCTGCTGCTGGGTCCAAGAGTGCCTTGTAGCCAGGAGAGGCTTGCTCCGCCAGCCTCCCATGTGGTTTACCTTAGCACTCTGTTGGGGTTCCCCAGTCAAACCTTCACCCTAAAAACCTCCAGTGTGTCGATGGGTTCTGCCAGGGTTTTCAATTGCTCCTTGTCTGGTAGATGTTTAGTGGGGGCTTGCGGATGGCTCCAATCTGTCCGGCGGCGTCTCCCGCGTAGGCCCTGGGCCGGGTCCAAATTATCGCTGCAGCCTGCTTAGTGCCGGCACCTACCGAGCTATCCCGGGGGTTCTGCGCTGGGTCCGTTAATTCTCCTGAATCCGGAGCGAGCGGGAGTCTCAGGCCATGTTAGGCAGAAACCTGTGCAGTTCCCTCTGGGACCACTGCAAAAGATTTAAGGCTACAGGTGTTTGGCAGTAAACCCACTTGGTAGCAGTCTGTACCACACAGATTCACTTGGTAGCTGTGGCTGAGCAGTCAGACTTCCCTCAAGAAGAGTTAGGCAGTATATAGAATATTCACAATAGGTCAAGAGAACACAATAGAACAAGTAATACACTGACCAGGGCTTGGTGTAAAAGAGATATAATTATTTTTTTAAAACCACATCTAGAAAAACACACAGGCACTAATAGTAAGCAACTCAAAAACAGGGTCACTAAAAGATATACACTCCCTTGAAAGAATATTAGACAAGTCTTAAGTAAAGCCCCACTTATTTTCAGACAGCGGTGAGCGCCTAACGTAGATGCCACTCTAATATTTCGTTTTAAAAAGGGAGAGAAAAGCAGAGAATGAATTGAAACAGATCCCAACACTTTTTCATGAACACAACAAGACAGGAAGGCAAAGTAACACCGTGAATTCAGAGTCAGTAGGCCGGATCCGCTTTAAGAGGATCAAAACGAAATGTGTCCAAGGTCACGCGGTTGCAGTGCACAAAAGTCTTGTAACGGTTCAAAAAAGAATTGGACCAAAGAAAGGGACCAGTTAGAGGGTCAAGGCGGCCAGCCCAGTCCAGAGGGTTAAGGGGTTATTATTACCTTGTAGCAATTTTTAGAAAGGGAGGCCTGGCGGACACGGTACCTTAAAGTGGTGAGAGTACTCCAGCGGGGGCAGTTGTTCCTGGCAGCGGATGCAAGTCGGTGCTTCGTCCGGGGGAAGAGAGGATCTCGTGGGGGAGGAAGACAAGAGTCCGTTGCACTGCCAGGGAAGAAACCAGTCGCGGAGTTTCTCAGGTACAAGGAGCGGTGCATTGATTCGCGGTCCAGTGGTAAGTGGCTATCCGGCTGCCGGGGTGCTTGGCACGGGTAATTCGACCACAAACCGATCTGGGGTGCGAAGAGAAGAAGGTAAACTGGTTGTGCCCACCAGTCAAGGGGAGAAGCCTCTCCAGCCGGGAGATCTTCTCTGTCGTCGGGAAGTGGTGAGTCGGTTCTGCAGGGCTCCACTGCTGGTGTCGTCGTGGTAGGTCGGCTCAGCTTCTCCCTCGTCGGATTCTCAGGTCCTGTGGCGACTTCTGAAGTTCCAGCCCCCAAAGCCCTGCTTTTATGCAGCATACCCCCATTCACTCAGCCTAGCTGTCAATCAAACATGCTAAGTGGTGAGCCGGCTGGCTCACCACTTGGGCCAATCACACAAGAGTGCGACTTGAGTTACCAAGGTAACTCAGTCTAGGATGCCTAAACCCCCTCCCACACCACCTGTGGTACCCAGACAGAGTGGCACCACTTTTGGAGGCTTCTGTGGAGAAGCCCGCCAAAAAGTGGAACAAAGGGCTCGACTTGGGTTGGAGTCACAGAAGAGAACACAAACGCCATTTTAGAATCGAGTCCTGGCAAAAAATACCAACCGGCGAATTAATATTCATTAAATAAACCCGCGGTATGTTCGAGGCTATGTGAAGTAAATAATTAAAGTTGGTAGCCTCGAACAATGGGAAAATCCCATAGGGAAATATTCGCGGTCGAATATAAAAAGTAGTTTCCACTGCCACCAGCCAAACCTCGATCAGGGGGGACGGAGGCATGCCCCCTCGACTAACAGAACCCGGGGCAATCGAATTTCCCCGACCAGTACGTCCACAATATGATGGTTTGTACTGGTTTCTGTTAATAATTTGGGACTAGTAAAGCCAATGGTGACTTTACATGCCCTGGGAGACGGTAGTCAGTCCCAGGGTATGGAGTCTATGGTGGGGTGTCACTATGACACCCCTGTGTTACTGCACGGAGGGTGCTGTGTAACACACATAGTAAAAACACATGAGGCCCTATGGAGTAAAGGACCCCATAGCCCACATAACACATTAACAGTCAAAGGAACACCATAAATCATGTCCAAGAGTAGGAGAAAAAGAGTCTCACTCTTGGCAGGAGAAAAAAACAAAATCCAGCAAAGCTGCTGGGGGACTCACTAGGTTAGGAAATTCAGCCTAAAGAGAGAATTCTCCCTAACAGGCCACCAGGAGCACTCTTCCGGATCACCCCCGGCTTGGGTGGTGATTGCTGGGGGGTGTGGGGATAGGGCAGCGTTGTTACTGCTACCCGCTTTGCAGCTTGATGTGCCTTTAAGTATGCCCCGCTGCTTCCACTATATTTCCCCGTGCCCAGGATTTGATTTCGGTGACACAGTCCAGGCCGGCTGATGGTGCCTCAGGGGTCCCTCGCTGCGGCAGTCCGTCTCCGCTTCACCTGAGATACAGTGCGTGTAGTTGATGGCTGCCTGAGCTGCGTTCTAGTCACTGCAGTCGGGCTCCTCACCGGGGTGCAGCTGGGTAGGGCGATTAGGCGGTCGGCTTTGTTCCCCTTACCCGCTGTCGGCTTTCCACTTCTTCTTGCTTCTCGGGGTTAAGAGTGGTGAGGGAGCTGCACCCGCCGTTGCTTAAGCGGCGGGTGCTTCTGACCCCGCGGGACCTCTGCCCGTGATGGCGAGTCTTTAGGTTTGAAGCTACAGCGGTATGCAAGGGCTTTGGGCTCTCTTGCTGTGGTTTGGCACCTCACCCAACACGGTGAATGGTTGCAGAGATCCACTACGCTGCTGCCGGATTACTGGCAGTGGGCTGAGGTGGCTCTGTGTAGGCGGGCTCTCGGTCCCGCTTCTGTTGAATGCGGGGGAGCGATTCGACCTGAGAGGGTGAGTGGGGTCAGGCCCAGGAGGAGGTTGGCGGTCCCCCCGCTGCGTTGCTCTCAGGGCAGTCATGACCTGCTCGGGCGGACAACGCCACTGACGGTATCAGGCCTAGGCGGCAACTGCCATTTTGCTGGTGGGTCCTTCCCTGCTTCTCAACCAGGTTCGGGTCGAGAAACCTCCTGGTTCCCGATGTCGTGGAAGGTTCAAAGTCGGCCAAAGCCTGCCGCAACACTTCAGCTTTCGAACACGCCGTATATCAATGCTGAAACTACAATTTCACCGGGGCATTGTCATTGGATGTGTGGCACCAGCCGGGAGCTCTCTGAGCCGATCCGACCGCCATGGCTCCGAGCCACGCCCCCCCAACCAATTACTTATTAAAAAACACAAAAATCATCCAATCTATTGAATATTTCCTCAATACATTTTATTAGTGCAAATGTCAGTTTAAGGTCAGTACCGTGACCCAAAGCGAATCGCACTTACAAATTCTCCTAGGAAGGATGTTCTAATTTCTCTCAACTTTCGGCGACAAAGCACTAAATGCTGAAATAGCCTACAAGATGTCTCTCCCTCATTTACTTGATTGTATTTAAATAAAACCTCTCTAGCGTGGAGCAGGTTAAATCTAAATCTCATGAATCGCATATTAGGGAATGTAGCCAAGTATTTAGGTACATTGTTTAGAGCCTTACTCACCGCCATAGCACGGCAGGTATAGGAAGATTTAGATTTTAAATTGTCGTTGTGATCCAGTGCCCCAGCCAGATTTTCCTTTTGACTGCATCAGGGTTGGATAACAGCATTTCTTGTGTAGTATTTATTTTAGCCAGTATTCCTACAGTGCTCAACCCAGGTCTCCACAGCCCAATTCCATCTCACTGCCTTCTTTTTTTTTCAAGATGTTAAATTGAGGCAGTGAATTCTCAAGAAGGAGTTTACGATAGAGGAGGAGAGCTTTCCACGTGACCACCGGATATAAGGACACCAGCTCCAGCTCATACCTTATCAATGATGTAGGAGTACAACGTGGCAGCCGAGGATCCTTCAAAAAGGCTCTCCAATTTGGGCCAGATGGCCCATGCTACGCGTAGCGAAACTTCACCACCATACGTCAAAATGGGGGTCATCTTTTGTTTGTAAAATTTAAGAGCTGGCATCAATGGGAAATGTCAACATTTCCTAAGGATTACACATGCCTACGTGGCCAGATTCCTGGTCTTTGATCTTAGTTCCATCACTCGCTTAGCGTCGCTGATGCTATGGTTGTTGTCAATTCCCAGATATTTTTCTGCTGTTCAAGACAGTCATTGGATCATTCTTCAAGTGCCAGATATATTTTTCTCTTTTACTGCCCCTTTTTGAGGACCAAGATTGCTTATTTCGAGACATTAACTTTAAGTCCATTGGCCTGAACATATTTTTGTACCGCATTTAATTTGCGTTGAAGGCCGATCTGTGTCTGGTCCAAAATAATTAAGTCCTCTGCATAAAGCAGCCATCCAACCTGTTCGCCATTACGCCGAGGTGGAAAAAGAGCCACCCCCTCCTAGAGCCTCATTCAGATCTGAAATTAACAGATTAAATAGTTCCGGGGCCAATTCACAGCCTTGTTTTAACCCTCTTAAGGTCACAATTTTTTGGTAGAGTAGTCCATCTAGAATAAGTTTCACCTGCATCAAAGTGGAGGTATAGAGGGAGATCATAGGCAAACTGATGTCTCTAGGGCAACCTCATGAGTCTAATTCTGACCAAAGCAGCTCACGGTCGACACTGTCGAAAGCTTGTGCAAAATCAACAAATGCAATATAAGTTTTCTTTCACTCTCTTAAAGATCTGATTTTAAGAATGTTTGAGGAAAAGGTTCAGACTGCATCCTTCCTCTTTTACTAAGCCAGATTGGCTTAAATCGAAATGGCCCGACTCCTTTACCCATTTCTTCAGCCGAGAGAAGCAAACGCTTTCTCCAAGAAATCTTGGAGTGCAATAGGGCGGTAATTTTTTGGGTCAATCCAATTACCCTTTTTAAAAATAGGAATCACCACAACTTGTCTCCAAGAATTTGGAAGTATGCCGCTACTTGTTATTTTAGAAAAGAGGGTCATACAAAAATTCATTCTTCATGGGCCTTTGTGAGGATAGACTCCAGATTATTCCGAATGGGGCGGTCAGGGTGGTGAAAGGACTCGGTCGCAGGGACCATGTATCGGATGCAAGACGGAGTCTGCACTGGTTGCCTTTCCAGGCAAGAGTGCGTTTTAGGATGATATTTATCACCCATAAATGCCTCAAAAGCCAAATGCCACTCTACTTAATGGAAGTTATTGAAAAAAAGCAAATACCAGATGTTTAAGATCAGGCAACACGGACATCTTAAAAATCCCCCGTTGTTAACCCAGCCGAAACCTGTAATGGAACTTTCAACATAGTGGCCCTGTCAGCCTGGAATGCGCTGGCCCCTGACATTAGAACTGTTGAATGCACAGAAGTGTTTAAGAAAACATTGTGTTTTCTTAAACCCCCCTAACCCTCATTCTGTTAGATTCTCTCTCTTTAAGGCTCACTTCTTGTAACATCAATATCAACTATCTTGGCCCCATGAAATGTTCTGTATTTCTCTTGTATGTTTTTGGTGTGTGCCCTTAAGCCTGAGGGTACCGGGAGCGCGGTACAAATTAACAAACATAAACATAAAATTAGAAAGACTGTATGGGCCTGGTGCACTAGAATTACTAGACTTCGTTATTAGATTTACGATCTCTTCTCTCGAAAGTGACAAAGGCCATCTGCCATTTCGGCAATCTGATGGCTCTTCACAACTGCTTTCAAACCACCCTGTTTTTGGTAGAGTGCTCCAAATAACCTTACCTAGTCTCTTAACTGAGTTTTACAGCAAGGCCCTCTGCAAGCCCCCTGCTTCATTTTACCGCAGCCACAGGATTCTCAAATCCCTAGCGGATAATGTTTTGAGCATTGGCTCAGAATCCTTCTGTAGTGTGGTTGCTTTATGTGATAAAAGCCAGTTTTTAAAGTGCTTATTCCTTTTTTCTGATCCCGCCACCCCCCGGTCTGTCTCCCTGGAGAGGATTAGTTGCCTGATGTTGCTTCTTAATTTGTGCCTCTAGCTACCACCTCGTCATCGAACTGCTGTTTAGGCTTAAACAGTGGCCATCGTCCCTCTCTGTTCATCTCCCAGGAGTCATTCAAGAGCCACAGGTAGTCATTTTTCTGGTGATTAACCGCTAAATCAGCAAACAATCGACTATTCAGAGATACTACCTCAGCAGGGTTTAGACGCAGGCGTTTTATGCCTGGCACCACTTGGACCCTGACATCCCATTTACCCCTCGACTTCACAATCGGTCGGGACAACGTCAACTGGACGAAGTCTTGGTTGCTTGAGCGTGTTCACAAAGGGGGCAATTCCTGGCGAGGCGTAAAAGTAGTCTAAGGTGGAACTCTGGTTCCCTCAGCCCCATGTCGCAGCCACTAGAATGTCCCTGCACTGTTAGTGACTTACATCTATTGGATTCTTTCATGAACTACCCTACAAATCTGATTGCAACTGTCTGGCCTTTCACCCAATTTTTTCACAGGCCTGTGCTGTATAATACACTATGTTAACCAATTAAAAAATGTACTTCCAGGCAGAACTCACCTTGGGCTCCTTCGCTTTGCTTGGTCATTCTTGCATGCTTCTGGCAAATAATTACACATCTACAATTTAAAAAATCACCAGCCAATTCTTAGTCAGGCTTAACTTTCAAGATGGAGACAGGCTAGTTCAGTTATTCCCAATAGTCACCGCAAAAGAATACACAGGACATACTGAAAAATAAACACTTTTATTACAAATTCACACTTATAATACCCATGTTAGGAAAAATAACTAAGGAGACATATTACACAGACCATAGTGTAGATATGAAAGCAAACAGTGAATGGGCAGGACTGTACTCTCTCTTTACCCTGAAATGTCATCCTCGTACCTGTTGACAGACACTTTACACATAGGCATTCAGAGGTGAGTAAGAGTAGACCCCTCGACAATAAACCATACAGTAATACCTTCATGACTAGTGGATTTCCAAAATCAGCCCTGGGGTGGATTTTGGGAGACCAACCTATTATGGTGAACAGGAAAGCCAATCCCAATCAAGGTAGGTAGCGTAGTGGCACGGCATAGACTCTACAGCTACAATGAGACATATAGAGAGCACTCCAGTAATTCTGTTCAGACAGGAAATTACAAACATATAAAATGGTTTATTAGACCTTTAAAATACACACTAAGCAATGAAACCTCCCTCTAGGCAAATATTGTCACACACTTAATATAAAATACATATCTACATTCACTCTTGTGACAAAATAGAAAGCATTTTATTCAAAACCAGCACAATATAGGTATGTAGTCAGATGCATAAAACACAGTAGAAACACTTTAGGGCAACACTAGCATAGTCTCCTATTAATTAATAAGTCCAGCCCAGAGGTGGATTGCAGCGAAGTTCCCTAAAGGCATCAGTTCCAAAAGATATACTTTATAGGTACGTTTATTACGTGATAGGATGATTCCAGTGGTTGTGATTCAGAGTTCTAAAAAGTTAATGGAAGTTCAGGTAAGTAGCTCTCTCAATCCCACTACACTAAGGAAGGCCAGAAGAGGACCCTGGACAATACAGCCATTGAGTCATGATGGAGAGAGATAGAGACAGGACTTTATGCACTTGTGTAACCCTATGTAGGTTAGCGGGGAAGAAACAGGTGTTAACTTTTAGCCCCTGTGAGGAGTCAGAAATGAGAGGTGGACACAAAGTAATAATAATCTCAACATAAGCCATTTAATTAATAGAAAGGGGTTAGGATAAAGGCCTAACTTTCCCTACTCTAAAGTGAATGTCTCTTCCTATGAAATTAAAACAGGCTGACCTTGTGTCCAAACTAAATCTGACCCTCACACTAACATACACAATCAAAACGTGCAAGGTAATTGTTTCTTACTTAAAAACAAAAATGTGCATAAACGTATAACTTCAACCAAACGAATCCTTGTGTCCAGTGGTTGGTTCCCTTCCACTGGATTATTTCAGGAAAAGTGTTACACATTTTCTGTTTCAAAACCAGTCTCTTAAAGGCAATGAAAATTTCTCTTTTACCTAATACTTTCCTCAGGATGGCAAAACAAATGTCTCTTCAACATCCCTGGTTGAAATAGAACAGAGTGGATGTATCTCCTAGTCTTTCAGGATAGCAAAACAAGATGTCTTTTCCACAATACTGGTTGGAATATGGCAAAGGCAAGTCTTTCCGCTTTTCAAGATGGTTTCTCCAATAGTCATTAAGTATGGCAAAAGGCAAGTCTTTTCAAAGTCTCTGGTTGACAAAATGCTCAATTGAAACAACAACTTAAATGACAGTGTTTCTCTTCAACACACCAGTTCAAAGTGGGTTTCCTGGTACACACTCCCGCCAGAAAACTTCTCAATTGAAAACTCTTGATGTTGTGTCCTTCTTTACTCTCCTGCCAGGATTTATCCCCCTTTTGGTTTGCGCAGATCCCCAAAAAGGTTCACTACCTGATGCTCTTATAAGGTCTCTCTGCAACATTCACATTCCTCAAGTATCACACAAATGTACTTCTTCAATGGCACAACTTTGTTGTCTTCAGTTATTACTTGTACCAATTTCCCCCATACTGACATCCCATATATGAGGGTTTGTTCAATCTCTCAGTCGACCTTTCTTTCAATGTCTCCTGGCAATGCTTGTTCCAGGTTCCCCCAACTGACATCTCATGTCAGGAGAGTTGTACAATAATTGCCCTTTCATTTCAGTTCTATATGGTCAGCATTCAAAAGTGCTTTTCAAACACTTTTTAGCGTGTTTGCACGTCCCCAGGCTGACTCACCGCTTCACTGTGCAGCTACTGTGAGGAGTTTTCTCGGGGCAAGCTTCCCCTTATTGACATAGTGTCGTTTGGTTCCCATGTCGGCTTCTGAGTGCTTCGCCGGCAGAACCAGCGCAGCACTGCAGGACCGCACCTACTCTGGCCCTGGTGTGTACTACTTGCCTTAACTTCACCAGAGTTCCTCTCCTGCTCTGTGCACTCTGCAGACGTTCTCCTCACTACCTCTCAGATCCTTCAGCTGCAGGTGATCTCCAGGTTTAAATGTCCCGAAAGGCTGACTTGGATCATGACAACTAGACTATACATTACTGTTGGTGTCACATTTCCTCCACATTAACTTGTTAATCCTCCTTGTCTCAGTGCGTGAGACTTTCTGGGACTTGGGAGTCCAAGGAAGTTTCAACCGATTTAAGTGAACAGTTGCATTTAAATTACAATCAACATAAACATCAGATGTTACATAGCAATAAGACATCAAAGACTCTGGGATTAGGGTTTCCTCCTCACAGAAAGGGGAAGAATACTGCGTCTTTCCTGTCAGAGTCCCCACTCTGCCTCTCCCCTCCACTCCCAGTATTGTCTCCTCCTGGGCGGGGCGCTCGTGAGCCCAGCCAAAATGGCCGCAAGCCCGTGAGCTCTCGGCTACCCTGGAAAATCCGGAAAGAATTCGGTGCATCCCCGGCAGTGTTTTGTCTCCACACACGGGACAAGTTTTTGTGAAGTCTCGGCCTCGGGCTGGCGGGGTCTGCAGTGGAGCGGCAAACTGGTGGTGCTGTCCTTGGAGGTGCGGCCCTCTCCTGAGGGTGACGCTTCGGTGGGAGCCCTAGGCGCAAGTGTGGCTGAGTGTGCCGGTACTGGGAGGACGGCCCCTGCATCGCGGCCCGGCCGGAGGACTGGTCGAGGGAGAGGACGGAGTTGATGACCCACAGGCCCTTTGGGGCTGCCTGCCTGGCAGAGGACGTACGGTCTGCCGGACGGCTGCCGTGCGGTGGAGTGGAGACGCCCCCGGACGTGTGGGGAGAGCGCGCTGCAGGCCGAGCCCGGGAGGTTGGGGGCGGAGGCGGGAGCGCTCCTCCCTGGGGCTGTGCGCGTCTCTGTTCGCCGGGACACGCCTGAGGAGATCAGCTCCGTGGTGGGGGTCCACCCGAGCGGACTTTGGGGGTGTGGTGGACCCCTGTCCGGCTCCCCTGGTTTGAGACTGCATTGGGATCTGCAAGGTCTCTTTTGCTGGAAGAGGTGGAGGCTGGTGACTCGGATCTGCCGAGGGGCTGTCCCGCTGGGCCCAGGCAGAGCTGTGGGGAGGGGGGGCGGCATCCCCGGTGGGCACAGGATATAAATACAGCGGGCCGCGTGGGGGCTGGACACAGCCTGGGGCGGAGCGCCTGGGCCCCGGGCATACCCTTTTGATTAACTGCGTCCAGCACTGGCGGTGATCCCCAATGAGGAGGGGCCCAGATATACGCTCTTGGACATTACAGTGAAATGAGGAGCCTGGTGGTGGAGCATTAGCTGAGTGAGGCTGAAGGCAGTCCATATAGTACACTGCAATTTCTTTCATCACAAATATCCTATAATCTGTGGGCCTTCTTCGTTGGAGGGGGCTTTCCGCGGCTGGTGGCACACCTGTGACTGCATACAATAACCGCGGTGTGCTGGGCACGGTTGACATCTCTGTCTGGTACCCTGGGCGGTGGACTTGTGGGGGGGACGGTCGGAGTGCTGCCCCCTCCTGGGCGGGGGGGGTGTCTAAATCTGGCAAGGGAGGCAGACAGCGGCAGTCCAAGCTGCGGTTTGGTGCCCCGGCTTTGGCTGGGAACGCAGATTCCATGGAGCAGGCCTGGGGGATGCAGTCCCCGCCGACGGTCGACCCTCTGGGGGCCTTCCAGGATATCAAAGTAATGTTTAACCAACTGCAGACCAGTATTCAAGCCCTGGATGGGAAAATGGACACACTCACCTGCAGGGTAGACCATATGCAGGTCAGACTAGACAAGCACGGTGACCGACTGGATGAAGTGGAGGGCACGGTGTCAACGGTGGAGGATGAGTCCAGCTCCCTTGTTAGAGACATGACAGCAGTGAAGAGGGCATTGAAAGAGCTGGTGGATAAACAGGATGATATGGAGTCACGCTCTCGGGGGAATAATCTGCGGATTGTTGGGGTGCCGGAATCGATGGACCAGAGAAATATGGAGCAGCAGGTGGAAGTCATGCTTAAGGGGGCCCCGGGTCCGAAGGGCTTCTCCGACATGTACATAGTGGAAAGAGCGCACCGCGTGCCCTCGGGAAGGAAACCGGTCCCTGGGGCGCCTCCGTGCCCGATCATAGCAAGGATGCTAAATTATCGGGATTGGGATGCCGCTCTCCAGAAAGCGGGGGGGGGAAGGGGCAGGTGTTTTACAAGGGAGACAACATTAGACTCTTCCCTGACTTTTCGGACAAAGTCCAGGCATCCAGGAAATCATTTTTGGAAGTGAAGAAACATTTGAGGGATCAAGGGATTCATTATGCTATGCTGTTTCCGGCAAAGCTTCGGGTGGAGCACAATGGCAAAGCAAAGTTCTTTCACACTCCGGAAGAGGCCTCTAGCTTCTTGGAGCGGCTGCCGAGGCAGCCCCGGCAGAGAGGGAATACTGAACTATAAGGTCTTTATGCCATTATATCCTTTGCGGAAGCCACTGGTTCATGTAGATTTGGCTGACTGGGTGTATAGTTCTTCGGAAGTGAGTGGGATTGGCTGGGCTCAGAGCGGTTCCTCAGACAAGCTCTAACAAGGTTTGATGTTTGAGTTCCAGGATTGGTGTTGGGGTGTTCAAAAAGGAGGGGGGTGTGGGGCATTTGTTCACTGGCAAGTTGGGGTTGCTGGTGGGGGAGGGGATTGACACATTTGTTTGAGGGGGTTTTTAAAGTTGTCCTGCTGCAGTGTATTAGAGTGGTGGGTAAATCTCAGGGCTATATAGCTACCTGTTGGGAGTATGGCGTCAATTAAATTCTGTACATAGAATGTCAGAGGGTTGAAGTTCCCCATAAAACGTTGCAAGGTACTGTTGTATATGCAGAGGCATAAGATCACAATAGCATTTCTCCAAGAGATACACTTAACGAGGGATAATGAATCCGCCATTGGGAAATCATGGGGTAGTCATAGGTATTTCTCGTCATATTCTACATATGCCAGGGGGGGGGTCTGCATGTTGATTCATCATGGGGTCGGGTTTCATTTGGTCTCAGTGGTAAAAGAAGAGGGGTGGAGAGGCCTTATAGTATGGGGCACCATACAAGGGCAATTGTATACATTCATTAACTACTATGGGCCTAGCAATGATACGGTAGAGAACCTTGATTGGATAGATAAACAGCTTGGCGCCTCGGTGGCTGGGATGGTGATATGGGCCTGGGATTTCAACACTGTAATGCAGCCTGAATTGGACAGATCCAGGGGAGTGCAATGTGGAGGGAATAGAGGGATGCGTCGCCTGCGGAAGGTGTCACTTTTGTGGGAAGTTGCAGATGTGTGGAGGGTGCGGCACCCAGGGTCACAGCAATATACATGTCACTCCGATACTTATGGATCGGCCTCGAGGCTTGACCTTTTTCTTGTTTCGCAATCAGTGTTGGGCAGGGTCAGGGAGTCGAGATTCTTGCCCGCACTCTCTCGGATCACGCACCTGTGCTTCTAGATTTGGGCGTAGAAGGGCAGGCTCAGGGTGAGTTTACGTGGCGATTCAAGAGCGAAGGGCTGTCCGATGCAATATTTAGGGATGGCTTGCAGACGGCGATTGACACCTTTCTTGATTTGAACATCGGCTCAGTACAGTCCCCGGGTGTACTTTGAGAGAGTTTGAAATGTGTGATACGAGGGGAATGCATATCCAGAGAGGCAGGCATTCTTAAGTTAATTAGGAGGGAATTAGCGGCCAGGGAGGAGATCCTACGGAAGCTGCAGGTGGCCAACCCAACTCCTCCCGATCATGTTCGGGTGGAGATCCTTAAGCACCGGCAAGAGTTCCAAGTGTTAGCGCTTAGGGAAGTCAAGTTTATGAGAAATGCGTCTGCAATACGGCAATATGGGGAGGGTAACAGGCCCGGCCGCACTCTCGCAGGGATGACAAAAAGAGATAGCTTTGCGAGTAGAGTCCAGATGATCACAGATGAGCAGGGGAACAACAAGTTCGGGGATACTGAAATTGTCCAGCAGTTTTTTCGTTTCTATAGTCGTTTGTATTCCTCGAGTTCAAAGGCCTCACAGGAGGATATTGAGAAATATTTGGACGGAGTCGCGCTGCATTGGTGTACGGAGGCCCAGAGGGAACACAGGTATTGTCTCCTCCTCCTGTCACCATCCGCACCCCCAGGCCCAGGCTCAGTATCAGGATCAGGTAGCAGCGGCCTTTCCCTGGCCATGTGGGAGGAAAACATCCATTGGAGAATCAATGATGAATCCATAGGATTCTTCACATACCCTTCCCCTAATGTCCCTGGTTTTGACAGCCTCTGTTGGGAACCAGGAAAGGAAATCTACATTTTCCTGCTCTTTTCCTTTCCGATGTTGCACTAGGAAACAATAGGGCTGTAAATCAACGCATTGGTATTTTTTCAAAGGCTTAACCATTTCAAAGGGGCAAGGCCTGTAACAAGTCAGAATGTCCTACCAGTTAGATATTATTTAAGGAAAGTCATCACCCATTTAATGGCAAGGCTTCAAGCTCAAGAGTGGCATCATTGTTCTCCCTATTTATCAATAACTGCAGCTAACCCAGTATGTGAAGCATCCGTTTGTAGAACAAATTCCTTATTGAAATCTGATACCTTCAACACAGGCTGATTACATAGAATATGCTTAAGCTTATCAAAACACCATTGATCACTTTCTTGCCATTTTATTTTCTGTGGTTCAGTATTTTTGAGTTTCAGTAAGACCAGACGTAATAGATGAACATGTAGGGATAACACGTCTATAATACTCTTACCTTCCCATCCCCTTTCCTCCATACTGCATGGGGTGTTGCGTCCATGGAACGGGAGACGGAACCTTTTTCACTAGAAAAAACCTTCCCCTTTAAATTTAGAGGCGCGCAGGGGTGCGGCCCAGGGAGCATAGGCTGCCCTGACTCTGTCCTCCGGTGCCACACCTCAGATCCCTTTTCCGCATCAACGGGAACGGGCCGAATTCACCAGCGCTCCTGGGTTTGGGATACTTCTTCTCGTCTGTCTTTTTATCATTCAGGTACTCGGTCCTCAGGCGCCATGCTCCTCCCTGGTGCATGTCGACTTCTACAGGGTTCAGCAGGTGTCCATCCTGCGACAGGCTCTTCCCGGCTAAAGACCCCCACTCCCTCTGCCTACAGTTCCTTAACCCAGACCATGGCTGGCAAGCTTGTATTGCGTGTGATGCGGTTTCCTCAAGGTCTCTGAAGAACAGACTAGCCAGGTGGAGAGAGCTCTTCCAGAGATCGCCTCCAAAGGACTTCGTCTACCATCAATCCAGGCCCAAGGTAGGGCCGCTCTTCTCCATTGCACCCCGCAAGGGAGACTCCTTCCCAAGTACTTGCCCGCGCGGGAGGGACCGCCCATGCCCTTGTACCGGCACAAGCACCAAGGCTGAATCAGCTACCGGCCGACAGGCCGTGGGGTCAGTGACTACTCCCAGTGACAGTGCTGGGGGACCAGAAGGTTCTTTTACTGGGTCTTCACCTGAGGGGCTACGCTCTAGTACCAGCAACATGTCCGAGGGGGCGCCTATACGCAGTTCTACCGGCAGATCCGTCGAGGGCGAAATGCCTACCAGGCTTCGGCCTGAGGAACAGGGTAGGCCCCATGTCCTGGACGGGGTAGAGCCCAGTGAGCCGAGCAACACGACGCAGGCACGTGGAAGGCCGCTCGACAAAATGGCTGCCGCGCCAGAAAATTCAGACATCCGGCCGACGTCGATCCAAGGAAGGCAGCAGGTGGAGGAACGTGTGTCAAGGTGGGACTGGCATCAACCAGGTATGTGGCCTACAGCTTTCCCTTCCTTCGCGCAAGGCAGCCGCTCGCTACCACGTCAACCACCTACCACCACTCTAGCCTGCGAGGACAGGTTCTTCGAACGCTTTCTCTGGCTCATGAAAGCTCCTCGGATGGGAGTCATCCTCAGGGACGCCATCAGGGACGTGCTCCCGCCAATGGCTCTGGCGCCGCAGGACCCAGTACAGGCGGCCCTGTTCAGCCTCTGCCTCCTGCTCCGACCCCACAACCGATAGTGCAGGCGGTTCCGTACCAGCCTCCGTCTCCGGTCTCTACACCACAGCCTTTGGCGCCCAGCACCCCTCCACCGGTGCCGGACCAACCGGACCCTCAGGTAGACACAGATGAGGAGGACCCCGACACACCGTCATCAGGCAAGGCCTTTCATGAACGTCTTGTGGGGCTGGCATTGTACTTGGGCCTTCCTCAACCCTAGGTCGAGCAACTGCCAGAGGGGGTCCTCGCCGAAGTTCTCACGCTACGTCCCACGCTGAGTACGGGGATCCCGATGCAGAAGGACGTAGTGGCCTTGGCCAAAAAGGGCGGGCTCAAGCCCCACTGGGGGCAGCCGGTCCATCGACGCCTGGACGCCAAGTACAGGCAGATGGAGGGGGATACACTTTTGCTATCGCCCACCCTCAGCCGCACTCTTTGCTGATCGCTGTGGCATTACTATACTTCAAGCCTCAGTCGTCCTCGGCCTCTTCATAGCGGCACTGGTAGGCAAGGAGGAGATGATCTTGGAGGCGTATGGGAAGAAGCTGTATTCCAACGCGTCCTTGCACCTTCGTCAAGCCAACACGGATGGCATGCTGGCAGCCGTTAACCAGAGGCTCTGGCGGGAAATTGCGGATTTCCTCGCGGAGCTTCTGGCACAGAGCCAATCCCGATTTAAGGCAGGATTGGCAGAGGCCAAGATGGTGGCACAGGACATCATGGAGTCCACCGTGGTCCACATTGACACCTCTGGTCGTGCCATCTGCATTGCCATGGATATGAGAAGAACGGCCTGGCTCTGTGCTATGAAATTCAACCCGGATGTCCAGGAACGCAACTTAGATCTTCCGTTCGAAGGCGGTGACCTCTTTCACTCCACAACGGACGAGGAGGTGGACAAAGAGAAAAACAGCTCACAAATGCCCAAGTCTTTATCCATTTTGACGAAGACCATGCCCAAAACTTATACCCAGTCACGGCAGCGCTCTGACAAGGGGCGTACATACGGAGGGTTCAGTGGGTTCCAAGAGCAGAGGTCCAGGCAGCCTGACCATTCGCTGAGTCCACATCGGCGCAAACAACAAAAAGGGGGGAGGGAGAGTAAGGACATTTTCCAGTCTCCCTCCTCCCCAACAGCCTCAGAGGGAAAGAAGGCATGACACGCCCCTCCAGGTCCACGTGTCTCCAGTGGGAGTCAGGCTGGCGCCAGAAATTCGCAGACCCCCTGAATCCTCTCCGTAGTATCCACGGGGTACCGCCTCCCTATCCGAGCCTCTCCTGCCTCCTCCCCTCCGTTCCTACAGGTTGGGACATCAACTCTTTTGGAGGAGATCTGGTCACTCATCGAGAGCCAGGCAGTGGAGGAAGTCCCAGCCTCCAGGCAAGGCATGGGCTTTTACTCCAGGATTTTCGCCATTCA